>NC_138550.1:35245158-35940647 GCF_964273705.1 Natrix helvetica | reverse complement strand
CAAAATCCCTTCTAACCTTTAACATCGCTGGAGGGAGCTCTTTAAAAACTCCAATCATGTTCCCATCTATTTGAAGGCAGGAATAATAAGACTTTTGCAAAATGTCATTTCTGAAATTTCTCTCAGTAAAGTATATCACAACATCTCTTGGTAGTTGCCTTTGTGATGCTATACGTGAATTTACTCTGTAGGTTTTATCCATCTTAGCAGAAATCTCACAAGAATCCACCTTTAATAACGTGGCCAAAGCATCAGCACAAACTTTTCTTAAGTCCTCTCTAGGATTTTCTCTTATACCCCTCAGTCTAACAGCGTACTCCATAGATCTGAATTGCATCATAATAATCTCATTATCCATCCTTTGCATATTCCCCTCCACTTCAACAAATTTTAGATCCGTTTCTTTTGTTTTGGTTTCCAAATCCAAAGCCAGTTGCTCAACCTTTCTGTCCACCTTAAGAACAATTTCTGACAGACTTGTGGTTATGACGTGTAAATTTTTATCGAGCTGGTCGTGCTTTTTTATGGTATCCTGAACCATTTCTTTAACCTCATTAATTTCTTTACCTATAAAAGCAATTTCTTTACCTATGAAGTCCTTCAAATCCTGGAGATTTATTGTAGCACCTGGAGAAGCCACGTTTTGTTCCGTTGCCATAATTAACAAAACACACTTCGTCCCAACTTTCTCACAAAATACTCCTCCAAGTAGATCAGATTGTATAAACTAGCTTTAAAGTAAACTGGCTTAGAGATTGTTAATAGTTATTTCAGCCGTTCCGCCTTTACTGCCCCAGCTATCAGCAAGTAATTAGCTTTCGTTTTCTGTAGGTTTTCAGCTATAAATCAACGCCATTTTGAATCCTTTGTTCTAAGCCCACACCTCTCGAACTCAGCAGTAGCGTTCTTTTTAAAGAGATTTTTTTTCCCCAATTAAGACTTAAAATACTTGCAAAAGTCTTGCTTCCTTCTTGAGATGTTGAGATGTTAAGATGATAAGGCTGTTCCCGGCGACTGGCTCTGCTAATTAGCAGAGGTTATCAAAAAGGCAGGAGAAAACAACAACTGCGAAGGGGGGCAAACCTCGTCGGACTCCAGAGGCTATAAATCCTCCTGGAGGGTACACGAGGGCTCAACCCAGCAGCTGAATCTCTCCCTCATAAATTCCAAGAATTTAAGAGTGTCCGAGGTGTTAAAGATCGTAAAAAAACACCTCTAACTGTCTCTTGATCTGACAGGCTCAAGGAAAGCCTGCCGTCGGCACCAGGAACAACCAGGAAGTCAGGAAAATGGTTTTCAAGGTCAGGTGCCAAAGACCGATGGACTGGATAGGCTCAAATGGAGTCTTGGTCAGAGCCCTGAGAACAAGGGGAAGGTCCCATGTGGGGAACCTGTGAACAGTAGGCGGATGTAAGTTGGAAGCCCCTTTTAGGAAGCTTTTCACCTGAGGATGCTATCCTAAAGACACTGAAGAATGTCTAGTTAAGATAGTGGACAGGGCAGCAACTTGACGGCAAAGGGTGTTGGGTGCCAAACCCTTGTCCAACCCCTACTGCAAGAATTCAAGCAGCTGTGGCACTGTAGCTGAAACTGCAACGATGTCGTGAGTCTGGCACCAGGTATTGAAGGCGGCCCAGGTGGCGCCATAAATTCAAGTTATGGAAGGACGACGTGATGCCTCTATGGTACGAATGACTTTGTCAGACAGATTGTCTTTCCTCAGGAGTTCCCCCTCAAGGACCAGACGGCCAACTGGAGCCAGCTGGGATCTGGATGTACTATGGCCCCCTGGCTGAGGGAGAGCAGGTCCTGAGGTATCCTCCATGGTCTGCGAATGGAGAGGCTGACAAGGTCCGCGTACCAGGATCTCCTGGGCCAATGAGGTGCGATGAGAAGAACCTCTGCTCCCTCTGCCAGAATCTTCTGGACTACCTGCAGAATGAGAGGCAGTGGCAGGAAGGCGTACAAGAGGCCTCTTGGCCAACGGCAGTGCTGGGCATCGGTTCCTTCTGCTTGCAGAGTGGCGTACCTTGAGAAGAACCTCTGGAGTTGAGAGCAATGTTCCCTCTAATTTTTTTCCAGTGTGAGCAGAAAAGTATAGTGTTTGAGCGGCACATTTTTATGCCTGAGCAGCACCTGAATTTTTTTCACAGGTGTCACCTAAGACAACAACAAAATCAGTATTATTTGAAACTCAAAGTTATGTTTATTCAAGGTACCCGCTTAATTAAAAGTGTTATATAGTATCACTTAACAACGCTCCTGCTTAGCAACCAAAATGTTGGGTCAGAAACTCTGGCATTTGAAGCATGCAAGTCTTAAAGCTGTCAAGTTGCAAGACCCTTGCACCCTTAAACCTTTAGAAAAAAAAAACCAGGGTCTTCAAACCTGACAGCTTGAAGACTTGTGGACTTCAACTCCCAGAATTCCTCCTCCAGTCATGTTGGCTCAGGAACTCTGGCATTGAAGCATGCAAGTGTTAAAGCTGTCAAGTTGCAAGATCCTGGCACCACTAACTTCCCTAAATGTGGTGGTGCTGTTAGAGAAGGAGGAGGCGGCCCACTTCCCTAGCGTCTCTGCTTCTGCCATGAGGGTCTTGGACCTGGTACCCCCCTGGCAGTTTATGTGGGCCTTTGTTGCTATGTTGTCTGTAAGTAGCAACACATGACGGCCCACAATGTCCCTGCGAAAATGGCGCAAGGCTAGCCTGGCCGCCCGTAGCTCTAACAGGTTTATGCTCTGTGCCGCCTCTCTCGGCGACCACTTGCCTTGAGTCACTTGCTCCTGAAAGTGGGCCCCCCATCCTTGGAGACTTGCATCAGTCGTGACTACCAGTCGGTCTGGTTCTCTGAAGAGGCAACCCTTTGTCACTGCCCGTGATTCCCACCACCAAACAGATTGTTTTCCCTTCAGAGGTAGCTTGACACACCTAGGAGAGTTGCTGGCCTTCGCCCTCTGAATGGGAAGGAAGAACCATTGTAGTTCGCATGCATGTAGATGTGCCCATAAAACTATGTTTATGCAACAAATCATAAGTCCCAGACGTTGAGACAGTGACACGATGGACGCCAGCTGGTTCACTCTCGCAGTCCGTGCACGAGTTGTGAGGTTGCCTCTGCGGTCCGGAGACAGGAACACTTGGCCACATTTTGAGTCTATCAGCACACCTAGATGTAATATGCGGGTGGACAGCGTTAGCTGACTCTTTTCCCGGTTCACCAAGAACCCATGATATTGTAGAGTGGAGATGGTGTGTTGAACATGTCTGACGGCTTGTTTGGAGGACGCTGATTGAATCAAGATGTCGTCCAGGTAGCAGAGTAGCCGTATTGGATGGGAGCGCAGGTGGGCCGCTATCACCGCCAATATCTTTGTAAAGGTCCTTGGTGCGGATGACAGGCTGAATGGGAGAGCTCTGTATTGGTAGTGTATGCCGTCGTAGTGGAACCTGAGGAACCTCCTATGAGACCTGTGGATGGGGCTGTGCAGGTATGCTTCCTTCAGATCTGTAGAGGTCAATCTGTTCCCTCGTCTGATGCAACCCAGGATGGTCTGAAGGGATTGCATCTTGAAACGCTTGTAGGCCAGATGTCGATTTACAGCTTTGAGATCCAAGATGGCCTCCACCCCCCAGAGCTTTTGGGGACAAGGAATAGAACGGAGTAGAACCTCTTCTTTTCTTGCTCTATGGGAACTGGCTCTATGGCGTTTATCTGTAGATATTGAATCTCCGCCTGCATGCATTCCCTCTTGGAAAGGGATGTGGGGACGGGACACCGGACAAAGGTCCTCAGGGGAAGGGATGGAAACTCCAGGGTTAAGCCCTGCCTGACCGTGTTGAGGACCCATGCGTCCGTGGAGATCAACTCCCAATGGGTGGTGTATAGTTGGAGACGACCGCCTATGGGAGGATCCCGTTGGTGGTCACTTGGACCTGCAGTAGGAGCGGTTGTTGGAACCGCTGCGAAAAGGGTGCCGAAAGGACTGTTGCTGCTGGCGGTCCTTGTCCTTGAAATTCATTCTATCTTGTCCACGGTCATTGGCCTGGGGATAGGAACTCTGATAAGTGGTTCCCGCACCTGAGGATCAGTCCCTCGAAAGGGCTGCCTCCGAAAGAATGAACTCCACTTCTTATCTGGCTTCTTAGTGGTGGCAGGGAGTACTTTTCTCTTATTCTTGATTCCAATTAAGAATTTTTCCAAGGGTTCCCCAAACAATTGGCCACCCTTGAAGGGGGCGGAGGCTAACTTCTGCATTGTCCTACTCCAGGACAGATTCCCCTGTGGCAATAGAGGTGCCTGGAGAAGGAGGACTTTGTACCTGATCCCATTGGACAGGTTTCTGGGTAGTCTTGGCAGAAGTAGCTCTGGAGGCCTGGATCTTCTTTCGAATACCAGCCTCAATGCCCCTCTCAATGGCCTGTTCAATGGCCTTTTGCATCTCAGAGGACAAGTTGGGACCTTGATCCTCAAGGGGCCTTGATGTCCCTGGCCCTTTCCTGCCAGCCTGTTGAGAGGAAACCAGATCTTCCTCAACAATTGAGCAGTCAAATGGACATACTTCTTCCTGGATGGAAGAAGACTCTGGGTACCCCAGGGAAGCTGCAGGTGAAGAAGTCTGAAATCCCTCTTCCACTACTGGGGGAGAATTGCCCTCCGTTGGAGAATCCTGGGGAAAATCCTCCTGAGGCTGGGGCAAGGGACAAGGATCTCTAGATGCTGTCCAGATGAAAGAGACAGTCTTCGGGTCCTTTCAAAGGTCTTTTCTAAAGCCCTATGCCTGCGGGCCTCAGCCTTGGATAAGGCCTTGCCACCTCTGGGATTAGGGGTCCCCTTCCTTTTGGTGCACTTGTTGCCCTTTTCAGCCTCAGGTGGATCTGGCCTATTGCGTTTTGATGAGGGTTCTGGATGGTACTCTGGCACCCTCTTGCCTCTCTCTCATGATGTTTTCAGCTGGAGTCTTCATCGCTGTAAACAGTTGGCCTGGCACTGACGCGAGTTAACAGAAGCTGTGCACCTCGCAGATGCGTCCTCCAAACAGGAGTATGATCAGAGGGCCAAAACTCTCCTAAGCCGCCCGATTTAGGTCTTCTTGGAGGAGGAAGCCTTGCCGGCGCCCCGAATGAAGGCTAAGAACTCCCCCGCAGTGATCTGCTGGCTAGGAGGAAAAGCGTGGCAAACTGCAACAGCCGGAGCTCCAAAGCGTATCAAAATGGCTTCAAAATGGCCACCACGCTTCTTCGGGCAATAAGGGAGCTGTCAGACACAATCCGAAACCTCCGGGGAAAGAAAAATCCATTGACAGCCGGGGGTGGGTGGGAAAGGAAGCCTCCTGCTGCCCCCCGCGCTCGCCAGCCGCCGCTGGACAAGCGCCCCAACGAACCTAGGCTCCGTTAGTTACGAAGAGCAGAGAACCCCCGAAGTCCTTCCAGCAGTATAATAGCAATGGTGTTTTAAAAAGAAATCCTGACTACGACGAATACAAAAATAAGAAAATCTCTTAACTAATTAGGAGAGTCCCAGTCTATTCACCCAAAAACTGAGGAACTCCCCAAAGTGCATCCGAACTGGGCTGGGCTGAGTTTTTGAACTGGTCCACAATGAGGAGAAGAGGTGTGGCTAAGAAAATCAACTCAGTCCTTGGACAATAGACTGAATTTAACCCATGCTTGGCATTTTTAGAATATATTGTTTTTCTGCCTATTTAGTTTTGTTATTGTTCAGTTCTCTGATTTCATTTTTCATTATGTCTCTTGTGATCATATTAATAACTTAGTTCTGGTACCTAATCATATTTCCAGAGTTAGATTGCCCATTTATTTCCTTTATTCATTCCAAAAGCTCTTAGAATATCTACACTTTGTTTTTATCCTTGACATGGTTTAATTTTGAATGCCCAGTAACGTGTCTGAAACAGAACATCCACAATGTATGATGTGGATTTATATTCTAATTTTAAATAAAAAATTATTGGTCGTATAAAAAAGCCACTATTATGAGATACTACCCTCTTTTGGTACCCACCATCTTTTCTGATACTTCCATTTCTTAGCATCTAATACATCTCTTAATTTCCTCATAACTTGAGAGCAGATATATTGTTACAAAAAGCTTCATTTTTCCTGTTGTTCCTCTTTTGCAAACTCTTTTTCCTTCACTCAATGCAAATTAAGATAAATGCATAATTATAGCGTTTCCATTTATGCTGCTGCATTCCCTCAATGCAAGCACAGACTGCCCTTTTGGGCATTGCTGGAAAAGGCCTTATTCTAAAATGTATAGAGCTCTAATCTTCCACATAATTAGGTGCTTGACCCAATGCTCTCTAATGGAGGGTTTCTAAATGACCAGATAAAAATAACCATTTACATTTTTGAATATGTACTTAATAAGTACTTTTGTTGAAAGAGATCAAGTGATACATAAATAAAAAAAATAACTATGGACAAAATTACTTTAAAAAAAATCTACTTATGTTATTTGACATTACTGTGCCACTGGAAAAGAAGTAATACTTTCTAATTTTTGTTTTGTTTTCAGGATAATTGCAAGTTACAGAAAAGAAGTGCTGAAAAATATAAGGCAGCATTTTAAAAGCAGACATTTATCTTTTCAGTCATTTAAATTTGTTTTCTTAACAGCTAGTAACAACTACAGTAAAACAGTGTCAATTATATTGTATGAGAATTAGGTGCCACCTAGTGGTGATTTTATATTTATATTCTTTAAAAACTGACATATTTGTGAATATTTGATTAGCATTTTTACCTAATTTTTTTTCAAAATAAAAAGATTTCCCCAAAAATGCAACACTCCTGTTCAAAACTTACTTAAAGGGTCATACGTACATTTCCCATTCTAATTATTTTCAGTTTTTCTTTTTTTTAATGCCCAAAAATGTTAGCATTTTTCTATCCTACAGTATCCTTATAGACCAGCGATGGCGAACCTTTTTTGGCTCGCGTGCCATAAGTGGGGGGAACGCAAGGGAATCGTGTGCAAGCATGCCGCACCCATAATGCAATGCACGACCCCCCCATTTTTGCATGCTTTTTTCACCCTCCCCAGGCTCCAGAGGCTTTATAGGAGCATGGGGAGGGCAAAAACACCCTCCCCCGCCCCCCCCAGAAGCCCTCTGGAGGTTTCAGGGACCTTCAGGAGGCTTCCTTGAAGCCTCCGAAGCAGTCAAAACGACCTTCCGAGCAAACCGGAAGTCACTTCCGCTTTGCTCGGAGGGTCGTTTTAAGCTCTCCGAAGGCTTCAGGAAAGCTCATGAAGCCTCCGGAGGGCCTTCTGGGGAGCGGGGGAGGCTCTTTTCGCCCTCCCCAGGATCCTATAAAGCCTCTGCGCTGGCCAGCTGACAGGGTAGCACTTCGCGTGCCCTGACAAATGGCTCTGTGTGCCACCTGTGGCACGCGTGCCATAGGTTCGCCATCACTGTTATAGACTATTGTTTAAATTATTAAAATTTTCCCTAACTCTTGTGTCTGGGTGATGGTTTCAATACATATACAACAAAGCCTATGCCTTAACACTGAAAACAGATAAACAAAATATAAAATGATTAGGAAGAAATACAAGTCAGCAAAGATACTTATGCAAGCATACAATTCTTTGCTATTTATTAAAGTAACCTGTTTGTAGCTGCATTAAAATTAATGAATTGATTATTAAAGAATTGTAAAACTTTTCTACGTTGCATGAAAACCTGAAAAAGCAGGATTTAATTAAGAGCAGTGTCAGGCCTGCAACCATGTTTTCTTGTGGATCTCAGGCTGTCACACTTTCCATTATTCTACTATGTATTTTCTATTGTGGGAAAATGGGAGGTGGGATTGTACAGAGTTAGATGATATGTAGCCATAGCAAATTCTTTCTAGAAAGCCAAAGTCATCCTTTGTTTCTGTACCTGACCGGAATTGGATGGGTGGAAGCTGCCAGCATGGCAGTGGAAGATTGAATGATGTGATGGACTTGTGGGTGTGGGGGCAAGAACTTGAACTTTCAGCTGGATGGGAAAATGGTGAAGCCTTCAAATTTGGATTTTCTCAGATGTGCCAACATGGTTCTCTTAAGAAATTGGAACTTTGAGCAACACTTTGCCTTGGACTCTGACTTACTTTTGGATGCTATTTGGAACCCTGACAAGCAGGTAAGAACTATGCTCATGGAATGTTTGAAATGTGTATTCCGATTATGGTTGATCAGGTCAGTTTTGACCTTTAGCAATCACACAGGCATTTTCTAAAGGAAGATATTTTCTCAATCTGATCCATTAGGCTTTCCAATGGTGCACCTACTATCACTGCTGCAATTGACTCCAAATAAATTCCCGCTCATCATCTTTTTTCTTTTGTTTTCACTTTTCCCATTCACCATTGTAGACTTCTCCAAAGAGCAAAGTCATTGTAATGTGTCCAAAGCAGGATAAATTAAACTTGATCACTTGTGCTTCAGGTAAGAACTTTAGGGGTTTGGTTTTTTTGGGGGGATGAACTGTTTGTGTTTTTTCTTGGCTATTCATGGCAATTTCAAGGAGTTTCTCCAAAACTCAAAGTTCAAAAGCTTCAATACTGATTCCAACTGCTTTCCCAAAAGGTCAACTTTCATATACGTACAAACAATGTCACAGGGAAACTATTGCTGTACCGCTGGTGGTATTCAACAGGTTCTGACCACTTCTGGAGAACTAGTAGCGGAAATTTTGAATAGTTTGGAGAACCAGTAAATACCGCCTCTGACTGGCCCCGCCCCATCTATTCTCTGCTTCCTGAGTCCTAGCTGATCTGGAGGGAAGGCGATTTTGTAGTAACCTTCCCCTGGAGTGGGGTGGGAATGGAGATTTTACAGTATCTTTTCCCTGCCACGCCCACCAAGTCATGCCACGCCCACCAAGCCACGCCCACAGAACCGGTAGTAAAAAAAAATGAATCTCACCACTGGCCTGTACCATTCTAATCTTTGTAGGTTTAGAGGTGTACAGGCATCTGAAAAACTTTTCTAAGGGCTTCATGGCTACTCTAGGTGCTAGTCTGGAGTTTATTTCTTGATTTACAACTGTTTTCTGTTGATACTTGATTCTAAAAGGCAAAACTATCTACCTTCAATATCTTCATGTCAATTATAAGAACAGTTGTATCATTTATAATCAGTTTGGTATATTCTATATTTAATCTGAATTACATTTTTTCATTCTATTTCTTGACTTTCTTACTAGAGTATATTTCTTTTTTCAATTTTAAAACCATAATTGTCGTTTTCAAATCCAGCTTTCATTATGTTTTCTGCATAAAGGTTAAATAAATAAGGGGAGAATATGCAGCCTTATTTCACTCCAAAAATGAGCAGTAATCTTGTAAATTCATTCCACTGCATGATAATTTGTTAGGATATTGTCAATTAATTTAGCATTTTAAAAAAATTAGACTGAATTATTAGTATCTTAAATTGCCTAAAATGATGATGCTAGAATCCTAACATATGTACATAAAAGTAAATTCTTCTCAATTAATACTGTGTTTCCCCGAAAATACGACCTGTCCTGAAACTAAAGCCTTGCCACATTTTTCGCGTGGGCAAAAATATAAGCCCACCCCCGAAAATAAGCCCCCTGGACAATCCCCCCTTCCAGCCAGGCAAAGCACCGCTCACCGACCTAGCGGTATCCCGAAGGCAACAAGCCGCGGGAATGAGGTGTGGGGGCAAAGGTGCTCGTGTTGCTTGGTGCTTTTGGGGTACCGCTAGGTTGGTCAGCGGCGTTGTGCCCAGCTGAAGGGGGGGGTTTGCCGGGCAGCTGCTCTCTTGCGAGCGGGCTCCCGAAGAGCTGGGCACAGCCTCAGGGTCGAATGGCTGTGTTGCGCTGTCCCCCCTTTCCAGCCAGGCAGTGCCGCTGACCAACCTAGCGGTGCCCGGAAGGCACCAAGCAACCCGAGCGCATGTTTACCCCTAGGTGAGTGAATGGGGCTCTGCATGGCTGGAGAGGGGGGTTGCACAAGCGGCTTTTCCACTCCCCGTTCACGTGAATCGCAGGTTCACGATGCCCTTGGCTAACTCTACAGTACCTACAGAGCCAGGGCATCTCCACTGCTGGTGCCACCTGCCGCTTGGGTTTTTTGCGGCTTTCAAAGCACGGAGGATGGATGCCGCTCTGGAAGTTTGCTTTATGGTAGTGTACAACCATAGAGCATACTCCCAGAGCAGTATCCTACCTCCGTGCTTTGGAAGCCGCAACGGAGGACGGCTGCCGCTCTGGGAGTACGGTCTATGGTTGTACGCTGTGCAGCCCACAACCGTAGAGCATACTCCCAGAGTGGCATCTGTCCTCTGTGCTTTGAAAGCCTCCCCATGCTCCTATAAGAGATCCCATCCTAACTTAAAGCTTGTAAGAATAGACAGGTCTTTAAAGCCACTCAGAATGCCAGGGTCAGAGGTACACAGATTTTCAAATGAACTTCTGACAGAGACTGCCTGAAAGCTAACGCTTTCTAGTTGAAGAGATCTAAAGTTCATCAACCCTGCCACCTCACACTGGTGGACTGGACAATCAGTGCAACTCACAGAGCAAAGGTGCCACATGGCCATACTATGCTCACCACTACCTATTCAGAAGCAATGTTGTGTTCTGGACCAGTGGAAGATTCCAAATGGTCTTCGAGGGCAGTCTAATATAATACATGTTTTTACCCAAATAAACACATTTGATTTGACACTTCAATTAAGGCATCCTGTTGATTTCCAGGCTGCCTTTAATTAGGCTACAGTTTCTAGCATTCAGAAAATCAGCAATAGTCTAATTGATTAGTATGATAATTTACATTTTGACGTATTTGGAAGACTCAAGGATGACTGAATGCCATGGAATCAAGGAAGACTACATTATTTTATCCTGTTATTATTACTTTATAATAATTGCAGGCACTGAACATACATACTACTCCATCCTCTTCCTATTTTCCTCAAAACAGCCCTATGAGATGAGTTGAGCTGAGAGAGAGTAACTGACCAGTTACCCAGTCAGCTTTCACACTAACACAGTTACAACTCAGTCTCCTTATTTCTAGGTCAAAACCTTAAGAACTATGTATATATGTGTTTATGTGTGACCCTAAAAAAGAGAAATGTCATACAAATTGGAAGGAGAAGAATCTATATGCTAAAATGTATTATGAAAGTTTATGTTTGTTAGCTTAAAAGGTTTTCCCTAAACCTAGGTAAATTACCCCAAATTAGGCAAAACGTTTTTTTCTTTGGGTAAAAACATACAAACCCATTACCCAATCACAACAGGGACATTTAAATTGACTTAAAAAGTTTTACCTATATTGGGTAAAAAAAGACATTCTGATATGCAGTTTTGGGTATTGAAGGTAAAGGTTTGAGAAGCACCACCTTAAAGGTATTACTGCCTGCCATAAGTTTTAGTTTTCTAAATAATTGAGTTGTCTCCTTGCCAGATATCTTATTTCATTTTTTTCCAGAAGCTTAGTTGTAAACAATGTACAGACAAATAGATGAAGTTTAAAAAGTGGAATAAAAACATATGAGGTGATATATGCTTACTTTGTAACAAGTAAATATGTTGTACCAAAAGTGCTTTTTCAGAAGGCAATTGGACTTTGTTTTTCTTTTGAAAATGTTTCGCTTCTCATCCAAGAAGCTTCTTCAGCTCTGAAAGGATAGTGAGGAATAGAAATGAATTCAAAAGAAACACAAGGAAGTCCAGTTGCCTCCTGAAAAAGCACCTTTGGGACAACCGTGACCTGGATGACTGAGAATCTCTACAGATTTTAAGTAAATATGTTGACTTCTGTAATAGAACTTCATAAAAAAAAAAAAACCATTTACCTTCCACTCATCCAGAACGGCAATGTACAGTAGTATCTGTGAAGGATTCCATGTGCTAAAGGGACTGAAGAGAGATCTCCAGTAAGCAAATGTACATTATTAGATCACTATTTCTTCTAGGTTCACCATGTATATCTCTTACATAAAATAACCTCCTATAAATAACTATTTGCAAGTAAAACCTAGTGATTCAATGGATTGATACCTATGTAACAAGTAATGTGATATTATTTCAATTTGTTGAATTCTTCATCTAATACATAGGGCACTCACATTCAACAGTTGAACACCTCAGTTTTGTAATTATGCATGCTTGTAAATATATATTAGAAAACAATAACCTTTCCTCTGAAATTTTATTTATTACTTTGGAACGAATGGTAAATTATAGTATATGTATTTTATAACAATGCTCGTAAAATGATATAGGTAGGCAGTTCTCTGATAGAAAACATTAAAAGATTAAAAATGAGAAATTATACATTGAATAAATATTTAAATATGTATATTTAAATATTTTGCTTTTGCTCACAGAAAGTAGAATACAAAAAATTACTTTGTTTATTGCAGCCTGATATATTGGGACAACTTATTTCAGAATTCCCGCTGGACATGGCTGATTGATATATTGTTGGCTGATAATTCTGAGAAACTCAATTTACTTGGTTGGTACCAATTTGCAAAAGACTATACTAATATATATATATATATATTTGGCTTGATTTAGCAACTTACATAGTCTGCCTCAAGTATACCATAGCAATATTATACTGATGAAGCTATCACAGTGAGTCTTTTATCTATTGCTGTCTAAAGAAATCTATTCAGCTAAACATACAGGAATCCTCACCATTTTGCACATTGTGATCTAGAATATTTCAAGTTCAAGATTCTAGAACACTGCCTTACTTGTTTGGGGGGGAAATTAAGGCTTCCTGTTTAAATGCACATCAAAACTTTGATAGTTTCTCCCTCTTTGAACTACTACTATATTTCACAACTCACCTTTGGATTGTGATTAAAGTATCAGGCTAGAAACCGGGAGACCTGGAGTTCTAGTCCAGCCTTAAGCACAAAGCCAAAAAAGGGTGACTGTGGGCTAGTCATTTTCTCTCAGCCCTAGAAAGCAGGCAATGGCAAACCACTTCTGAAATCTTGCTAAGGTAATTGCACGGACTTGTCCAGGCAGTCTCTGAAAGTCGGATACAGTCAAAGAGAAGAAAATCCAATATCACACATATGCATAACTTGCACCTACTAAAACAGATTTCTGTCAGTAACTATGATATAAAACAGACATTACTCAATAGGTTCAAGTCTTTTTGCAGACATCAATATCAGTACTTTTTGCTGTCATCAATATCAATAACAACCTACTTAAATGTTTTTGTAGCAAGGGGGAAAATTAAACATAAATTGTTGCAAGATATCAAAAAAGAGATAAGGTTAGGCTTATATAATTTACAATTGTATTTTTCTGCTTGCAGTTTGGTACGCATGAAAGACTGGATCACTTTGAAAAAATAGAAGGTTACTGGATATGAAAGGATATGGTTCGAGATATGAGTGTCACACCTATCTATCGTATGACAAACCATAATAGTTAATAGAGATTAACAATAATAGAGTTAATATTTTCATAACATATTGAATGTTTGGAATAATGAGATTGCCTTCCAAAATTCCTCTATGATTGTCACCCCAATAAACTTTTCAGAGGAAAAATGAAATCTATACAAATTTAGTTGACTTAAGCAGATTTATTGACTTTTTGAAGGAGACTTTAAATAAAAAACCAGGGAGCAACTGGAAAAGGAGGATTTTAATTGTTAATTGTTTGTTTAAGTTCAACTGTTAGAAAGATGTAATTCAGATAAGAATTTTGGTTTTATAAATGAGAAAACTTAATTGAACTGGATTAGTATACTAACAATGAACATCTTGTTGCCAAGATGTATAAACATTTATTGAATATATACGATCAATGTTAAAGATTTTATGACTAAGTGGGAAAGGTTTTTTTTGGATAAAATATAAGGCTAAATAGTGGGAGATTATATAGAAGGAACTGAAACACTGAGATAATTTAAAGAGATTTTTTACAAGATGATGTATGTTGATACATCATCAAAGAAGCATAACTGGTATGTTAAACATGTTGGCAATGTAACTTCTCTGAAGAACTTTTTCCTCATCTTTTGTGACTATATAAGAAGGCTAATAGTTAGTTATTGCGATCAGGTATGTACTTTTATTAAGAGTAAATGTATCACTGAACTGGAGGTTTTTCTTTTAGATTTGATAGGTAAGCAGATGGAAAAAAATGGACTTTGCTTTTTATATATGATGATATCTCAACCATGCCAGACATTCAGATATTAATTATTATTAATAATTTCTTATAAATAAATTAGGGTAGTTTTCTTGTGAGTAGATAGCTACAGAATTAGATTGGATTACAAAATTGGCACTTCACTAAAATTTAAATCTTTCTGGGGCTTCAAGAATCAGTTAATCTCTTAATACTGTTATCAGTGACTTGCATGGGTGTCATTCTCTACCTCCTGCCAGTTTTCATTTTAATTAAGAATGACACCAGTCATTAGAGTAGCATCATTCCATGCTGGAACGGATACATGACTTCCAGCTACTTGGACATCTTTAGCTACTGGAATCATTTGCAGGTTTCTAACCTTTAGTCAATTTTAGAGGAGAAAATTTAGTACCACTACATATTTAGATTTATATTAATTAACATTATAATAAAGTATGTTGAGTTGCATGATGAATTTGAACAGAAGAATAGACTCAGCTCACATATGGGAGATGTTGAAATAAGTGAAGAAATTAAGAATTAACAGTATTTAAAACTCAATAGGGTATACAATGTAGTGAAAGAAGTGCTTTCTAATCTATGAGTAGAACAATGTCTCTATTGCATTAAATCAGTAATGTTCTTTGGAACACTTAAATGGCTACTTTGAAGATTATTTCTATTCTGCAAAGGCAATATTTCTGATTGGATTACCAACGAAGTACTTATGCATGCACAAACACAAATACATAGTCAGCAACAGCCTCTGAAGTGGCTTTACCATCCTTCTGAAGTTGATGACAACTTTAATGCTTCAAGATGTAGTCCATAGTTAATATGAACAAAAACTGGAAAGTGATTCTTTTGAACACTTTGCAAATCCTTACTAATTAATTCTCTCTTGGATTGCCAGTCTTTTTTCTTTCTCAATTAGTAACATTGTAACAAATATTTAGCTGGATTAACAATAAATATAATGAATATTTGAAAGCACCACACTTTCAAGGTTTCAAGGTTTTGATAATAATCTTTAAAGCGCTCCATGGCTCAGGACCTAGTTACTTGCGGGATCGTATTCTGCCCCATACATCCCTGCGACCAATCCGCTCGCACAGAGAGGGCCTCCTCCAGGTGCCATCCACTAGACAGTGTCGGGGGGCGGCGCCTAGGAGTAGAGCCTTCTCTGTGGCGGGCCCAGCCCTGTGGAATGACCTCCTTCCGGATATTAGGAATTCCTCTGACCTCCGCTCCTTTCGTATTAAGCTTAAGACCCACCTTTTCCAAGCAGCTGGCCTGGCTCAACTTTGATCTAACCATATCGCTCCTGACGGGTTTTTACTGGGTATTTTAATTATATTTAATTATCTAGGGGTTTTTAAATACTGTATTTTAATTGTTTATTTATCAGCCGACCTCCTCCTTGTGTATGTCTCGGTATATGTCTCTGTTATATGTTTGTTCTGTCCACATATTTATTTCATATGTTTCATTGTACGCCGCCCCGAGTCCTTCGGGAGAGGGTGCGGCTAAGAAATAAATATTTATTATTATTATTATTCAATTTAAAAACAATTCCCCAGAATTGCTTTCTGAATCACTGAATTACAAAGACCTTCTGAAAAGAATTATTGATTATGTGCCATCAAGTTAGTGTTGACTCTTAGCGACAACCTAAATTTTCTCCATGATGATCTGTCCCTAACTTGGTCTTTCAATGGTGCCTCCACTAACCCTGTAACAAGGAGAATTTAGCTTGCTACGAAAGGATTCTCTTGCATTACTAAACAACATTTTACAATGCAACAATTCTTACTTTAAAATGTATAAACAGAAAACCCTTTTTTTCCAAAAGCAGTAACACAATTTTCTATTATTTTTAGATTTCCAGTCTACTAATGTAACTGTTTTGGTAGATCAATTGTTGTTAAGTTAAACTGAATTTCTTTATATGTGTACTTAAAGTATTACATAATATAGGCTGAAGATTTTATAAAATACATTTCAGGATTACTCTTTAAAGAAGGAACAGTTTCCTTATGGAAAGGATAACTGATTGAACGAACAACAGAAATAACAATATAGTTGCTAGTGATTATGTGCCATCAAGTTGGTGTTGACTCTCAGGGACTACATAGGATTTTCCAGAGTGATCCAGGAGTCAATACAGTTTTCAAATCTTCTAAAATCCATTCATTGCCACTGTAATTGATTTCATCCCCTTTGCTGCTGGTGGTCCTTCTCTTTAGTTCTACCTTTCCAGCATTAGATCCTTCTCCAAAGGCCTACGTTTTTGCATTATATTCATAGTGGGACAATTTGAGCACGTAAGGGAACTATAATTTGGTGACAGTTGTATAGGTGGTTTCTTTATATGTGAAAAAAAATTGAATTCTGGCTAAGGAGTCCTCAAACAGGCATTTGTCCAGGCAACAAAGCAGCCATTTAATCAAAGTTGCCTGTCACAACAAAATTCTCTCTCCAAACATATAAAGTTTACAGATAATGTCTCTTTTGGTGTACAGTGAAGTTATTTTATCTATATGTAGTTTTCAGCAAAAGAGAAAAAGAGACCTCTGGTGGCCTAACATAATATTGGTGTCTACAAGTATTCTCTTATCTTATAAAAATGGATAAATAACATACCATGGATATTTTATGCATTTCTATTTATGTATATTTTGCACAAAAAAATGTGTACTTCATATCAGGAACCATATTCCCTATTATCATGTTCATATTCCCTGATTTAGGAAGACAAAAATCTATTACATATACATGGCACAGCTTATCAAAATGTTAATGTGCTGATATTTTTTCCTATAATCTGCAGACTAACAAAGTGACTTTTTTGAAATTTTTTCTGTTTTTAAAACTATGGCAGTTTATATAAATACAAAGTCCCATTGCCAAATAAGTAGTAAATAAAAGGTAGTAAATAGAAAATAAAATAAAAATTAAATATAATTTGCCAATACTATTCAGTATCTTTTTACCAACCTGATTTTACAATGCCTGTACACTAATTTACACAGTTTTGTTGACTACTTGTATTTCATCAACCTCACAATCTGTTTTCCAGTTTTAATATTGTTCATTTTCTCTAATTGACCAAACCACTTCAACTGACTTCTTTCATACCAATTATTCACTTTGAATTCAATCAACATATATTAATCAGCCATTCATTCTTGATTCCATTTCTTATTTTACAACATATGCTTTTTAACCAACCAATTCAACTGTAATATCTTGTTTTATTCTGGCAAAATCAATACTTGTGTCAGTGTAATAAAATACACAAAAGAATATACATACATGTTCCTACTTTCAAATTCATGTAATGATACACAAAGTATCTACTATAGGACAGTTTGAATGTGCATCAATTTCTTGATGCCATAGTTGAGGCATGTGCTGCTCAGTAGACAGTCTTTCTGTGATTGGGAATGTTGCTCCTAAAATATTCAGCTATGAGAACCTATATGTGAAAGTATGACATAAGAAACAAGCTAAGGATCCTGCTGTTGTTTTGGCTGCCTGGCTACTCAGTAGGATCTCCCTGGACTCTAGGACTTACAGTAAAGAACCACTTCTACGAGACTTCAACTACCATGACTTGGAGGTGAGATCTAGTAAATCCCAGAGATTTATGGCACCCATGGCATATTTCAAATAATATCTTGTATAAACATGTTATGTGGCCATCATCAGACCTTGTTAGTCTCAAGATAGCAACTGGAAGATGAAGATGACTTCTATCACCCTTTTCTTGTAGTCAAATCATGCCAATTCAGATTAAGTCTACAATCCCAACCACTGTATGTAACCCTCCACTCTGCAAAAGTTAGTACCTCCCACTAAGAGTGAATGGGGTTGCAGAGTTAGGCACACAGTGCACTTTGACTCCAGCTAGTAATGTATCTAACCTATTTTAGATTCAACTTGTTAAAAATGTTCTTGGTGCAAAATTCTATAATTATGATTGTAGCCTATGGCGAGCAAGATAATTAGGATATCGCTTGTTTTATGATTTTTAATCATAAACGCTTTACAAGGGAATAGTGTGAGTTTATCAGTAATCAGCAAAATCAGACATTAAAATAGTTGCTAAAGCTATGGAAATAATTATTTCAAACATGGACCATTAGTTTCTAACCAGCTTTCATAAGTACAGGAAATTGATTTCAGAGCAATACTCAGAAGAATGGGGTGGAGCAAGCAAAAAATGAGCAGAGGAAGAATGAAGCATAGACAAGACACTTATAGACTATGCTGAGCTGCTAAATTGAAGAACCCTGCATTACTGACATACCAATAGCATTGCTAACATAAACAATAATAACCCAGTCACTCTTTCATGTGGCATTGAATGTTTAGTGACCAATAAAGTATACATTATTAGACAATTGGCCCATCCCCCAAACTAATCCACTGAAGATATTCATATTATACTGAAAGCAAGTTGAACTACAGGTATGTAGGTTTATAGTACATCATTACAAATTGAAGATACTAAAACTGCATAATTGTTTGTGGCAGAGATTTTTATTATGTTTTTGGAGTATTGTAGCAAGTGCTGGATAAAAAGAAAAAGAATCTGGAAATGAAAAGTCCTGTGCCAGGATTCCCATTTCAAATCATTAAAGCAACCATGGATTGTTTATTTTTCAGTCTCATCCAGATGCTTTATAATTTTCCAATGAGGGCCTAAAGGCACATATTTATCTAAGTTATGTAGCAAATGGGAATACCATAAAAATACAGAGCAATGCAAAATCAGCCTAGTCCTTATCTTACAGAATTCTGTGTGACTTTGTGCCCAGTTCTAACTTTATACCTTAACTTCACGCTAATAAATGCATTATTTTCGTATTTCCTATATTTACTTTTGATATTGTTAACCTACAGAAAATTATATAGGCACAAGTATGTATATAAATCTACAGCCATGTTAAGAGTAATGATCATATAAAGCAGTGGGTCTCAACCTTCCTAATGCCACGACCCTTTAATACAGTTCCTCATGTTGTGGTGACCCCCAACCAAAAAATTATTTTATGTTTTCCATATTTTTTCAAAAATATGTGTTTTCCAATGGTCTTAGGCGACCCCTGTGAAAGGGTCGTTTGACCCCCAAAGTGGTCCCGAACCACAGGTTTGGTTTAAAGGTTAGCTGCCATGTACATGGATATCAACATTTACTGTCCACATGAAACAATGGGAAGAACATTTTTCTGAGTTTTACAATTTTCCTTCAAAAAGATTTTTAAAAAATAGATATAATGACTGGATATACAATTATATACAATTTATGAGTAATTGAACTCTAGTAAACTCAATTTTTACCCGAGTAAAAATAAACAGATTTAATCAATCTGTCCACTATAGAGTTTTATCCTGTTTGTTTCCCCCTTATGCTTCCAGAGGGTTATCCATAGAGTTGTATCTAATTAAGAGTGCCTAGAACTAAATAAGTCAGAATACATCTTTTACTGTAGCAAAATAAATATGAGTGAGACATATAATTCTAAAGTTTGTATGGAACTAAGGTTATTCTATTAGGCCACAATGTGGTCAAGTAATCTAAAGTTGGCAATACTAAATGAAATCAATTTCTGGGAAATGAACTCATGTTGAAGAAGACAGCATGCTTCTTTCTGATAAGTCTAATTGGTACAAATTAAGAAAATAAATGTTCACTATAACATAATCTTGCCTTAAATTTTCTGCAGATAATTCCAGGAATGTTTTAATCCAACAGCAATCAATAATAAAGCTGAAACTCTTTGTGTATTTCTATCATTTGAGTTCTTTTAAAACACATTTATTTTGGTTTCAGAATCTGTACTTTCAGATTTACCTTTGTCAGTTATCTGTTTATGGTTAGCTAATGCCATACAGAAAAGTGCATATCACTGAGCTTACTTAGTGGAAAAACAGATCATTGCTCTGAAAGCCTTTATAACTGCAAGGCAAATTTGTGAAAACCTATAAAACTCTGTACTGTAGCTGTTTTTATTATTTATACAACCTATGCACTACATTTAGTAAATGAATGACTGTCCAAATCACTGATAGAAAATATGCATCCTTCTAATAATTCTGATCCTGGATTAAATAATATATCCACTTAAGTGTAATCAAGGTAGGTCCAATCCTGCCAACTATATGGACAAATGCTCACAATTTCAATCTTACCCTTGGAACAAATCCTTATTTCTTACAAAGATACCCTTGTAATAACCTTCATCCTGCCCTACAGTTAGGCGTATAGCTAGTGAAGACCTTTACTGCATATTAGAAAGAAGCAAAAAATATGAAGAATCTCTTAATATTTTGTTCAACTAACACATTTAATTAAAAGGCATAAGATTTCATGACTTGCAGTTTTCACAATATCTAAAAGGGATTAACTAAGACAATATAGAAAAACTTTTATTCTATGTGTTTTAAAAGTTAAAGAGCCCGTTTGCTCTAGTAGTTATGGCACAAAACTAGAAATCAAAGACTTAGTTTTAGATATGAAAGCCTCCTCGGTGACCTTGGGCCAATCATTCTCTCTCAAGTCCAACTCATTTCATAGTGTTGTTTTGTAGAGAAAATAGGAGGAAGAAATATTAGATACTGTATATTTACCATCTTGTTTATAAAAATAATAAACAAACAAACAAATACTTGTTTTCTGGGCAGTTTTGTTAATTATTAAAGTCATGTCTTCTTTATTCTAGGAATGAAGACATAGTATTGTAATAAGATTTCAGATGAAACCTCTGCCTATGGCTGAATAGCTTTGGCAGATCACGAACATTATGCCTAAACTTTATAATACTTTTGTGTAATCTATGGGTACTGGACCACATATCTTTATCTTCCCAAAGAGTTATCAGTATCACACAACTGGAAATGATATAGGAACTAACTGAAGAACTGTCAGGGGAGGTGCCATTTAAAAAAAAAAAGGGGGGGGGGGAGAAGCCCAGTAATTATTAAGTTACTGATTACTGATCTCTAAATATATGTTAGAGCAGGTAATAAATCAGGCTAGTATATGTACCCTGAAAACAATTATGATCTTTGGCAGGATAACTATTCCAGTAGGCAAAGGGAATACTATGAATATAATTCACCTTGATTTCAGCAAATGTTCTGACAAAAAAATCCATGCAACATTCTCACTGATGAGCTAGCTCACAACTGGCTAGCTAACTGCTCTGAGAGTTAGCTGCTGCTTTACATCAATCTATCTTGAGGTTAACATTTAATATTTTTATTAATGATATGGAAAATTACATTGATGACCTCATCCGATTTGAGGATGATAAAATTGGGACACCTGGCCAACTTCTAGAATGACAAAACCAAACTAGCCTAAACTGGAATTTCAAGACATATGCTTTAGGAACAGCTGAAGTTGTTTCTCCATGTCCCATCTTATATCTAACAGAATGAAGATGGTATTATTTTCAGTTTCTTTCTCATGGAATAAACTCAACATGGAATAATCTTTTCTGAAACTCTCTATTAATGTTTTATTCATTCTTCCTCATACCCATAGCCAAATGACATTTCTTCACAGCACAACTGTGGATCAGTCTACCTATAGTGGAACATTTTATTTTTCATCTATGTGGTGAACAATTAAGATCAAAAGTAGAATAAAAAATTGGTTGACTGTGTTCTGCTAGGGGTGATAATTTACTACTTCTCCTGCATTCATGTTCAAATGGAGATAATATAATGTAAAATAAACTGACAGCTAAGAGACTGAAAAAATAGTATGAATATAGACAACATTTAGACATGCTAATAACATACCTAAATTAACAATAAGTTAATGACATATCTAATCAGCTGCTACACAACTAAGTTACATCAATTCCTTGCTATTCAAACAGCCTTTACACTTACCATCACCTCACCAGATTAGCAGAGCCTTTCTACCCATCCTTAATTTCGCCTCCTAGAATTTGCAAAAATATATTATGTCAGTATCTTCTGCTGTTTCATTAAAATCCAATTATAAATTAGCAATTTCTAATATTTTCGCAAACCTTCAAAATACTATTAAGCTATATTATTTTAAAATTTGAACGAAGAACACTATTTTTGAGATTTACAGTGTAAAGGAAATGATTGATTAAAAACCATAGACAACACAGACAGAAAACAATGAAACTAATGAATAATTTATGAAAGCAAAATGTCAAATTATGCATGTTTACTAATAAACATATATTTTTAAAAAATATGTATGCACTGATAAGTTTTTGTATTACTGTTCAAAACATTATTAGGAATGCATAAGGATCCAAAGGGATGCTTTTCCAGCTCTGTTTTATATTATAGGTTGAATGCATCTTGAGTCTGCATTCTTGCAAAGAGAAGACACTCACAGGCATGTAACCAGCCAGTTTAGGTGGTGCGAGTTTAGGACCCTAGCCAGCTTTTTCCATTTTGATGGTGCAGGAACTGGATGAGAAAGTTTATTTATTTGTTTAGTGTATGACCTATCCTACGCTGACTAACATTATATATTAAGATTCACCTAGATTAGTAAAACACAATAAAATATAAATTAAAACAGATCTATGTTCAAATACAAATGACTAGGCCATCTAACCACTGAAGCACAGCATTGTTTACATTAAAAAAAATCAGATACTGGAGCAATATATGCTTTCAGATACAGCTGGTCATGATGTAATCTTCAGTTTGACGTGGGACACAGCAGTCACGTTGAAGGGATGATATTATGCCCCATTTATAGACTTCGGGCAAACTGACAAATTAACTGGCCTTAACAAAAAGATGGTGTTCTTATAGTGAGAAAAACTTTCACTGTGAGGAAAAGTTTGACTAAAAATAGGATAGAGCAAAGGGAACGGGGCTTGGTCAGTGGTTGCAGAGCCACCTTTTACTCTGCTCATCACCACTGGACTTTGAGTCCTTCTGGATCTTAGATCACCCAGGAGGAAACATGCAGCACTTGTTGGGCATATTTTTTAAGTAGACGCCCAGTCATCCATGTTGCCAAGCAGGAACAAATGTTCCAGACTGCCTTGCCACTCTGCTTGAGTTGGGACTACATGCAAGAAGGTCCTTGGGGAAGCCCTATTCTTCACTGCTTCTTCCCATATTTCAGTGCTCATATTGGACTAGGGATGTACTCCATGCAATATGCATACCTGGAAACCCCCTTTCTTATTCCTTTTTCTCCAATAAATGTAAATACCATTTCTGTTAACTATCCTGCAGTGGGATGAACATTCCAAAGAGATGTTAGGAGGCAATCAAAACCACAGTTGCAGTTGTGTGATTTTCTATCTAGTAACTGCTTTGCTTAGTGACTAATTGTAGTCAGTAAACATTACCTGTAATGCAACTTAATTTTTCCTCTGGACTCATGTGAATTATTGCCTTAAGTTATTTGTAAAAATAATAAATGCAGGACATGAATAAATAAAGAAACAAATAAAATCGCCAGAACATTTGTACAAGATGCAAAGGAAAGAGGAAGACTTGGACTACCAGATTTTAAACTAAGGAGTCCTTGGTGCACTCTCAACTTGCTTGTTGCTTGCAGAGTTTCATTACCCTAATTCGGTAACCACATCAGTGCTAGCAAGTTGTTCTTGTTTGCTATCAGTTTATATTGTGGTGACTTGCTTATCTATGTGTATGGGGGCGGCCTTGAGATTCTTTGGTTGGGCTGTTTACTGATGGCACTTTGGCAGTTTCTTGATTGGGGTATTGCTTACTTCAGGGGTGTCAAACTAGATTTCTTCAAGGGCTGGATCAGCATTGTAGTTCTCCTCCGTGGGCTAGCCAGAGGGGAGAGACGGGATG
This sequence comes from Natrix helvetica, assembly GCF_964273705.1. Classification (NCBI taxonomy): domain Eukaryota; kingdom Metazoa; phylum Chordata; class Lepidosauria; order Squamata; family Natricidae; genus Natrix; species Natrix helvetica. The sequence goes on along the minus strand of NC_138550.1, from coordinate 35,916,644 downwards.
GATGCCTCCTGCAGCACCCTACTGGTCAAAATGGGGTGCAGGGGGGACAGTGCTGGAATGACCTCCTGCAGAGTTGACCCTGCCGGCCAAAGCAGAGCACAGGAGGACCACACGTGGCTCTCCGTGCCCCAGTTTGGCCGGCAGGATGCTGCAGGAGGCAGTCCAGGCTGAAAATGGGGTGTGAGGGGACAAATGTGCCTCCGTACCGTTTTGGCTGCCAGAGGCATTGTGGGCAGTCCTTTGCTATTTCCAGGTTGACCCCACGGTCCAGATTTACGCACCCTGTGGGCCAGATTTGCCCAGCAGGCCTTGAGTTTGACACTCCTGGCTTACTTGATTGTTGGTCTGAAGTTACCTTCGAGTTAATATACGCTGATCTGGTGCTGGTGGAGAGGTTCTGGAGTCTTTTTGTTTTCTTTTGGATTAGTTGATTGTCTCTTTTGCATAGTCTATATATGTTGTTAATATCTATGTGTCTATTGCTGATTTATAAGAATTATAAAATGTAATAGAAATTCCCTAGCATTTTTGGATTGGCCTGATCTAGGATTGCCATATTTTCCCAATTGGATCTGGTTAAATATATCTATATGTTGTGAAATTAAAGAATTTTCATCATATCTTCTGACTGCCAGTTGTTAGTTAGTTAGTTAACTTTATTGTCATTGCACATGGTGCAATGAAATTAAATGCCGTCTTCAGTGTACATTACAATTATAAAAACAAAAACACAAACATACATCCTTTACATTCTATATAATTGAAACTGAAAACCCGATATTGCACTATACAGTAGAATTCAATATGGTTATTCCCCAGGAATAGAAGCTGTTTTTCAGCCTGTTTGTCCTTGTTTTTATTATCCTGTACCGTCTGCCAGATGGTAATAGTTGCAAAAAAAAAAAAAAAAGTGGTCAGGATGAGATCTTTGAAAATGTTTCTAACTTTAAGGCAGCAGGAGCTATAAAGCTCTTCCAAAGAGGGGAGAGGACAACCAATGATCCTCTGGGCTGTCCTATCTGCCACTGTGCAATTGGCAAACCATACACAGATGCAGTAAGTTAGAATGCTCTCTATGGTGCATCAGGAGAAGGTCAAAAACTGTTTTTCATTCAGTTGTTGTTTCTTGAGAAACAACAGATAGTATCAGATAGTATATTCTCTGCTGGGCCCTTTTGACCAGTGCTGCAATGTGAGTGCCCAGGTCAGGTCCTCTTTTAAGATAACTGTCTGATCTATTCCTTCTATAGTCCACTATAAGCTCCTTGGTCTTATTTGTGTTGAGGATCAAGTTATTGTCTCCACACTACGAAAGCAACCGTTCCATCTCATCTCAATAGGCAGACTCACACACACCCCTGCCAAAGATTAGTCCCACCACGGTTGTATCATCTGCAAATTTAGCAATAGTATTACTAGCCTGAGTGGAAATGCAGTCATGACACATAAAGACTATAGAATAAGAGTTGTTATTCATGGATGTGTTTTGCCCGTCTTCTGCATGTTTGTCCTACATAGTGATTGCTGCAGTTCTTACACTGTATGTTGTAGATGACTTCGGTTTTTATTTCTGGGGTTGCTGGATCTTTTGATTTGTTTAGGATGTTTCAAAGGGTTTAAGTTGGCTTGTGTGCTACACCGATATATCAAGGATATCTCAAAAACTATCAACAGACTACTACAATCACATGGAATCAGTGTGTGCAATTCTTTTTAGGGTTTGTGTTGATTGTGCTATATTGGGTTGAGTGGTCAGTGATTTTTTGATGAAGTTGTGTGGGTAACTATTTTGCTGGAATGTGTTATATAGATGCTCCATTTCCTTTTTCTGCTGTTCTGGGTATGTGTTTCTGAAGTGTGTTTGGGCTCATTTAAATAAAGTCCTTGCACAGCTTCTCTTGTAGAGGTTGGGTTGTTGCTTTGGTAGTGGAGCACCTGGTTAGTATGGGTGAATTTTCTGTAGACTTGCATTTCTAGTTTGCCATTGTGGTCTTTGCTGATCAGAATGGCCAGGAAGGGTAGCAAGTTGTTGTTTTCTTCTTCTCTAATAAATTAGATTGCTTAAAAATGTTATTAATAGTTCTGTGGGTGTTCTCTAATCCTTTTTATAATGGTGAAGGTGTCATCTACATACCTGATCCATAGTTTTGATTGTATCTATATAAGTTCTATGGCTTATAGACGTTGCATGACAAACTCTGCTATAAGTCCTGAAAAGTGATCCCATAGATGTCCCTTTAATCTGTTGATAAATTAGGCCATCAAATTGGAAGTATGTAGTTAAGCAGAGGTTTATGAGATCCATAGTCCTGGATGTTTTGATCTTCGTGTATTCAATTAAGTCAGGTGTACTTTGAAGCAATGCAATCATGGATTCTTTGGCTAATTCTGTATCTATAGACATGAACAGGGCCTTGATATCAAATGAGACCATGATTTTAAACTGTATTTTAGAGGTGTGGTGGCTCAGTGGCTTAATGACACTGGAGATGGTTTCTGTTCCAGCGGTTTGAGTCCTAGCACTGTATGTTAGGGGGAGCTCCCATCACTTGCCTCATCTTCAAAAGTTGGAAAGCATGTTCCTTGTGAGTAGATAAAATAGGTACCACTTCAGTGGGGGAACGAACTGGTGTTCTGCGTAGGTAGTCAGATTCCTTCCCACTGTACTTTTCCATTTGTGGCACCTATTTGTGAGATAGCTCTGGGAAGGGAAAAGACATTGGATGACACTGCAGGAAGATCCACTTTTTTTCTTTCTGATGAGAAGCCAGCTCGCCCTAATGTGGCGCACTATGGGAAGCATGTGTTTCTTACAACAGAATGGTACTTTCGCAACCAAACTACTACTCTGCAATTGTATTGCACTCTTCTGGCTAATGTACCAATGCCATACAACAACAACAACAACAACAACAACAACAACAACTGTATTTTGCTGTTTTCTTTTTGGTTTAGATGAAAGAATGCTTGTTAAGAAATAAAAATTTTTTACAAAGTAATGATAGGAAGTTTGGCATGGTTACTTACGATATGACAAGGTTAAAGCAGATATATATATATATATATATATATATATATATATATATATATATATATATATATATATATATATATATATATATATATATATATATATATATATATATGCTGGTTTTGTTGTATTCGGGTCTTTTCCGGTGTAAGGTAACCTTACACAGGAAAAGACTCGAATACAACAAAACCAGCATACCTACACCCGTGAAAATCTACGAAAACAAACAAATATATATAATAGAGATGCCTCTATGCCCCAAAATACTTTTAGTGGCATCAGTCCAAGAAGTGTTTTATAGAAAAGAAGTAGGCAATGATAAACGTTAACATATAAAGATTTACTAGTAGAGACCCTGTTTGGTGCTGGTTAAGGTGCTGGTCTAGAAACCAGGAGACCATGAGTTCAGTCCTGCCTTAGGCATGTAAGTCACTTGGGTGACTTTGGCCCAGTCACTCTCTCCCTGTCCAACCCACCTCACAGAGTGATTGTTGTGAGGAAAAAGAGGAGAAGGCGGTATTATGGAAGTTCGCCACCTTGCATAACCTATAAAGTAATAATGTTGAGCTAAAAATCAAATAATAAAATAGAAAAATGGGGATTTTAGAATGAAATCAAGAGGATAATTGACTACCGAAGGATTTAGATTTCAATGGTTCTTATATGCAGAATTAAAAAAAAGATTTAATATAGATAAAAGTATTCCTGGAATATAATATGATAAAATAGATGTGAATGAATATGAAACAGGAAGAGCAAGTTAAGAATGTACAATAAAATGATCAAGAATTTTGATAATAATACTCAATGAATCAATAAGAAAAAAATGTGGTTAAAAATATGTAGTTCAATGTAACAGGGTTTTTTTTTAAATGATGTGTCATTGGTATATGATACCAAAACTTTTCTTATTAGGTCAACTAGAAAAATCCTATGGATGATTGGTTTTATAATAATGTAGGGATGATTTCTATACCTTAAAATAGAATATGTCAAATTGTCCTATCACCATTATATAGAACTAATATACAATACTATAGAAAGAGATGATTAACACTGTTTATAACACTAAGGATATAAACAAAATTTACATTTTTTCTGTATTTGCAAATAGACTTCTAATATATAGTGCAGTGCTTCAGATTCAAATATCATGTAGCACCCGTTGCAACACCTGAAAGCTAGTGCTCTGGGCCTTTTCCAGTATTGAACTTTGTCCTTCTACATCTACAGTATAATTCCATATTAGGTTGAAGGAGCTGCAGATAGGTGCTATTATTTGTGTGTTCTCCCCTGCCAACACCTAGGTACTTTCTGCCTCAAAATACAAAGCATTGCATTCTTACTATCCTGTGCCTTGCAATAAAAGTATAATATGCATTTAATATAATTAGGACTTTACATGGAAAAACATCACAATAGAATTGTAACTTACGGTAGATCTCTAAATAAAATTCTTAAAGCAAAATTATGAAATAATTAATTTGTACTAAATGAACACATTGTAAAATTACTGATGTTGAATACTAAAGTGCACAACTGAGACCCAACTATGTATTTGACAGATGCTTGGAGGACACAATTTGCTACCAGTCATCATGTAAGTTCATTTGCAAAGCATTTTAAAGCATCTGATTTCTAAAAGTTGAAAGTGAACAACAGGTAGTGAGTCATTTCCTCTTTGTCCCCCACCCCCTTTTTTCTCTCTCTAGGACACTCAATATCTTGCAGCTGTTTGGGACAGGATATCAAACTGGATAAACTACTACTGTAACTCTGTGTACTAATTCTTTATTACATTACTTACTTAATTTCTGAGGGATTCCTAAATTCTACTTAACACCTCACACCATTTATTACTTGTATCTAGCAAATACTTGATGCTACACATTAAAAAGGTTTTTCAGTTTGCAATACATTTAACTATGAATACCAGTTTTTTAACAGGAACCATTCAAATATAAATTGTACTTGTGTGTAATGCAGCAAAACATTCCTAAGGGAAAGAACTCAACGTGACAATTTCATATGTACATATGAGGAGGAAACACTAATTAACACACATGCATGTGAAAAGGAAATATCAATTAACATTTGTAATTTAAAACATATCCTTTTCTTTATGCCATATAATTATGCAAAACTATAATAATGGATACAATTTATCATCAAATTATGTATCTGCGTACATATTATTGCAATTTTCTACTCCCTGTCAAAATATTTTTTCTTTCTTTCTTTCTTCAGATATTACCCAGAGATGTTTTCATCATGACATTTTTATCTGATTGGACAATACTGTGTTATAATGATTAATAATCATATATTTAATCAGTATTTAACTTTACAATAATTTGGATGTTTTAAGCCTACAAACTTCATGGGAATTTTCAAATGAGAGATAAGCTGGTTCATGTCTGCTTATCTTTTTTTGCTTGATGCTCTGGTAGATGTCACAATTAAATATGCACTAAATGATTTCCCATTTATTCCTAATATTAGATATATTTCATCTATATACTACTAAAACTGGGATTCCAGACACCTTTAACTAGGTGAAGGGCAAAAATCTTTGAACTAAGTTTAAAAACGGGCTAACCTACAAAATGCATCAAAAATCTGGAACCCATGACTCCTGTGGAATTTAAACTTGGAAAAGTTTATAACACATTTTATGACATAAACCTTATAATACAAAAGTCATAAATATTTCTTGTGCAAATATTTGACTGTGCTACACAGTTCAACATTGACTATTTTTAAGGCAGATACATGTCTGAATGTACAGGTAGTCCTTGACTTACAACAGTTCACTTAATGACTGTGCAAAGATACAACTGCACTAAAAAAAGTGACATTACCATTTTTTACTTATGAACATTGCACCACGTCCATGGTCACCTGATTTACATTTTGATGCTTGACAACTGACTCACGTTTATGATGGTTGCAGTGTCCCTGGCAGTGGTGAGTTACTCTTATCGTCGTTACCGGTATGCTGATCACGGTCTATTTGTGCATGCGCCGGACGTGCGCTGCGCGCACGTTGGGGATCGCACAGGCACTGCATGCTGTGCATGCCTGCACACTTCGCTGTTTGCCATAAAACTGCTATAGAGCACAGGCAGGCGGGTGGGCCAAACGAGCCACCGTACCGATACGCTCTCAGCTGCTCCCGGCCACCACTGGTACTGCCATACCCGCAGCAACCCACCTCTGGTCCCAGGGTCATATGATCATCTTTTGCAACCTTCTGACAAGCAAAGTCAGTAAATCTGGGAAACCAAATTCACTTAACAACCATGTTACTAATTTAATAATTGCAGTGATTCACTTATCAAATGTCGCATTAAAGCCGTAAAATGGGGCAAACTCACTTAACAAATTTCTCACTTAGCAACATAAATTTTGGGATCAATTGTGGTCATAAGTTGAGTCCAACCTGTATTGCAATTTTTCTAGTGAGGGCAGTACATTAGAAGTTCTGTCAATTTTGAAGGCATTGTGGAATCTGATTAGGAAATATCTATGAAACAATGACCCAACAGGCCTTCATTTTCTTCCTTTGCGCTTCATAATTTGTATGTTTTTTATGATCTTTGTAAAACCTTTAATAAAAGTGTATGTACATATATGAAAGAAACCTCTATTTTTTTTCTACTAGGAATTGTTTCAGAACAAATTAAAAAATACAATTTACTAAACTATATGTTGATCGATAAAATTTGACTTAATATTGTAAAAGGGTTTTTGCATACAATATCAGACTAGTCCAAACCTGGCAAATACAAGACAAAATATACATTCAGAACACAAATTGACTAAATTTAAGGAAGAATGGCTCCCTGTAGATCATGTAGATCATAGAACAAGAAGCAATGGGCGGAAACTAATCAAGGAGAGAAGTAACTTAGAACTGAGGAGAAATTTCCTGACAGTGAGAACAATTAATCAGTGGAACAGCTTGCCTCCAGAAGTTGTGAATGCCCCAACACTGGAAGTCTTTAAGAAGATGTTGGATAGCTATTTGTCTGAAACGGTATAGGGTTTCCTGCCTAGGCAGGGGGTTGGACTAGAAGACCTCCAAGGTCCCTTCCAACTCTACTATTGTATTGTATGTATTACACAAAAAAGCTATTTCAGACTGGTTTCTAAGGGCAAGCAACTGACATAATGAAGCAATTTCAACATTTATGCTGAAATATTATTATTATATAATAATAATCAGCCAAGTACAGAGGAAATTTTAAACTGTGTAGTTTCCTAATAATACCTACTGATTTTCCTTTTTATTTCTATTTTTCTCTTTTCTATCTACATACTTGTGTGCATTTGCTTTTAGAACAAAGGCAAAGAGTGGCATACTAGTATTATTATGGATATTTTTAATAGAAATTTCCAGTTATAAGTTGATATTATGCACTCAGTTCTGTATATTTATTAATTAATGCAATGAGTTTTAATTTTTATAATTATAAACTCTTTATGTACTGACATTTGTTATCCACAATGTCTCTTTTTTACTTAATTATTTTTATTCTTTGTATTTAAATGCTTTAAAAGAAGTTACTGATTAAAATACCATAAGAAGATAAAAGTATATTTCTTTTTTCATCATTAATAAAGTTGAATGAATAATGGTAAATCTTTAGTCTCAATTTGTCCAATAAAATAAGGTTTACTATAGGTACACACGTTGGAATTTATATTTGTTGACCATTTCTGCAGCTGTTGCTTGAGAAATAAATGTGAAAATATGAAAATGATTTCACAAATTGAAGTTATAATAATTTTGAGTGGCATTTCATTCTTTATTTTCCTAAAGAGCTAATATATTAAGTTACTGTGATAGAAACCAAGATTAAAATCTATACAAAGCTTGTCAGATAACTTTAAACCAATGTTGATCATTCAGCTTTGCAGATAAAAAATAGAAATATTCATTCTTTGAATATAGCCATCATGTTGCTGATTGCATTATAATTAATAGTATAATAAAAATAACATACCTATTTGTTCTAAGAACTTAACTAGAATGGAAATGTGGTGCTTGCTTCAATTTAATATATAAAGCAGATGGCACATTTCAGAATTCTTATTTCCCAAATTCCACTTTGATATTTGTTAGCAAACTAAGCCCTTTGCTGGCCAACAGAAATCAAACAATGAAATTTTGTCCATTAATTATGATTATTATTTTTCTATATGCGTGTAATCTTACTTTATTTAACATGCTTCTATTAATGTATTTTGCAGTGCAGCAAAACTCAATTGTCAATATTATTTCCAGTCAAGGCTGCTTCACAACTAACATATTGGACTTCTTAGTAAAAATGAAAGGTCTTCACTTTTGAAGAATACAGTGGTTTGTTCACTTAAAATGAATGATAGCAACATATTAGCTTGATCTGAAGGTAGCTCTACTTCCCTGAGTGTTAATGTAATAGGAATAGTGGCTAGTTTAAAACTTATGGAAACTTGATCGGAAGGAAGGGAAATTCAGGTATAAAACAAGAGAAGTAGAATGCAAATGCAAGGTCAGTCATAAAAGGGCTTAGACGCCTATACATTAATACTCAAAGTATGGGGGAAAAACAGGGGGAACTTGAAGTCCTAACACACAAGGGCGTATAATATTGTTGCCATTATTGAAACGTGGTGGGATGAAATCCACTACTGGAATATACAATTATATAAATTGTTAAAAAAACCAGATCCAACAAGAGGGAGTGTGTATTGTAAATAAGGAGTCACTAAACCTCCATAGAAATACACAACATCAAGGTTGAAAGCCTTCTCAAATTCATTTGGATGAAAATTAGAGGAAAAAGAAATGATATTGCTATATAGGTACATACTATGGACCACCGAATCAAGCAAATATAACTGATGAAACTTTTGCTACCAAAAGCAGCATGGTGTGAGACAGAACAGGAACGTAGGTGAAAGTAGGAAAGAAACTGCTAAGAAAACATTTATCAACTCTAAACAATTTTAAATTACCAGGACAAGAAGGTTTATATCCCAGAGTTCTGAAGCAGCTTGTAGATGTGTTCTCAGAACCACTGAACAAAATCTTTCACAGCTCCTGGAACATGGGGGAACTGCCAAAGTACTGGAAAATAGTTGATGTGGTTCCAATCTACAAAAAAGGGAAAAAGTGGATCTAGGACACTATAGACCAGGGGTGTCCAAACTTGGGAACTTTAAGACTTGTGGACTTCAACTCCCAGAATTCCCCAGCCAGCCATGCTGGCTGGGGAATTCTGGGAGTTGAAGTCCACAAGTCTTAAAGTTCCCAAGTTTGGACACCCCTGCTATAGACCAATCAGCTTGACATTTGTATCTGGGAAAATCCTGGAAAAGATAACCAAGCAATGGATTTACAAACATATAAAAAGTTATTGCCAAGAAGCCAAAATGGGTTTGTTAAAACAGATCACCCCAGATTGCCTTCTTCAATAAAGTGACGAAATCAGCAGGTCAGGGAAACACTGTGGATATAGTATACTTACAGGTTTCAGTAAGGTGTTTGACAAAGTAGACCACAGCCTACTTCTAGGTAAGAAAGACCAATGAGGAATACACGTAGCACCACCAGATAGATTTACAGTTGGCTGACCAACTGCATAAGCATGTAGACCTTAATGGAACCATATCTACATAGAGGGAAGCATGCGTTGGGGTGCACTACAAAGTTGTTTGGGGGCCTGTCATCTTCAATATTTTCATAAATGATATAGATCTAAATGAGGGGATGGAAGGGGAACTCATTAAATTTGCATACAATACCAAGTTGGGGGTAACTGCTAACACTTTGGAGGATAGATTCAAGATTCAGAAGGATCTTGCACATCGGACCGTAGCCAACAAGATGCAACACAGTAATGAGAAAAGCAAGGTCAAATGTGCAGGTATAAAATAGACGGTTCATAGCTCAACGGTAATAACTGTGAGAGGGATCTAGTTGAACATCATTTAAGTATAACTCAGCAGTATGCTGCAGCTGCCAAAAAAGCCAATGCAGAGATGGGTGGCATAGACATTTAATAAATAAATAAATAAAGTGCTTTTAAGTGACTTGAGACCAATTTCATTACCTTTCCCCCCATGATTGTTAAGTAAATAACTGAGATTATTAAGTGAATCCCATGATCATTTAAAAAATCCTGGCTTCTCTAATTGGCTTTGCTTGTTGGAAGATGATTGGGTAGTTCAGATAATGAACCTGGGAAATGGCAGTCACTATAAATACATGCCTGTCACCATGCACCCTCTTTTGTTCACATGACTACAGGGAAGCTATGACAGTCATAAATGTGAGTACTTCACATAACTTACTTTTTTCAGTATCATCAAAATTTCAAATAGTCACTAAATGAATTATTGTAAGTCAGCTTTTTTGATGTGTTTAGAAATAAGAAATCCATCATACATTCATGTTAGCCACAAGACAGTTGGTTCATTCCATCTAGCAGAAGAGCCAGGCCTAACTGCTGAATCATGTTAAAATAATGCAGGAGTTTGGGATCCTATATGCTATTTAGAAGAACAATGCTACAGTACATTATTGAGAAAACCAGAAGAAAGTTACTGATTATACCGTATTATTTTCCTGTTGATATTTTAATTTTTTTGTTGAGGTGGAAAGGTTTTCCAATGGAACGATATGGGTTTCTACTAATAGTCATTTTATCTTTTTCAATTGCAGACAATATTCTTTACTATGTACTTGCTGTGTCATTTGTGAAAAATATAAAGTATATAACTAAAATAAAACTTAATTAAAAAAAAACACCAAACGTTCAAACCTAACCATTTTTTCCCAGTATGATAATCTTTAAGTATTTTACTGTTACCTTCTATAATTTTTAGACAGCATAGCCTACAGACAAAAAGGTAGGGAAAAGGAAGCACTGTTATTTGCATTTCATATTGATTTTTATACATTTAATAAATAATATTAAGTTGATTAGTTAACTGCCTGATATCATTATGTCTAATTGAGTGGCTAGTACCTGCATGTCTTTCTGGAGCTGGAAAAGCCATAGGATATTTCCTTTCCTATTCTCCTTCACCCTCTCTGAGATTACCCATCTGGATTTAGGAGGCTCTAACCCATATATCGTGCAGATATTCCTGTATACAATGCCAGGTATTTAGTTGTGCCATTCAATGTATGCTTTTGCTACCTGAAGAAGTTAAAAGTCTTAATCAAGAGGCTCACTTCACTAATTTCACCCATATAAACATGCACATGTCACTTTTTAGTTTATATTTGGGTTATATTTTAATTTATATTTCGAATTCTTCCATTATGTTTATTAATTTTTATTACATTTTAAATTTGCTTTTGTTTAAATCCATATATTAAATTTTACGTTTTAACATTTCTTAGCTTTTTGTAATGGTATTATTTTATTTACTTTTTAAAAATTGCTTTACCATTATAATTATCTTTAGTAAACTCCTTCAATAAGCTTTTATCTTGGTAGAATCGCCATCCTTGGACTTGCCATTGGTGTTTTTGGCTTAAAGCGTGGCCGGAGCTCCCGTCTTTCTATAAATCTTGGTGGGGGTGTGTGTGGAGTGCTGGTGTTGTTTCAGTAAGTGGATTGATTGGATGTGTGGCTGTATCATGATTGGTAGATTGGTGCTGACTTTGGGTCCGTTGTTGTTTTGTATGGTAACGGCCGGGTGGTGGGTGGGGCTTGTTTGTTTATCAGGGCTGGTTTCCAGATGTCTGGTAGGCGGCAGGTAGCATCACGTTTATTCATGTTGTGGGGGTGTTTCTCTATTTTGATAGCTTCCATAATTATTCTCTTGTTGAAGTGTTCAGTTTTGGAAATTAAACTGGTTCCTTCAAAATTAATTTCATGTCCTGTAGCTTTAAGGTGCTGGAAAAGGAGGACATTTTTTTCCCCTTTTTTCTTACTGCGTTCTTGTGTTCTGCGATATGTGCATTTATTCTCCTGTTCATTTGTCCTATGTATATTGCAGGGCAGATTTTGCATGGTATTCCAGCAAAGAATCATCCTCAGAGAAAAATCTTCCAGATGCCCCAAACTCTATGGCCTCCCCAAGATACACAAAGAAGGAACACCACTCAGACCCATAGTCAACTCCATAGACTCACTTCTACAGAATCTTGCCAAACAATGATTATGAGAATGATTATGTTGTTGTCTTTCCTCAAGTTGGTGAGTGCTTTTTGTTTTTCTTTATGTAAGTTGCTTCTGGGTGAATTGCTGGAGTAGAGGGCATTGGTAACTTCAAGTCTGATTTTATTGGCTTCATCTGGGTTGATTTTGGTTAGGGTAGCTTTAACTCTGCATATGATGTTTTCAGTGGGGATGGTTTGGGGGCAACTGCAAAGTTGAATCCTTTGGAAAGGACATTGGTTTCTGCTATGGTGAGGGTCCTGTCTGAAATGTTATGTACTGTTTGTTTCATGAGTTACTGTGGAGGGGTGGGTGGGCTTCTGTTGTTTTTCTAGTCTGTGGAGTCTGTTGGTGTGTATGTCTGTCTTGTGGGTGGTTTCTGTTTCGGCTTTCCAGATGGCTAGTTGTTTGGATTTGTCCCAGAGTGCTGGGTGGATTTTGTTACTGAGTTTGAGGTGAAGAGTGTGTAGGTCCCCTGTTGGTTTGGTCTAGTAGGAATCTTTTCCTGTGGAGTTCGTTTTTGATTAGGGCTAATTCAGTTCTTTTCAGGATCCTTTCGGCGGCTGAGGTTTTAGAATGGAATTTTAGTTGGAAGCATGTTTTTGTCTTGGCAGTTGCGTAGGAATGTGAGGTCACATAAGATGGTGGCTCTTTGGACTTCGAGTTTCTCGTACATCCTGGTCAGCAGGAAGGTTTCCTCCCCATAGAGATAAGACAATTTTCTATCAGATATCAACTAATCAAGATGTTACAACACAGCCAACCAATCCGCTTATAGCAACAAAGCCAGCACTCCACACACACCCCACCAATATTTATAGAAAGACAGCAGTTCCGATCACGCTTTGCTCGCCAAGTACGAAGCCGAAGGCACCAGCCTGAAGATGGCGAGTGGGACCTCGTTGAAACGTCACCAAGATACTCTCAATCTTACACGGGAAAAGATCTGAATATGCCAAGACCTGCATGTATGTATGTATGTATGTATGTATGTATGTATGCATGATAGATAGATAGATAGATAGATAGATAGATAGATAGATAGATAGATAGATAGATAGATGATAGATAGATAGATAGACAGACACAGATAGATATAGAGATATAGATAAAAGATACTAAATGAACAAAATGTAAGTAGAATTACTTAAAATTAGAAATGTGTAACTCACTGTGCATTACAATCTACTTGAATCTACTTGAAAGAAGCCATCTCCACTGAGCTGACCAAACTATTCTAATTAAATAAATATATAGAATAAAACTCCCTTTTTATGACACTGCAATCCCTTAATTCAGGGTAGAGTTCTGATGCCAGTTCTCAGCAGTTATTTTTTCTTTGCACTCTAGGAGAGAATCATCTATTGCTACCTAGGATTAAACTATCAACCTTTTGAATGGGAGGCAAGTATTTTCACCACTAGTTCACCACACCACTTGAATATTTCTAGAATATTCAAATAGCATAATTTGTAGAGTCAATCAAACAATATAAAGCAGTAACTTTTATTATACTTAGAAACCTGACTTCTTGATCAATTGAGGAAAAACAAAAAGGTATATGAATATTCGTGTGTATGAAACAAGTGCGTATGAAAAAGAATTTAAACATTGTGTTTCTAAAATAATTAAGATATACAATAAATGCATGCAACTGATTAATAGTTGATAGAAGATATATAAAATAAAATGCTTCGTGTAGAGATAGTCCTTAACATACAACAGTTCATTTAGTAACTGTTCAGTTACAATGCTAACATGTTACAAGGCAATCTTTCAACATGACAAGTTTCTGCGTAGTTTATTAATTTTTTAAAAAGTACATGGAAAGAAAAATCTAATGAGAAAATTCCAGTAAGAAGTTTCATAGGTTTATAAACACTTGGCTACCCACAAGGAGCATGTTACCTTCCCTTGAGCTATAAAATTCAATAATCGTTTGAGCACAATTGAAAGTTTTATTGACACAAAATATAAATGAATCGAGATAATATATTTGACATATTAGTCTCTAACTTGGATATCAATTTTATTATTTGACACTGTGTCCTTTGCATATAGTTTAGTTCCCAAACAATTTATTATTCAAACTGGCATGGATGCTATAATTAGGAAGTTTAGGCTATGCCTTTGGGCGGAGGAGTATGATCTAATCGCATAAGTTGAGGAGTGTTGTCTGATGGAGGGCAGAAGAGCCTTTTCTGCTGTGGTACCTGCCCCCTGGTATATCATCCATCCAAAGTTCAGACTGGCCCCAACCCTGTTGACCTTCTGCAAGACCTTAACTTGGTTTTGTTCCCAAACCTCAGGTATGTGTAAGAGTCCATTTACCTGCTATTAATGACTACCTTATAATTCCACATGTACAGATTTTGTTTATACAGTATGTATTTTATCTATTATCCTTGTAAATTGTCCAGAATCACATATAGGAAGAAGGGCATGATGCAAATTAATTAATTAAATTAATTAATAAAATAAACAAAATTAAATAAATAAATAAAATAGTTCTGTGTTCTCTTAACTGTTTTGTGGAACACTAGTACTCTTGTTTAACTTAAAAACCCTTTTTCTTAATTTCACAGACTGCATATTTGAAAGCAGCATCCATTTTGATTTCTCTATGGTGAATCTTTGGACTTGCTTCAAACAGTATTTAAAGCAGAATGATTATGCTTACATGAATATGCCCAAAATACAATGTATAATCTAATGAAATTACAAAAAAAATGATTAACAAAGTTGTCCCTGTGCTCCTACAATGGTATGACTGTCAGAGAAATGATGTAATTATTAACACATTACATTTGCCAGTGAACATAATTACACAATTTAGTAGAGTATTAAATTTGCAGTGCCATTTTACAGCACCTGTGGAACTGGCCCCCTGTTATCAGGATATTACCTTCCACAAATTGAATAAAATAAAATGGGGAAAAAAGTAAGGTTCTACATTTATACAAGAAAAACCAAATGCACAGGTATAGTATAGATGGTACCTCGCTCAATAGTAGTAACTGTGAAAGGGATCTTGGAGTCCTAGAGGACAACCATTTAAACATGAGCCAGCAGTGTGCTGCAGCTGCCAAGAAAACACAGTTCTAGGCTGCATTAACAGAGGGACAGAATCAAGATCGTGTGAAGTGTTAATAACCATTTTATAATGCCTTGGTAAGATCACACTAGGAATACTGCATCAGTTTTGATTGCCACGATGCAAAAAAAAAAGAAAAAAGAATTCTGAGACTCAAGAACAGTGGTTCCAAACATGGGGCCTATGCCCCACAGGGGGGCAATTTGATTTTTAATGGCGGCAATTTGAATCTTGTTTAAACCAAGTTAATGGCCTTTTAGGCTTCCTCTGCATGAGTAGGATTCACTTTTTGAGTAAAGTAAGAATTATATGTCACAGGGGAAGCATCAGGATTTTAGAGATGCTTAGGTGGGTCATGGCCAAAAAAAGGTTGGGAACCACTGCTTTAGAAAGAGTGCAGACAAGAGCAACAAGGATGATTAGGAAGTTAAAACATATGAAGAACAGTTGCTGGAATTTGGTATGTTTATTTAATAAAAAGAAGACTAGGAGTGAAATGATACCAGTGTTCCAGTATCTCAGGGGTTTCCACAAAGAAAAGGGAATCAAGCTATTCTCCAAAGCACCTGAAGGCAGGACAAGAAGCAATGGATGAAAACTAATCAAGGAGAGAAGCAACCTAGAAATAAGAAAAAATTCCTGACAGTTAGAACAAGTAATCAGTGGACAACTTGCCTCCAGAAGTTGTGAATGCTCCAACACTGGAAGTTTTTAAGAAGAGACTGGACGGCTATCTGTCTGAAATGGGTTTCCTTCCTAAGCAGAAGGTTGGACTAGAAGACTTCCCTTCCAATTCTGTTATTTTAATTTTAAATGTTTGAATTAGAAATCTAGTCATAATTGTAGTAGCCCACAAGAGTCTATTTCACTTAGTTTCTGATTCTTGGCTCTATTAAATGATTTTGAGAAACTAAATTCAACAATATCCAAATATGGCAAAATATACAACTAAATGTTTCTTTCTTTTTGTTTGACATACATGGAGCACTTTTTTACTATTATGTTATTCCTGAATATACATTAAATACAAAATCACATGATATTTACACAATGATGTCAGTTCATAAGTAGTCTAAGTCACTGCTGAAGCTGTGATCTTAAGATAATTAATTATCACAGTTTTAGTGCAACGTATCTATCATTTATGGGAGAAGATTCAGAGAAAAACATAAACTGTGGTATCCAAATACTGCTAAATGAGGAGTCAGTAAATTGAAGTTCCATTGTAGAGAAATTAACTTGCTAGAGAACCAGATGTAATGATTAACTTTCTACATTAATCTTAATGTTAATATTAAAGGATTTGTGATAAAAATAAGCAAGAAACACCCAATAAATTAAATGTTTGTGGGTGTGAAAACAGGCATGATTACCTTCAGAAGTCAAATCATTTGTAAAATTACTGGAAGAACATCAGGATTATTTTTCACATTCAAATTTTCAAACCGTATGTTAACTTTAAAGAAAAAGAACTTTAAATAATAATAAACGATCAAATTTAATCAGTATAAAAATCATTTCTCTTGGAGGAAATATGTGTGAACACTGCTGTGGCTTATACAATTTTACTATTACTATATGGTGCTGTATCCAGCAAAGCACTAGCTGAAAAAAATAAGATAATTAAAAATGTAATCTGTGCCAACACTTTTGTCTATTAACTTGAACAATTTTGCTATAAATAATGCTTCTAAATTAAAGTCAAGAACCCGGAGTCAAGTATCTTTTTGAAAGCCTTTGGTTGAAACATAGTATGTAAACACTATAGTAGTCTTTCAAATTTAAATGGAATGTAACTGAGATTTTGAAAATATAGGTGCTCACTTAATGAACCTAACTTAGCTTGGTCAATAAGTGAAGTGGTTTTTTAAAATAATTTTGTGACATGACCATCCCACTTAGCAATGGTAGTTCTAGCAGTTCCTGTTAATGTTCTTAAACAAATCCTGTGGGTCATTAGGCAGGTACCCATGCTGATCCAAACCATTCCTAACTTGATCCCTACCAGCTTAAAGTCTTGGTTCTTCCAAAACAAGAGACTGCCTCCTGTTCAAATCTCCCCGTTCACCTATGTCTCTTCCTCCTGTTTGGCCTTTTGGCAGCTCTGCACAACATGAAGAAATGGCTGATCCCCTGGCATCATCCCTTTCTACCTGTCCTCTTCAACATGATTACTGTGCTCTTTTCCCCTTCACTGGACTTACCACCAACATGAAGTTATATCTCAAGCCCTGCAGCACGTCAACCAGCCCCACTGCATGAACACAATCCTGAGCCAAAATGGGCCAAGAAGGTCTGAACTATGGCATATCAAGTAAGCACCAAGCATAGACAGAAAGCAGTGCATGAACTGCGGTGTGGCAAGAAGTGCCTGCTTAGGAGCCGGTCTCCTCCCAGGTCCCATCAATTGCTTACTGAATGAGAAGTGTCTTACATTTCTTGCCTGGTTTGACCTTGTCCATTTTCCGCCAGTACAAATCATTTTTTGTAAAACCCACACCCCCTAGATGGCGCTCATTTCTGGGCTTGATATCATCTGCCAGCAGGATGTTTCTGTGGTGCATCCCCCAGGACAGCGAACCAAGTGGAGGAAAAGCAGACAAAGATGACAACAAAAGTTAGCTGGGGCAAGGTGGGTAAGACCAGTCATAAGGCATGCATAAATTTTTAACACATGTCTGCATGCACACTGCAACGATAAGTTCTGAGGACTGGTCACACATTCATCTTCAGTGGTATCATAACTCCGAATAGTTGTTGAGGGAATAGATGTTAAGTGAGGACTACCTGTACCAATCTTGGGTATTTTGATAGGATTAAAAAATAAAATAAACACAGAACTCACGATTTTGAGAAAAGACTAGTAGAATATCTTATGCTTTCTGTGCTTCATAATCTATAGTGTACAGTATAAGCATAAAGAATAACTCTGGCAGCATGGTCACTGAATTCAAAGCTCAAATTGTTTCCGAGTTTGTTTACTTGTTTCTTTTGGTTAGAATAAAATACAAATCAGAACATATTTCAGAGCTATACTACAAAATCCTAACCAAAAGGATTTTACAGTTATCTGTGAACATGTGCAAACAGTATGAACAATTGGTATGCATATTTATTTATTTATTTATTTATTTATTTATTTATTTATTTATTTATTTATTTATTTATTTATTTATTTATTTTAGTTTGTCAAACATGTACAAGGTAACAGGTATAAGTATAAACCCAAAAGTTAAAATTAATTCAGATATGCATATTTCATTTTCCCAAACAAAAAATAACTTTTTGTTATTGAAATTGAGCATGAATCCTAATACTCATCAGAACCACTTACATTTTATGCTAAATTGAAGATGAATGCTTTTATTTCTAGCCAGTGATTAATTTGAAATAAACAATTCTGTCCATCCCCTACTACATATTAGAAGTATTTATTGACAAAAGCAGGCCATAAATAAATGAGTGTATTAACAATAAAACAAAAATATGTGCTTTCCTACCAAAAGAATTCATCAAAATTTAATTACAATTTATATTCATAAATTATAATTCAGGAAAAACATGCTTATTATAGAAGTAATAATAGGGAATGTTCTATTTAATTATGCTTTGTACCACAAAATTTTGCCATGGCATCTGCCCTCTAGAACATCATTTCTCCAGAGGTGAGGCTTGACAAAGTGATTAAATTAGCAGACCAGTGAAATGCTGTGGACACAGTATATTTAGAGGTCAGCAAGGTGTTTGAGAAAGTAGACCACAAGCTGCTTCTTGGTAAACTACAAAAATGTGGGATAGACAGCATCACCACCAGATGGATTTGTAACTGGCTAACAAACTGTACTCAATGAGAAGTCTTTAGTGGTACTACACATACATGGAGGGAAGTAAGCACTGGGGTACCACAAGATTCCGTCTTAGGCCCAGTACTGTACAATATTTTCATAAATGACTTAGATGAGAGAATAGAAGAGAAACACATCAAATTTGCAGATGACACTAAGTTGGCAGGAATAGCCAACACCCAAGAAAACAAGTTAGTAGTTTGCGGTGGCAGCCAAAAACACAAATACAATCCTTGGTTGTATAAACAGAGGCACAGAATCAAAATCACATTAAGTGTTAGTACCGCTTTATAAAGCCTTAGTAAAGCCACATCTGGAATACTGCATCCAGTTTTGGTCACCACATTACAAAAACATGTTGAGACTTTGGAAAAGTCTTTGGCAAAGAAGAGATGATTAAAGATTAGAGACTAAAAAATATGAAGAATGGTTGCAGGATTTGGGTTTGGCTAGTCTAGAGAAAAGGAGGACGGGGGGGGGGGGCTTGATAGCAGTATGCCAATATTTGAGAGGTTGCCACAAAGAGGAGGGGGTCAATGCATTTTCCAAAGCACCTGAGGGCAGGTCAAGAAACAATGGAACAGCTTGCCTTCAGAAATTATGGGTGTTTCACCACTGCATGTTTTTAAAGAAGAGACTGGACAGTCACTTGTCTGAGACGGTATAAGGTCTCCTGCTTGAGTAGGGGGATAGACTAGAAGACCTCCTAGATCCCTTCCAGCTCTATTCTGATTGGTTGATTTTGTGTGTGTGTGTATTAAACTTTTAAAACTGGTGACAAATTAATAAAATCACCACCATGGCAGATGTGTCTATCTCTAAAAAAGTTACCGAAGTGGAAACTTCCAATAACAAAACACCTATCTACCAGAAAGTAATAGTCTCCCAGTTTATAAATGCAATGTTTGTGGGGCCCAAAGACATTTCTTCAGATACATATTATGCTTGATGACATTGATTTCCTTTTTAGTATGCTACAAAGCTTCCACTTTTTAAAAGTTACTTTAAAAAAAGTTTAAGCAAGTCTGTAGGCATTGGGGAAACTGAATGAATAATTGTTGTCTATTTCAATACTACATTATTATTAGTAAGCTACTGTTTGTAATTTAATGCAACACATTTATTTTCTTGAATCTGATATTTAATCACTATCAGAAATTTAAACTTTTTTCAGATCTTTATTTTTATAATTTTATCAAATCTAAAAACTGAAGTTTTAGCTATAATGAAACATGAGCCCCAACTTTTCTATCCTTTTCACACATTATTTTTAAATTTTATTTAAATGAAAATACTAATGAATATTTTATAATTTACTTTTCTTATTTTTCTGAGCCTTAACACTAAGTAGTACAAAAAGATTAAGAATTTAGTTTTTCTATAGGAATTTATTACAAAATAGCTATATTTGACATGTAGAAAATTATCTTAAATTAATCTCAATATGTATTTACTTCAGGGGAACTTCTGATATCTAAAAGCAATTGTCTTTTGCCTAAAAGTTTATTTCCTAATCTTTAGCCATCATTCTAAAGCAGTGAAATTTCTTGGGTAGTTTTTAGGTTGATAAGTCTTTTATCATATGATTGGTGTACTCCCATTATAAAATTTAACAGACCATTCAGATAACAAAAATCTTCCATTTTTTCATTATTTGTATTCTTCTGCCTTTTACTCACTAACATTATTGCCACTATTTATACCGTCCCAAATATGCCAATTGCTGTATAACTTACATATTTAACATATTTTGATCGAAATATACCCCATGATGGTTGTATGCAGAATTCCAGCCTTAAATACAGACTCCATTATATCTAGGTATGTGATTTAGAATAACTATTGCCTGTGAAAATCAATGTGAAATCAATCCATTGATTTACACAGGAACTATCAGAGTTTAAAACTAATCTAAAATGTTAAGACCTTTAAAGGGAAGGTAAATTTTCTTGAAAATTGATTTACAATGACTCAGAAGATAGCAATAACAATAGCACTTAGATTTACAAGCTCTTTACAGAGTCAGCCTATTGCCCCCAACAATCTGGGTCCTCATTTTACAACCTCAGAAGGATGGAAGGCTGAATCAACCTTGAGCTGGTGAGAACTGAACTGCCAAATTGCTGGCATAGGCCAGTCAGCAAAAGTAGCCTTCAGTACTGCATTCACTGTGCCACGGTTCAATGAAAAGTTAAACCAGGAATAAAATAAAAACTTCAGAACTGCATGATCTGCCTTTATCTTGGTAGTTAAGACAC
Source organism: Natrix helvetica (assembly GCF_964273705.1). Lineage (NCBI taxonomy): Eukaryota > Metazoa > Chordata > Lepidosauria > Squamata > Natricidae > Natrix > Natrix helvetica. Next base: position 35,895,255 of record NC_138550.1, on the reverse strand, counting down.
AAGCTTGAATTTTCTGAATTCTACAGGAATTGGCAATACATGAGTATACTGGAAGAGTATTTGTTGGGACATGTCATGTTTTCTGAACCAACTGATTTTATTTTATTAAATGAAAAGAAAAGAAAAAAAGGAGAGGAGCATGCAAATTATTTTATTAAAGAGTTTGTAAATAATTTTTTTAGAATAGCTTTGCATCTCAACCAACAAAGCAAAACAATGACTGAGACAATTTAGGAGGTTAAAAAAAGCCGACGTTAATAATCGCAATACTTTGTCTTCTCATTATATGGGTGTTTGTCATTGGTAACATTGTCATGTTATGAATATCCAAACTACACTTTATGAAAACAGATACAAAATGTATTTCCTCAAAATTCTAGATGTGTCCAAGGTCTTCAAAATCTTATTCCTGTCCACAATGGCACAGTTCCATATAAATTGTTCTCATTTAACAATGTTAATTGGGATTGGCAATTCCACCATTAAATAAAGTGGCCATTAAAGGGGAACTATGATTTTCTGCTGGAAAGAAACAGGACCACTCAGTTTCACACCTTTAACTTTTGTTTACCTTCTAACCCTTCCCCAGTATTTGGAATGGTCCAGTACCTGCTTCTTGAAATCTCTTTCTCTCAAATTCTTCACTCTGGGGAAACAGGTGGGGAAGGGAAACAAGTGGTATCTATAGGCAATCTCTCCTTTGCCTGATCATTTCCCACTGCCAGCATGAATCCACAGTTTTTTATGTGTAAAAAAGCAAAGAATCTTCTCTTGTACTCCATTCCAATTTTCCTACTCTATGGTGAATTGGGGAGGCGGGGGAGGGGAAAGATAAAGGGAAGAATTACGTACAGAATGTGCTTACTTCCTGTCTATCCCACAGAGCAGAGAGAATGAAGAGAAAGAAATTTCAAGAGAATACTATAAGCTGTTACATTGCACACCTTTGGATCTGAGTCCTGAGTTGCTAATACAATTGCATTGCTTTAAATGTATAGAAAACAGTTGTTAGTTGAGAAGTCGTGTCCGACCCATCACGACCCCCAGGCCTTCTACCATCCTCTGGAGTCCATTTAAGCTCACACCTATTGCTTCGGTGACTCCATCCAGCCACCTCATTCTCTGTCATCCCTTCTTTTGCCCTCAATCTTTCCCGGCATTAGGCACTTCTCCAGTGAATACTTTCTTCTCATTAGGTGGCCAAAGTATTTGAGTTTCATCTTCAGGATTTGGCCTTCTAAAAATCAGTCAGGGTTGATGTCTTCTAGGACTGACCAGTAAGTAGGCACAAAGGAAAGTAATTTTTTTAGGCAATTTCTCTTTTGTGTGACCCATTTCCACTGATGGCATAATAGCATTGTTTTCAATGTGCAAACTGCAAACAGCTGACTCTCTTGAGATCTTTCCAATCTCTCTGCTCTGCAAGTGAGGAGAGGGGGGGGGGGGAAGCAAGTTATATCTGTAGGCAAAGTCTCCTTTGTCTGATACTTCCTCTCATACCACAAAGTGGAGAGATTGGAGAGAACGAGATTTCAAGAAAGATATTTACTCTTTTGCACATAAAGAACAATGGAATCATGAAAGGCCCAGTAACAGGACAGAATGCCTCAGAAACGGATCACTCCCATCTCCTTTGCAGGATGAAGATTAGAAAAGATGAGATTTTAAGAGAATAAACTGTTTGTCATTTTTCTTTTTTGGCAAAGGGGAAACAAGCAATGGTGTTTTCCTGCCTAACTACTCTTTCAGGAACTCCATTTTATCCATCACTTTAATAAACACTGTCTACAAATTAGATAAATTTTAAAGTCCCTAAATGTTTCTGCAGCTACTTTTTAGTTATAAGTTACATGTGACTTAGATTGAACAGCATTTTGGAAATGATTCATCAATAGAACTCCATTGCTTCAGAAATGGTTTTGTGTCTTTTCTTCCAAACTAATAGGTATCAATGACTTTTTTAAAAGGACATTTTCATAATTTGTGCTCCTAAAGTATGCATGTTGAAAACCCAAGAATGATAAAATGAGCCGAGGTTTGTGGCATTTATACACAGCAGGACTTGGATTTTAGATAATTTAAATTAGTATTTACTCAACTGGCCCAATTAATCAGAATAAACTAGGAAATTATTAGTTTTTCCCCAATTATGCTACTACTTCAATCAAGTTCCTGAACCTCTGATACTACTTAGGTATACAAAAATACAGAAATTGGAGGGATACTTTTTTTATACAACCGAAAAAGCAATAATGCATAAACATACTTTCACTCATGCAATCAGAATTTTCTTTTCTTTTTGACCACTTTAAAATATGTAGAATTTCCCACTCAAAAATTCTGATCTAGTGAACCACCTAAATTTCCAAATAGGGAATATCTCTTCTCCAGATAAAAGGCCAATTAATTGCAACTTATTGTACTGCATATACATCAATCACAATCCACAGAATCAAGATATAGCTGTCTTTTGTGAGATTTTAAGGAAAACGTGCATAGGATTCTAGATATTTTTTAATTTAATGGAATTAAGCTTCACACCTCATTTATTTTGCTTTCCTGCCATGTAATTCAAGTAGGTTTAAACAGTTTTTTCCCTTAAAAACAACAACATAGAAACATTGCTTATTCATTGTACAGCAGCAAGGCTTCATCAAAAAAATATTTTCTCACCTTAGCCAGTTTGGTCTAATGACTAAAACTCTAGGCTAGAAACCAGGAGACCATGAATTCCAGTCCTCCCTTAGGGATGAAAGCCATCTGAGGGACTTTGAACCAGTGCATTCTCGCAATACAACTTGGCTCACAGAACTATTGTTGGGAAAATAGGAGGAAGAAGGGGTATTAGTTTGTGTTCACTGCCTTGGGTTATTTATAAAGATAACAAATGTGGAATAAAAATACTATATCTATATAACCTAAATCTGTTCTAAAGTAGCCACATTTACTCTGCTATAGTAAAAGTTAAAAATCATTTTGTTTCTTTGTACTATTAGTAAGTGAAACTTACAAGTAGTCCTGACTTAATAACAATAATTGGGACCAGAAACTCTTTGTCATTAAGCAAAATAGTTATAAAGTACAATGCCATGTGACTGCACTGACTTGCAATGACAATTCCAATTGCAGTTATTAGATGCAATGTCACGTGATCATCATTTGCATCCTTCTGCCAGTTTCTGGCAAGCAAAGTCATCGGAGACAAATGATGATCATGTGACATTGCATCTAATGGCCATGCAGGATTCACCTAACAACTACAACTGGAACTACTTTCGCAAGTCAGTGCATCGCAAATCATCAACTTTGTTTGTCAGCTGGCAGAAGTATGCAAATGATGATCATGTGACACTGTCAATGACTGCTTGCCACTTTGGTTGTTGGAAACCACAGTGAAGGAATTGGAAGGTCATAACAAGATGTTTGGTTGGCATAGGTTTTTATGGTACAATAAAGTTAAAGTTAATGTGGACTTTAGAAATTACTATGTGAGAAGTGACATATTGAGGGTATAGAATAAATTACAATCCCAGATTGTGCCTGAAGTATCTTTACAGACCTCAGCAAAGGAAGGATTCTATTGAAGAAAAAAAGCAGATAGAGAGAAATGGCTAACGTATCAAGACTTATTAATACATAAAAGTGGAGAAATTAAGATGAAGTCAAGATAATAACTGACAGCAAAAGTCAGCTTTCAGTAGTTTTTATAATTAAAAAGATTTAATATTTAATATTTAAAAAAACAATTGGAATTAAAAAAACAAAATGAAATTTGAAATTAAATTATATATTCATGATGATGAACATATAACAGCAAAAATGCATAAACTCTTGTTAAGATTTGAAATAATAAAATGGGCTATTGATTTTGGATATAACAAAGATATTAGAGAATGTGAGTAACTGGGATTAAATTTACACTATCATAATTTAAGCTACTTCTTTTTATAAAATAATGCATCATTGGTATACGACATCAGAGAAATTATAAAAAATATATAAAGGTGTTTCAAAGTAGGGTTGGGAATGTGAAAAGCATGAAGGACATTTTATTATGCAAGGTGGAATTGTGAGAAAGCTAAGAAATTCTGGGTATGAAATTCTGGGTATGAATTTACAACAATGGTGCAAAGGATAGTAAGGATTCACATTACGAAGAAAGCAGAATTCTTTTTATTGGGACTTATGGACAATGAATTAGAAAAATCTGTCACTCCACACAGAAAACATGACCGGATAAAGTACAATGCTTCCACCATCACAACAGTCCAAGAACATGGGAAAAGGCCCCTCAGCCTTTTTGCTCTATCCACTAGGCAGCTGCAGACTATGATCTCCCTTGTCTGTTACAACAACTCATAATAAAGTTATTTTGTATAGAACTGTAACAAAATTATTGTATGCACAACAGAATACTACAATTCCCACAGTGAAGGAACAGACTTTGAAAATATCAGAATTTGCAGAAACAGCAAAACTGACCTGTTTGATCAGACAAAAGTAAAGCAGCAAAACCTTTTCTGAAAGATTGGAAACCTTTCTTATGTGGACTTTTTGCTGCAAGTAAAAAGGAATGAAATGGATTTATGGATTTGAAGATTTAACAAAAATTAAATGATAGGCTGAAGATGATTATATAATATCTAAGAGGGAGAAGGAACAATAAGATTGTAATTATCTGTTTAAAATATTGGAAGTCATTCATATATTCCCTAAGTTGGGGGAATGTGTGTCTTGCATTCCCCCCCCCTTCCCATCCCCCCTTATATGTCTTTTACCCTATGGGGGGGAATCTAAATCTATTAAAAACCGGAAAACAACAGTGAAGGTGGCAAATAGTGATCATGTGACCATAGAATCTTCGTAATTATGAGCCAGTTGCCAATTATTTGAATTGTGATCATGTCATTATGGAGATAGCTAAACGTTTGCATTTGGCTATAGCTTCCAACACAGACACGATCAGATAGGTTCTGTCCCCAATTGAAGCTCAATATATATTCTAACCTAGAATGTAACAAAGTGCCTGAAATGCATTTATTGTATACAACCTATATGTACATAATGCTAGTCTCAAATCTAGTAGAAAAATTATTAGAATTTGGATAAATTATATCATTAACTGTAACCATATTTCAAAGTAAATTTGGATAAGGTCCCTGACATGCTATTTGTTCAGTTACTATCCCTCATTTGTAGCCTCATGGAATATTGTTGCCACCGACGTCCATGCTTAATTGCATTGCCCAGTAGTACGATTGATATATTACATCTAACTGCCCACTTAAGTCCACCTTGTTCTCTAAGGGATGTTTCAAAATGAATGCTTACATTTTCTGATAAGAGTCATGTACAGAACTTGGAATACTGTACCAGATGATGACCTTGTCATCTCCACAGGGATTGATTACACTCGCTGTTATGCTTTCCATGTTTTATATCTTTACTGTCTGCACATGCCCAAATGAATTCTCCATAATTATTACATAACAGTGCAAGAGCCTGTATATTTCACTTCATCAGTAAAATACAAAGTAATTTACACTGCTGAGGACCATAAGATCTTTCTGGTCTATCTTGCACATAGCAAAGCATGCTGTATTTTTTGAATATTCAATTAAACTTGAAAATAAACAGCATTGTTTTCCTCCCCATGACCAATAGAACAATATCCATCAATTATTTTCTATGGATCTATTGCATTAAATTATCATGATTCCTCCTGCTCTTTCCTATCGGCAGTAGACACAGAGCTATTGTCAGAGCTAGCTGTTTGCAGGCAAAGCCAGCCCTGTGCAGGGAGATGAGCACAGTAGGAAAAGAAATAGGCTTCTGGGGACAGTCTGAAAGCAGGCTAGTGTTGAATCAATTAACCAATTGCTTAAACTGAAGAGTCAGGGCCAAGTCTGGGATATTCTAAAGCAGGGGGATTTTCTCATCTTACCTGACAGATGCTGAATTAGTTTCTAAATTGTTCCATTTTGATCACTGATATGGCTGTATTCATGTATAACTCAGAAGTAGTAACCATACTCAGAGAATCAGGCATCTTGACCTTGTTTTCAAAGTCCATGACTGAAATATCTGGCATGTAACTTAGATGTGATAGACAGTAAAACCAAAAATAGGAAACAAAATTCAAATTTGTCTCTAAATTTGTATACATTATTGTATTCTTGACATCTGATTCATGATTTAATTCACCTGCTAATGTATTTGTTTTACGCAATCCATGAATCACTATGTGAATTAAGTTTTTTGATGACGTACAATAAAAGCAACCAAATGAGTATCAACAAAAACATAATTCCTAAATATGTCATCTACTATCCATCAAGGCCAAAGGGACCATGGAATAGGTCTTCACAATCTTACAAAATGTTAGGTAGGATAGGGCCACAACTGTTTGTGTAGTACACTATTCCATAGGGTGGGGCCACCACTACTCTAGTTCACAATGCAAGGAGAGGAATTTTGGGATAAAATAGGCATATTCAACTCTGACAAACTGTTCTTTGTATATCATATAGGCAGATCATATTGACCTTTAAAATTGATGATCAGAACTTTGAATTAGGCCTTAAAACCTATTGGCATTTGATGCTGTGACCTTAAAATTGGTGTTAATCTAACCACATACACAGCATTACAATAGTCCAGGCATGTGGGATCAAGGTATGAAGTACTGTCACAAAAGCATCATCATTTTGACCAGCTAGGACTGAAACGAATGCACTGCTGGAGCAAAAGCAGCTTAGTCTGGACCTTCCACCTACTGTTTAAGCATGAGTTAGGAATTACATAGAACTCCCATATCACAAATTACCTTTTCAAGGGGGGAACTACAACTCTGCCAGAAATAATTACTTGTACCAATACCGCCAGATATTTGTTGATAAGCAACAACTTTGACCTGGGAAAATTTAATCACCACTAATCTCCAGTCATTGGTTAGGGATTTTTATAGCATTTTCAGCTTGGCTGAGGCGTAAATGTACAACAGAGTATCATCAGCGTACTGATAGTACTTCACACCAGATCAACAGATGATGTCTCCCAGAAGCCTTGTATAATTTTTTAAGAGACTGACTGAATCTTCTGGTCACGAACATTCAGACTTAGAAAACAATTCTCCTTGTTAAGTAAAATGACATGAATCACATTCTGTAAAAAAAAAAAACCCACCAAGCTTTCAGATTTTTGGTATTAATTTGTTACTGAGTATCAGAGTAGTTTTACATAATGGTCCCTACTTTTAAATATGGTTGACAGATCTGTGATTAGTAGACACTTTCTCTCTGAATTATGATGAATTATAATATTCAGACAAATACTAGTTATGCATTCACAGCCTTTCTAATTTAACATCCTCCAGATATGATAAAATATAATTCTTAATACCCTACTGAGGATGTTGGTCTTTGTCAGTTATACCTGATGAAAGTTGCAATGAACTAATCTAGGAGCATCATTTGTGCCATGTGAACGTAACATCTGAAGTGCTTCAAAACTATAAGTCTATTGACATTATTAATTTATTCCATTTATAATCCATTTTGGTTCAAATGAACCCACAATGTAGCAAACAAAACAAAGAGTTCTTAAACCAACTGATAATTAACATTCTGGCCTCTGGAAACTTTTTCAACTAATTACTACTTGTAGAACCTTTTCAAGGATTGTTTCCTGCAGTAATTAAGACAGGGTTTAATTAAACCACAGATAACTTTACCAACTTACTGGCTCAGGAAAAATAGGAGGAGGTATTGTACACTAGTTGCAAATGTGCAAAAACAATCTCCACTAGTCAGCAATAGCCAAGATCAAAAAGCTCCCTCAAAAAGCATCTCTGTTGTAAAGTAGTTACACAATTATCAAATGTAGTTATCTATTTACAAACATTTGCATTTATCTGGATTTTATTTAAATATCCTAAGGATACTTAGTGTATTCAGCCAAATAAACATATGTAGAATAAAGTTAATCTGCATTCATTATTTGTACTCTCATATAGCTTTGAATTTGATTCAAACTTAACCATGCTTTCCACAAGGTTAATTGAAAACCGAATCTTATTTATTCAACTCAAACATAATATAAAAGATGTAAAGATAAAGTCAATACTGGAATTTAGCTGATAGTTCTGCTATTAACTCACCTCACAGGATTGTTGTTGTGGGGAAAATAGAAGGAGGAAGGTATATTGGATATATATGTTACCTTGAGTTATTTTTAAAAGTAATAAAGATGAGATATAAATAAATAAACAAATAATCTTTACCTAAATCTAAATTTATTAATGCTACTAATAATAATTCAACATCTTGACTTGAAAACATGTACTCAAAAATGTGTTGATATATAGGGAGTTATCGATTTATGACCATAATTGAGCCTGAAATTTCTGTTGCTAAGTGGGACAGTTATAAAGTGAATTTTAACCCATTTTATAACCTTTCTTGACATAGTTGTTAAGTGAATCACTGCAGTTACTAAGTTAGTAAAACAGTTGTTAAGTGAATCAGGTTTCCCCATTGACTTTGCTTATCAGAAAGTCACAAAAGGTGATCACATGAACCTGGAACACTGTAACTGTTATAAATATGCATCAGTTTCCAGGTGTCTGAATTTTGATCATGTGACCATGGGATGCTGCAATGGTAAGTGTGAAAAATGGTCATGTCACTTTTTTCAGTGCCATTGTAACTTCAAACAATCACTGAATTAATAGTTGTAAGTCAAGAACTCATACATATTTCAGTTTCTGGACATTTACAAATCAGTGTGCAAATTTACAATAAATTACTTCAGTACTGTCTTTAAAAATTACATTTTTACTAAACCCTAAGCTGCCTCTAAAACTAACCTATGATAGAGTTTGTTTAAATAAGTTTTATATTTGTAAGGCTTTGATACAATTGCATATTTATAATGCATAATACATGAAAATATAGGTGTATGTGTGTGTGTGTATGCATGTATGCACAATGGTGGTCAGGACAATAAATGTTATTTACTTACAGCAGAGCTTTCTGTATTCATCATTTTCTTAAAACTCTGCAGTAATACAACTTGAAAGAAGACAAAACAATTTGCCTTCCTACATCATCATACTTCATATTAGGACTAGAATTTTAACCTAGTTGTATATTAAGGGATTTGAACATCCATTATCTTACTACTGCTATGGGGCACAGGGATTTTTTTAATGCCAGAATATTGCAGTAGTGAATCTGAACAAATTCTTTGTTTACCATTTATATGACACAGATGAGATATTCCTAATGCATAATCATTAAACCACATCGTATTATGTGTTATAAGTTTTCGAAGAGGGATGCAGATAAAGGGAGACTGGATGGATTTATTACAGTTAACTGGTAACTACTTCTGTTTGCACTCTGACTTGAAAGATAGACCTATTCTTGAGACTGAATTTACTACATTTAATTAAACAATTGACAAGATATGATATTGAGAAACAAACATAGATTTTTGACCAGGACAATCTATTTATAACTTTTGGGGTGATTCAGGAAAGTTAATGTGTTATGGTAAATTTTCTACTTACAATAAATTTTCTACTTACTATTCTATTTTACAATAAGAGTTTGTTAACAAAGTGTTTTGAAACTTTTATTTTGTTCTGTTTTACTATTATTATTATTTTAAATCCTTTGTCAATATAACATATAGAAGACAAGTCAATAAGTTGCTAGTAGATTTAAAAATTTAGGGTGGGCCTGTTTCGCACGGGATAGGAACTGATGTTGTAGTAATATTAATTGGTACTCAACTAAAGGGGATATTATGTATAAATATGGCTGTGTTTGTTGTTCAGTTGCACCTTTTTAATTTTCTGATTGCTTTGTGTTTTATGGGTTTTTTTTCTTTTATGTCTTCTGGAATTTTGTATTTTAACTTTGTAATAAAATAAAAAATAGGGGAAAAAAGAAAAAGTGAAACAACTCATTACCCCAAAAAACAGCATTACATATTTAAAATGACAAAATAAATATGAGCATTCATTCATGTAAGAGTGAACTACTAAGACCTTTTAAAAACATTTAGGTATGGAGCCAAATGCACATAGTCCATAATAAGGCATATCAATAATATATCAAGCAACATGATGCAGAATCAAGTCTGCAAGTCTGGTTTAAAAATCAAGAGAGGGTCTGCCATAATTCCCACCTCTATACGAAGTTCATGGGGCATGGATAAGGTAACAGGACTTCCCAGGGCAGTCCCACTTATTGAAGTACCTACCAGAGAACTTTAAAAGGCCCAACTTGGTTTATATTTTGTAAGCAGATCAAATCAATTTTATTCAGTGTGAGTTTGGCCCTCAGTTTAGAATATCAAGTCTCAGAAACAACCACCAAGTTTACTGATGATCTTTTGATGATGCCTTAATTTTATGAACTTCTTTTCACTTTTATTGTTCAAACCATTTTTATATCCTGAGTCTCTCAAGTTTGGGACAGGCCATAAATACTGTTAAATAAAGGAATATTAAAAAAAAATGTAGGACCTAAAATACAACTAGTGTTCCTATAGATACCATTCCAATAATTACTAATAATTATTATTACTGTTCCTAATAGTGGAAAATTAAGCAATGCAGTAAATATCCTATCCTGATGGATATGAAGGTGCGCATGAGGAAAAACTGGCTTCAGCTTAACCCTGGAAAGACTGATAATCTTTGGGGTTGGGGCCTTGACAGTTATAGGACTATAACTTTTTTAGTGCTGGGGTTGGGCACCTAGACAGACCCAGTGTGCAATCTTGGCAGCCTTCTGGACTTGCAACTCAAAAAGATAGTGGCAGTCGTGGTTAGGATGGCCTTTGCACAAGTTTGTGTTATGTACTAATAGTGCTTATTAATGAATTGGAAGGCTCTGATCAGTCAGTCATGCCCTAGTCACCTCTCATATGGATTACTGTAATGTATCCTATATGGGGTTGCCCTTAAAGAGTATCCAGAAACTTTAGTTGGTGCAAAATGCAGTGGCTCAGTTATGTGGACTCCTAGGATACCAATTGTTACACCTCTGGTCTATGAACTGCATTGGTTGCTAGTCTGTTTCTAAGTCCAATTCAAGGTGCTATTTTTGACCATTAAACCCTTCATTACATGGGGGGGCAGGTTATCTGAGTGACTACTCACCTCAATTACACCTGCTCTTTAAATCCAGCAGAAATTATATGCTATGGATCCCACTGTTCAGGATTTACACTTGGTGGGCCTGAGGAAGCATGACTTCTTTGCCATGGTGCCCTCCTTATGGAAGTTTCCTCTGCCCCCTTAGTTCCATTCCTACTTACCTTCCAGTAAGTTCCTCAAAACCTGACTCAGTCATCTCAGGGGACCAGGGCATTTTGAGGTGACTAACTAATCCAATTATTCTAATGTATGCTTTACGCTTTCAAAAACTTTTTAGTAATGAATGGGTTTTTTTTTTACATTTTATTTCCATATGTTTGTTGTATACTTCCCAGAATCACTAACAGTGAGATAGATGGCTTTATAGATATATAGATATTTAAAATCTGGAAAATTATTTACACTAGGAAATTTAAATTATAGGGGGAAAAATTGGACTTGGAGATGAAATTTCCCCCCAAATTCTAAAAAGACACACATCATAATATTGAGTGAATGAAATAACAACAAAGATATTACACTAGCCTATTTATAAGAATGCCATCCATTATAGATATCGTAGTAGGGATGTAGTTATTAGTACTATGAGAGAAATACTCAACTTTTATGTATACAACAAAAATAACTAATTAAAATTAATATTAAAAAGATAAGAGAAATTTCAGTAAGCATCAATGTTGTATAGAATATCTTGAGTTTTAAAACCAGATGAACTTGTTCCCCAGTTCTAAAAGGCATGTCTACTCTATTTTATTTTTAACCCATAACTTTTTAAAATTATTATCATTGTAACTAGTTATAGTTGTGAAACTCTTTATTGCATAGCTCTTTTGCATATTTTAATAATCTATGGCATTTCTTACAAAATATTAATCACTATAAACAAAAATTCTTTGAGAAGGGAGGTTTGTGTCTTAAAAATTCTAAATGTATTTTAAAAATTTATTGAAAACAAGTTTTCAAAAAAATCTAATTTATGTATTAACACACCTCACACATACTGTACATATATAATATTTTTACATTTGCTGACAGTGCTAATGGGAGACATTTTAATGAAGAACTACAATGTGATAAGGCAGCTCTGTCCCCAAACAGCAGATTTTATCTTATTATTATTATCATTAGTAATTTGTAAATACAGTTTACATACTTACCTGGAATGGTAAATGAAAATTACAAGGACGGGAAAATTAAACTGTCTCCAAACCTTTGACATGTGATAGTGACCTAGAAAATATTAAATAAAGGAATATCAATACTGCAGCAAGGCTGATGGAACCCCAAATTTACAACTTTTTGCTTCACCTTTTAACTTCCACAACATCAAATTATTATTAAAATGTGAATCAGAATGTGCCTTGAGAAAATAAAAAGTAGAACACTAAATAACTAACAAAAGTAGTTATAACATCTTGCTTATAAAAGGACACTGGGACTAAGCAATCAGAAGGATGATTTATTTTTGTTTTCCTTCATTCTGTCTTGGACCACTATATCTAATATATCCATAATGGCAAATACAAGAAAGTTGAACTCACATTGAAATAAGAATCTAAGCAGGAAAGAAATCCCCTTGACTTCCACATGTAATTGTTCAATCAGGGATGTCTATATATTTAAACTATTTCACCATCATTTACCAAAAAAATCTGGTAAGGAATCCAAACTGTAGATAAGAAATCTACAGAGGAGAAACAGCAACATTGTAGCATACTTCCTGATTAAAATCCCTGTTCCCTTTTCTCACCAAGAAAATCAAAAGAAAGAGGAAAAAATAACAAAGATTTGATTCCCACCAGCGGACAGAAAAGAAAAAGAGCTTCTGCTTGCAAACCACCCCCACCCAACTAGCCACCTATCTCACCATGGAAAGTATAGGCAGGGCCATCTGGGTTTGAGGGTGACCGAGAAGATTATTAAATATGGAGAGCAGCAGAAGAAACCTAGGGCTTTTCTCTTTTTTTTCCCTTCTGGTCACCATCAAGTTTGCATCTTAGTTACAAAATGTCGATCTTAGAGGCTGACAAGACACAGGGAAAGAGAAGTGAGGAAAAGAGAGTCCATCTTGCTGGGGTGGGGGTGCTTAATGAAAGGCAGTCATGCAATATATAAATCTCAACCTTCCTTGGGGAAAAGTCTACACAACACCTTGCAGGAGAGCCTGAAGCAAAGAGAGACAGCCAGGGTGCCCAGAGAGGGGGATGCCAGATCTGCCCCGATGTTCCTCCTCCACACCCTTTGCTCCCCAGCGATATTTGGTGAATCACACTGGCAGAAAACACCTCCCTTCTGCCGCTGCTCTTACTTCCCTGCTCCCCCCCCCCCCCCGCGCAGGCCCAAGCTATGATCCCGCGACTGCTGCCACCGGGGAGGAGAAAGAGGTGCCGCTGCTGAAGCCACATGGAAACTCAGGATCCTGTGGTAGCTCCATCTTCTAACACGTTTGGGGACCGACAGACTGGAAAGGGGGAGGGGATATAAACGTGCGCGCATAGACTCCCCCCAACATAAGTAAGCGTCGAGATGGGTAATAAACTGTCCCTATCTCATCAGTGCATGGGATGAGATCAGGGATCTAAACGTGTCAAGAGTAGGACAGGCAATGGTTTCAAAACCCCAGGCCAAGTGATCTTCCAAAGCAGCCTGCTTCTTTCCTTTCCATACTCACCCACCCCGCATGTCTCTGACAAACTTTCCGACACCTACCGGCAAGTAGTTGCTAATTTGCCCCTTGCACTTTTTTTTAGGGGAAACAGAAAATGAAAAATGAACCAATCAACCAAACGCTGATCGTGACATGAATGACCGCAACCCGGGTATTTGCTTTACTCTCCGCCCCCCTTTATCCCCCCCCCGACAGAAAAGGACGGTAGCGTTTCTGTCTCCAGTCCCCCCCCCCTCCTCCTGCACACACAAACAGACATACACACTCCCCTCGGTCGTACATGTTGCCTCAGCTTCTTTTTGCACCGTTTCATTTCACCTTCCTCATTCAACGGCAGCGGATTGTTACAGAGATATTCCCTAACACAAACCTACCGCTTTCTAGATCCCGGGATTAAGGAGACGTTCTCCGTCTCCATCTCCTTTTGCTCAACTGTGTTTCGTTTTGTTTTTTAAAAAGCCCCGATGATCGATCCAGCTATGCAAGTTTCACATAAAACACCGGGGAGGAAGAAGAGGGAGAAAGAAGCGAGCAGGATGCAAGTCTGATTTCTGCAATTTACCATCGACCCGATCTCGCAGCAGCAAATAACAGTTTACCACCCCGTCTGCTGCTTGAAACCTAAACGACGCCTGCAAGATACACATTCTTCTTCCTGGGCAAATAATCTGCAAGTTTTCTGTCATCGCGACCGTTTGGTGGTACAACTTACCTTTAGAAATAGGACTTTAAGCTGCCAAGGCCTTCCTCTCCCCCCCAGCCTCGCTCGCTCTCCACCTTAAACTTATTGACACAACATAATCCCACATTCATGCAAAATCCTGACACAGCCTCTCTCCTCCTACGTCCTATCCTCCCCCCCCCCCACCAACAATCTCTTTTATTCTTTCTCCCGGCTCGCACTATCTCCCTTTTTTAAAAAAAATCGCCTAATAATTGCACATTTTGTTGTTGGTGTGGGAGAACGGAGGGAGTGAAAGTGCTTGCAAGATATGGTTCTGTACCGGAAAATACCGATTCCTAACTCAAGTCTAAACTGAGCCCCGCTAGATGGCTTTCCGCCCCGCACCCCGCTTCTCTCTTCCCCCTCGCCGCCCACTCTGACACAAGCCACGAGCCACGCAACGCAAATAAATCAACGCACCAACATGTCCCCGCCAGCTCCGTGCCTCCACTCTTACAATTAAGTTTCATTTCTTGCTGCCCCTGTCAAGACACACATACACCAGGAGAAAGGGAAGGTTGTTTTCATTCCTCCGGTGGGGCGCCAGCTTTTATTTTATTTTTCCTCCGCTCTCTCCGTTGCTGCCGCCGCGGCTGCTCCTGTCTCTGCGTGGTGAGAGAGGTGCTGCTTTTCCAACGCCGCCTGGCACTGGCTGGCCTACCCTCGTCCCCCTCCCGCGCCGCCTTTCCTCCTAATGCATTGCATTACAACTCACCTCTTTCCTCCGCCTCTCCCACCTCCCCCCCCCATACACCCCACAATCCCGGCGGGCGCGCGCGCACACACACACACATAACACACACAAACCACGGAACCCCCCCCAACCCACCATCCGCTGACCTTCTCTCGGGCTCCCCCATCCAAAGTTTCAGGGGACAGGCGAGCGTTGAGGCGGAAAGTGAACGGGAATTGAGGCAAGAGGCAAAGGACGTCAAAAGGTCTGCGCCTTCCTCTGAAGAGTCCAGCCTGCCGGTTGTGGCGGCTATCGCTGCTGGCGGCGGCGGCGGAGCTGCTTGGCGGAGTCCTTGGGGGTTGCCCCAGTGCCTTTAAGTGAGTAATAATAGAAAGGGAAGTGTTGGGAAGAGGAGCCTGATCTCCAGAGTCGCTCAGGAAAAAAATTAAAGGGGGAGACTGGGGCACTTACCTCCCACTTGTGTATGAGAAAAAGAGAGGGAGACTGAGAGAAAGAGAGGGATAGCGCTAGCGGCAGTGGTCACTCAGTGTTTCTTTATGTGAAAGTGAAGAGAGAAGCTCTGAACAGAGCCCACCGCACACTGTTTCACATACAGTACATGTAAGCCTGAGAGACCGAAAACATTTATTTTTATAGAAGAGAGCCTGCCATTGGCTCGCGGTCTGAAGGACAGATCAGCCAGCCATACAGCTCGCCTGTTACACCCAAAGAGAAAAACGCACGCAACTACACTCACACGGAGGCGCACACATACGGCCCCGTACACGGTCTCCCGCCCGCGGCGCGTGCACGCGCAGATACACGCAAATGCGATCACGTACCTAGAAATGGGTCTTTTCTAGACCGGTGGGCGGTTTGGTGGCAGGGACGCAGGTAGAGAAGAGAAAGGGGGAACTCGGTCTCTGAGAAGAAACGGGCGCTCGTACACGCGCATACAAATGTCCATTAACTGACGTGGGAGGGTTTCTTGGGTCATAAACTCCCAAGTCCCTTGGACCTAGAAGTGGGTTTCTTGGTCGCCGGCATGTGGTGCCCCACGGAAAAGCAAGGCTTTGTGTGACGACTTTCGAGGGGGAGCTGGTAAACAATTGCCGCGGGACTGAATTTTAGTGGCGGTTGCAGAAATGACTCCCAAGCTGGACTGCTCCCACAGAGGCCAAGAATCCCGAAAAGAGAAGTTCATAACGCCCAAAATGCCTCTTTTGGAGGCGTTGCCGGTCAGACGGATACTTTCCTACTTAAAAGTAGTACCTCTCTCAGGAATGAAAGAAGGGGGGGGGATGAAATGAGACTTTACTGTCAAAAGCTTACCGGTCAGTATTAGCACAGCAAAACGACGAGAAAGCTGCAACATTCAGATTTAAAATATACTTAAACAGGAACCTTTAAATCACTGCTGGAAAAAACAGTGATGATTATTCAGACATTTCATTACAGCAAGACACTTTATTATGGCAGAATTTCCACGAATTACAGACAACTTCATACAATATATTTTGTATCTGGTCAATTCCTTCCTATATATTTTGTATCTGGTATATTGAATTGTAGTCCACTTTTGGTTGCATGGCTCTTTTTTCAGATTCACTGAGGTTTTCCATATGCTTCAACAGACTAACATGGCCTATCTGCTGGAAATCAAATTTAAACCCTCAATCTATTGTTGCTCAATTGAACCAACATGCTATCATCAATATCAGACTTTGCTGGCATATTTTGGAGCTTCCCTAACTGGCCTAATTCGTTGTACATATTGATGTGGAGTTTGCTTGAATACCTTGAATTTATTTGTGATAAATGTGGCGTATATCATATCACCACAATATTGAACTGGAAAAGTAGCTATTAGTAATTTTCAACAATAAGTAACCACAGTTTTCCCCACCCACCTAATTACATGCGGTCTGATATCAGAGAATATTTTAGCATCAATTTTTCTGAAATTTCTGCAACTATTCAGTATAATACACATAATACATGTCCTAATTAGTGATAACAATTGAGCTGTAAAGCACTATGAAACGTATATGTCTTAAGTGCTGTTGCTGTTACAATTAAAGTAATGATAAATGTTATCATCATGTTAATTTGTCACCATCAGTGTATGCCTGTTAATCAACTTCTCTCAGGATTTATAGAAATTGCAAAATGATAATAATAATGCGATGGGAAGAGACAAGCACTTTTAGGGAAAGGTTTTTCAATGGAAGAGTTACCCCATGGTAAACTTAGTGACAAAAATGTTTAATAAAATAAATTGGTTTCAAAATGTAGGTATTCTTTGTAAAATATTATGCTCACTACTTTCCTGTATTTTAGCACTTAAATAAGAAAGAATATTCTCTCTATAGAAAAAGTTTCTCTAGGTTGTAGATTTTTGTGTGTCATTCTTAATGTTTGTTTTTCTTTTTACATGGAAGGAATGCCAAAGGGCATATAAAATTGTAGGGAGTTCATTTGCCATTTTACAAATTATAATTTAGAAAAATAATTATTTTAGCAGTATGTTATAGATATCAAGATTTGTGCTAATTCAGGTTCCCTGATATACATCTATATGATAAAGTTATTAAAGCATCCATGGCCCTCATTCTGCTGCTACTTAGAAGAGCCCTAAAGACCTGGCTCTTCACCCAGGGAATGAGACCAAGACCCCTCAGTTCATGCACTTATCATCTTTCATTTTTATTTTATTTTTGTTGTTAGAATTGTGTGGAATATACATTTAATAAATTATTGTTATTATTTTTCATATATCTACATTATGGATGAATTTCATAAAAGTTCTTAACTTGTTACTCAAGGGGCACTTATAATATTTAGATGCTTTTCTCTATTCAATCTGTAAGAAAACTTTTGAAATTTAGGGAATTTTCAAAAGTACTACAATGTGTAGCAATGTTTTAGTAAATATATAAAGATCCTGGGTTATTAAAAATAATGAAATAATACTCAGTTTTAGTACATATTAAATAATACTTTATATCATAAAAGAGTTTTGACTAAAACTAGAAAATCAGTTATATTACGGTACGTAAACAATGGTTAAATTGGCAATGGCTAAGCATATTGTCTAAACCAGAGGGCCAGGTTTGCAAAGAAACCTGAGAAAGTTATGAAAAAAGATAAATTTTATTAATCATATGTTTCTTAAATTCACACATATATAAAATATTGAACCACTAGATAAATTGAATCTATATTAAGCCATGGTGGCACAGTGGTTAGAATGCAGTATTGCAGGCCAATTCTGCCGACTGCCAGAAGTTCAATCTTGATTGGCTCAAAGTTGACTCCGACTTCAATCCTTCGGAGGTTGGTAAAATGAGGACCAAGATGGTTGGGGGAAAATAGGCTGACTCTGTAAAGCGCTTAGAGAGGGCTGTAAAGCACTGTGAAGCAGTATATAAGTCTTAAGTGCTATTGTTATATGGGGTGCACCTAAGAAAGGGATATCATTTTTCCTCCTCAATGGTTGCCTTTCCAGGTTATAATCAACTCTAATGTGAAATCTTACCATCTAGAGTAAACTCTTCAAAAAGTTATGCCACAAGTTATTAGTCTTATATGTGCCCAACAATAATGTATGTTTATGCAACATTTAGGAAACCTATATGGACACTCATATCATAACTCTGGGTTACAGCAATAATTCCATTAATATGAACAATATTCTGGTATGTCCTGTAATCAACAACATAACAATAGGATATAAATAATTGAACTTCAGTAATATAGCTGAACTATTTCAGGTATTTCACTGAAAATTATTGCAAAGTAATATACAGTCAAATCTATATTATGGCAATGTTTGAAATTTGAACATGACATTGAATGGTTATACTGTTGAAAGATGCATAAGAAATGCATATATAAATCTGTTCATCTAGCCATAATAAAGCAGGTACATTTCTTACATTAAACTATCATATAAATTCTTGATTTATTGAACAAACCATGCTTATTTGATTCATACATTAGCCACACTTAATGGTTTTCACATCATATTAAGTCAAAAGTAAATAAAAGTGGATATTATAAATACAATATATATTTCACAAGAAATTCTAATATTAAAAGACACATATTATGATTATCTAAATAATCCACCTTGTATATTGCTATCTGGCAACATTTATTTAGAAACAATACTTTCATACATTTCCTCAGATATCAGTGGCATATTTATCATTTCAGAATGAGGAAGCATTCTTATTCTGAATTGGCCAATGGTCTAATTGAGTTAAATCACATCTACTTTAACAAACCATATCTCTGCAGTACTTTGATATATTGTTTTTAAAATCAGATGTTAAAATTCTGAAAATGGACTCTCTTAAGTTTAAATTATATGTAGCAAGCTTTGTTATACAATATTTCTCCACCGACAGTATTTAAATGTTGACAATGAATAAAGTTTTGTATACATTTGAAATATTACATATATTTATTTTTAATAATAGTAATAAGTCATATTAGCAGCTGGAATCTAAATAACAATTTTGCTGTCAGTGATCATTTTTTAACTAATGATAAGATGGCCATCTCTATAATGTGATGTAAATTTTGTTCCTTTTGTACTTTGGTGATACAACAAATCTCATAATACATAAGATGTGTGCATTGTGACATCACACATTTCATCATTTTGATGAAATGCTGAATTGCTGTGACTGCTCCTCATTAAGAACAGTTGTGGAAAATCAAACTTCAAAACAAATGTAATAAATAATGACAAAAGGAGAGTACTTGATTTAAATGAAAAGGATTTGAATTAGTTATGTCACTGCATTATTAGTGCCTCATGAAATATTGGATAATTACATTAGTTTCATTTAGACACTGAACAAGATAGAAGATGAATTCTTGATACTTCATGGCATTACTATGAACCAACCAGCAGGCCATAAAAATACAATGCCTCCAAGTAGTAATTCTGAACAGCTTCCATAGAAAAATATCATGATCAAAAATATAAAAAAGCTGGTGAGTGGTTTAGTAGAATTTAATCAGTGAATAAAAATATCCCTTAATCTACTTTTTTCACACATACATATTGCTTCTGATGTATCTTGAAACATCAAAATTTATAAAATTATACATTGGGTGATAGGTCTTGTCCTGATTTTTGCTTTTCACCTAATTCATAAATCAACACCATTCAGTTCTAATATGAATACAGAATTATTCTGTCCATTCTTTTCATATCATGTTAAGTGCAGCCCCATTGCATCAGCCCCATCTTAGTTGAGCATTTTGTCGAACAAATTTCTTGGCTTATAAGTAGAGCATGAAAGTACACTCCACTGTTGTTCCCTTGTCATTAGTTTCGTATGTAAAGCATAATATCTCCAACCCATATATAACAGTTTTCAAGACCAATAGTCCTTGATAGGTATTGTTGCATAAATGTATCAAATCGCCTTTTAAAGTCATTCAAATTAGTAGTTATTGTCACAACTTGTCATAAATTTGACAAGTTAATTACGATCTTTGAAAAAGGTTGTTTTGTCTTGTTTAAATCTCATTTCAAACAGCTTTATTTCCTAGGCAATAGGGCCTTAGTTTTAGTATTTTGTGAGAGTTCATAGCATCTTTTAGGGTACCAATTGAATATTGGAACCTCTTTCTGAATTCAGAGACCTTTGGAAGAGTCCTTATTTTTTCATGTCTCTTTCCATGTCCAATGCCTTTACGTATATGATAATACTGGGTTTTTTGCTCTTTCAATAGCTCTCAGAAATTCTTTGTTAAGTTCCTTTGTGAGACTGTTGTCTTTTTTGCTCCATCTTCTCTTGGCAAATTCTATAGCTTGTTCTGGCATCCACTTTGCTTTGTTATGTTGCTTGGGCATTGGCAATCTCTTTTCACATTCACCATTTTTAACTTTTTTATTACAATCAATAGTTTATCCTATTCTCTATAAATACAGTTTAGGACTATAGAATGATTCGCTGATGTTCTCCCATGAAAACAGTGGATACTGTACATACTCAACATATAATATATAATAAATATAATAGATTTTCTTCTTTTATCTCTACTTGAAACTTACATACAAGGAAGTTGTGATCTGTTTCACATAAAGCCTCTGGCCATATCTTTGGTGCTATAACTGAGCTCTTCCACCTCTTTGTACCAATAATGTAGTCAATTGGTGTCCATGTATATCGGTATTTTAGTTTTTTGAGGATTGTGTTAGAAATGAAGATGTTGCTGAATTAACTGAAATTGGTAAGACATTCTCCTGCTTTATTTCCATTTTCTAAGTCATATAGTAAGCTACATTTCTTCTTAATGTTTCCAACTGTGGCATTCCATTCTACATACATAAGAATCATATCATGTGTCCATTTCTCATTTCTATCCATCTCTCTTAATCATAAAATTAATTAACCTTCTATTTTTCATTGGTAGTTGATGCATCAACTTGGGTGATCAACATATAAAATGATTGTCCACAAAGTTTAATGTGATCATTGACTGCATACTGTTCTTGCTATACCCTTAACTATGAAAGCAATAGCATTTCTTCTTTGCTTTTCATGTCCTATGCAAGAAACAGTCTGATCTTCTGACTGAAAGTGCTAATTGCAGACACTCTCAATTCACTGATATTACCCAAAATATCAGTGTACAGTCTATTCATTTCGACTTTCCTATATTTATGTATTTTACATTACACATTCCCACTGTAATTCTGTCTCTGTAACTTTGGATTTTCTTTGATTTCAGTGCAACATCAGCAATTAGATGTCCTCAAGGCTTTAATCTAGCCATATCATACACATCATTATTATTTGGTAATCTCTTACACAGCAGCACATTGACTGCCATCCAACCTGCCATCCATTACTGTACTATATATTTTTTATCATTTTCTATTTTTTATAAAGATAGAATGTATAAAATGGTATACATACTGAAAAGCAAACCTCTTAATTGTGCAATAACATTGGTTATTAGTAGAGAATTTAAAAAAGGATTGTACTGCAAAATAACTGGGGCTGTCCATTGCAGAAGGCCATATCATTCTGTAATATTCTTTAAATAATTTATAATTCTTTCCTATTATTTGAAGTCCACATTCAGATAATCTGGATTAAATATTTCAGTTAATAATCACCTGAGAGAAAATAGGTGTCATTGAAGAATGCTATTGGTGCAATACACAAAATTTCCGGTGCTAGCATTTTACATATCCATTGTACTATCTTCCTTTTAAAATAAACAGGATACTTTTAAAAAAAATGTCCTCAGATTGAAGTTTATTAACTTCATTGAGACATGTATGAGATATTACATTATTCTGCTGTTTTTGCACTTTGCCTGGGGCCTGAGGTGACCATTGGTGGATCTGCAGTGCATGATCTTTCAGGGTAGTGTTGCATGTTTTATTATGAGAGATGTGAAGCATTAGCCATCCAGCTGCTGCCTGAGCCTGCAGGCTTCATATATGAGCTGTTACCATGACCAGCTATATTAAGGGCCATGGTATTCTCAGGAAGTAGAGGCTATAAGGCTGCCAGAGAAGCACATATTTTATTTGTACAACAATAATCTCATAGTTATGAGTTACATCCACAGACCTGCCAATTTTATTTATGTGTAGTATATTTCGCTCTGCCCTCATCAATAAACTTATTGGCTACTGTATCTTTCAATCATAGAAAAAAATCTTGGCTTGAACCCATATAAATAGATGATCCAATATATTTGTTCTCATCTTTTGTTCTAAAATCTTTCCATTTTTCAAATGCTAGGTACAAATTTTGTTAGTTTATATCTTAAAAAATTACATTTGCAGTATATTTTGTCTTTTATCAGCATTTCTGCACTGTAGCCCTCACTTTTTTTCTTGGACAAAGAAATGACAATTATTTCAGGCACTTGTGGCTTTCATAATCAAAGAGTGATTTATATTTGTTTTTATTAAAAATATGAAGAATCACGAGCAATTATTAAATTTGTTCTTGGAATTTTATTTTGCCTTAATATGTAAGTCAACTAGATGCTTTCTGATTGAGATGGCATATAAGTTAATTGATTAGATAAATATAAATGCAGCTCTCCTTGGCATTGTTGTAACATATTTATCCTGGATTCATGAGTTACTCAATTATAATTATTAATATTACATTCAAAAAGAGTATACCCAAATTATATGCAACCTTGTGATACTCAGAATTCTATCACTTCTCTATTTACAGGAATAAATATTGTAAGTCAGAACTGTATTGATGTACTAGTTGGTGCAAAACAGTGGTGGCTTCCTAACCGGTTTACTACCGGTTCACTGAGAGGACATTTTGTCCTCTCAGTAAACTACAGGATTGACTACAGGAAATCCTACAACTCAGTGCCACACACATGGATCTGTAAATGCCTGGCACTATAAAGGTCAAGAGCACACCAATTGGCAGACAATACTGAAAATCAAATCAAGATTGCTTACACAAGTGGTCATCAAGTGCAGCATACATCAAGGTGATGCAATGTCCTCACTGTTGTTATGTATAAGCTTGAACCGCCTCAGCCAGATAATCACAAGTACTAGACACAGATACTAGTTCAAGAGTGGAACTACATCATCCATCTTCTCTACAAGCAGGCGATGGCAACATATTTCTGAAAAATCCAGGAAGTTACCAAACCACCTAAATGTTTAGCTAAAAAAGAAAATTAAGTACTTTTTAATATCAAATAATTTAGCTGGGATTATCTTTGAACAGTAATCAAAAGTTGCAATCAAGTGTTAAATGTGATAGCTAGATTTTCTAGCAGATACACAATACAAAGTTCATGTAGCACCTGTATTTAAATATCTACATATTTACATGTTTTCATTATCTATTAGATACTACATCTTAGCTTTCTGAGGAACTGTCTCTGCCTTATGAACCTGTTAGCCATTTGCAGTATAACTCTTATAAAAATGCCTCCACTGCCAGACTTCATTTGGGAAAAAGCATTTTCCTGCATCACTCTCAGAACATGGAATATTGCCATCTTCAGGCTGTGGTCTTTGGCTTAAAGTGTGACTGGAGCTGCCGTCTTTCTGTATATCTTGGTGGGAGGGGATGGAGTGCTGGCTTTGTTTCAGTAGGTGGAATGATTGGTTGAGTGGTTGTATCATGATTGGTAGATTGGTGCTGATTGGTGCTGGCTGTGTGTTCGTTGTTCTTTTGTATTGTAGCGGCCTGGATGGTGGGTGGTGTTCGTTTGTTGGCTAGGGCTGGTTTCCAAATGTTTGGTAGGCGGGAGGTATCATCACGTTTATTCATGTTGTGAGGGTGTTTCTCTATTTCGATGGCTTCCATAATTATTCTCTTGTTGAGGTGTTCTGTTTTGGAGATTAACCAAAAGCAGCTCCGGTCACACTTTAAGCCAAATCTCAATCTTACACGGGAAAAGACCCGAATACAACAAAACCAGCATACCTACACCCGTGAAAATCTATGAAAACAAATATATATATATATATATATATATATATATATATATATATATATATATATATATATATATATATATATATATATATATATATATATATATATATATATATATATATATATATATATATATATATATATATATATATATATATATATATATATATATATATATATATATATATATATATATATATATATATATATATATATATATATATATATATATATATATATATATATTTGTTGTATTTGTGCTGATAAATAAATAAAGGGAGACTAGTATAGATCTATTTCAAGCTATTTAGCTCTCATCAGCTAGCCATACCCTTACTGGGATTTGAACCTGGGCTGTATTACATATTAGGCAGGAGTCTTAGCCACTAAGTCACAGGCTCTCCTCCTTATCAGCTGAGCAAGGGAAATAGGTATGTATTTGTGTTACAACCCCTGGTATGCCCAAATATGGGAGGAAGCTCACTACTCCCCCTTTTATATTTTATATTATTTATATATTTTATATTTATTTATCAGCACAAATACAACACAAATATAAAAAGGCAACATTAAAAATAGAAAATATGGTTTCCTGCCTGGATGGTTTTCTGTAATGAGCCGAATGACAGAAAGAGGGAGTAGTGAGCTTCTTCCCATATTTGGGCATACCAGGGGTTGTAACACAAATACATATACATACACACACACACACACACACACACACACACACACACATATATATACCTACTTTCTCTTTTGTATTTTAATAATTAAGGTTTATTATCAATATACAGAAAACAGTTCCTTTGAAAAGGTGGAATATAAATCAAATATTTCAACATAATATTATATTTACTTTAAATAATTTAGCTATCAATTTAATTTGATATAGGCATGGTAGTATTTATTTCTTTATATTTATCATTTATGCTTATTACATTTATTTTAAAAATACTTGTATACCTTTCTCCAACCCCACAGAAATTTCATATAGACATTTGCAAATACCAAATTTTTGAAATATCCCTGCTACAAATACAATTTTTTATTTGTGCTTTAGGACATTTCTAGTATTTTAAAATAGGTATCCGCAATTTGGTGCTCTCTAGTTGATATGGCTTTCAACTTCCATCACTCTTGCCAGCATGGCCAATAACTGTAATCTGTGGGGTAAATTAACCAATTATGAATTGTGGGAACTGCATCACTGTCTCAAGTGCATGGAATTGTTCATTCCTGCTGATACATAGAATAAATATACCATGAGCCCAACAAAAATATTTATCAGTTGATTTACTTAAATACTATATCTACTTAACCATCCCAAGTTAATAACTCTAGTGTACAAGTGAAACAAATCAGTAGTAGTACAAAAACAAAATAAAACTCCATTTAAAATGCAACAAAATATACACATAATGAAGTGTATGCCAAAAGCATATTGAAAAGGTAAAGTTTCACAATTTTCCTGAATACAAGAAGGAAAAGCACTGGTTAAATCTCCTGGATTAACATCAGCAATACAGTGGCTGCGCAAAAATGGCCTTCCATCTTGTACAATTCCATGAAGATTGGGCATAAAGGGATCCCTTAGAAATGTCTTCTCCAGCTGTCTGAATGGGCTGATTTATCTGTGGCAGAGCATTGACTGATGTAACACAGTGCTATGCTTTATAGAGATTTGTAAGTAATGGCTAGCACTTTGAACTGGGCTTAGAAGAAAATAAAAAGCCAGTGTAGAAATCTCAAAATTGGTTTTACTCTGCAATGATGGGTCCTCATCATTTTAGATTAATTGGCTCTTCCTAGCTATCACCAAAGACTTCCCCCCGTGGAATCCGTGGTAATTAAGATGTGAGTTGCTAGTCAAACGTTACTATTTGAGCAAAGGTGAATCCTTGCAAAATGAATATTAGTCCAAGATTAGTTTATATTCTGAGAGAAATTCCAGTTTATATATCAGGAAAATATTTTTGGAAAATAAATTCTTTGTTTAGAAAATTTATTAGATTCCAAGAATATCTACAGAAAATGAAATTATCATTTAATAAGGGAAAACTGGGTTTTCTAAATCTAGAGCTATATTATCATGCTTACCTATTATCAAGTGCTAAATACTGGAAACCAAAAATCAGTTAACCAACACTATATATGCCACCTTTGGTTTGATGAACAGTATTGGAACTAAACATACTAAATCTCAGGCATCTCTGGAAACAGTTATGTCAGAAAGTTATGGAATGTAATATCTAATATAAAAAATGATCACTTTTCCTAAAATTGACTTTATGGTGAAATCCAACCTTAAAAATTGAGAGAAAGGTGATGAATTGGAAAAATTAGATGGAAGTGGGAATGTTGATTTTGGACCAATTAATGATGAAGGTGAAATTTTAAGATTCTCCAGGTTAAGAGATAAATGTCTATCAGGTATAACTTAATGGAAATGTCTACAGTTTTAACATTTATTAAAACCTTTGTTTAAACCACCAGCTTTTTCAGCATCTGAGACACTGGAACACCTTGTGCAATCCTTTAAAAGTGAAAAAAAATCTGTGAGTTTTTATAAATATTAGTTATCAATAAATTAATTTGATTTAAGAAATGACTCAAATAAAGAAGTCAAGATTCCTATATTATCTAGACAATGGAAGAGAGTCTTAACTTTTATAGTAAGTCAGTGGACCTCAAATTATGACATATAATAAAAATAATATTTAGAATTTATTGAACTCTGTTACATTTGTAAAGAAAAGTAAAAACAGCATTTTCTTTGAAATGTAATAAGAAGACATCTCTTTAAAACATATGTTCTACACTGTCCTCTACTTACCAAGTTTTGGGAAAAGTAGTGAATTATATAAATGATGATTGTGTAACAAAAGCTAAAATTTTCAAAGGATACTATTGTTTTGATCTATTTACTTAATACATGGAATTTGATAACAGGAGAATGTAAATGGGCTATTCATGCTCTTACTATGGCTAAAAGTAGTATTGGAAATATAAATGTTGGCTCTAGTTATTCAGTGTATTGAAGCTCGCATTTCACTTGCCACTTATGAGTGGATTAGCTATAGATAGATGCAGTCTTTATGTATATAAGTATAATTATACTTGGGACTCATTTATGCAGAATACATGGGGTTAAAAAGATAAAAATAGATGTATAAATGTATTAGAAATATATACATATTTGAAGAATATTTGCATTACAAAAGTGTATCTGAAATATTTCCTTTGTATTGATTGATAATGACATATATTGTGGGTTTTTTTCCTGTGTTGTATTTCTTTAATATTTTTGTTAGAGTACATTTCATGTATGTTGCTCCATCATTATTCCTACCCTGATAAACTACTGTAATTTAACAGATACTGTATATTTGCAAACCAGTTACCAAATATGCAGCTTAAAAATGTTGTTCAAGTTGTAAGATACTGCAACAATCGGAAGTTAATTAATTAATTAATTAATTACTACTATTATTATATTTACAAATAACTCAAGGCAGCAAACAGGTCCAACATACCTTTCTCTTCATACTTTCCCCATAACAAAACCCTGCAAGGTCAATTGAGCTGAATGAGAAAGACTGAGCCAAGGTCATCCGGCTTTCATGGCTAAGGTAGGATTTGAATTCATCATACCCGGTTTGCGGCCTCATGCCTGAACCACTAGACCAAACTCACTCTGAGTTTGAAAATTAAAGCAGGATCCTGGAGACACTTTTTTCTTAGTTTCCATACCAAAAAACAAATAAGTTAAGCAAAAATATCTTAACTTCTTTCAATGTCTCATCCTTATTTTTAAAATGAAGATACTTCTGTTTTACTACAATGGAAAACTGATCACTAGCATTCATTAGTGAATTTCTCTGAATTATATTTCATTCTTCTGCCTCATCTATTAGTTTATGAACATTATATTTTCAGGATTGTGCTAAAACTTTGTCAACCCAATATGGCAGCATGTAACAATTTTTTAAAGGTAATAAAATACATTTCATCTATGAGACTAAATACTTTTTTAGGTACTTTAATGGGTCTGCCAGTTGGAAACATATTTTTAGGAATGACATAATGCTTTACACACTAGAAGTTGGGGTGGGGGGTGGGGAGAATTATTTGAAATTTTCAGCAGAAACCACAACAGGTTCTATTTTGAGGCATTTGCTGGCCAAGGTTCCTACCGCCACCACCATACTGGAAATGTGGAAAGCACATTTTCTGCACATTGAGCTGACTTAAATGGAGGATGCAGAGCTTATTTGGTGTTTATTGTGCAATGTAGAGCCACATAACAGGCATAGTATTATAATTGCTAGCAAAATATATAGAATTTAAAACATATTTTTCCTAGTTTCAAAATAAACATAAGCAATTTGTTGCTGCTTTGGGTTACTTTTTATTTATTTAATTAAATACATTTATACCTGTAGCATTGCTCTGGAATGCAATGTTTCAGAATAAATAGAGTAATTGTCACAGCTTTGAAGTTCTTCTACAGATAATGTATTACTTGTTTCCACATATCTTACTCCTAGATCAATTCAGAGCAGAATGTGTGTCCTTTTCCTTTTATTTTTACTTGGTTGTCATATTATTCTATGACACTCAAGGGATATATAATAGATCCAGCAAGACTCACAGGTAGGGTCTTTTTTGTATGTTCAAGAAGTGAAGGATATAATAAACATGATGGCTCAATTACAGCCGGAACTTGAGAACTACATGTATAGTTTTTGTTTTAAATTATGTTTAGAAAAGGCTTGACACACGGCACCAGTAGCTCAAAATCCTGGATGATGGAGGGTTGCTTTGCTGCAGGGGTTAACTATGTTGGTGTTCCTAAGGTTTGCTTTATAATTTCTTTTTATAATTTATCCAAAGGTAGATCCAGAAGGAACAGGAACCTCTTGTTCATTTGAAAGGAAATGAGCTTGGTTGTGGTAGATGTACATGCTAGAAGACCAGTAATTAAGCAAAAAGTTTAAACAAAAAAAAAAGTAAATTTTCCCCAAATTGCAGAAGGATTAGTAATATTACATTTTTCTCCTATAAACAGTTTTAGGAGAAATATATATATATATATATATATATATATATATATATATATATATATATATATATATATATATATATATATATATATATATATATATATATATATATATATATATATATATATATATATATATATATATATATATATATATATATATATATATATATATATATATATATATATATATATATATATGTGTGTTGTATTTGTGCTGATAAAATAAAGGGAGACTAGTATAGATCCATTTCGAGCTATTTAGCTCTCATCAGCTAGCCATACCCTTACTGGGATTTGAACCTGGGCTGTATTATACACTAGGCAAGAGTCTTAGCCACTATGCCACAGGCTTCTCCTCCTTTATCAGCTGAGCCAGGGAAATAAGTATGTGTTTGTGTTACAACCCCTGGTATGCCCAAATATGGGAGGGAGCTCACTCCTCCCTCTTTCTGTCCCTTCGGCTCATCACAGAAAACCATCCAGGCAGAAACCCATATTTTTATTTTTAATGTTGCCTTTTTATATTTTTGTTGTATTTGTGCTGATAAAATATATATATAAACAGAAAGTGAATGCATACCAAATTCAAAAAATATTTCAGATAGAAAAAATATGTGCTTGTCACTAGTGTAATAACTACCTATGAAATACAACCATATTTCGCAGAATATCAGAATAACACTGCCAAACAAAAGGTAAATACTATAGTTATAGTTGCTTTTTGGAATTTTGGAATATTTGCATATGAATGTTATCAGAATTTCACAAGGGACTTATTGATCTATAAAGGAAATCTAAAGTAAACAGCACCAAACAATGATGCTTATTTAATCTTTTTCAAAAACAGGATCGCACAAAATGAATGTATGTGTCCATGAAACAAAGCAATCTTTCTTATTTTCTATTAAAATTGCATGATTTTGAACTGCGTGGACAAACTGTCAGTAAATACTTCACTAAACAGCAATCACGTTGCACATCTCTCACATTGCTATGTAGGAATTTTGAATTCCTTCAACTTAATATCATTGAAGAGGTTTTCTAGAATGAACTGCATGGTTCATTTGCTGTTGCAAGCTTTCTGTATAGTTTTGGTCCGGATTTTGACAATTTATAGTATTTTTCTTATAAATATTCTTGCATATTATTTTGTTGCTTGACCTACTTGCATTCAGAATGTGGTCTCCAGCAGATATAACAATGCCCATAAAGTCTTAAAAGTTCTTTTATTATTTTATGGTTGGAGGATGGGAAATTAATATTGGCACCAACAAGACAGAGCAGGTCTCAGTGGCAATTTCTGAAAAGGATGCAAAAAACTTAATAATGCCATTGATAAAATTTTCAACCAAAACATTATTTTTTTAGATCCATTCTAGGGATTTCTGTAGTAGTCGTGCTATTGTTGTTAGACTTAAAGATTACTGCTTGTAAGAAAATGCTTGCTCACTTATTGTTAGATTTTGTTTGGCTAAGTTATGTCCTAGAAACATTGGAATTGAAATTTATTTGTGCCAAAGAGTGAGAAGTGACCATTTGTTTTGCACCATTACTTCCTCCATCTCCTTGCACTGTCTATGTATTATCTGAGATTTCTGATTAATTTTTCCATACAGGTATTGTGTTGTTGTTCCCATAATTAAGTAGGAATGGTTGCATTGTTTGTTTTCACTCAAGCTGCACTAGATGAGCGCATATAGTTTCCGATGTGTTTTATCTAGCCTTACACATTTACGGTAAGTAGAGAAATGGTAGGGAGACATTCATTATTCCTTTCCTCTCTGATCATTTTCCATTGGTTTTTTTAGAGTAGTTTTTGAACAGGAAACAGATGGCACATATAACTTTAGTTCTTTCCTTCTGTTATTCTGATAACATTTTATTTTGTAATTAATACATCAAATTGATCACAGGTAATTCAATTACTATAACATACATAGAAATGAAGGATTAAAAATATGTGATAAAAATTATAATTGAAAGAATAGAATGTTTCATAGTACATCATAATATGATTTTTATTGGAATCAGTTGCATTTAAATTTGCACAAATGTGTGTCAAACAGTAGCCGCTGTATTGCAGTATAGGGGCCATGGCATTGAAAGAGCTACAATTTTTGTATTCTCCTATTCATTGACTGGAGGAAACATTGATTGGCTAATGGTGATGTCAACCTTGCCATTATAGGTAATCTTTGACATATAACTATTCATTCAATGACCATTTGAAGTTATGATAGTGGTGAAAAGATGGACATATGACCCATCCCTGAAGTTATGGCCCCTGCAGTGCTCCAACAGTGACATGATCAAAATTCAGGGATTTGTCAGTTGGCCTACAGTTATGACTACAGGTCTGCAACTCCCCCACCTGTCTAACTCCCCCTGATCTATGTCCTTTTGACTGTCCTGTATAGTGACATTCATCAGCATTGGAACTCGCTTAACAACAACAGCCAGAAGTGACAGGATAGCAGTCATTAAATGATACAGTAATGAGTTTATTGTTTAGTGACCAAAATTCTGGTTCCACTTGTAGTCATAGGTTGAGCACTATCTGTAGAGGTATTGGGCAGTTGAAATGGAAAAAGAAATGATACGAATGTGGGATACATTCATAGAGAAGGAATGAAAAAAATGTTAAATAAAAAGGTAGGACAATAAGTAACATGGGTTTTAATCTGAAAATAATAAAAACAGTTACAATGTCTAGTAATTTCCATATATTTGCTGTTCCCTATTTGAACAGTGTGACGCTGTTGGTGACTAATTATGTCTCAGCTGTTGGTGGCAAAATTTAACTAGAATAGCAGATTATTACATCTATATTCTCAAATATATATCTATAGCTTATAGCTTCTTCATCCCTTCCTTCACAATCTAAATCAGATTAGAGAAATAAGTGTTACAATAACATAGAAACAAGTATATGGTGATGCATATTAGAGTAAAACATTCTGAATACATAGATAAACTAGCTTTATTTGGCCAGGTAGAGGTCTTAGTGTTTTGCTGAACAATATTATGAAAATGTGTACTTTCTTTTTAAAATATGGATTTCATGTTGGATGTAGTTTGACTGCTTTAAACAACACTGAGAATGTGTCCTAGAAAATGTTCAGTATCCAATGATCACCTATTGCAAGTGGGTCAGCCTTTTTACCTTCTGAAATTTTATTTCAGGAGGAATACCTGAGGTTTAGCTTATAATACAGTTTGAAAACCATTTGATTAATAAATCAGTTAATGAAAAAGAAAGAAAAATACACGAGAATAATAAATGGAATACAATATGGAAAACATGTTGCACCTATGTACTGAAGTAATGCAGGGTCAGAAGAAGATGGTGTGATCAATAACCTGCCCTGGGCTGTTGACACTACTCTGATAGCTGAAATATGAAGGATCTGCAAGATTTAGTAAAAAGTACAGTGAAAAAAATGGGACTGAAATACAAAGAATACCAAACTAATACAATATATATAACAACCAACCATAGAATTTAAAATAAAGATATTGGATTGGAAGAATATCTGAAGGACAGTGAATAAGATGCATTGAAATAGATATACCAAGAAGGCCTACTGAATACGAAAGAGAGACCAAGGAAGTTGGCCTGCAAGAAAGACAAAAAGACCAAGGAAGTTGGCCTGCAAGAAAGACAAAAAAGAATAGAAAAGAGACATGGTAAAGCAAAGTATTGCATTGCCAGTACGTTTAAAAAAAAACAACTAGAAGGCAAAACAGATAACAAGACTGTTTGTCAGATAACAAGACTGTTTGGCTAATTGCAAGACAGTTGAGGAAAAGGACAGAAGGACTAATTTGGACTTCACAAGACCTAGCCTTGAGAACAAATGCAGGTAAAATCATGCAATGAACAGAATTGCCGTCTATGCAAAGAAGCTGAAAAACAGTGGACCACCTAGTTAGTGGCTGCAAGAAGATAGCATAGATGAGTAGAAACAATGGCACGACAAGCAGCAATGATGGTGCATTAAAATATCTGCAAGAAATACCTTTTGTCTGTAGCAAGAACTGGTCAGACCACAAAATAAAGTAATAGAAAATGAAGAATGAAAGTGCTCTGGGACTTTAGAATTCAAACAGACAAGTGTCTGCCACACAGTATCCTAGACTTAACAATTGTTGATAAGAAAAACAAAAAAGTCTGAACTGTAGACATTGCAATGCCTGGAGAGAGCAGAATAGAAGAAAAAGCATAGGAGAAAACCACAAAATATAAAGAACTGCAAACAGAAGTTTTATTGACCATAGCAAAAGAAAGCAAGGTTAGTGCAAACAGTAATAGGCACCTTGGGTTCAATCTGTAGTACCACTTGAACACCATCAACATTGATTAAATCACCATCAGACAACTGCAAAAGACAACCTTACTTGGAATAGCTTACATCCTGCAAGGATTCCTTTAGTACCATGAAAAAAAGATTTGCCTATTCTAGATCCTTGGAACTGACTTGATAGATGGACCAGTGTCAAATTCAGTCTAAACATCTGTACAACCAATATATTAAATGTATATGCCATCTGATTCCCAGTTATATATTTTATATAATTAGTGACTGTCTGTTAGTATATATGTTTTCCAGTTTATATTTATACCTATGGTTAATTATTCTATGCTCACATTGACCTCAATTATTTGTTTTCCATCTTTGTATTGCTGATATGACAGTTGAAATAACTATTTGGTATTTATAGAATTGGCCGTACATGTTTGGATAGGAAATGCTTTTAAAGTAGATTGTTGTTCAAAAGTTATGTCATCTGTAGAATAAGAAGATTCAATTCCTATGAAGATTCTACGCATAAAAGTTTTCTTTTCAAATCTTCTCCACAACAGAGATCAATCAAAGTGGTTAAAAACAAAACAAAAAGCGAAGTGTGGTCTCAAATTATAAATGAAAAATTAAAAGATGGGAAAGTAGAGGAGAAAAGAAATAGCACATGAATATGAAATTTAAAAAAAGAGACAAAATGAGATTTTTAAAAAATCTTTACT
Organism: Natrix helvetica; assembly: GCF_964273705.1. NCBI lineage: Eukaryota > Metazoa > Chordata > Lepidosauria > Squamata > Natricidae > Natrix > Natrix helvetica. The sequence goes on along the minus strand of NC_138550.1, from coordinate 35,860,459 downwards.
TTACCTTACAATACAATACAATACAATAGTAGCGTCAGTGACGTGCGGTGAGGTTTATGACTGGTGAGGCACTGACACAGTGCTGGGTTTCAAATATTTTTAGACTTGTGGACTTCAACTCCCAGAATTCCACAGCCAGGCATGCTCAGTTCCAATTTAAAGCGACAGCATTTGTTTTTCTCCTTTGCTCCTTCTTTCTTTTTCTTTTTCTTCTCCTTCCCCTCCTTCCTCCCTCTTTCCCTTCCTCCCCCTCTCTCAAACACACACACACACACACACACACACACACACACACACACACAAGTTGGATTGGACTATCTCTCCTACCCCTTCCCTCTCTCACTCACTCTCAAACAAACCCCCCTACACACAAAAGTTGGATTGGATATCTTTTCCAGTGGCTTGAAAGCAGCTCCTCTGCCATCCCCCCCCCCCCCATTCCCCTGCTGCCTTTCCCAAACACTTCCACCATTGCAAATGCAGCCTGCTTTCTGGGTGGGAAATGCCTGGAACACAATAAAGCCCACCCACCACCTCCTGCTGGCAGGCTGGGGTGAGAGGAGAGGCAGAGAAGCCGGAGGGGAGCCGAGCCGAGCCTTCCAAAAGAAAGAGGCTGGGGGGAAGTGTGTGCACTACAGCATGGCTCTTTGCCTGGCTTCCTGCCTCCTCCTGTGGTCTCCTCAGTGCTCGCTTGTGCTCTCCCTCCCCAAGTGTAGTTTGATTGCAGGTGGAGCCACGTTGCCTTTTCAAACTGGTAATCAGTGAAGCTGGGCTAGATTTTTATATAGTTTTATCCAGCTGTGTGTGTGAGAGAGAGAAATGAATGGGGGCCTGGGGAGGAAGTCACTACACTTGGGGAGGGAGAGCACCAGTGAGGTTAAGCAGAGTCATCCACGGTGAGGCAGCAACTAGCTCAGCTTTTTCCTTTTACTTTTTTTTTCATGATGAGAGTGGTGAGGCTGTGCCTCACTTGCCTCACCTGACTGCACGTCACTGAGTAGCGTTGGAAGGGACCTTGGAGGTCTTCTAGTCCAACCCCCTGCCTAGGCAGGAAACCCTATACTGTTTCAGACAAATAGCTATCCAACATCTTCTTAAAGACTTTCAGTGTTGAGGCATTCACAACTTCTGGAGGCAAGCTGTTCCACTGATTAATTGTTCTAACTGTCAGGAAATTTCTCCTCAGTTCTAAGTTGCTTCTTTCCTTGATTAGTTTCCACCCATTGCTTCTTGTTCTACCCTCAGGTGCCTTGGAGAATAGTTTGACTCCCTCTTCTTTGTGGCAACCCCTGAGATATTGGAACACTTCTATCATGTCTCCCCTAGTCCTTCTTTATCTTAAGCTAAACATACCCAGTTCCTGCAACCGTTCTTCATATGTTTTAGTTTCCAGTCCCCTAATCATCTTTGTTGCTCTTCTTTGCACTCTTTCTAGAGTCTCCACATCTTTTTTACATTGTGGCGACCAGAACTGAATGCAGTCTTGATTACAACTCATATTTTATGTAAACATTGATGCTCTCAGAAAAAACTATCTTACATTTTTTCATAGGAAGAAAATTTAATGAAATTGTGAAGGCATTTTGGATTTTGTATCTATAACTGTCCTTTTTATTGTACAATCATAACTCTAGTAGTCGTCTTCTTCTCTTGCTGCCCACATTAATCCTTAATGCAATAGTATTGTTTTTGTTTTTAATTTAATTCATTTTTAGGAGATAGTGTGTTGGAACCTTTACTTCCATGTAAACATTCTGTTGCCAACATTCTTTGCATAGGATTCCAGTTCCAGAATGTGTAAGATAGGAATATTTGGTCTCATAATGGTCAGAGCATTTCTAAATACACACAGTTCCATTTCCTGAAATTGTGCTGCAAAGTATAGTCAACTGATAGTTAGCTTGTCCTTATTTAACAAAATATATGACTCCTTCAACATTTTGATCAGCTGTTAAGTAGGAAAGAAGATTTCCCGTCGTCTTTTGCTTAGTTTCTATATTTCTGAGGGGGCACTTCAAAAAGTATGTGAATATATGAATAGATTGACAGCAGGAAAAAGAGGTCTTATAAATTGCACTGGATTACGACAGAAATACACGAACTTCAAATTATATGTTAAGTAGGAAAAGTATGCATTTCCTCCTCCTTGTTTAGTTATTTCTGACACTGTTCCTGCAAACAATAAATCTGTTACTTACTAATGTAGTTTGAAAATTAACTGAGTATAAATCTGTGCTCTGACTGACCATAAAAATCATTGGAATTCATAATTTTCTTCAAAGAAGAAATGAATGGTTATTTTATGACATGTTATCAAGGGTAACCTGATACTCCACAATTCTGCCAGTGACAGAATGCATTTCACTACCAACAGTTCTTCAGGAATATTGTCAAAGAGTGGTGGTAATGGTGATTGTGCTAGTAAAAAGGGATTGATTATGAGCTGCTGCTGCTCACAAACAGGGAACGGTTGGGATATAGTATTTTTATGCTGTTGCTACCTATTTCTGATTAGCTGTGATCACTATGAAATAAATAATTTTTATCAATTGCTTTGATCTATCTGAGAATTCAGGGATTTGTGGTCAAATCTATCTATCCTATTAGAATTCTCTGAGCCTTCTCCAAATGTCACTCCTGATGTGCTGGATGGCAACTTCAAAGTTTTTACTAGTTTATGGCTATTTGGTCTCAAAATCCTATGAATTGTACTGTCAATACCTACTAAAGATAGGAGTAGGCCAGCTGCATAGAAATCGGTATAAGGAGAGAACTATTTCAGTTTGAAGGTACAATTGAATTGATAGAGCTCTTTCCACCTTAGGCAATATTCCTTTCCTCTGTGTTCAAGTAATGCAATATTACCTAATTTCTTTTCTAATCCAGCATATCTAATATGCATTCTGTTTTCCAAAAAAATCAACTCTTCTCGTTTTACCTCACCAGTAATTTTTGTCAGTTTCTTTTTCAAACATCTCAAATTTAGCTTCTATAAATTGTGTCAGTTTTGGTGTAATTTCTGCAAACATGCCTGTAAAAAATTCTAAATCATCCTTGCAACCATTTGACAAGGGTCAATTTTGTGTGTGTGTGTGTGTGTGTAAATGTCTGTGTACACACACACACACACAAACACACACACAGCTCTCACCACAATAATCAACATAGCTTTGCCATAGCACCATCTAGTGTCCACAAAAATGAATGGAATAAAAAAAAGAAATACAGCAGGGAACACCACTGGAAATGAGAAAAAAAAGGAAAAGGAAATTTCTCAACTTACATTGGTTATATCTCCTCTCCAATTGATATAAGATTAGGCACACACAAAAAAACCCAAACAGTATTTTCACAAAGGAAATCCCAGAGCTCAATTCTACAGGCGTAATTCACGAAAAAATAAATTTTAAAAGTTTTAAAAATCCAATAACAAATTTCCTCCTATGTCTTTGAAGAAAGTCTCTCTTCTATTAATTAATATAAGACTATAAAAGTGTCTTAAAATGAATGGTGATATCTGTTTTAATGTTAGTTTTTCCTGTGGCTTCATCACAGCTTAGAACTTGAGATAGGCCTCCTCTTACAGGCTGCCCAACCCACCAGTTGCAAGGAATGGTTATTTGGAGGACACGTGGGTTGATTTCTTGTTTTCTGCTTGTATCTTCAGGCTTCTGGATCCCTCCTGAACCCCAATCAGCTTAGATGATGTCTCCCATTCCTGAGGAGGCAGTTCAGCTCTCTTTTTCTACCACAGCCCCAAATATTTTACAATGGACGCTCTTTAAAAAGCCAAAATTAGTCATAAGCACAAGTTTCCCTGCTCATAAATTTTAACAAAATAATTGAATAACAACCAACTACAACAGTAGTATATTTTTTTCTATTAAGCAGTTATAGGTTTAAAGCAAATATCATTCAAAATTAAGTAAAACCTAGACATTTTAATATAAATATAAATCTCTTATTTTTTGTTTTAATGAGGAACGGCAGGGTAAAAATGAAACGAGTTAACCAATATTTTTTTTTCATTTTATAAGCTTAGAACTGTAATATTTACTTTTTTCTAAACATTGGAATCAGACACTAGATAACTCTTTGCATTACTATAATCTGGATAATTAACACATTTGTATTCCTGAGCTATGATTATGTGATGAATTACGTTGACACAGTGTTTTTTTTTAAATTTCAGTAGCTCTTAGGTGTATTTAACTACCTGTATATGATTCAGGAAATCAGTCATTCTGTGTCATATGTCTCATGTTAGTCAAGTTAAATAAAAGGGTAATTACTGGTAACTTAAAACCCAAACACCAAATAATCATTTTTCTTCATCATCACTGTGACATTCCTAAAGAAAACATCTTAACACCTGATGGATGTAGCAATAAGTTTTCTATAAACAGGAAGTAGTTAAATAGAGCAAAAATGACAAAAATTAGATGAATTAGATTAGCTGAAACTAGAAACCTAAAGGAGTAAGAATTTTTGAATGATGTACTTATGTATACAGAGAGGATTTGGGGATCTAGAATCCTGAGATCTAGATATTTTTTCCAGTTCTGGAGTGGATATATCTCTTTATAGAAAGGTGCTATATAGATTTGCTAAAGCTACCAACTCACACATATTTACCTAAGAATATGCTATTGTATGGGGCTACTTCTAAGTTAAAATTATAGAACTGCACATAAATAAAAAAACAGACAGTTGAATATAAATACAGTATATATTGTCATAATGAAGACTAATTCCAACTATGTTGGGGAAAAGGTTTTTTTTGAAAATGTAGCAAAGAACTGCATATGCAAATATTCCATTTAGCACAGATAACAAGTTTCCAATAGTTCTAAAAGCTATTTCTAGGAATTTTCATAAGAATCATAAAGTTGAGAAAGGCCATTTAGGCATTCAAGTCCTTCTATTCAAACAGAATTCCAGTTTAAAGTACTACTGATAAGTCTGATTTCTGCTTAGATATATCCTATAAAAATATTTCACTACTTAAACAGTAGGTGCTATTATGCAGCTACTTCTGTTGTTAAAAGTTTCTTCTGATGTTAAATTGAAATTGAAATTAACTGATTGGTAATTTAGCCTTATTACTTTTTGTTCTATGTTCTATCGAGAACAAGTTGTCATTGTTATTATATTTTCATTCAAATTTATTTTTCAATTATTTTAATCTAATCAATTGATTCAGTCTCTTCTCATGAGAGTTTCCAGTTCACTAGTCCTTTTTATTTCCCGGGAAGAGGCATCCTGACGAATCAAATCTGTTTTTCCTTCGCACTTCAGTGAAAATGACAAAGTATTCTTATTTATTTGCTTGATCTTACATACATCTGAGTGGCTTACAGAGTTACACAAACAAAAGGTAATACAAAATTAACCAAAATCAAAGACAATGAAAGTAATAAAAACTACTAAATAGTCTACTAAAACTATTAAGCACATAAATTTGTCAGAGAGCACATTAAATCTCATTACCAATACAGACATTTTATGCATTCTATACCACCATTACCACTCACTGAGGCCAGATGGAAAAAACCATGTCTTCAAGTCCTTGCAGAAAGCCAATCTGACTACAGGAGGAATGTTCCACGGGATAGGTTCCATGCAGAAGTTGGTTCCTACTGGTTTGGACCAGTTCAGCCGAGTAGATAGTAACTCGGCCTGCCACGCCCAAAACTGGTTCTATCGTCAGCGCCGCCATCTTGATTTTCAGTTCTGCACATGCACAGAACAATCTTTGCAAAAATATTTTTCCCTTTTCTAACATAGTGCGCATGCACAGACCTTTTTAGATGCAAATGTGCACGCGCACGGAATGCATGTTTGTTGTGCGTGCAACTTAAGCGCACACAAAAAAAATGCGTGCCGAACCGGCAGTAATGCCGGCAGCAACCCACCCCTGGTGGCCACCCATCTTACCTTAAGGTAACTCTGGTTCTCCTTCTGCATCCTGTCAGATGACATTCTTTAGTGGATAAAGCTTGCCCATTCTACCAGACCTGATTGAGCCAGTTCCTCAAGTAATTTTATAGCACTTGTCTGGAAGAGTTCTAATAACAATCTCTACACTGAATGGAATGAACCTGGTGCTGGTCCAATGAAGCTCAAAGGTATCCAACATGACTCTGGGGAATACAGTTGACACTAACTAACGTATACATGATAGGTTGCTTTTTGCAAGTTGGCTCTGCAATTTGTGATCATTGGGCATAGCTGATGACCTACCTCCTCCTCTCTTGTGCCAGGAGAAGATCTTTTCTACCAGACTGGGCCCCACTTCAACCTCATGTGTATTTCGGGAGAGGGGGCGGTCTATAAGCGCTAATAAATTGAAATTGAATTGAATTGAATATTGCCAGTTGGGAACACTACTGTACAACAGTGTGAGTATTTTAAAAAAAAATACCATAATGCTTGCTATCACCTTTTTTACTGTCTTGACAAGGAAATCCTGCCTTTATCCTTCTTTTTTAAATTCTCTAGTGGCATCTTCATAGGTTAGGGCAGCAGGGATTTCTCTAAACTGGAAAAAAAGTCAGGAGAAAAAGTTTTGAGATTAATATGTGGGTGTAGTTCAAGTATATACATTGCATCATTATTACTATAATCACCTTTAAAGTTAAATTCATTAAATTGTACAAAATTGAAATGTAATTGAAAGGTTTTAAAAAATGAAAATATATTTATAAGTCATAATACTACTTTAAAATAAAAATACTAAAATATTAACAAAATATGTTGAGGAATTTCTCTAAATCAGCTAATATCACCAGGAAAGCCCCAACAGTAGTCGCCAGTGTCAGCGTTCCAAATATCATGCAGAATTAAATCAGAGTCCAAGGCAGAGCTATCCTTAAAGTTCCAATTTAATAAGACAGACATGTTGGCATCGGACTGTGTAAATTCCAACTCTGATTTGCTTCCTGGGATTCCACCCAGTTGAAAGTTCATGATCTTATCCCCACACCCATAAATCCATCACATGGTCCAATCTTCTTCGCCCACGCTGGCATCTCCACCCAGCTGCTTCCGGTCAGGTATCGAGGTGCGGAGACAAAAGATGACCTTGGCTTCTAGAAAGAATGACAACAACACATTCCACAATTCTAGTCCTTTCTATTCCCCCCTCCCAATTACTACACTAATGAAACAGCATAGGAAATTAATAGAAAATGTGGCAGGCCAAAGATCCTAAAAAGGAATATAATTGCAGGCCTGACAGCCAGCCAGTTTCAGTCAAATGATCTTTTTTTAAAAAACAAAAACAAAACCCAGATTTTTTAAAAAAAATTGTGTGTGTTTTGGAGTCAGACTTGATATCCAGCAACTGCTTAGACAAGTACTTGCAGTTTTCTTGGCAACGTGTTCAGAAGTAATTCATCATTGCTTTCTTCCTTGGGACAGAGTGACTGGCCCAAGGTCATCTGGCTAACTATGTGCCTAAGGCAATACTAGAATTCACAATCTCCCATTTTCTAACCTGCCTCCAAATTGGGTTTCAATCTCTACAAAAGCAAAGGAGAATCAAATTGGTTGTTTGGGCCTTTAGCCATTTGCTTAAATAACTCCTGCATCCCTTGACCCTTCTATGTCATCCTATCTTAAACCAATCACAATCAATCCTTGTCCCTAGGCTAGAAAAGTCTGAACAGTCCTAAGAAGCCAAACTCCCCACCAAAAAAGAGCTCACTTGCAGATTTTGAACTATCTAGAACACTACAAGTCATATTACTCAAAATGGATTAGAGTGTGTTATAATAATCCAAATTCTTGGAGTACTTAAAACAATCTGATGGTCCAATTTGAAAGATTGAAAATTTGGAATGTTTTTTAAAGCTCTTTAACAGGAGTGTCAAACTCGATTTCATTGAGGGTCATCAGGGTTATGTTTGACTTTGGGGGGCCAGGGTACACATGGCGAGGGTTGGTGTGCCAGCTCGATGTCACTCGTGTCAGCATCTGTGGAGGTCTGAGTGCTCAGCTAGTGAAAATGGACCCTTGAACTCCATTTTCGGCTGCGATAGCTTCCTGCAACCCTCTGTCAGCAAAAAGTGGAGCTCGGGAGGGCCGCACTGAAGCTCTCCTGAGCTTTGCTTTTGCTGGCAAAGGCACTGCGGGCTGGTCCTTCACTGTTTCCAAGGCAGCCCTGCAGGCCAGATCTAAGCACCCCACAGGTCAGATCCCGCCCAGGGCCTTGAGTTTGACACCTCTATAACCATATATTTTAAATCCTTTTTTGTTGCAAAAAATAATTCTTTCCCTTACTATAGTTCCTTCCTTCCTTCCTTCCTTCCTTCCTTCCTTCCTTCCTTCCTTCCTTCCGTCCTTCCTTCCTTCCTTCCTTCCTTCCTTTTTGCCTGCCTGCCTGCCAAGCTTGCTATAGGCAGTTCTGTGCAGACTGAACCTTGGTCCCTTATGGCAGAATTTAAAGGTGATATTTTAGGTTTTTATATAGGCGAAGGTAACCATGTTGGATCAGTGGGAATATCTTAAAATATTACAAATAGGTTGTGATCACAAAACTGATATGTAAAAAGTTAGAAGGATAAAATATTATAATAATATACAGAATTACACTTAATGCAATCAAGCAAATTAGAGCAATTCAATCTCGAGTCATTTCAGGTAAAAATTGAAAGGATTGTTTTCAGAAAAGTTTTTGCAAAAATTATTGGGGAAACATCAATGTCACTCTGATGTTACTGCACAACACAACCAAATCTGATAGGGCAAACCTCTTTTTAATGACTATGCTAGTCATGTAACCCAATTGACTAGAAAGTTCTTCAAAATATTGTGCTAGTTCTTATTGTTGTTTTATACATTTTTAAGCATTGGAGCAGCTGCTTATTATCTGGCCAAGAACTGGCGCCAGGTTGCCCTCTCCATTGCCCTTTCCATTAGATTTTTGAAATTTGAGGCCAGCAACAAAGAGATGAATAACATAAAATCTACAATAGCAGCATCCTTGACTATTTAGCAATGCTCAAATAAGTTCATAACACTACAATAGTTTGTGTCCCCTCTCAAAATTTTGTTCTTACATATGTTTAATTGGTTTTAAACTCTCTTTTGTAGAATGTTTTAATTGTTGGTTTTATTGTATGCTGCCCAGAGTCATTTTATGCAAGATGGGCCACCAAATTTGATTAGGTAGGCAGGTAGGTAGGTAGGTACTAGGTAGGTAGGTGGATGGATGGATGGATGGATGGATGGATGGATGGATAGATAGATATTTTTAAAGTGTATTAGAATAAAGCAGGAAAAAAGCCTTTTCGCAAAGGAAAATCTGTTTTGTTATCATGGAGATTTGAGAGATCTCACCTGTTGCAGTAACTAAAATAAAACCATAGCAGTTCTGATTTACATTATTTATGAAAATCAGAAGCCCAATGCAGGTAGCACGAATATTTAGAAATTATTGGAAACATTTCCTCATTGAACCCTCTGTTGCCATGATTATTCTTTTCTTTAGGAAGTAGGCATATCATGCCTCCCAACTCCTTGGTCAAAGTAAATTGCCTAAATTACAAGGATTTATTGCTGTTATGAATTTTATTGCCATATCTCATAATGTGTTTGATAGCTGTGAGAAAATAATTATTGGTTCTCTTTTTTATACAGCTAAATTACCTGATAGTGATAAGAGGTAACAAAAGCTTGATTATTTCAGCCTGTTTAGAAGCCAACAAGTACTGTACACATAAAAAGGCTTCTCAAGATTGCACTGAGTATTCTGTGTTGTTGCAAAAGTCTGACCTTGCACTGGGAGAAAAAAGAGCTGTTACAGCAAATCCTATGAAAATGCAAAATGTTAAGTGAAAACGAAAATAATGGCATCATTCCAAATTTTTGTAATCCTTGTCTGATAGTGCTGCCTTGAACCTTATATGTAGTTATGGAGGCCATTATTTACTTTGAAAATTAATATACTGTTTTTCAGTCAAATAACTTTCAAGGTAGCTTACAAGAAGTACAAAACAAAACAAAAGACTCCAAATGCACAACCAGCTTGATCCTTGCATAGGGTTAGACTATTATTTCCTTTCTACTCTGTTATCCACAAATATCTGGCACTTGAGCTTTGTTTTAAAAAGGGTTCTTTAGAAGAGCCACGAAGAACATTTCTGCTATTTCTTCTGTGGTCAATAGATGGAGTTAGGATGGCCTTTTCCTTGACACTATGTTCTTCTAGTGAATCAGGATGTTCAGAGATTAGAGCAGTCTTCCTCTAAAGATCTTTTGCAGCAACAGAAATCCTCTTTTTATATTTACAAGAAACACAATAGAGAAAGGTTGATATAAAATCAGCTAGTGAGTTTTTCCGAATGTGTATTTGAGCAAGTACTGCCATTTTTAGATTACTGCAACACAATTGCCTCAACACAACTGGAAGATATTAGAAAGGGGATCGATGAATGTACAATAGCTTCTAATACATTTATTTCCATGTTACTTATTTTGAGATACCTTGCTGTAAGGTTATTTTGAAGAGTTGTACACGTTTGTGCCGGAATTTCAGAACTAATATATCTCTGTTCTTGATATTATTTCATACAATAGATTCATAACAGTAATGTAATAGTTACTCTAATAACTTTTTCTATTTAAATTTTTCCTGGACTGTTTTATTATAATCATAACTTGCCACAATTTTATTTTTTATTTAGTAATAATAAAGGTTTCATGGCAGCTATGTAACTAATAGCTTGCAACTTTATTGCCTCTGCAGAGTCTAATTATCTGGTTAGGTATATGACAACATTGTTAAATTTGTACTCTTCTCTATTTCTTAAATAGCAATCTTTGGTCATTCTTGATTCAAGTTCTGTTTGTACTTGCAGTTTTTATCTATGTTTTGACTATTCCAACTCTTCATACTCAGATTGCTTCTAAAATGTTATTTGTAACCTAAGCTTGTTTACATTTTTGGACTTTCCCAGAAATCTTTGCATTTACTTGTTAATTTTGTATCTTGCATGATAAAATGGCTATATAAATAATTTGACTGAGTGTTCAGGACAAGTTGTATTAGATATTATTGTGTCTTGTTATACTTGAGCATAAGATATATTATAGAACCATTAAAGATTCTTCTTCAATTATTTGATATACATAGATAAATATTCAGCTATTCCATTTTTAGGTGAGCGATGTTTCTTCAGACCCCCCTCCAGGGACTGGGTTAGACTAGACCATCCCCTGATTATAAGAATACAAATAACCAGTTTCCATCAGGATTTTCGGGAGCTGATGCATGACTACTTTTCCATACTGTTCCCCAAAAGGGAAGATTGTAAACTGGACAGAAATTTTCCAGTGCAGTAAAATCCAGCAATAGCTTATTGAGTAGAGGAGGAATCACTCTCCTTTTAAGAGACAATGAAATGACCCTGTCTCTTAATGAAGTATTTACTAAAGCTAGGACCCAACCACATGTCACTCCTAGGAGGCCTTAGGAAATGAGAAGGACAGGGCCACAGATATCATACCTAGGTCAGTGATGCAAACCTTTTTCTTATGGTGTGCCACAATTGTGTGCGCATGAACTATCACCTGCGCACATGTGCTCACACCAATTCAATCCTCTCTGCCCACCTGCATATGCGTGCATGCCCCCCCGTGCATGCGCGCACAACCCCTTCCCAGGCTCCAGAGGCATTCCTGAAGCCTGGGGAGGGTGAAAAATGGCCCCAACGAGCCAACCAGAAGGCCAAAAATCAGCTGGCCAGCGCATGGATGCATGCCAGAGCTAGTGGCTGGTGTGCCAGCAAATATGGCTCCGCATGCCCCATAGGACCTGCTCCAAAGCTAGAGTCCAGCTTAGAGTGAATCCAACAGATGCACAGCATATTTTTATTGGCAGTCTCATGGGTAGATCTCTGAGCCCACCCTTCCCAGCGTTGTTGAATCATCTTAAACAAGGCACTGAATAGCTATCCATGCACATAAGAAGAAAAAAGAAATGTTGATATTTTGCCACCTTTCCTGCCACAAGGTAGGCTTTATTAGTGACTCAAATTCATCCTCCATTAAGTTCATTCAATTGCTTTCTAGTGGCATTCTATTCTCCTTCTACTTTTTCTACCTCAACTCCAAGGGGAGTTTCAGTATCCTCAAGAGGAATGAGGCCACATAACATAATTGACTTCTTCCAGGGTTTTCTATAACGGCAGTTGAATCAACTTCTTAGCCATCTTTCAAAAAAAGGAAAGTTGGAATCAGGATAATAACTGTGCAAAACTGTTGGTTCTAAGGATAATCTCTTGAGGAGGGGGCATCCCACCACATATTTCATGGCAGAAGCCAACATCCCCTGTCTCAAGGAAACCAACAACCAAGTGTGGACTCAATCAAAACCTGCGTAGGCACAATTTTGAGTGAAATACACATCTCTCTAGACCAGGGGTGTCAAACTCACGGGCCGTGGCCAGATGCATCACTCACTGGTCATGCCCACTTCTGGTTTAGTGAAAGGGGAAAAAAAGTGATGATGTGTCACATGACGCCACCGTGATGACAAGAATTTAACATCAACAAATGAATGGGGCTGAGAGAGAGACCAGAAGAAAATGAATACATAATTCATTTCTGGATAAGTTACTTTTGGATTCAGGCTTGGGTATAGCACTCAGATGGCTTTTTTCATATTTGCTGGTGACATAAGATAGTAGCAATGCATTGAATTGGCACATTGATTTCAGAAGGCTTGAATACAAGTGACCATTGCATCTTCCTGAACTGGTTCAAAGGGTTGAAGTGGAAGATAAAATATTATTTGTTCCATTTGGGGTTGGTTGTGTGTGGAAGGGGAAGAAATTTAACCCTACATTCCTATTCTGCACAGGTTGATGCATAGGATGCATAAGGCTCTCCTTTTCCCCTGCTCCTCTTTATCTTCTCCAGGAAGCTTTTAGTTGAAATTACTGGATCAGATGTATGGGATGAAGTATCATCTATATGTTGATAATATCCAGTTATACACCTGTACCTTGGGCATCTATTCATCAAAGTTTTTTATAAATGCCTGGAGGCTATGGGATCTGTATGGGGAAGAACAGAGTCTAGTTTAACTCTGGCAAGACTGATTGGCTCTTGGTTTTGAGACTCACTTTCTGGGGACTTACCGTGTTTGGTTCTGAATGGGTAGACCTTTGTGCAGCTTTTCGTTGCATGGTAGTGATCCCTATTCCTAAACCAGAAGCATGGTTGCTCATGCTTTGATCATATCCGTTTTGAATTACTACAAAGCCTAGGGTAATCCCTGAAGACCAGTCAGAAGCTACATTTGATGTCCAGTGTGCTGGAAGTTATTGACCTATCTCAATATTCCCATATTCCAATATTCCCATGCTACATCTCTACTTCATGAGCGGCACTGGCATAAGCTACACTGAATTGGGTGCAATTCAGGCTTGTGGTTATCACTGAAAAAGCCCTTTACGGTATGAGGTCAGGTTATCTGCAGGCCTTCCTGTCTTCAACTATCTTTGCCCATCTTACAGACAAGTAAAAATGCACTGGGTCCCTTCAATTAAAGAGTCATATGATGGGTCCCATCAAGCAGACCTTTTCTATTGCAATGCCTGCTTTATAGAACAACATAACTTCTGAGATTAGATAGCCCCGACCCTGTTATCTTTGTGTGTGGTATATTTGCTATTGTTTTAAATCTGTTTTTATTGTTGTTGCTTCTAATGAATATGAACTGCCCCGAATTATACATGAGTTGTTTATTCATTCATATAAAATGAATGAATGAATGAATGAATGATGAATTGGCAAATGGAGAATCGGTTTAGGATTAGAGGTAAGTAAAGACATAGCGAGAAAAACTGTTCCACTAGACTTAACTGTTTTTTGTGTACTCAACATAAAAGGAATGACTGAGTTTAGTGTGGTTCTTTTGTACTATGTAGTGCATTTTTAAAGCTACTTTAAAATCACATCCTTGTAAGAGAGATATCCAATTCAGTAGCTTTGTTTACAGGATATAAATGTAACCTTTGTCATTATTTGACGATTATTGGCAATGAATTTCTTACTGTTCACAATCAAAGAGGAGTATAACTAGATCTATTAGTACTTTCCTAATGGGTACTCCTTAGTGCTAAAGTATAAAGAAGTTGTGGAACTTCACTGGAAGATCAGCTCTTAATCTCAAGATGAGACTCTGATTTAACAGAAGGGCAATAGTAGTCAGCACAAATTTATAATAAACCTTATTTAAAGTTATATCACTTATTTTATGACAATGAATTCAAATATTAATAAAATGGTTTAAACTATGATTTTACTCTTTCATAGTATCAATCCTATGTGGGTACATTTTTGATTTGTATTCAATAAGAAGATTATGCATAAGGAATTTCTCAAGATTGCCGTATATAAAGCTTCATTATTATTATTATTATTATTATTATTATTATTATTATTATTATTATTATTTATTAGCTCTTATAGACCGCCCCCTCTCCCAAAAGGGACTCGGGGCGGTGTACAGTCCATATCAAAAATACAACAAATTAAAATTATTAAATAAATAGATACATATATACGTATATGTGAGGAGGATAAAAAGATATGCCAAACTGTACGGCTAAGTAAATAAATCAGAATATACAAAATTTAAAATCCCAATATCCTGTAGGATTAAATTTAAAAGAGACAATCCCTCTAAAAACCAATAAAATGTGTATGCCAGGAGGTAGACGTTGCAATTATGCCAGACCGGCCAGTCGGAACAGGTGAGTCTTCAATTTCTGTTGGAAGGAGTGGAGGTCAGTAGTGGTTCTAATGTCGGGGGGGAGGTCATTCCAGAGGGTTGGGCCCATCACAGAGAAGGCCCTACTCCTCGGTGTCGCCCGTTGGCATTGCCTAGTGGACGGCACCAGGAGAAGCCCCTCTCTGTGAGAGCGAATTGGCCGCAGGGATGTGTGTGGGAGGATGCGATCCCGCAGGTAGCTAGGCCCTATGCCATGGAGCGCTTTAAAGATGGTAACCAGAACCTTGAAACGCACCCGTTTCATTTTGCATCAGTATTCAAAATGAAAAATTGATAACAAGTGCTGTTTAGTAATCTTGTTCGGCAATGAGATTTAATTTTGGATCCTGTCTCAGGACTTATCAGCAAGTTGTACTTCTCAAATATATGATTACTCAATGTTTCTGTTTTCATGTAAAGCATAGAGGAAAAACAATATTTCCATCAGTCATATTGACACTGCAATCTATTTGTTCCTTCCATTTTCTTTCCCCAGAGACACATTATGTTATTCAGAAATATCACTTTTACGCTGAAGCAAATCAGTATTATATAGAGAGCTCTATTTTTCAGAGGACTCTATTCGATAGGCTTTTTTGCTGTACCTTTTTTACACTTGAGGTTATTTTCCCCTTAAATGTTTACTTTGTTCTTAACATGAGACATTGACTTCCAGTATATTTTGTACTTTCCCCCTCCCCATCCTTCAAAATGGTTATAGGATTTGAATAGATACTTAATTTCAAATAACAATAGAACAATTACTATATGTGTTTTCTTAATCTATTTATATATTTTGCTAGTTATGATTGTTTCTTTCCTACCTTGATGTGAAAAATGAGCGGAGTTTTTACCTGAACAGGTTGATGATGTCTTTGATCACACATAGGCTTTGCATTAATCTATTCCAATCATTTCACAATTTATAATTGTATTACATCTCCTTTGACATATTTATCACCTTTGAAATATTTTTTGATAATTTCATTAAATAATTCACATATTAATTGCCTTTCAAATACTTTTGGGGGGAATCTCAGAGTTCAATAATTATGAAGTACAAATACACAGGCAACTAAAGCAGAAATTGAGTGAATCAAAGAACTATCTCATATAAAAGGCCTTAATAATAATCGCCCACAGTGAGTCATTATCTTGACATGGTTTTGGGGTTTTCATGCTCTGAGAAAGATGAGAGCTATGCCAGAGGTTCAACCATATTGGACAGATATCATCAGAGGAGCCAGACGAAGAGTGTCTCTCCCATAAACAGTATAGTGACGTATAAATTTACATACCTTGGCAGTACATACAATTTACATACCTTGGTATCACCCTCTTTCGTACAGTGACAATTGACATTCAGGTCAACTGCAGAATCACCAAGGCAAGTTCTGCATTTGGCAGACTACTGAGCAATGTGTGTGGAATCGCTGTGGAATAAGCCCTGCTACAAAGCTCAAAGTCTACCGAGCAGTAGTGCTAACTACCCTGATGTATGTCAGTGAGATTGGACTGTATATAGGAGGCACACCAGGCAATTGAATCACTTCCACATGACCTGCCTCCGTAGAATACTGGGGATCCGATGCAGGACAAGGTGCTAGACACAGAAGTCCTCTCCAGAGCAGAAAGCCCAGACACGCTGGGTAGGCCATGTTGCAAGGATGCCAGACCATCACATCCCCAAACAGCTCCTCTATGGTGAGCTGTCTAAAGGAAAGCGATCGCGCGGGGGACAAAGGAAGTGATACAAAGAAACATTGAAAGCCTCCTTCAAGTCCCTGGAAATTGACACCACCTCCTGGGAAATCCTGGCACAAGATTGATTGACAGGGCACACGCTGATCTACTAAGGCTGCCAGACATCTGAGGACAGAAGAACAACCATAGCACAAGAGAAACAAGCACTCTGCAAAGCCAGAGCTGCAAATGCTGCAACAATGGTGCCACACATGTCTTTCTGACATGTGGCAGAACATTTCGTGCCTGTATAGGCCTTAACAGCCACCTGCGGATAGAAGATATGTCTCATTGTAGACAGCCCACAACCTGTTAGATGTCAAGATCCTCTTTGAACATGATGAACGAACATCAATCATCAATAGTGACTTACAGAAACCCATACCAGATAGGTTGGTGCTCAGATCAACAAGGACTGTACTATGTGTTAGATTTCCTGGACTTCTAATGACAAATGGTCTACAGGACTCAAGACTGTTGGATAAGCAACCAGGGTCATCAGCTTCAGAACTACTGGAAGAGAAGTTACTTGCATGTCATAAATATACAAGGACTGGAAAAAAAAGAGAGAAATAAATAATGATTGCAAAAGGCAGTTTACTTGGAACAGCTTACATCTGTGATCATACCTTTAATATTATTTAAGAAAAACATCTTATCTCAACTCCTTTGAAAAACCTTGATAGGTAGACAAAAATGCCTACATTTTAAAATGCTACCTTAATAATTATGTCTTGTTTAAAATTTAAATTATTAATTTTCCACTTATTGTGTGAGTGTGTGTTCCGTGTTTCCCTGAAAATAAGACGAGGTCTTATTTTCTTTTGACCCCCAAAATAAGCATTTGGCCTTATTTTAGAGGAGGTCTTATTATTTTTGAGGTGCAGGAGGTGGCGAGCGTGGTCGTCTCATGGCTGCTGCTGTGTTGCAATATTTTTGGGTAGGGCTTATTAGCCAGGGAGGTCTTATTTTCAGGGAAACAGGGTATGTGTCAGGCCTGTAATTATATTCTTTTTTGGATCTTTGGCCTGCCACACTTTCTTATAATTTTCTATGCTGTTTCAATAGTGTAGTGGTTGGGAGGGGGGAATAGAAAGGAGTAGGATTGTAGAATGGATTGTTGACATTCTTTTGTAGAAGCCAAGGTCATCTTTTGTCTCAGCACCTCGACACCTGGCCGGAAGAAGATGGGTGTACATGCCAGCGTGGAAGATGATGATTGGAACATGTGATGGATTTGTGGGTGTGGGGAGAGATCATGAACTTTCAACTGGGTGAACCCAGAGCATGTACTTCCAGAGTTGGAATTTCCATAGCCGTGCTAAATTGCCTGCGGAATAAATTGGACCTTAAAGGATGTTTTGCCTTGGACAATGATTTATTTCTGCATGGTATTTAGAACCCTAACAGTATGTATATACGTATACATTCACACAAATATTATAGAAAAGGAAATAGAGACATATATATATTCATATATATTATTTAAAAGGAAAGTTAGAGATAGGATGATCAATAGCATTGATTGTAGTATCAATTCTGGATCATTTCAGGAGATTAAGAATGGGAGACAAAGAGTTACAGTGGGCTTTTCCCCCTTTCTCTGAAGTTGGTTCCAGACAATGAGAGAAGGAAGGTGTCAGCGTTCCAAATATCATGCAGAATTAAATCATTGTCCAAGGCAAAGTAGTCCTTAAAACTCCAATTTAATAAGACAGGCATGTTGGCATTAAGCTGGTGAATTTCAACTCTAATGTACATCCGGTGAATTCACCCAGTTAAAAGTTCATCATTTTTCCCCACACCCCATAATTCATCACATGGCCCAATCTTCATCTTCCACGCTGGCATGTACACCCCTCTTCTTCCGGCCAGGTGTCGAGGTGCGGAGACAAAAGACGACCTTGAGCTTCTAAGAAATTCATAACAATACATTCCACAATCCTACTCCTTTCTATTCCCCCCTCCCAACTACTATACCAATGAAACAGCATACTATATATATGTTTTAATTATGTGGCAGGCCAAAGATCCTAAAAGGAACAGAATTACAGGCCTGACAGAAGGGTTTCTCAGGGGTCTCCTATCTTCTTTATGCTTCTATTGAAGACCTTTGTGAATCCACAGGTGAAGCCAGAAGTATTGACTAAGGAGGTCCTTGCCAATGGAAATTCTACCCTTGAAGAGCATTTGGAAGCTGCAGCAGGACAAGAATCTGGTGGCAAGGGCAGTTTTCAGTGTTTCATGATTTGCACGTATAACACCATTACTCCAAGAGCTTCATTGCCTTTCAGCCAGATTCCAGGTTCGATTCAAAGTGCTAGTTACCACTTACTGTACACACACAATGTGATTATCAATACTGATTATTGTAATTTCTGTTTTAAATTACTTGTAATTGTTTTGCTGTTCTTTTGGTCTTAATTTAATATTGGCTGACCGGAGTTGCAGCAGTAAGAGAAGCAGCAGCATAATTTGTTTAATAAATAAAAAATAATTCTCCATGTCCCAAAGTAGTTACAGCTGTCCTGCTGATGGTGAATATACTCTCAGGTTCTGTTATGGGAAGCAGATGTTTAAACTTCTCAGCTCCATTAATCATGCAGTCTATAAAAATGTCTCCTAACAACTCACAATCCCAACTCCCATGTTAATATAATCACAGTGGCCTCAGTTTATTGCTCAATATAAATTCCCTAACTCCCCTGGAAGCAAGGACACATTCCAACTTTCTATCTATTCAGAGTCATTTCATTTTCTCTTCTATCATTAGCACTACTTTCTTTCATGCTCAATACCATCTCTTCTTTATTAACTAATTAAAACAGAATAGAATAGAATAAAATAGAATTCTTTATTGGCCAAGTGTGATTGAACACACAAGGAACTTGTCTTTGGTGCATATGCTCTCAGTGTACATAAAAGAAAAGATACATTCGTCACGACTCATAAGATACAACACTCAATGATAGTCATAGGGTACAAATAAGCAATCAAATCATACTAGGAAACAATCAATATAAATTGTAAGGATACAAGCAACAAAGTTACAGTCATAAGTGGGAGGAGATGGGTGATAGGAACGATGAGAAGATTAATAGTAATAATAATGCAGACTTAGTGAATGGTTAGACAGTGGTGAGGGAATTATTTGTTTAGCAGAGTGATGGCATTTGGGGAAAAACTGTTCTTGTATCTAGTTGTTATGGTGTGCAGTGTTCTACAGCGTTGTTTTGAGGGTAGGAGTTGAAACAATTTATGTCTAGGATGCGAGGGGTCTGTAAATATTTCCACAGCCTTCTTTTTGACTCGTGCAGGTCCTGCATGGAAGGCAGGTTGGCAGTTTTTTCTGCAGTTCTAATTATCCTCTGAAGTCTGTGTCTGTCTTGTTGGGTTGCAGAACTTGCAATGAGATTTTTACTGTACTGTAGGAACTATCACTTTGGACAGTCCGCACTCTTTTGGTAAGATCTTGCTCAAGTGTGTACATTTAATTTTAATTATTTTAGTACAGTGCAGAATGTTTGCTTTTTAAGTTTTATATAAATCTTATTCAGTTTGACAGAACCAGAATACTTTTATAAACAATTAATACAATTCTTATGGATTAAACATATAGATCTTGCATTCATCTTCATCATAAGATGATAGAGAAATGTGAGTGACTATGCAATTATTTCTCTGGTGATTTGCAGCCTCTTTGATTTCCAAACCCCATCTAAAATCTCTTGCAAAATTATAAGGAGGGAAATTCTTGTAGAGGCTTTTTCAGACCAAGAAATGTGGGCATAAAAAAATGTTATGATGGAAACAGGACAAAAAACAATATCAATTTCTACCACCTTCATAAACTTTATTTTTCTTTTCTCTCCAGTGTTTTCCTGCAAATGCAGATTCCACTTTTTGGGAATCAAACGTAATGTAGCCACTAGAGGTCAGTCTAAATATACTAAATAGAAAGGATAACTAGTGCAAGGACAGATGCAATGGTTCATTTCAATTTTGTTCAGCTTCCTATTTTTCTAGCTTGTTTTAGAACTGCTTGATCTATTTCTGAATCAGTTTGTGATTTCTCTTACAATATCTGTGCAAAAATCCATATTTGTAATTAAAAATTAAAATGGTATCAGCTTTTCTTAATATATCAATTTTTCCTTAGCTATGTCCCTTTATAATACATTTTGGATTTTTTTTCCTGCTTTCTGTAATTTAGATTCTACAGTTACGGGAGAAAGTAATGATGCCTGTGTATAAGAAAAACTACATTAAATAGTTCTTGTAAACAGGGTTTTTGAGATAAACTATTATAAAAGATTGTTAAGTAATGCAAAAAATGAACTTTGGAAGAAAATATTTCATTTTTCAGTTTATTTTTCAAGAGCCATTCACAGCAAATCAAGGTGGGTACATTTTTCTTGTTTGTTGATAAAAGGATTTTAAAATACAATTTAGGTTTCCACCCTAAATATTTACATCCCCCCCTCAATTTTGGGGGATTTTTTGGTAGCATTTCACTGACCAATAGGGTAGGTGCAACATTCTTTGCTAATTCTATGATCCTTCTTGTTTATAAGCATGCTATTTATAGAGAGAAGAGAGCTGACGTCGCGACGGCACGACGTGCGATCTTGGTGGTCCGAGATCGCTGTTGAATTCCTGCCGCTGGATGGTCCATTTGGACCTAAACCATCCTGCAGAGATGGTGATTGAGAAGGGCACCTCCTGCTGATCTCAGGGACAGCTCCGGAACAGGAAGAAAGCGGAAAGAGAAAGTGTGTCGAATTGGTGAGGAAATTTTATTATTAGAGGAAGAGACTACCCAAGAAAAAAATTTAAGTTAAGTTAAGATTGAAGACAGAAGACTGTAGGCGGCGAGGTTCATCTGCATTGAACTTAGGGTGTTATCCAATTTCTAATTTCTTTTTTTTTCACGGATGGAACTTTTGCAGGGGTCCCTATTTTTTTTAAACTGAATGGATTAATTCTGTCTTCTCCTTTTTTCACTTTTGCTTATACCTATGGATTAAATTTCTCCTTTTTTTTAATAATGCTTGATTTGATTGATTGGATTTTTTATCTCCATTTAAGGTTTTTTTTCCTTTCTTAAGCTTGGAATATAAAGAAGAAAATAAGAAGGATTATAAAGAGGGTTGTAACAACAGGAGGAAAAGCAGTTACACTGCCACTTAGAGGTTGGAGGCTGGATACATTGTTTTTTCTTCTTTCTCTTTGATCACTTGAGATTCAAGGTTCTTTCAGCTTGTTTACTGACAGTGATAGTAGGAAGTGCACAAGTTATTTATACAGGTGCCTTTTGGAAGTTCTATCACTAGCTATTGGAGAGAAGACAACATTTTGACTTGAAATATAATAAATGAATCTGTTTGAAGTTTATTAAAATAGCCTTAAACCCCATACTGGCAATATCTGCAAAATTGAAAGAATGGCCCAGCAGGAAAAAGAAACTGTAACATTGCAAATGATTATGTTTGAAATTCAAAATCTATTAGTTGTGACAGAAAGAATTGAAAAGCGATTGGAGAATATGGAATACAAAACAGAAAAATCTGATGGAGAAACTGAGGATGTTTACCAAATGAAGAAAGTGGAGGACAGAGTTCAAAAGATGGAAGAAAAAAATGAGCAAAGAGATAAGAAAACTGTGGATTCTGACAACAAAGTGAGCGTGGTTGGCAATGGCAAGAGCGGAATATGGAAAGGGGAGATGGATGGATTGGAACTCTACCTCAGACTTCAAAGCACAGAAGAAGAAAAGAGAGAAAAATTGACGGAGATAAGCAGAGAAATCTTGATAGAAGCACTAGTGATAACCAAAGATAAGCTGATGGAAAGAGCAGATGTTGGGTTTCAAGCTTTTGTGAGATACGAAAGGAATAGCATGTTGCCAAGGGAGGTTTATACAAGATTTATTAAGAAAGTAACTAGAACATTAATGCTACAAATGGCAAGAGATATAAGACCATACTATTGCTGGAGGGATACAGGTTGATGCAATGAAAATGTATAATAAAAATTAAGCTAAATTTAGTTTATTAGTAGTATGTATAAAATGAAGCGACAATAGCTATAGTTAAATAATGATTTATAATGATAAAATACATATAGATATATTAGTTTTATAATATGAAATTTTATATAAACAATATATGGAGATTATGAGAGGAGGTTTAAAAGCTTTATTTAGAAAGCGTTATAAAGATGTATTGTGATTGGGTGATTTTAGGATGATTTAATGGAATGTTATCATATAATTCTATTCTAGATTTTGAATATTATATATAAAAGGATGTAAAAACAATTATAGTCAAATTAAGGTTGAGATATAATAATTGTGATGTACATGAATATAGGTGAATTTAAAATATGCAATTTGATATGAAAAGCAGGTGGTGACTATGGAAGAGATGCATGGAAATACTGTAACCAACTGACACACTTTCTACAATTTGTAATGGAAGATGGGTTTTTTATTTTTATTTTTATGTTTGTTTGTCCTTGTTTAAAAAACAAATAAATTGTTTAAATAAAAAAAGCATGCTATTTATCTAGAGACAACAGTTCCTGACTTCAGGGTGAAGGGAATACATCAGATTCTAAGACAAAATACTTTTGTTTTAATACGTAAAACACTGCATTTCAAGAAAAACCTGTCACTGAATACCTGTGAATCTTCCTTATCTAACTAAAATAAAGCTTTATTCTACTCCAGAAGGTGGCAGTGCTAGCTAACAGATTGACATAAATAAAACTCATGGCATAGTTTAACAACAAATCAATTAACCGCGTATACATTATTACTATACAAATCAGTTACTATAATTATGAAGATGTCTTCAGAAAGACAAACTTTTAAAATAGTTCTATGGTAATGTATGTAAAGATTAAATTAAATTAATCTTTTAGTGGTACTATTTAGTGGTACTATTTCTGGCTATGTGTGTGTAGCTATTACACACTTATGACTATAAAATTAGTCTTATGGTTATGTAAAGTAAAATATTTCCATATCTTAATATATGAGGAAGCAAAAAGGAGGTTATTTGCAATATAATATTATATACATTTACTCAAAGGTAGAATTTACCAAGAGAGATGGATAACATTGCAAATTTATCATATATTTCACAGTAAAAGTTAATCATTTGCTGCATTAAAAACAAACACAAAATGAATATGATATGTATCTTCAAGAATATACACCCTGAGACAAATATTTCAAGGTTAAGTAAGTATCTGAGGCATTCATTGGCAGGAATTGAGAGGATAAATGGCAAAGGCATCATCATACCATCGTGATATAAGCTCTGCCCCTTGATTATACAATCACATTTGAAACAGGCAGAATTTATACTGAGACGGTGCAGCACTGTTTTGATAATGAGACCCTGCAGACATCACTGACAAACATACATAGAAATTGTCTTCTTTTCAATGAAATTATATTTGAATAACTTGCTTTGGAAGACTACAACGTAAGTTAGATGTGTAGTAGCAATATGTTTTGGCCTACTGAAGTGTATGTAGTTTTCAAACAGGGCAAGATAAAATGTCTCTGAGTTTATTTTTGGATTCTTATGACTCCTGTGTCATAGTTACATCACAGACGAAGGCAGTGACGTGTGGTGAGTTTATGGCTGGTGAGGCAGCAATTTTTTTAGACTTGTGGACTTCAACTCCCAGAATTCCACAGCCAAGCATGCTCAGTTCTGGTTTAAAGTGACAGCATTTGTTTTCCTTCTTTCTTTTTCTTGTTCTTCTCCTTTCCCTTCTTTCCTCCCTCTCTCCCTCCCTCCCCCTTCTCTCAAACACACACACACACACACACACAAACAGAGAGATGGGGTGACGGAAGCTGTGAGGGAGTGCCGTGTTTGTCGGAAGGCTCCCGGGGCTCTGAGCGTCCACTTGCTACCACCCGCCTTTCGCTCTGCAGAGAAGACCGTGCCCTTGGCACCCAAGCCCCCCAGTCGGGGTCAACCAAGGCCAGTCTGGCTCGGGGGAGGCCTGCCACCCCGTGAAGGGTCCAGCCCGGCCTCCCTGCCACCCTCCGCCCCAGGATTTGGCCACAGCACTGCCCACCAGAGCTGCGCAGCATCCGGGGTGTGCTTGTCAGGCGAGGGCAGCGCAGGTGGGGCGCGGCCGGGCGGAGGAAGCATCTCCCCCTCCGGCTTCCCCCACCTGAAAGAACAAAGGGTACCTCTACCGCCACCCGGGCAACCTGGCCAGCCTCTCGCGCGGCGGCTCTCCAGCGCCGAGCCTGGGAGTCCCTGGAGGAGCTGGCGGGGGCTGCAAGCACCGCAGGCTGGACTGGAGCCGGAGGGGCATCGCTGCCCTCCCTGCCTCTCCTACCCCTTCCCTCTCTCACTCAAACAAACACTCTCTCAAACAAACACCCCCCCACACACACAAAGCTTTTCTGAAGAAGCCCCGCCCAAACGAGCGCCCTCTACTAGGAGGCAGGAGAACTGCATGCCTCCCTTATCTCGGGATTTTTTAGGCTTTTAACCCTCGCTTGTTAAGATTTGGTTAAGCAAGGGTTAAAAGCCTAAAAAATCCCGAGGCATGCAGTTTTCCTGCCTCCTAGTAGAGGGTGCTTTTTAAGAGGCTTTTTTAAGCCTCACCTCAGCACTCGCCTTTTCCCTTTTATATATTTTTTTCTTTTAATGATGAGAGTGGTGAGGCTCTGCCTGCCTTGACTGCATGTCGCTAGACGAAGGCATCATTTAATTACATTTTTAAAAGGACTTGAATGAAGTAATCATTGCAGACAAATAACTCTTTTGAAAGGGACTATCCTCCATGATGAGAAGCGAAATATGTCCTTTAAAAATACTTAAATATCGGTTTAAACATAAATAGAAACAATGAAAAGTTTTCACAATGGAACTTCACCTTGGAGTGTTAGGTGTAAGAAATTTATTTATTTTAAAAAAAATTACTTTAATGTAACATGATTGTCTAATTTAAAAAGAAGCTACACAGAATGAAGACACATGTGTGAAGCCATCTATAGAAAAAGATATGGAAGGTCTAAGGTCAGTGAATTACTTTAGTGAAAGGCATGGCTTTATAAATCTGAACAAACAGAGTTATAGAAATTTGAAAACAAATTTAATCAAAAACAGGATTAAATCAAATAAGCTTATACTTCTTAGCTTAGAGAAGATGGATGGATGAATGGATGGATGGCTAGCTCTAAAGATAGATTTTCGATACTGTTTCAAAATTAATTTCCTTGTACCAAGAGAACAGCAGTTCCCAGAATGGTTTTAATTCTTTCCTTCAAGCATCTTCAGATCTCAGTCTCAGGTCCGCCATGGAACACAAAGCTGAAAAGACATTTATAGGAAAATACTGACCCCATACAGTTTAGGGCACTGTAATTTAGTCTAACCTGAGACATTGCAAATGCTGAGGTGAAAGTTGGCTCCAGAAGTAATTGATTTCTTTACACTGAGTTGTGAATACACTGCTTCTGTATTCAATTCAGCATTAACTATATGGAATGAGTTATGTGATGGTTAGGATGAGGAACAACTGCTCATTTGAGCTTTTCTTTATTGAGTTCCTTTTACAATGTAACCCTGTTATTTTCTTACAAGACTTTACAGCTGAAAGCTGTACTGTAATTGATGAGAAACACATAAATAGGGCAACTATTACTTGCTGGATTTTGTGACCTCTATTTCTGTAGCAACAAACTAACAAAACTATTTCCAGGGTAATACATTAAAACTCTGACTGAATCCCAGCCTCATTCAGTTAAAAAATAACTATCCCTGGAGTAGAAATTCATTCAAAAATAGATTTTGATTCACCTTAGGCCAGAAATTGCAAGTTAATTATATTCTATTATATTCTAGACTCCTGTAAATTTCAGGAGACCATGGTAGAGTATCTTTTTGGTAGCTGGGTCACTATATAAATTTGCTAAATAAATAGATATATAAATTAAATGCACTTATCTAATATATATCTAAGATTTTTACATTCATACTGTGGCCATAAAAATAAGGAAGCAGTTCTCATCTTGATAGGTTTATTATTTCACTTCATGTCTCATTTGTGTTGTAATGTCCCTATATATTACTTACTTATAATTAAAATTTGGTAACCTTTTAATATGCCCTACAATAAATATTCAGTAATGTACATTAAAAATGTTTGGGTATGTATTGGCATCAAATATCTGCAACACACTATTTAACTGAAGAACACATATGATAGCAAGTAATTAAATAACTAAATAATAACCTAAATAAATGGAATTTTACACAGAACCACAGTCAAACTGATATTAATACAAAGTAACAGAAAAAGCCGTTGCTTGTAAAGGATTAAAATGAGATTTAAAGTGCACAATGTAAAACACCTGAGCAATACCAACCCCACTTTTTACCTGATACCAAAGGACCTCAAAGAAAAAAAAATAGATGAAATACTGGAAACTCTTACTTTAGTATATTTTTAGCTCTTCTTTAATGAAGTTTCTATAACTCCATGAAAAAAGAGAAGAAGGAAGGAAGATTTTTTCAAACCTTTATTGTCAATGCACAACATGTATACAATGAAATTGAATGACCCTCCCTTTGTGCATCTCCCACCCTTAAAACACAGAATACATCTCAATAACTCAATAAATAAAACAAAAAGAAATCCATAAACCTAAATAAGTAATAACTAACACACATTACCACATACAGTATATAACATTATATTACTATGGTATAAATTACTACACTATGTCTAGTTTAATGAAAAGAAGGACTAGGGGAGATATGATAGCAGTGTTCTCAGGGGTTGCCATAAAGAAGAGGGAGTCAAACTATTCTCCAAGGCGCCTGAGGGTAGAACAAGAAGCAATGGGTGGAAACTAATCAAGGAGAGAAGCAACTTTGAACTGAGAAGAGATTTCCTGACAGTTAGAACAATTAATCAGTGGAACAGCTTGCCTCCAGAAGTTGTGAATGCCCCAACACTGGAAGTCTTTAAGAAGATGTTGGATAGGCATTTGTCTGAAATGGTATAGGGTTTCCTGCCTAGGCAGGGGGTTGGACTAGAAGACCTCCAAGGTCCCTTCCAACTCTGCTATTGTATTGTATTGTAAAAATTTTGCACATTCAGCTGGCCCTGCAAGTCTATCATATTAAACCTGATTGTGGTGTTATGTTGTGTTCAGAAGTCTGAGGGCCCATGGATAAAAGCTATTTTTCAGCCTATTCGTTCGGCTGGCTATGCTTCTATATCTCCTGCCCGATGGTAGGAGAGTAAAGAAGTGCTGACCAGGGTGGGAATCATCTCTGAGAATTTTCCGCACTCTGCTAAGGCAGTGGGTCCTGGCGATTTCATCTAGTGGGGTCAGGGGTCAGCCCATGATTTTTTGTGCTGTGCTTATCACAGCAAGGGAGATAATTAAACTCTCTACTCTTTAAAGGATATTTCCTTCATATATTAATAAATATTTTATTAGCATTTATTAAGTCATTTAAAAATATTTTATTGTTCTCATTTGTATGCATCTGCTTGTGCCATCACAACACCATGATGAAATATACTATATGATT
Source organism: Natrix helvetica (assembly GCF_964273705.1). Lineage (NCBI taxonomy): Eukaryota > Metazoa > Chordata > Lepidosauria > Squamata > Natricidae > Natrix > Natrix helvetica. The sequence continues at coordinate 35,832,349 of NC_138550.1, read as the reverse complement.
TATTTTCAAACTACAACATACAAAGAGGACATATTCCATGGTTTAACATACACATCCCAAGTCGAGCACATTTAAATGGGAAAGAAAGATAATAGTCTTTTTAATAAACCAGTTGACATAACTATTAATAAAGTAATGGCAATTGGTAGAAAAAAGCACATCCTAAGCATAATAATAGGGGGACAAGCATAAAACTCTCATAATTTAAGTATCTAGGAACAACACTCACTGAAGATGGGGAAAAATGGATGAAGAGATTAACATGCAATGCAGTAAGGCTAACCAAGTATTGGGACAGCGAGCCCCACTCCTACAACAAAAGGCAGTACCAATCAGCACAGTGAAGTATCTCATACAAAGCATATTTATCCTTCACCCTATGTTATCAGCGCCAAACATGGACACTTGCAATAAAGCATAAGGGAAGTTAGTCACCGTGGAAATGAGATGTTTGAGGAAAGCTGCTGGAGTGATCAGAAAGTTAAAATAAAAAATGAGATCATAAGAGAAAGAATTGGAATTGAACCAATCTTAAATTGCATTCAAAGACAGCACGTTAAGTGATTTGCTCACCTGGAGAGAATGTCTTGGAATTCTATACCATACAAAAAGAGGAGAAAGCCAAAGAACATGAGGAAGACCCAGAAGAAGATGGAAAGACAAAATCAAAGACACACTACAACAGGATCAAATAACAACAGTTGAGGCCACCAGAAGTGCAAGAACCAGAAATTTGTATCTCCCTCAACACCTGAAGTGGTAGAAGAAGAAGTTAAGAAGATGACATCATTGCATTTATGACCATCAATGCAACTGTATCCAGTTGCAAAATACCAACAGTCAGTTTTGCTTGAAACAGAGTATTACAGTTTAATTATTGCTATTAGTAATTCAAAAATACAGACAAGAAGAGAGAACATTACACCTAGCCTATGATCATCCTGTTCATTGGTTTCTGAAGCAATCAATGACCTTAGGAATTATTTAGTAAAAACATAATGGAAAAATTACAAAGCAGACAATTTGTTGTCATTGTAAATAAGGTATTGAAGAGTGGTTAATAAAATTAAATGAATGTCAATGCTCACTTTTATTATCAACACCTTTTAGTCTAGGTGTTTTTTGCAGTTCCCAACCAGGTGTTTCTAGAATGCTCACCAGTAGAAGACAGAGTCATATCCCCATCCCACAATAGTTCCCTTTATTTGGGCATGTTGCCTCCAATCCAAAGGTAACATTGAGCTTTTAAAAATAATTATTTTTGTCAGATTTGAGGTTCATGAATTTATCCAATCTCTTTTAAATATATCCGACTCAGTGACCATTATCACACCTTATAATACTTAATATCATAAATTAATGATGGTAAGTACTTCTTTGTATCTGTTCTTAATTTTTCAGTCAGTTTCACTGGATGATCCTAGTTTCTAGTATTTCAAGAGAGAGATTAAAAAAAACTCTTGTGGCTTGCTTTCTGTATTCCCTACATGATTTCATGCCTTCAATCAAGTCTTGACTGTCTTTTCCAAACCAAAGCTAACAAATTTTAGCCTTTTCTTGCAGGTAATATGTTTGTATCCCCTGATAATACAGGTTGCCCTCTTCTGTATTTATCCAGCTTTGTTAGATCTTTCTTTAATGTGGTAATAAGAAATGTACATAATATTCCATTTGTAGTCATATCATAGCTTTAGGCATTCACTGTGACAATTTTATTAACCCCTTTCTTAAATGTTCATAGCATGGAATGTGACACACTGAGTTAACACTTTCATTGAGCTATTCACTATGAATCCAATATCTTTTTTGATGTTATACCAATCCATCAGTGATCATGTGAAATTAAAAGTTTTCCCTCTATTTCTCCTAACATTTCTCACCTTGTACTTATTTAAATTAAATTGCATTTGCCATTTGGTTAACCATTTATCCAGTTCAGGAGATCATTTTTTTGAGATTTTTACAATAATTTTTATTTTTTACCATTCTGAATTGGATGCCATCCATGGTTTTGGCTAGCTCATTACTTATGTAGAAGTAAATATTTCTGAACGAATTGAAAACCATTGTTTATAAAACCAATATTGAAGGTAATTCACTTCTTAGACTTGATTCCTAATTCAAATAAATTCTAAAGCCAATGTTTTAAAACCTGAGGTTGAATTTACCTAGAATACTTGAAGGCTCTTAGTATTACAAGTATTGCCTTTAGATGCTTTTTTCCCTATTGCAAACACCCTTGATTAATTGATCAAGTGGTGGATGGCATAGTTCTAGGCATATTTAGAGTTGGGGCAGATATTGTCATCCAATATAATTCTGTTAAGGAATCAAATCCTCTAATGTTTCCTATTATATTATACCATGTATTATACAGAATTGTAAGTTGGAAGAGTCCATTTAGACCCGTGATGGCAAGCCTATGGTATATGTGCCATAGGTGGCATGTAGCCCCTTCTCTATGAGCACATGAGTCGTTGCCCACAGAGAAGTTCCACCGTGCAGCGTGCACACCTCCCACTGGCCAGCTGCTTATCAAGTCTCTGTCATGGAGTGTGCGGAGGGCACGCACTCGTGTGGAGGGCGGGACGTGTGTTTGGGGATGTGCGCGCATATGTGAGGGGAATGTGCAGGGGAGCACAAGGAGGGCACATGCATTGGGTGGGACGAATGCATGGGGATCGTCACACATTGCATTTTGGGGATTTACTTGCACACATTCATGCACGCACACACACACTTTGGGTACTCAGTCCGAAAAAGGTTAGCAATCAATGATCTAGATCAGGGGTGGCGAACAAGTTCGACAAAAAGAGCCAACATTTTAAACTGTGAGAGTCAGAGAGCCACACCACGCAGTGACCTGCCAAAACAGACAAACACTCACACAAAAGCATATAATTTTAACAATAATATATTAAACACATAATATAACATGCTCAGTCAGGTGTTTTTTGTTACCTTGTTGGAGTGATGGGATGATAATCTCAGTGGGATTTCTGGCATCTTTTGTTTTCAGTAATCTTCTGCAAATCAGGTTTGTATTCAGTTGTAGCCACTCGGAGCAGTTCCTTTACATGAGTGTCAGTCAGAATGGACCGGTGCTTTGATTTCACGTGTTTCAAAGTAGAAAACAGCTTCTCACAGACGTATGTTGATGAGAACATAGACAGCAGCTTGAGAGCGGCTCTTTTTACACACGGGTATTTTTCAGTTGGCACAGCTCTCCAAAACGTAACATGGCCTTCCTTCCAAAGAGATTTCAGTCTATCGTCCTCGCGTAGCTCAATCATTTCTAGTTCACTCGCTGCCTCATCAGTAACAAGTGGGGTTTTCAGGCAGTCGGTGTCAGCATTAAACGGGTCGATGAGAAAAGTGATCTGTGGTCTTTTTTGGTCCAAGTCCTCAAACCGCAAAGTAAACTTCTCTTGCAGTTGTGTAAGTTGTTTCACGTATCCAGCTATATTTGTTTTAACACCTGTCTTCTGCAGGGTGCTGCGCAAAGAAGGAAAATGGGATAGATTGCTGTTTTGAATGTGTGCTTTAAAAAGCTTCAACTTGTTTACAAAGGAGAATACACTTTGTGTCAGCTCAGGAAGAGTTTTTAATTTCCCCTGCAGGTCCACGTTTAGTTTATCCAAGTGTGAAAGCATGTCCACTAAAAATGCCAAATCCATAAGCCACTCGGGGTCTGAAAGCAGAGGATACGTTTTGTTCTTCTCTGCCATAAACAATTTTACTGTTTCCAAAAGCTCAAAAAAGCACGAAACTACTTTGCCTATTGAGAGCCATCTCACTGCGCTGTGCAGTGGCAGGTCACCGGGCAAGTCTGCGTCAAGTTCTGCAATGAGGTTCTTGAATTGCCGGTGATTAAGGGCATGCGTACGGATGTAGTTCACAATCTCCATCACAGGCTTCATAACGTGGTCTAAATTCAGTGTTTTGGACACAAGTTGCTCACGATGGATGATGCAGTGGAAGTTCCAAAATTCAGGAAAGGCGTCATCACCTTTACAAAGACCCACAAGTCCATTTACTGAGCTAATCATCGACGGTGCTCCATCCGTGACTATTGCGGTGAGTTTTTCAAAAGACATATTCGCTTTTTTAAAAATGGCAGTCATTGCCTCTTTTATGTCAGTACCGCGAGTTCTGTCTTTTAATGCGACAATGTCGAGAAGCTCTTCTTTAATCATGCAGTCCTCAGAAACCATTCGCGCAAATATTGCCAACTGTGGCTTGTCTTGTATGTCGCATGACTCGTCTAATGCAACACTAAAATAAGCACATGCGTTCAAGTCTGCATGTAGATCTGACTCAATCACATTATTTATGTCTGATATTCTGGTTTCAACTGTGTGCTGTGACAGCTGGAGATCATTGATGGAATCTTTGAGTTTTTTATTGTCTGGAGCCAAGGTTTCAATTACATCAGCAAAACACTGTTTTAGAAACTCCCCCTCATTGTATGGTTTTTTAGCACGGGCAATGTTCCACGCCACTTTATAGGATGCAAGGGTCACACTTTCTCCATGCTTGGTTAATTGCTGAAACATTCGAGACTGTCTTTTTACCTGGCTTTTCAAGGTGCTCAATTTTTGCTTGCGTAGTTCAGTACCTTTGGGTAATTCCTTGTCAATATTAGCATGGAGAGTGCTAAAATGACGCTGAAGATTTGAAACCTTGAAATGTGATATCATAGTATTGCATATTAAACACAGCGCTTTCCCATTCCGTTCAATAAAGAAGAAAGCATCTTCCCATTCTTCCAAAAATGTCCTGTGTTCATCTTCATATTTTCGTTTAGCTTTGCATTTTGCCATTTTGAGTGAGGGTAAAAATCCTGCAGTGATGGTGAGGGTGTGCTGCGTCCTCCACACTAAGAACTAATGGCAAGATGTGACGCAACATGTGACACACGGGCAGTGGTGGGTTCCTGCTGGATCGCGTTTATTTTCTGTTGGGCTGTATGACTTTATACTCCGGTGGATATATATTCTTACATTTTCTGTATCACTTCGTTTTGTAAGTTTTGGGAATTCTCCACACTTTGCTTCCTTTTTCTTTAGTGACCTACACCCCCCCCCCCAAGGCTTTCCTCAGCATATTTTGCTCTTAGGAGTGGGGCTTATTTTTGTTCCTTTTGCCTCCTCCCCTAGAACTGAAAAATCCCTTCCCTCCGCTCAATTTTTTTTTGTTTATTTCTCTCAAAAAGTGCAATAGAATAAACAAAACGCGAAGCTGGACAGGGTACAACCGCGCTATCACCCCTGGCTGCCCGGGGTGGGGTGGGCGGGGAAGCAGATGACCAGGCCCAGAGCTTCGTCTTCCCTCTGTTGTACCAGGCGGGGACGGGAGGGCGTGGCTCCCCCCGCTTCCGTTCCCATTTGGCCTTATAAAAACCGCTTCAAGCACGCTCGCTCCGCCTGAATGCAAAGAAGCCCGCCGGCGGTCTTGCAGCAGTGTTTCTCAATCGTGGTAATTAGAGCCCAAGTCCATATATGTTAAAATTGTTAAGCTCGGATCGCGCGCTTCGGCGCTAAACCCAGAAGTATGGTCGACGCGACGACGCTTGCCTGCGCTCCACCAGCTCGCTGGGAACAGAGACGTTTCCTCAGGGTCTCCGTTCCCAGCCGAGCTGGTGGAGCGCAGGCAAGCATCGTCGCGTCGACCGTACTTCCGGGTTTAGCGCCGAAGCGTGCGATCCGAGCCACAGTATACAAAATAATGATAAGAGGCAAAGAGCCTCAATCATTTTGGCCACGAGCCGCATGCGGCTCGCGAGCCGCGTGTTCGCCACCCCTGATCTAGATCATCAGATTCAACCCCTCCACACAATTCAGAAATTCAAATTCAAGCATCCCTGATAGGCTGCTGTCTAGTTTCTGCTTGAATTATCTATGAAAAAGAGTCCACTATCTCTTTGGACAATTGGGTTCACTGTTGAACTGCTCTGACTGTAAGGAAGTTTTTGCCAACATTCAGTATGAATCTGCTTTCAATAACTTAATTCCATTATTCCATGTTCTGAAATCTGTAATAAAAAATAGCAAGTCCTGATATTCTTCTAAGTGACATCCCTTCAGGTGTTTGAAGAATGTTATTATCTTCTCTCACAATTATCATCTACCTTCTATCATATTTCTTAAGGCCTTGAGAAGATAAATCCTCTATCTTCTCAAGGCTATATATATTCATATCCTTCAATTTTTCTTCATAAGATGTAGTTTCTGGGTCACCCTTCTCTCAACCTTTTCTAATTTGTCTGAATCCTTCTTGAAGTTTGGCACACAGAATTGGAGATGGAGTGGAAACCATTGCTTCCAGTAATCTGGAAATTATACTTTTCTTGATAGAGCTCAAATTATATTTTTCTTTTTTGTATCATATAATACTGCAGGTTCATATTCAGTTTGCAATCAATTTCTATTCTAAGATCTATTTCACAATTATAATTATGAAGTCAAGTAGCCTTCAACTTATATCCATGTGTTTGATTTTTGCTCACACCTGACTCTGTTAGATATTATCCTGTTACTTTCATTCCATTTCACCAATCTATCAAGTTTGCTTTAATTTTACTTCATTTCTTAGGTTATTATTTTCATGTCATCTGGAGATGTGATAGACATTTCACCCACCTCATTATCCAGATTTAATTTTATCTTTTAAGATACAAGTGTTATGTCATCTGCAAATTTGATAGACATTTTCTTCACTTCATTATCCAAATCGTTAAAGTATTGAAGATGTTAAAGAACTGATTTCCACTTTTCTCCAAACTGATAAGGAACCTTTTAAAGCATGAACAAATTTATCAACTGCTAAGATGAAGAACAATGAGGGAGGGACTGACTATCCATTACATTTCTATTCTGATGGAATTTAGAAAAGAATACATTTGTAATCTCTTATGCAACATGTATATCTTTGATTTTCTCTGTTGTCTTATAATTGTACTTTGCTCAGAAAAGTAGTCATAACAGCGAGACAATGTTCTTCTCTGATTGTCCTTTATTCACCATAACTTTGTCTTGGCAATCCATTTTAACATTTTACATAGGATATTCAAACAAGGTTTTCATTACAAAAATCATATTTTTTTCATTTGTAACATTTTATATAAATTCTAGGCATCATGGCACTCAATCCATGTTTTCCTTCTGCTGTTTTTTAATTTTTGCATACATACAAATATTAAGGATAAAAAGTTCTTTATTTTTATCAATAACTATGATTCATCCATGTGGATGTGGACTTAGTTGTTGTGCAGCAGTTCTACTATGGATATTGTGTTAACAGAATAACAGAAAATCAGAGTTGGAAGGGACCTTGGAAGTCTTCTAGTCCAACCCCCTATTCAAGCAGGAAACTCTATACCATTGCAGCTAAGTGATTGTCCAATCTCTTCTTAAACATTTCAGTGTTGTAGCACCCACAACGTTTGGAGGCTGTGGAGTTTGCTAGATGGTGGAAAGGTATGAAGGAATTATAAAAAACAGTACAAAAGGTGTCTCATTGAACAACTTATTTCTTTCAGTTCTGTTTCCACCTAGTAAACATATTTCTTGAAATACTGTATTATTTTACATGGCATGGGGACTATCCAGTGGTGGGTTCCTACCGGTTCGCACCGGATCGCGCGAACCGGTTGAAGACCGAACCCGGAAGCAACCGGACCCGGAAGTAACCGGGAACCGGCACCGGTCCTGTCACTTTATCCCCCTTGCCATCCCAACGGAGCTCGCTCGCTCCCCCGCCCGTCCTCACTAAGCTAGCTAGCCCAGCTAGCCGCTCATTGATTGGCTGGAGTTCAGCCAATCAGTGAGCGGGCTGGAGGCGACCCGTTTAAAAGCGGGTCGTCCTCCATTTCAAAACTCCCTTCTCTTCGCTGGGAGCTTCCTGCTTCCTTCAGGTAAGCAACTAAGCGCGAGGGGGGGCGGGAGGCTAGCTTCGGCGAGGAAAGGCCTCTAGGCCTTCCCTCGCTGAAGCGGCGGGCTGGCGTGGGCCGTGCGGGCGGTGGGCAGCTAGCTTCACCCAGGAAAGGCCTCTGGGCCTTTCCGGGACGAAGCGCCGGCGTCGCGTGGAACGCGCGGCCGCCGGGAAGCTAGCTTCGCCCGGGAGAGGCCTCTGGGCCTTTCCGGGACGAAGCGCCGGCGTCGCGTGGAACGCGCGGCCGCCGGGAAGCTAGCTTCGCCCGGGAGAGGCCTCTGGGCCTTTCCGGGACGAAGCGCCGGCGTCGCTTGGAACGCGCGGCCGCCGGGAAGCTAGCTTTGCCCGGGAGAGGCCGCTGGGCCTTTCCGGGACGAAGCGCCGGCGTCGCGTGGAACGCGCGGCCGCCAGGAAGCTAGCTTCGCCCGGGAAAGGCCGCTGGGCCTTTCCGGGATGAAGCGCCGGCGTCGCGTGGAACGCGCGGCCGCCGGGAAGCTAGCTTCGCCCGGGAAAGGCCGCTGGGCCTTTCCGGGACGAAGCGCCGGCGTCGCATGCAACGCGCGGCCGCAAGGAAGCTAGCTTCGCCGAGGAAAGGCTCCTGGGCCTTTCCTCGATGAAGCACCGGCGTCGCATGGAATGCGCGGCCGCCAGGAAGCTAGCTTCGCCGAGGAAAGGCTCCTGGGCCTTTCCTCGATGAAGCACCGGGCTGGCGTGGGCGGCAAGCCTCTGCGAGGCTAGGCCAAAAGCCCCCCACCCTCCCCTCTCCAGCCTCGCCTGGCTGGCTAAGCCCTAAGCAGTCTTAAACAGTCTTACCTGTCCTCCTGCCTCTCTGCCTGTCTGCTGCCTGTTGCAGCATCGGAGAGCTGCTGATTCTGCCTGCTGGTAAGTAACCTGGTTTTTTTTCTTTTATTTTTTTAATGTATTTTAAAATAATATTTTATTTATTGTGCATAGAATTTTTTTAAATAATTTTACTTAAAAGTATTGAGTATAGAATATTTTAAAATGGTTTACTTCAATTTATTGTGTATGGATTCTTTTTTTAAATTGTCTCAGACTATTTTAAAAAAGATTCTATCCAAAATAAATTAAAATAAAGCATTTTAAAATATTCTATACTCAATACTTTAAAATGTATTGTGTATAGAATTGTTTTAAATTGTTTTATTGTAATTTATTGTGTATTGAATGTTTTTAATGCTTTCATTTTAAATTATTGTGTGTGGAATAGTTTGAAATGGTTACAGTATAAATTATTGCTGGTGGAATAATGGTTACAGTTGGTACAATATCTTAAAATAGTTATAGTATAAATTATTGCTGGTGGAATACTTAACAATGGTTTTTAAGGATTTTTTTTATTTATAGAATATCTTTTTTAAATTATTGTTTGGGAAATTTTATGTTTTAATTGTTTATAAAATATATTTACTACAAGAAATGTTATTCCTTTTTGCAAATGTTTTCTTTGTGGTGCAATATGTTGCTTAAAAGTGTTCAGACCAGGTTTATATATCTCAAAGTGGGTGCTTTTCTATGGGCAGGCCAGGTTTGCCACATTTAATGTGTTTCACCCTGGTTGTTTAGGTAATTGTGAGGTGGTTGCTGGTTCTGTGAGCTTCCTGGCACTGTCCTTTATAATTTCCCACAATGCCTTGATGGTTTTTATTCCAGTGGCTTTGTCTTTCCTGTCCTTAGGGTTAGGGGGGAAAAAACACTGGTTTCATTTGCAGTCTTTGGGGGGGGGGACAAAAAGGAGAAAGAGGGAGGAGGTGGGGGAAAGTGGGATCCTTGCTGCTTTCTGAGCTTGGTGGTTTTTTTTACAGACATTTCACTACCAAACTAGGTAACATCATCAGTGCTAGATGGGGTTGTGGGGAAAAGAGGAGGAGGAGAAGTCGAAGGACAAAAAGGAAAAAGATAAGGAGGGAGAGGACTGTGGGGTCCTTTGGTGTTCTCTGAACCTGGTGGTTTTTAATTATTTTTAGGGAATTTTTATTTATTTATTGTTTATAGAATGTTTATTACAAGAAATGTTATTCCTTTTTGCAAATGTTTTATTTGTGATGCAATATGTTGCTTTTAAGTGTACAGGTTGGTGTATGGTATGTGTCTCAAGGTGGCTTCTTTTCTATGGGCAGGCCAGGTTGGTGCAAGGCAGCTTTGCCAGATTTTGTGTGTTTCTGTGTGATACCTGGTTGTTTAGGTAATTGTGAGGTGGTTGCTGGTTCTGTGAGCTTCCTGGCACTGTCCTTTATAATTTCCCACAATGCCTTGATGGTTTTTATTCCTGTGGCTTTGTCTTTCCTGTTCTTAGGGTTAGGGAAAAAAACTGGTTTCATCTGCAGTCTTTTGGGGGGGAATTGGTTTTTTTTGTGTGTGTGTGTTTTCCTGGCACTGTCATAGTTTGTGTTTGTGGGTATGTAATGTCCTGCAGTTATCTACACATTAATAATGATCAAGTACTAATAATATTTCCTTATACATTTTAATGACCTTTCCTTTCATAATTGGTGTTTTCTTTCATAATTTTAGATTTCTAATTGCTGTTTCTGTTAGTTAGCAATTGATAAAACAAATTCCACGTGAAAAAGTATTCAAAGCCTTCTTGGTTTTAATTGTCAATTTATTCATTCTTGCACATTCTAATATTTATTCATTTTCATATCTTTGTTTTTTCCACTGTTGTGCAAACACAATTCCAACAGCTGTTAACATGTGTAAAATTAAATATGTATTTATTCCCTTTGAAATACAAGTAGTAAGTAGTAAGCTACTTACCTTCTGTAAGTAGCTCTTTTATTGTTTTGTGTACTTATTTTAATCTTATTTAAGTAGTAAGTGCACAAAATAATAAATTTCCTTTTTTATATTTTCTTTTTGTAGATCATTCATTGGGGCAAAAAATTCAGTGACATTGTCTTGGCCACTCCCATCCGGTCACATGACTGCCAAGCCACTCCCACCCGGTCACATGGCCGGCAAGCCACTCCCACCCGGTCACATGACTGCCAAGCCACTCCCACCCGGTCACATGGCCGGCAAGCCACTCCCACCCGGTCACATGGCCAGCAAGCCACTCCCACCAGGTCACATGGCTGGCAAGCCACTCCCACAAAGGAGGCCACACCCACAGAGTAGGTTCCAAAAATTTTTGAAACCCACCACTGGGACTATCCCATTAGCAAGATACATTATATGTACATTCAGGAGCTGTAGTATCTATTTCAAATAAATATTCCAGAGTTGTTGCCCCATTACTTTGAAAAAAACCTGCATTTCCTGATCTTTTGATTGGTATATTTCCATTTTTTTAAAAAAAATTCCTCATAACACTTGCTGTTAATAAATTGGCAACATTACTACATATTTCTTTAAAATTTAATGAGCATTCTTTGTTAAGTAAGGGTTGCATAATAGATGAATTATCTAGATGAAGATTTCTGGAGGAGTAGCAAAGGGAGGAATTTCATGAAATTTCCCTTATGTACTGGAATATTTTTCTTTTGTTGTTGTTGCTTACAACTAATTCTTTGTCTTTAGATGTAGCTAAGGTATATTTTTAATTTTTTTCCTGAGTTACTTCCAGACACTTCCAAAAAGGGTTAGCAATAGATGATATGTAATCTCTCAACTATTCAGACTTGATTATATTAAAATGCTGAAACAAAATCAAATGTTGCTAGAATATATTATCCTCATGTCAATAACTTTCCTTAAGAAGCTGGAAGATACCGCAGGGACTCTGTGGGGTGGTGCAAGTTTTTCCACCATGTTATAAAGAACAAATATTTTATTATATTTCTTTGTGCTTTTTACACAGGGGGCGAGCAGTCCTTAGGGGATTGGTTCCTGATTTAGTAAAGCTTACTGTAAACTGGCTGAGATTAATGGGACCTAATTTAATGTAATTTAAACCAACCTCCCCCATTATTTTTAGAACAGTACATTGTAAATAATGTATATGATGGATCCAATTTATAGTAAAGAATGGTACAGTCACATATTGTGCTCATAATGTGATTTATTTAGTTTTATCTTAATACATTTTATGAGTACAGTCATTGTGATGTGTGTGAAACTTGCAACTTAACCAACAAATAATTGCTTTAAAAAAAGCAATTTGTACAATTCATGAATTTCGCTTTATTTACAAATATCTTTTTACCCTAAACCAAGCATAAACTTGGTGATTCATCTTTTGTTCTGGCACTGTCTTAAGGCAAGATGCAAAATCTATAATACATTTTGGTATTACATAAATGGTTTCTCATAATTTAACCACTTGTTGAAACTGGAGTACAAATATTAGATTCAAAATCACATAAGAAAGTTAGATAACATGAAAACATCAAAAAGCTCTAAAGATTCTCAGGCATTATTCAAATGTTTTTACAGGGATTAATGAGATGAATATGAATGGACAGTTGCTAAATCTATGTGGTTTGATGAGTCGATGAAGACACATGGAAGTGATAAATGCAAGTATCAATAAAGCTTTGTATTGTTAATGCAAGAAAAAAGATATTTATTTCCTGAATATTTAAAATTATTGCAGTTATCATACAAAAATAGCAATTGCAAAACTCATTAATTTGGAAAAAGATAAGATCGTATTCAATCATTCTTGTTCCATGTATTTCACAAGAATTCCTTGTCCTTGCCTTCACTTTCCAAGTGCAACAATCTCTGGGTTTTACTTCTGGAAGACAGCTGCAGATGAGAGAAAAGTGAATTTAATGTTCAAGAGGGGGTATGCTTATGACTTGGATTATTGAAATTAAATGAAGACCTAAGGAGGGAGATAGTTTATTTGTCACATAATTGAAAAATTATTATTATTGCAAGTTCTGACAGGTTTTTTTTTAAAGGAAAACGATTGATGCAGCTAATATAACATATGATATAGAATTCCTTCCTCATGTTTCACTGCAAGAAGGATTTTGTTCCTTCAATTCTTGCAGACTTCTCTTTCTATAAAAAATAATTCAAATGTTTTTTTCTATCCCTAGTCTCATAGGGCTCTATCATTATGGTTACTTGTTTTTAGATACTTTTAGCAAAAGCAAATTTTACTAGATTATAAGCTACAATTCAAAGGACAGTGCTGCATTCTTACATTATTCAAGAAATTTCATGTGATAAAAGTTGAAATAACGTGTGAAACTTTATTGCTGAAAGTGACAGGTAAATGCATGAGTGGTAGCATACGCCTTCTAAATCAGATTCACTGTCCCTGCAAATGCAAGCTTCTCAGGTTTGTACCTAAATATTATACATTATTTAATATGTTATACTGAAATTGACAGGAACAGCAACAGCCTTTGTGACATATTATATTACAGAGTCAAAGAAAATGAAGATTTCATTTAGCAAAAGGGCATTTTATTTCTGTTTAAAACTTCTAATAATAGAACGTTTCAAATAGGACAACACTAAAGATGTCTTAAATCGTCAAGCAGTTCAATTTGAAATAAAAATAAGGAGACCATCATGTGAAAATGAGATGTTGCCCCCTCTCCATGTGAACTGCCTAAAGTGTCAATATAAGAAAACATTCACAGCAAGCTGAATTGGCCATGAGTGGTGACAGGGAGAAAAATCAGGCAGAAACCTGTGGCCTAGCAAATGAAATTATACATATTCATTGGTCATATGTCAGAAATAATATGGCTATCAGTCTGACCTAGAAGAAACAGATAAATAAAAATAAGGTAACATGGATGGGTTTATTTTTTTAATGTCACATTGTGGAATTCACTGTGTTTCCTCCCACCCCAAATAAGATATTCATTTTTGGGGAGGAGGGGGGGCTCCAAAATAAGCACTAGGGCTTTTTTTCTGGCAAACACGAATTTAGGCTGATCAGCCCATCTGGGTGCTCTGTCCCCTGGTGTGCACACAAAAGGTGACAAGCGCACAGGGATTGACAGTATTTGGCAGAATTACAGTCCTGTGGTGCCTTGCTCTCTGAGGCTGTGCAGTTCACACAACACAGATAGATTGATTCAGTGTCCAAGCAGTAGCTGGAGGCGTGTGTGTGTGGGGGAAAGCAGGCAATCCAGATTCACCCACATGGGGTGTGGGAAAGCTAAGAGTCGGTGGACCAGAGTGGGAAAATTATCTTCGTGTGGCGGCACCGGCAGCAGGCAGAGGCAGAGGCAAGGGGCAGAAGGCAGGGGATCCTGACATGCCATGCAGGCTGCAGTAAAGCCAAGAGACATGGAGCAGGCAGGCTCCCACAGCTGCCTGCCTGCTTCACCTACTCTTGGCTTTCCTGCAGCTGCCCAGCACATCCGGATTGCATGCCTTCTCTCTGCACCTTTGCCTCCATATGCTGCCAAAGCTGCTGTGCGAAGACGAGGCTCCTGCGGCCACCTGCCGCTCTGTCCCACCGACTCTCAGATTTCACGCAGTCCATGTGGTGCATACAGATGGCGTGCCTCCCCCTGCCTCGGTCTCTGCCTGCTGCTTGGACCGGTAATCAATTCACCTGCGCTATGCTGGCTGTGGCTGCTGCCAGACACTGTTGGCCTGTGCCTCCAGTGTTAGTCACCCCTACCCTCTTCACTAGGGCTTATTTTTAGGGTAGGATTTATATTAGGTGCACACTTAAAAATCAGACTAAGGTTTATTTTTGGGAAAGAGAGACAGAGGAGAGAGAGAGAGAAAGTACTCACACATACTGTATATACAAATACATACACGTGACTATATACAAAAATACACATACAGTTTAATGATTGTATATAAAAATAAAACATAAAATAAAATTATTTTCTATACTTGAAGTAAGTTGGCTGCTTAAGTGAGGCTAAAAAACAGGTTTACAATTTAAGCCCCCACCCCCGGACTTTAAGCTCCTGTGGAATAGCCTACAGTAATGTAGCCCACCTACATTATTGACAGTTTTCTTTTTTTCTTTTTATTCAGCAGGTCAGTTTGATTGGCAATACATATCTGAGCTTCAGATCAAACTTTTCCAGCGAGTCACAATATCTATTCAAGAATTGTTAAGTACTAAGTATTATCTCCCACTGACATTTCTTAAGAATATTTCTATTGGAGGCTAGCCTTAGGAAAATGCACTTATTTAATATATGAAGCTGTTAAAAATTGCTATATATGTTTCTAGTAAATCAAATTCAGTGCAACGGTTTCCAGAATGGGGAGGGGAGGCAGAAAAGTCAGCATTTTACTATCTGCTTTCAGAAAGAATACTTCTCTTTCAATTACATCAGAATCCAATTTTTAGAATAAAGGACTGAAATATCTCCCTACTAGGACTTTGTAATCCACCTAATAACTCAATTCTCTTTGTGTATTACAAAGGTACTTCAAATATTAATAATTCTGAAAACATTTTAATAGAAAAATATGGAACATCTTGAAAAGATTGAAATACTATTAATAATATCACAGATAAGATATAAATCATCTGAAGCACAAGATGGGCAATGAACAAACAGACAAATAAATAAAAATTAACAATCTACTACAATTTAAATAAAAATTCATTCACTCTGCCCAGTTACAGTCTTTCTTTGTTGTTGTTAATTGTGAAGTCGTGTATGTCCCATTGCGACCTCATGGACAATGTTTCTCCAGGCCTTCCTGTCCTCTATCATCCTCTGGAGTTCATTTAAGCTGATGCCTACTGCTTTGGTGACACCATTCAGCCACCTCATTCTCTGTGGTCCCCTTCTTCTTTTGCCCTCAATCTTTCCTAGCATTAGGCTCTTCTCCAGTGAGTCCTTCCTTCTTATTAGGTGGCCAAAGTATTTGAGTTTCATCTTCAGGATCTGTCCTTCTAAAGAGCAGTCAGGGTTGATCTTCTCTAGGACTGACCGGTTTGATCACCTTGCAGTCCAAGGGGCTCGCAGGAATCTTCTCCAGCACCATAGTTCAAAGGCCTCAATTCTTTGGAGCTCAACCTTTCTTATGGTCCAACCTTCATAGCCATACATTGCAACTGGAAAAACCATAGCCTTGACTATACTCACTTTTTTTGGCAGGGTAATGTGTCTGCTGTTTAGTATGCTGTCTAGATTTGCCATAGCTTTCTTTATTCATAGATTTGCCATAGTCTCTCTTTATTCCTGTATACAGTAAAGTACTACTGGTAGAGTTGATGAAACAGAATTATGCAGGAGACAAAATCTGAATACCATTCAGGAGTAGAAGAAAGGTTACCTATCTGAATTGATTGATCACACCCCCAGACTTCTTTCTTCCTGATCAACAGGACCAATATCGCAGGTGCAATTGGAAGTTCCATTCTTTTTACATATCCATGTGCAATGCTTATTTTAAAGGGTGGGGTTTCAATCTCTCATTTGTGTCTGTTACTTAGACAGCTACTTGTTGATTACCCTCTGAAGATGTCCTTGAGAAAATAATACCATTTATTTGTTACAGTTCAGTTTTTAGTTTCCCCAAGATGCAATTTAAACCTCTTATCTATGTCTTGATCTGTGTATAACTACTCAGGAACCAACTGAGCACAAAAATAAATAACACAATGCACTCATTACATGTGTTTACAATAACATAAATAAAATGATGTATTGCATATATCAAATCATGAGCAATGCTTTATTTAAATATACTAAATGTATTAGTTAGTTTACATTTATTTAAATAGTGAAATACTGCTATTCTAAGCAAGTAGCTTCTACGTTTTATTAATAACATGCAGATTAAATTATTTATAACTAAATCCCTTAGATATTAGTGAGATTAAATTAGTTGTGATGACTAATTGTCTCATTAGTTTAAGTGGTGCTTCTCATGAGTAATTTTAGTCTGAATGCCATGCTATAGAACAGTAAGAACCATTTTGAAACGTAGCATTGAAATAAAGCAGCACAACTGGATGATAATAAAATCTTTAAGAATATATACAGATGGCACATTAAATTACATTTCTCTTTTCCACTAATGGGCCAAAAAGAAGCAAATTACATTCTTTTTTTAATTTGGAATGGAATGCTAATTTTAATGCTAAATAAGGAACATGTGACATCACAAATCCAATCTGTCCAGACTTGGGGTCCAATACAGGTAAATCTGGGCTTTTAGGGGAAAAGAGGAAATGAAATCATATCCTCATTGCCATGGATCTTTATTCTCTGTTGATATTAAGGTACTGTGAATTGAAACTGGGCCTAGATAGGCTTCTCCTGTTGAATATATTAAACATTTTACATTTGTTTCTGATGACTGGTTATAGTATGATGATTTTTTTTCATAATAATAAGAACTGAGGTTAAATAAAAGAACTAATGCTGAACAAGAGAACATCCATAAATAATAAAAACTCTTTGGTTTCTCCTAGTAAGAAAAGGATAACTTTCCATAGTTATTCTTTTCTTATTGGCCAGCACCAAATGCTTTGAGCAGCTGTGGGTTTCACATTTTGTTACTATCGGTTCGGCCCGCGCACACCCGCTCACTTCACGCCCCATCCACACATGTTCCTGGCCTGTGCATGCATTTTGGTCGCGCATGTGCCTTTTGCACATGCATCCGCCCTCAAAAATGTGCCTACATAGGATGGCATAGAGCCGGGGCAGGTGGGTGGGCCCACTTGCGATTTCCGCTACTGGTTCAGGTGAACCGGTCCAAACCGGCTGAATACCACCTCTGGCTTTGAGGGAATGACCAATGTTATAAATGCCTCCAGATATTTCATTAAGAAGTCAATACTGCATCATTGAAAAATAACATTTAGAGTGGAATACAGGTGCAAAACTTCAAAATGAAGCTTCTTGAGGTCAAACCTCAAGTAAGTAAGAATCAAGAATGAATTCTCCATATTCTTCTAAGGCCAATGAAGTCATCTGAGCAAAATTCTGTGTGGGAAAGAAAGAAAGCAAATGTTGGAGACAATATCAGGCATAATAGCCTTATACCTTATACCCAGCCTTGAGCTTAAGTTTCCCTATTTTTGAAACATGCCCTGTTGCTTGATTATGGTTGTCTTCTCTTTTAATTGTACAATTATTTCTAGCACATGGAATGGAATCTGGCCATCTTACTTTTCCTCTAATGTGGCATTCATTGCATTTGCAGTGCTACAATACTAAAAACTTACAGTTGCTCATACCCTAGTATCAGTATTTTGTGTTCTACTTTTGCTTCTTTAGATGTCTCTTTGTGACATTTGTGGGGGTAAAATCTCCAGTGTTCCAATTGTTGATTACTTCTGAATTTGGCAGAGTGTTTTTTTCCCCTTTCGGATAGAATATATCAGTCATGATAGAATGACTGAAACATAGGTCACTGTAGACCTAATCCAGGGAAAGAAACTAAGCCTCCAGAACCAATAGCCAGCTGAATAGTAGGGCTAATTTAGAGACAATAAAAGAAATCTTTTATTGTAAGGAAACCTATTAAATTGTACTTGAAGAAACCCATCAAATGTGTCAGCTAGAGCCCTGATAGATCATGCTTTTTACTGAGTTTTTGGCTCAGCATGGTACTGAAACTGTCCTATCCATTGTGATGGATAACCTACATCACAAACTAGAAGAGATGGGTGGCTTGCCTAAAGGGTCCAGGAATTTGCTGTTTATTGTTATCCTATAGTGTTTTGATTTTATGATTTCAACTAGTCATGAACTCTGATTCATTGCTGTACTTTCTGTATAGTGAGAATGCAGGCTGCCAATTAATTAGATGTAATGCAGTCTTTTAAAATTAGAAAAAATGTAGCTCATACTTTATCACTAAAAAGCTGACTGTTAAATAAAATAAATAAGTTAAGGGAAAGGATATTACTGCTATCTTTGACTTATTGTCAAATATCTCCTTAGTGCCATCTTTCTGAATAACACAATTCAAACATAGATCATTATATGAAAGCTGACTGATATTTATTAATAAGGCATTCATTCTTCTGACTGGCGTAGAGAAAAAGACATATAATGCCTAATAGTTCATGCTATTGCTTTTTAAGATTTTTAAAAGTTTTTTAAAGAAAAGAATGGGATAGAGCAGGGGTGTCCAAACTTGGGAACTTTAAGACTTGTGGACTTCAACTCCCAGAATTCCCCAGCCAGCCTGGCTGGGGAATTCTGGGAGTTGAAGTCCACAAGTCTTAAAGTTCCCAAGTTTGGACACCCCTGGGATAGAGGGACAACCTGACTTTTTGAAACCATTTACCTGGTTGGTTGTTTACACTGCCCAGGGCAATCCTATTGATACTAAAGTCCTTTTAATAATATACATTATATTGTCAGCATAAAGAAAGGAATTCATGAAGTTTCCCACTGAGTTTCTTTTCATACAGAATCTTTAAACTGCATAGTATAGAACAATGCCACATCAATATTATATTTTCGAATGGGATCCATATTTCATACATCAAAACAAGAATATACAATATTCAGAGGAGGATCTGTTGGGAATGACACTTCATTGCAAATTCATCTGCTTTGACGGTAGGGAGTCCTAGGCTCCATCTTTGACTGATCTACTACTGGTAAAAAAAAGACAGTATAAAGCTAATCTTTCTTAATGGGGTGACATTCATGGTGGCTTCAACAGGCTAAGGATGGAAGAGCGTCCAATGATATCTGAGAATCTGATTCTTAACACTTTATCTACTAAATATTAATATTCCTCCTTATGACCGTAGAATTCTTTTAAACCATATGATGACTACATTTGGTAGATCAAAACAATCAGGGCCTACATTAGTCTGAAAAACCTTGGGACTCCATTTGTTATTTTGGTTTTTTTTCTAAAGGAACATTGCCACATCATTATTAATTTAATTATTGTATTGTTTCTTTTTCCCTCCTTCCTCCTTGATTAAAATATTTTGTATACTGTGCAGTTGTATGTAGAGTTAGCCCTTTTATCATCCTTTTCTGGAAAAAAATAATGATATTCTGTGTGATGCTTCCCTATGCAATATGAAACCTTAGCAATTACATGCAGAATCTCCATGAATACAGAAGGATCCACAGAACAGATATGCCTCACCATCAAAAAGGGAACTGGTGGATTCATGGGATCTAGGGGTAATTGTGAGGATATAATCCTGCAACAGAACCATTTCAGTGCAGATTCTTTAAAGGCTTTCAATTAAATTTCATGTACTTCTTCATTGTTTTCTCATCCGTTCACCATGAAGACAATACGTAGCCCTTTAAAAACATAGCATTTTAAAAGTATTTAGTAAATATTCCTATATGTATAATAGTTGAATGCATAATTCAATGTATTCCTTGTATTTTTTTAAAAAAAACTTTTTAGCCATTTTTTCTGTATATTTTTTTTTAAAAAGCAACCACCAATAGTTCCATATCAGGTTCATTTTCAAGAAATGAAATTTTAAAGCAATTTGATATCCTATTGTTTATACTCTTATCCTCTCAGGAGGATTCAAACATTTACTGAATTTTGGACCTGGTATTTTGACCTGGATATGAACTTGCCTACTGGTTATTTTATAAAAATAGGACAATTACAGTTACACAAGGAAATTAGACCTATATGTGTCATTTCTTTTTCATTGTACAACTTTGTTGTCTCATACCTAGTCTTATAATTTTCATATGATGAAAATGTTAGCTTGAGACCATATGCATATACACATAGGAAGAGAAACGAAGCAATCATTTACATTGATATAACAGTGGACTTCTTCATTTAGTCAGTAATGAAGAATAACAGAAACATAATAAACAATGCTGCTTAGAAGCCATAAAAACAGGGCGCTATATTGATTATGATTTACTGAAATACAAATTTCATTAAATGCATATTTAGGCAGACAGTACACTGGTATCAGTTTCAATAAATTATGATAATGAATGTTATGTGGAGATAATATACCTGTCTAACTTAGTAAATGTTCTATTGGAGAGAAAAGTCAAAATCTGGCAAGGTAACAAAAATCTGTATGGAAAAGGGCCTATTTCAATTCAGTTTTAATAGTTTTAATTAAAGAAGCCCATCCAATAAGAGGAGAAAATATTAAACGTCCGTGATAGAGTTAGCTAATAATGTTTCATTTCAAGAAGCTTTGGAGAATCAGAAGACGGTAACTAGCATAACTGACAACTGGAATGTATAAATGGTTCTTTAAAAAATTTAATTTTACAATTGTAACAGTTGCATTTCTTTTGAGTACATTTCAAACATTCTAGTTGAAAATCATGAGTTTCCTTCTTTTCTTGAATGAAAATATGAAGAATAATTTATTTTAGAAATACACATACTGTATAATCACATAAAGAAGAGCTACCAATTTATGCAGTGTACTCTCCAATGATTTATTATGTAGGGATTTATCACAGTTGTATATAAAAAGTGTATGTGCCATGCCCCCTAAGTGAACTTCATATGAGGCTCTTAAAAAGTTCTTGGTATATAAAACCATTGATAGATGTTACTATGAAAGCCCATGTGAGGACTACAATGAGATATTTACTTTTTTGCTACACTATTACCAGGATTTCCTGCAATTATAGGATTCATAGAACCAGAAGTGGTAGATTTAATGTGCAAACAACAATCAATCATTTTACAGTCAATTAGGCAGCCAGACATGGAATATGAAAGCTTACCATGTTTTTTCTGAAATCAAATTCTTAGGGGAAAAAAGGCATGTACACCAAAACCATTTGTGAAACAACTTGTGTCTTGATAGTTGTAGACAATGTGCTGATACGTTATTATCAATAGATGAGATCACCCAGAAACTCAATGAAAATTTTGAAATCAAAACCCTTGAATAAATCATGCACTATTTTAGTATCCAAATAGAGAAGGAGAAGGATGAATGGAAGTTTCCTAGTCAACCAGAGAAGAAATACCACTGAGTTATATCCAAATGGAAGAAACTACAGAAGAAAGACACCAATGACCAGAGTACACTGGTAAGCAACCATTAGTATCAACAGGCCATGGGAAATCTGTTGTCTACAATAACTAAAAAAAAAACCTAGACATCTCAACAGCAGACAGAATTTGGTGCTGAAATGTCACCACATCAATCCAGAGTGAGTATAGCACAGTGAAACCAACACCGAACCTGCCTTCATTGTCAAGTATGAAATTCATGCCACTCCTGTCTCTTCCCCTGAAGTAGAACAAGCAGCAGAGAGACTGCTCTTTTCTAGCAAGTGAATATGTTATGTATACAGTTACAGGATGCTTTGTGAACAACATTTAGGGGAGTCTTCACAGCAAGGAGCCTTCCTTAATGACTTCTATCATTCTTGATCAAAATGGGCATTTTCATGACATTAGAGAAGGTTGCTAACTGGCATTTGTTGCCAGTTTGTGGAAACAGGCTGTCGTTTGTTTAATTGGCATGTTAGTGGAAAATAACTCTGGAGGGAGGTTTTGTTTAAAAGAGCAATGAATTTATCATTGGGTCCCAGCACATAAAGCTTTAATTATATGTGAGAGGATATGCTTCTCCTGACTATTCATCTAACCTCCAAATATGTAGGATTCAGAAGGCAGTTCTCCTGGTTTATTGCTTGCAGAGGTAGATGTGCTCTATGGTTTCTCTTGTTTTAATAATCAGTTAATAAAAATCATCTTGGATATGTCATCCTGCTTGCTGCTTTTTGTGCTTCCCTTGGAAAAAAATGGTAAAACAAGTCATTGCATAGGGAGTTTGTATTGAACTGAACAATGCAACTGTTCTCGTTAGCAGTATTTTGTAATGAACCACACTCATAGGTGATTCCTCTCCTCCCCCAATTACCATCATTCTGTAGGGTTGTGTGCTTTTCCAAGCAGAACTGCAGCTATCTCATTTGGCTGAAAATGAAAGAAAATCTGACAAAGAGGCACAAGGGTACCTCTTAGTTTTCCTGATTCTTTTTTTACCCACCACTATGGTAAATAAATATACTCTCCAAAAAGGAGTTTCAATTTGCTAATCTGTAACATTTTCCCCCCTCTCCAATCAGTTAGCAATTATACGTAATCATTGACCATTCACAAATGAATATATGGGAAGAAAAAGAAAACTTAGGGGAATAAAAGCTTTAATATATGCAACATATATAAGGATAAGAAGGAGAAAGTGGGATATCTCTCTTTATCATATATAAATAATTGTAAAATATTTTAATTTAGATAGAAGCATTTATGTACTATGAAGTAAGACTAAAATCCCAGTAGTCAATAATAATAGAATAACAGAGTTGAAAGGGATGGTGGAGGCCTTCTGGTCCAAACTCCTGCTCAAGCAGGAAACCCCATATTATTTCAGACAAATGGTTTTCAATCTAATTCATCAGCAATGAATGGAATAAAAAATTTAATAAATAAATCTAGATGAGTGATGGTTGCTTCTCAATGTATGCTAAACTTAGAAATCAATATGTTCCAGTTCCTCTAATGTTAAGTTAGGAGTTCTGCTTCCTCCAAGATATTCTGAAGCTGTTGCAAAACCACATTCATCACCTTCCCCAATAAAAGGTGTGATGTACTTGATGAAAAATTTCCAGTGATGGCTTTTTCAGATGGGGGTAAACCAAGTCCTCATTAACAGATAATGGAACAACCCACTTACTCGAAAAATAATAAGCCACTACCAGAACACACTCACACAACATCTGAGTCTGTTTGAAAGCCAGAAAGGAATGGGTCTAAAGAGTAGGTTTCTCATGTTCTCAGGCCAACAGTTTCAAACCATTCCCAGATAACTGGATAAGATATCTTACCAGGCATCTCCTCTAAACCTACAAGGCCAATGTCCAGCTGGCAACAAATCTGAATGACTTTATCCAACTGATGCTGCACAAATTCCTCTTGCATGCCCTCTTTACCCAAGAGAGCATGTGTTACCTGAAACAGGACTGCAGGGCAGCAATATGTGGATGCAATAAGAAAGAAGAGTATTGGTTTTTTGCCACTCTTACTACCATAAAGTAGACCTTAATAGCAGCCTTAACAGGTCAACTTTGTGCTTGGGCATCAGCAATGCTCTATATTTGTCTTCTCATATTCCATCTCCCATTAATTTCTTTAAGATATATTTAAATCTATCCCCCCATTTGTCAAGGTCAAAAGTTCTATACTTGACCTCACTCCATGTTGAATTGATATTGGCCTATCAATTCAAGTTGGCCTAGAGACTCCATAGATTTAATTAGAAGAGCCTCATATAGGCTATGGCATATCCAAGCCCTAGCCAAAAGAATACATTTGTGACAGAACCAGAAACAAAAATGAGAAATTTAGACGAAATTGTTTCTACTGCAAAGATATCTTTAAGCAGACATTATATGTATGCCATATAGCAAAAGTACTTCAGCTTTGAAAAGTTTGATTGCTGCAGGCTCGTATAGCTGGTATATCTGATCATTTTGTTACAAGCTTTTCATGCATGGTGTGCAAGATTTGAGGATTGAAGTTTCAGCCTCACTTAGGATACAGAAATGATAGCAATCGTGTCAGCATATAAAACATGGAAATTGGATTGTGAGCTGGAAATGGAGAGTTAAATTTAGCTTTAGTTGGAGTTTATATGATATCATTAGCACAGAAGGTGCTAGTATTAACCTCTGAATGTTTTGAGCTGGTTTACCAAAAAGAGCATGTTTTCTAACCCTGACCCTCAGCTGTTAATTGCTTTACTTAGCAGCCCTTGCTCCTAAATAAGACAACCTAGTAAGACAACATAGGTAGACTATAGTTACAGAAAAGAGTCTTTTAGCACTGGAATACTCTTTGCTAAGAAAGTGTCCTGGAATCTACATGGAAATTCTTTAGGTGTCAGATGAGGCTATTTTGTTTTTCTAGACATTTTAAGAAACAGTTTAGAAATGCCAGTTTTACTGAAATAGCAATATTGATACTGTCATTCTTGTTTCATTTTGTTTGTTTTATTTTGCACTTGAAACAGACTTATCTTTTGTCAAGGCAATAAAAATTGCCGAGTGATTTAGAGATGTAAAACCAGAGGTGGTATTCAGTAGGTTCTGACCAGTTCTGGAGAACCAGTAGTGGAAATTTTGAGTAATTCATAGAAGTGGTAAATACCACCTCTGACTGGCCCTGTCCCCATCTATTCTTTGCCTCCTGAGTACCAGGTGATCAGGAGGAAATGGGGATTTTGAAGCAACCTTTCCCTGGAGTGGGGTGGGAATGGAGATTTTACAGTATCCTTCTCCTGCCATGCCCACCAAGCCATGCCACCCCCACAGAACTGGTAGTAAAAAATTTTGAATCCCACCTCTGCGTAATACACACACATATAGATACACACACTCATATATTTTATTTTAATTATATTAAAATTCTGGACAGTGGTTGAAATGCTGGATTGATTTCTCTATCACCTGTCACTGAATTGAGTGTATATGATAAAAGGCATTCCACGGTGTTCTTTAGGCCAACGTCTTCATGCAGCCATTCTCTGGCGACGTAGATAGGCATTACTAGGAGGGGTGCAGTGGGCGGGTCAGGTGGGGTGGGCAGGGCCAGCCAGTGGTGGCATTTGCCAGTTCACCGAACTGCACAGAATCTTAGTAACTGGTATACCCAACCCGGTGCAAACCGGCAGTAGCCCATCTCTGATATAATCTAAAATTTATAAAATGTCAACACCACATTTGTTTTCATTTGATACTTGGTAAGTAAAAAATATATAAATGTCACATATCTTCTTTCGTGTTTTTCATAGCAAATTCAAAAATTTTCAGGTCAAGTAATCAGGCAATAGAAGCAAAGCATAAATGACATAGCTGTCCGCCTGAAAAAAATAAATAAAAAAACCAAACTATACGTTGGAGAATACACACATCTTTAACTTTATAGAAAAATTTAAATGATCTATTAACTATTATCAATTCTCTTATTTTTGTCATTTTATATGGTATTTTTGGTAGTTACATCTTATAACTTGTTATGGACACATTTTGTTCTTTATATATCTACATTTTATACTTCATATGTCCAATTTCCACGTCCATACAGGGCATGATGTATCTTGGATAGTATTTGTATACTTTAAATATCTGATAAAATATAGCAGGGTGAGCACATATTTCAAATAACTCTTTAATCAATGGAAAAATCGCAGCAGGAGATTCAAGATAGGCTCAGGAGGTGTTTCACACAGAGGAAATGAAATGAGCTGCCACTAAAAGTGGAAGATAAAAGGATCAAGAAGAATTTGTAGAGGTAAAAACCATCAATGGCTGCTGATCATGATGGCTGCAGGCTACTTTGTGTTTGTGGGTAACAATCTATTCTCAATGGTTTCCCCATTTCAAAAACAAGCATATATATTTCCTTTTTAAAAAATCACTAGATGTCACTGTTGCACATTCTATACTTTGATCAAAATTTAACAATATATCCAAGATACTTACATAATACTTATACAAACGGAAAACAGCATTAAAAGGGCAAAGATGCTAGTCTTGAAATTGTATCCCGTTTGGTTCAACAGCTTTGTTGTGATAGGAACTCACTATTCTGAGTAGTGTGAGCACTGCTTATTTTAATTCAAGTATGCGAAGTGGTATTTCCTTATTTATAAACATTGACTTTTGAAAGTATCTCCTTTTATTGGTCTCTGAAAATTGTGTGTATACATCCTTCCCAAGATTTGGAGGCTCCTTTTTTTTTTTACAACTGAAAAGTCTTCTGCAGCCTTTGAGTTTGTAACTATCAATGCTAAATCAACATTAAGACAATATCTTTAGGAGGATAACAGAAATGTTATACAGATAGACCTCAACTTACAACCATTTGTTTAATGATTGTTAAAGTTACAACACACTAAAAAACCCATTTTCACACTTATGAACTTGCACACTTCTGACAGCATTGCAGCATTCCCATGGTCATGTGACCAAAATTCTGGTACTTGGCGAGCAGAATGTATTTATGACAGTTGTACAATCACATGGTCATATGATCACCATTTGTAATGTTCCAAGATGGCTTCCAGATGGCTTCTGACAAGCAAATGGGGGAAGCCAGATTCTCTTAATGACTGCCTGATTCACTTAACAACTGCAGTGATTCACTTAACAACTATGGCAAAAAGATCATAAAATGAGGCAAAACTCACTTAACAGTTGCCTTCTTGAGCAATGAATTTTGGGCTCAATTGTGGTCGTAAGTTGAAGACTACCTGTAAAACTGTGAACAAACTTTGGAATTTTCAAGAATTCTTTATCAGAAAGTATGAATAGTCCAATAAAAAAAGGAGAGGAGCATAGGACTGATGTTAACATCAGATTTGGTAATGTTCTGACCCAGCCAACAGGTAAGAAGAAACCTGTAAATAATAATTAGTCCCCAAATTTTGAAATATAAAATAAAAAAGCGGTGAATTAAGATTTTTTTGGCAAGGGAAAAGGGGAAAAATTAGATAAATTAGACATACATTGTATTTTCAGTAGACCACCATAAAAGCCCAGGTTTGTAAATTAGACTGTGAAATTAAAACAGCATCCTAGAAGAGAACAATTGCAAATTATTTCTCTAAGGTTGTCAATAAAATTGACTCATCAGGAGTTGAGTTTGATATAATAATATAGTCATCAGGTACTCAGCTTGAACTTGAAGAAAACCACATAGTAT
Organism: Natrix helvetica; assembly: GCF_964273705.1. Taxonomy (NCBI): domain Eukaryota; kingdom Metazoa; phylum Chordata; class Lepidosauria; order Squamata; family Natricidae; genus Natrix; species Natrix helvetica. The sequence goes on along the minus strand of NC_138550.1, from coordinate 35,804,842 downwards.
GTAACTTTTATGTTACCAGCATGGTAGTAAATTAAAGAAATAGTTCTAATGAAAACATTCTACTATCAGTCAGAGCATCAATAAACCAATATGTCAGGGTTCCAAATAGCATCCAAAAGTAAATCACAGTCCTAGGGAAAAGATTCCTCAAAGTCCCTGCGACCAATTCGCTCTCACAGGGAGGGACTCCTCCGGGTGCCGTCCACCAAGCAATGCCAACAGGCGGCACCTAGGAGTAGAGCCTTCTCTGTAATGACCTCCCCCCCCCGACATCAGAACTACCACCGACTTCCGCTCCTTCCGACAAAAACTAAAGACTCACCTGTTTCGATTAGCCGGCCTGGTTACCACTCATACCACTCATAACCACTCATAGTTTTATCTTACCTCCTGGCAGATATTTTAATTGGGGAATTTCATGGGTAATTATTTTAAATTCAATTTTTTGGGGTATTTTTAGGGGTTGTTTTTAAATACTGCTTTTAATGCTTTACTTGAAGGTACAGTTTTATATAGCCTCCTCCATTTATGTATTTATGTATTTATGTATTTATTTATATGCATCCTATTTGTGTTTTAGCCTGACTGTACACCGCCCCGAGTCCCTTTTGGGAGAGGGGGCGGTCTAGAAATACGAAATAAAGTAAAGTAAAGTTCCAATTTATTCAGAGAGCCATGTTGGCACATCTGGGAAAACTCCAATCTGAAAGCTTCCAGGTTTTCCCACCCACTTGAAAGTTCAAGATCCTGCCCCCACACCCACAAGTCCATCACATGGTTCAATCTTCCACTGCCACACTGGCAGCTTCCACCAATCCAGTTCCGACCAGGTGCAGAGACAAAGGATGACCTTGGCTTTCTAGAAAGAATGTTATTATGGCTACATATCAATTGTGATTATACAACTCTGTATAATCCCCCCTCCCATTTTCCCACAATAGAAAATGAATAGTAGAAAGTGTGGCAGGCCTGAAGTCCAAAAACAAAAGATGGCTTGCAGACCTGACACAATATTGGAATTAGTACCTCACAGAGATGACAGGCTGGTCTTGGGTGGATATGTATCTGTGGAAGAGATGCACTTAAGCCTTTTTGTAACCAACTGATACACTTTCTACAGTATGTAAAGAAGGATGTGTTGTGTTTGTTTTGAAAATTAAAAAAAACTTTTATAAAAAAAACCCCAGAGTTGTTCAAACTTGACAGCTTTAAGACTTGTGGACTTCAACTCCCAGAATTCCTCCTCCAGTCATGTTGGCTCAGGAACTCTGGCATTGAAGCACGCAATTCTTAAAGCTGTCAAGTTACTTGCACCCCTAACCCTTTAGAAAAAAACCCCAGGGGTGTTCAAACTTGACAGCTTTAAGACATGTGGACTTCAACTTCCAGAATTCCTCCTCTCGCTCTTCATCTTGATGATGTGCAGACAGGCGGGGGAGGGAGCTGGAACCGGTTCTAAACAGCACTGTAGATTTGTGGAACCTCTTCTATAGAAGAGGTTAGAACTGGCAGGAACCCACCCCTGAGTCAGCGATATTGAAGACTGGCAAGGACAGTCATCTTCCTTCTGTATGGAGCTCTTTTATTGTTTTGTCTACTTATTTTAATCTTATTTAAGTAGTAAGTACACAAAATAATAAATTTCCTTTTTTATAACTTTTTGTAGACTATCCATTGGGGCAAAGAATTCAGTGACACCGTCTTGGCCACTCCCACCTGGTCACATGGCCGGCAAGCCACTCCCACAAAGCAGGCCACACCTACAGAAAAGGTTCCCAAAAAATTTGAAACCCACTACTGGTATGTATGTAATGTATGTATGTATGTATGTATGTATGTATGTATGTATGTAGTCATGTGTTATGTTATGTTATGTTGTGTTGTGTTGGGATGTGATGTGATGTTATGTTATGTTATGTTATGTTATGTTGTTATGTTATGTTATGTTATGTTACGTTCGTTATGTTATGTTATATGTAACTTGCATTACGGACATTACTAAACCACATCTGCCATAACTTATTTGAATGTTTGTGGTCGTATTGAAGATTATTTGCTGATGGCAATGTCATTAATATGTGTACATATATGAAAATAAATCATGCACCACAATAACCAACATAACTAATAATACAGCTTTGACTTCAAATCATATTATTAATATTAGCACACCTGAAAAAATAATTAGGAAATGTACTACATCATTTTTATTTATTCTGGACTGTGTTCTATAAGAAAATGGGGAAAAACTAAACTTATAAGAAAGCCTGTTGTAGGTTTAATCATTTGCAGGACTATACTAATTTTCAGATTTTTATTAAAGTACTATGTTTTTAAATCCAGCATAAATGGTTTTCTACATGCTTTTGATTGCAATTCTAGCAATTCATTGTTAATGGTTGTGTGGAGAGCACCAGATTGCCTATACATATATTAAAATATTTAAATTTTATACAGAAATAGCTTAACACATTATTTTCAATCAAGTGTATATATACCACTGGGTTTAGTAATAAGTAAATCCAACAGCCATTGACTCTGTTAGCTGGGAAATTGTGCAAGATGTAGTGCAAACACTTCTAAAAGGCAACTTTTTTGGGGAAGCATAAAAGTTTGGTGTGGTAGCAGTGGAAATGTTCAAACACATCATTATAAATTATTTTATGTGTTATATTTTTATCCCACTTCTCCTTCAATGACTTCAAGATGGTAGGCATACAGTATATTAAAGTAATGTTTATGTACTGTCCTACAAGAGAAACAGTGCTCAAGGCATTTCACAACAGATGAGATAAATAATGTTTTGGCAGCAATATGCAATAAATCAGCCTTTTAGAAATTACCTAATAATATTTCAATAATCTTTGTTATAATCTTAAAATACATTGTTGAAAAAAACCCACAGTCACCAAGTTTCTAATAGTACAACGCACCATCAATCACTTGATGGTGATATGTGAGTAACTCAAACTCTAATTCCTTGCAATATTTTTCTTAGGTATATTATCTCTTCCAGCTGTGACCTTAGTAACGTTGTACATGCTTATTCTTCCCACAGGGAACACCTTCAAACTATTGTAATTATTATATTAGCAATGCCTTCAAACAGTAGGTGATAATTGTTTCATGTTTTAGGCCAACTTTCTATACTTTTTTTCCCTTTTTCTCATGGAAGCATTAATGAACAGATTTATGTTTTACGTCTGTGCTACTAGTTTAATGTGGAGATTTCTAATGAAGTATGTTCTTCTAAGTAAGCAATACAATATTAACCAATTAACCTTTCCTTCCCAGAACATAGTAACACATCTCCTTCACCATCCGTTTTATGACAGCACAAATATCTTTCAGAAACTGCTTCATCTAGTAGATTTCAAGAAATGAGCAATAGGTAAACTAGGTGGAATGCTTTTTCCCCAAGCATGCTATGACCTATTGCTGTAAGAAGCCTGTGTTTCTTAGCCTGTGTACCTCATCTTCTAGCTACTTTCTCCTTTGAACTGTCATCCGTGAAACACAAAATAGATAGAAATACCACAAAACGCAGCAACATTATCCAACTAACTCAGAGCTGTCAAACTCGCGGGCCAAGGTCCGGATGCATCATGTGCTGGCCACGCCCACACCCAGTTTAGTGAAGGGGGAAAAAGTCACAATGCGTCATGTGACGCTGCTGTGACGATGCGAGTTTGATGCCCCTGCATTAACTGAACAGAAGGCCAGAGAAAATAATACTTTCTCTAGTGTACCATCCCAATCTATGGCAGATACTAAGGCTATAATCCCCAAATCCATAAAAAAGTGAAGAAAGATAAGCATATGTACCAAATAATTGTTAATATACGTACACTGCATGTATTTGCTATACCAATTACATACATACAGTGTGTATTACTAAGCAATTGGTTACATATTCTTATTTCTCTTCCTTTCTTCTTCTTCATGGATTTGTGTTGTATCTTGAACTGACCCAGAAGCAAACCAATAGCCAATGCAGTTTGTGCAACAGAGGTGTTATATGTGCCATCCTAGAAATGCTAAAATGCCACCACATTCTGCACCAACCTGTGGTTTCCAAATACCTTTTAAGGGTAGCCCCAGGTAGAGCACATTGCAATAGTCCAAATAGTTCTATAAACTATCAGGCCCTCATGCATTTTTCCACTTCATGAATGTGACAATTTAATTCAGTGTCAATTGAAACCTAGGAAGAAAACAGAAGAAAGAGTTTCTCCGTGATCAATCAAATTGCCCAGGGCTTTAAACTTGCTAATGGAAAGAAAAAGTCTTTTTTCCCATTGGATTTGGTACCACTGCCGTTGAGCTGAAAATACCATATTTTTCAGAGTATAAGACGCACCAGAGTATAAGGCGCAGCAAGGTTTTGAAGAAGAAAATTTTTAAAAAAGTTTTTGCACTCTGCAAACCTCCCCCAAATGGCCCCCTTTTGTCAAAAAAGGGGCATGAATAGCCCTTAGGAGGCTTGTACAGTGCTCCTGGGAGATGGGGGTGGGGGCAAAAATGAGCAAAAACAGGCATGGATAGCCTTTAGGAAGCTTATAGAGTGCTGCTGGGGGCCATTGTTCGCTCATTCCTGCCCTCCCCATCCCCCAGGAGCTCTCTGAAAACCCTCTAAAAGCTATGCACGGACATTTTGGTGAAGGGGCAGGGTTTCAGGAGGCAAAAAATGCTATATTCAGTGTATAAGACGCACTCAGATTTCAGCCTCTTTTTTAAGGGAAAAAGCATCTTGTACTCCCCAAAATATGGTAAATTAGCTCAGAATTAGAATTCAGGTGAGTGCTAGTATTTGCACTTTTACAAATCTTTGATGCTGAGTTCTATGTGGGGCATAATTAAATATTTTCATATCATCCAGATGGAACAGTGAAGCCTGAACCCACCTGGAACTACACTGAAGCTCCTATTTTGATGTATCTGCTTCTTTGCATTTATGTTGTGAAGGGCAGCATTATGGCAAACTAGCAAGCAAATAAACAAACAAACAAAGTTTGTATATTTTATAAAATGCTTGTGTATTTTATAAAAGAAATCTGGTCTGGAAAATAAAATGAAGTATTGGATTTCAGGAATTCCTTTCAAAGCAGCAGATTCTCTTAAAGCCATCACTGCTAAGCTTTTTGTAAAATGGTCAGATTTTTGTTCCTCTGTTTGGTAACTCCTGTTCCAAAGTTGATTGAAATTTAATATTCCTTTATTCTGGGGGGAAAATCTGTGTTTTTTTTAAAATGAAAGAATAGATTTCTGTTTTATTTTCCTTTAAACATTTCACTCCAAGCATAAAACAGGACAAGACACTCTTGCACAATTGATAGAAATTTTGAAATTTTGGGATTAATACCAAAAGGTTCAGAAAGGTGTCCTAAAATAGGAACATATTATAAAAGGAAACACACACACACACACACACAGAAACACACATACACACACACAAACTTGATATATATTTTCATACAACCTCTTTTCTTTAAGTGACAGCCAAGAGGAAAATAACCTTTAAGTTGGAAAAAAAAAGAAATGAGCAAAATCCAGCTTGGCAGGTTTGGCCATCCTAGGGCACATGATGGCTGTTACTCTAAATGAAGCTTTACAAGGATTTCTACTGTGTGAGATAAAAAAAGGACAAAGGTCCTACCTTTCAGCGAACCTTTCGTGTAAGTCCTATCTCAGATTATTTACTTTCTTTAAGCTAGAGTGATTGCTGCCTTTGAAGACATCTGCTCTGTGCTTGGGTTTTCAGAAGGGAACATGTACAGCAGCAAAGGAACAGCAGACAAAGCAAAGAGTATTCTGCCCCACAACCTGCTTCAAAGGATTGGGTTAAGAGGCACCCCTCAGAGGTCTTCTTCATCCTTTTATAGTTTTCTTACTACAACCCACATCTTAGTACAGTTGCTACTATAATAAATCTGGTGTGTTTTCTGTCTGTCACTTTCATGTTTATTTGTCGTCCTGATAAATGGGCAGTAGTAGCAGCTCTATTATTACTAGCCAAAAGGAAGAAACAGGCTTACAGACCTTGGTATATGTATATATTTCTTATTACAACCCGCTCAGAGAAAATAATGCTTCAGCCTGACAAGATCAGAGTGAGTGTCATCCTTTCTAATTTAAATTTAATTTGCACAAAATAATTCTCGTCTTGCTCCATTTCTTCAAATCCCTTTCCTTCCTTTGCTGCTCATTTTTCTTTATCACTTCAGAGTTGTTTTTCTTATTATGTCACTTCTACCTGTGGTGACATATTCCATTCACCCTTATACAGTGTTCTGTGTCCATAGTGTCTTCTCCCAGCCCCTTTAGGAGTTGTAAGAAATAATTTGTTTCAGGTTCAAATGTAAGATTCTCTAAAGAAAAGAAAATAGTATATTTATATGTATAGCTAATTTCAGGATCATCAGTTGTTGCTCACTAAAGAATTAATAACTGTGCATCAGAGATGCACAAACTTTTTGATATCTGGGTGTTGCACACCATACCATCTGGGGAGGGAAATCAATGAATAAGTTAACAAAACAAAGAGAGCAGCTCTACGTTAAGCATGCTTGTGAACAGAGACAGAATTGTACTCCCTGTTAGGTTTTTTTTTAAAGGGTGGAGTCTTGGATTCTTTTGAATTTTAGAATTTGTATTACAGCTACAACATGTTTCCCAACTCAGAGTGAACAAAATTTTCAGAGGCCAGAAAGATTTTTAAGGGTCCTATGGTAATAAAAGAAAGTGAAAATTACTTACCAGCTGAACTGATTCATAACTGCAAGTTGGTTATAAATGACGAGGTTTGCCTGTTCATTTTTACTTACTAATTACTTCCCTTATTACCAGTGTTTATTCTCTCTAAAGGCAAAAACCTTAGCTCTAGGAATAACAGGCCTATACTAGTAAGACAAAGGAGATGGTGCAAGATTTCTGGAAGCACAGAGGGGATCCTGTCCCACTGTATATCGAGTGGGGCTGTGTGGAGAGGGTTTCCTCTTTTAAATTCTTGGGAGTGCTTATTAGTCAAGATTTCACTGGATCTTCACAACACATCCCTGGTGATTGGCAAGGCCCAACAGAGATTTCATTTCCTTAGAGTCATGCAAAAAAATCAGGTGGAACAATGCTGATGACCTCTTTCTATCAATCCACAATAGAAAGCCTCCTCACATATTGCATTATAGTATGGTATGCTAGTTTAACTGCTGCGGACAGTTAAAGACACTACAGTGCGTGATCAATTTGGCACAAGAAACCATTGGTTGCCTTTTAACACCACTGAATGACATCGCCAGGTCTCATTGCTTTAGCGGAGTAAGGAAGATACTCAGAGATGATTCACACCCTGGTCAGTGTCTCTTCGCAGTTCTACCATCGGGCAGAAGACATCGAAGCATAGCCAGCTGAACAAATAGATTTAAAAATAGTTTCTATTCTTGGGCTGTCAGACTCTTAAACACAACTACAATCACTCCACACATGCAGAAACGTATTACTAGTTTTTCTTTGTCTATCTCTCCCCCCCCCCCAATTACTTGCATACGTATTATTTTTTATACTATTTATGTTGTTTGTACTTTGGTCATGGATTGCACCAGTGAAGCTAAAACCAATTTCGTTGTATACATGATGTACAATGACAATAAAGGCTATACTATGCCTGTATTTCAGCTCTCATAAACTTCAACATGCATGGCAAGTAACATATCATTGTGAGAATAGTCCAGGTGTATCCTTGTTTGATTTTTTTGCTCACACATGCAAAGTACTGAATAGTGAAGGTAGAATAGTTAATATTTAATCATCAGTTTTTATAACAGATGGGCACTCGAAAATAGTGGAATAGTAATGGAAGGAAAAATAAACAATGGGCTCATATATTAGCCATACAGAAATACAATGCAAAATGTGTAGGTGAGTTTCTCTATACATTGATTTCTCCTTCAAGAAGGGGTAGACGAATGACCACATGTATAAGCACTAAACAGCACTTGAAGCTTTTTAGCCATGCATAGATTTTTCAAAGCTATGGAAAGCAATTGTATGATTGGCTTTATGACGCTATGAATATTATTTTAACAGCTGTGCTTTATGAGGAATCTACATAAAGTGAGACTAAAGTGCATTTTATCGCTAGTCATAATATAAAAGGTTGGGTAAATTGAGCAGACCATCCTGGTGGATTTTTGCTGTAAATTCATGGATTTTGTATTAGGTAGCAAGATGACAGCTGATGTATATTATTTCATCTGTGCAATTTGCTGCAAAGAGCCATCAACTGCAGCGATCACTAATGAATCTGCTGTACAATTTTCCAGGGTTCATCAGTTTTTATATCAATTGACAAGCTTAGTAAGCAAACCTCCATCAAGCCAGCAGCATGGGAAAAAAACGATGATGGCAAAAAAAAGCTATAATATATTTTGCATTGGGAGGAAAAAATCTATCTTTTGTCCTTTTGGATTAGTTAATGTGCCATATACAGGTGAATGCAAAATTGTGTACATAGAGTATGTTATCATTAACTTGCAAAATACCCTTTGAACCACATATTGCAATCCCCAATGTAGTAAAACAGAAGTCTTTTTTTTCTTATGTACTTAAGCATATCTGAAATTGATTCTGTTTCTTCTTTATATTGTTGTTGGGAGTGAAACAGCACTGATTCTAATGCACAACAAAATATGTGCTGGGAAGGTCTTTGTTTAAGAATTTTCTGCTGCATGAGTTCACTGGGTGACTTTTGATCAATCACAATCTCTCAGCCAACTTAACAGGATTGCTATTATGTAGAGAAATTGAAATAATACTTGAGCTCCTGGGAAAGAGGAAGATAAAATCTAAATATAAATGTATTGAATATAAATTCAACAAATATGCATCAGTCCATTGGGATGCTAGAGCTGAACTTAAATAGAAAATGTATCCTCAAAACTTTCTATCATATTGGAAATAGTCACATAATACAGAATATTTTAAAAAGAATTCTAATATACTTACCATCATTATTCTTTACTTTCCCCCTTTAACAGTATGCTAACAATCAACATTCCATGCCTATTAAAATACATATTTGTGATGTTTCCTTAACATTTTTTTGGAATTTTACAAAAGTTGTCATTTTTCCAGTCTGGTTGATTCCATTTTTTGTGTTTATTGGTATTGTTTATGGAAAGCATATTTTCTCTGCTTCTTGGTAAGATACAGAATGCAAGATAGACAGCATTGCCACCAGATGGATTTGCAATTGGCTGACCAATCACATTCAATGTGTAGTCCTCACTAGAATAATATCTACATAGTGGTAAGCTCTGTCTTAGCCCCAGTACTCCCCATATCTTCATAAATGATTTAGATGAGGAGATAGAAGGGGAACTAATCAAATTTGCAAATAATAACAAGTCAACATTTTATAAGATAGATTCAAGATTCAGAAGGCTCTGGACAGACTTATGCATTGCGTCTCTGCAACAAGATCCAGTTCAATGGTGAAAAATGGCAGTAAGTAAGGTCTTGCACCTAGGCAGGAGAAATGAAGTGCATAGATATAGTTAGCTCAACAGTAATAACTTGAAAGGGATCTAGGAGACAAAATCATAGAAGGACAGAGTTGGAAGGGACCTTGGAGGTATGAATAGAACAGAGTACCTAGTGGATCCCTTAAGTATGAGCTAGGAGTGTACTAGAGTTGCCCAAAAAACCAATACAGGTTGTATCAATAGAGGGACAACATGAAGATGTGACTGTACTGCTCTACATTGCACTAATGAGTTCACACTTGGAATACTGCATCTAGTTCTGATTGCCACAATACATGCCAAGCCCTTAGAAAGAGTGCAGAGAAGAGCAACAAAATATAAGGGATCTGGAGGCTAAACTGTATGATGAACTATTATGGGAACTAGGTAAGTCTAGCCCATAGAATATAAGGATTAAGGGTGATATAATAGCTGTCTTCCTGTACTTGAGGGGCTGTCATAGAGAAGAGCGGGTTGACTTTTTCAAAAGCACATGAGAGCAGGAAAAGAAATTATAGGTGTACAATCATCAAAGAGATTCCCAAGCTATAATTAAGGAGACAGTTAGAACAATTTTTAATCAGTGGTATAGCTTGTCTCCAGAGATTATGGGCACTCTCACTGGAGGTTTTCAAGAAGAGATTAGACAACCACTTGTCCAGAATGGTATAGGATTTCCTGCTCGAGCAGAGGATTGGGCTAGAAGACCTCCAAGGTCTCATTCCAACCCTGTTATGCAATGTTCTATGTGCCAATAATATTTCTCAAAATTACAATACTGAAAACATTGCAGGCAGAAAAAAATGCAATCTACCTAAATATGAGTTGATGTCTTGAAAGTTAAGCAGATAATAGTTTGCTTAAAAACCATAATCAAAAAGGGCTTGTCAATGGTTCTTCACCAAGATGGGGAAAAATATCAATAGGAAATATAATGACCTTTGGTCCTAGGTCCTTTATTCCTTAATATTTATATTACAGAACTGGATGAAAAAGGAAGTGAGTGAATGCTCATGCAGAATGAAGATGACACAAAATTCAGCTTGAGTGGTCATATTCGAACAGAAAGAAATAACAAAAATATTCATTAGATAGGGAAGAAGTTGCACAATATAATTTTAAACAGTTCAAGTGTTTTACTTAGAAAATAAAAATCACATAACAGATAGGAAATGGCTAGCTTGATAGTGATACATGTAAAAAGATCTTGGAACAGATCTTTCTGGGAACTGAATCTCAACACTTTTCTTTTTAAATTTAACCCAGTTCTTCTGGGTTAAATTCTGCTCTCTGAGGCTATATAATAGTGATGGCGAACCTATGGCATGCGTGCCACAAGTGGCACGCGGAGCCAGTTGTCAGGGCACGCGAGGCGCTGCCCTGTCAGCTGGCCAGCGGGCATGTGCGCGCTGGCCAGCTGAGTTCACCTTTTTAAAAGCTATTTTTCACCTTCCTCAGGCTCCAGAGGTTTTATAGGAGCCTGGGGAGGGCGAAAAGAGCCTCCCCCCCCCAGAGGCTTCAGGGACTGTCCAGAGGCTTTCTGGGGTTTTAATTGGTTTTATATTGTTTTTAACTATTAATTAGTTTGGGCTAATATACAGACTGTATGTTTACGTTGTTTGTCTGGGTTTTCGTGTTGTGCTTTGTTGTTTTTATATATGCGATGTCTGTACACCGCCCCGAGTCCCTGCGGGGAGAGGGGGCGGTTTATAAATTTAATAAACTCAAACTCAACTCAAACGCTTAAAACCACCCTCTGAGCAAACCGGAAGTCACTTCCAGTTTGCTCGGAGGGTGGTTTTAAGCGTTCTGAAGGCTTCAGGGACCGTCCGGAGGTTTCCCTGACACCTTCGGAGCACTTAAAACCACCCTCCGAAAAGTCACTTCCGTGTTGCTCGAAGGGTGGTTTTAAGCGTTCCGAAGGCTTCAGGGAAGCCTCCGGACGGTCCCTGAAGCCTCTGGAGGGCCTCCGGGGAGGCGGGGGAGGCTCTTTTCGCCTTCCCCAGGCTCCTATAAAGCCCCTGGAGCCTGGGGAGGGCGAAAAAAGCATGTAAAAAGGGGAGGGTCGCACGTTGTGCATGCATGCACACTGGGGGGGTCGCGCATTGCATTATGGATGCGGCACGCCTGCACACGACCCCCCTGCACTCCTCCCACTTGTGGCACGCGAGCCAAAAAAGGTTCGCCAAGGCTGCTGTATAGAGTAAATCCAGTCATTAATCTAACACTCCCTATATCAGTGATGGCGAACCTTTTTTGGCTCTTGCAAAAAGCGGGGGGGAGTGCAGGGGGAGGTAATGCCCAGGCATGCCACACCCATAATGCTATGCGCATGACCCCAGCATTTTTGGTGTGCTTTTTTTGCCCTCCCCAGGCTCCAGAGGCTTTATAGGAGCATGGGGAGGGCAAAAACAGCCTGAAGCCTCCGGAGCGTGAAAAACCGCCCCTATGGGCAAACTGGAAGTTCGGGAATGGACTTCTGGTTTTCTCGTAGGGACGGTTTTAGCCCTCCGGAGCCTTCAGGGAAGCTTCCTGAAGGCCCCTGAAGGCTCCGGAGGGCTAAAACCGGCCGTATGAGCAAGTGACTTCCGGTTTGCTCTAGAATCATTTTTGCCCTCCAGAGCCTTCAGGGAAGCTTCCTGAAGGTCCCTGAAAGCTCTGGAGGGCTAAAACCAGCCCTACGAGCAAACCGGAAGTCCGGTTTGCCCGTACGGCCAGTTTTTCGCGTTCTGGAGGCTTCAGGGAAGCTCCTGAAACCCCCAGAGGGTGATAAATGGCCTCAAAAGAAGGGTGAAGTCAGCTGGCCAGTGCACGCATGCAATCTGGCCAGCTGACAGGGCAATGCCTCGCATGCCTGGAAAAATGGCTCCACGTGGCACCTATGGCACTTGTGCCATAGGTTTGCCATCACGGCCCTATATGCTTCTCCTGAATGTTTTATATACACACACACACACTTACTGATACAGTTTTCAAATCAATCCTGAAATCATCTTTGTAAGATGTGAAGTGGCCCAGAGAGAATTGTTTACTGAACAGTCATAAAGCTCATATTTGTTCTTTTTGGTTTTCCTGTGCTAGAAGCCACATCGTATGATGCTAGGATATTACAGATATTGTGTGTGAGAGAGATCAGGAAAAAAACCTAATAATCTCCTTTTCTATTGCCTCCATTCTCCTATGAAAAGAGCAAAAGCTAAAGAACTGCTGCATTAGCTCTTTGAAAAATCCAACTTTTGCCATGGTAACAAAGGTAATTCTTTCCCCCATTATATGCTCATATTAGATTGTCAGAGTGGCACAAAGCAGTTCCATTTTCTGGCAGTCAGGCCATTGTTTGAGAGAGCTTCGGCTATTGGGTTATAATGTAGTTTCCTTGCGAGTATTCCTTTCTGTATGTTATACTTCATATGTTTCCTCCCCTTCATTAATCAATTACCTTCCTAACAGAATTTCTGTGGATTTCAATATACTAAGCTTTAGTTTTGATGAATTCACTGAGCACACTCTCATATAGAAGCCTTTCTTTATTTGATGAATCTCTATTCTTTAGTGTCTAATACATTACATAGCAGACTGAATTAAAAGCAAGTCAAGAGATGCTAGAAAAAAATTCATGTAAACTGCTTCCTTATTACCTCTATGCATTCTTGGTAGAGATAATATTCTTTCTTTGTGTCGTGCAGACTGGTGAATGCTTTTGTATCAATATACTTGTAATATTCAATATTTATCCTACATATTCCCAGTGAAAACATTTGTTCCTCCTTAATATTGTTGAGTTCTATTAAGTTTTATTTTACCAGCTTAATAAGTCAAAGCGGTAAATACAGGATTTTGAAAGGGAGAGTCTAACTTTCTAATTAAATTATTTTAAAAGTTCTACTGAATTCTTTTAATTATTTTGAAATTGCCAAGCAGAAATTTGGCATGCAATGTCATGGAAGGTGGATAAATACAGCTTAGAGTAGTATTATAAATAATACTTTGTTTACCCAAAAATAAGACCTTGTCTTATTTTCTTTTGACCCCCAAAATAAGCACTTGGCTTTCGGGGGTCTTTTTTTTAGGTGCAGGGCGTGGTGAGTGCAATCACCTAATGGCTGCTTGTCCCACAGAAAGCAGCAGAAACCTTTCTGTCCTTTCACTCCAAGATGCTGCACCGGTGTGATGAATCTCACGAAGACTCATTTGTAGCAGAGTTTGGAGGAGAGAAAAATGGGTATAAAATTACTTTGTATTGTTATGTATATTTTGTGTTTTGTTTTTTCTTGTGGTGTTTTTCTTTCTGTTTTTAAAGATTAAAACATTCAATAAAAATTAGTTTTTTTTAAAAAAGAGAAAGATTTCTTGCATGTACCGTGCAGCCAAAAGTTCGCAAAAGGCAGGAAGGTAAAATGCCAAACTCAAACTCACAGGGGCGCCACCCTGAGCAGGCTCAGGTTGCCTCCTTACCCAATTGCCTGCTCTCTATCTTTTTCATCAAGTGTGTATGTTTGTGTGTGAGGGGGTCGGTTCCTCCCAGTTCTAACCGGTTCGCTAGAGGTGGTTCCAGAAATCTAGCGAGCCGTTTAGAACCGGTTCCACCTTGCTCGCTCACCCCCACCCGTCCAGAGGCCGCTCATTCACTCACTCACCCCGCCCGTCCAGAGGCCGCTCCATCACTCGCTTCTCTCACCCGTCCTCACTATGCTAGCCCCGCCCACTGCTCACTGATTGTCTGGCTCACTAATCGCCCCGCCCACCTTTAAGAGCCCTATATAAACCCACTTACCTTTTTTTTCTGCTTGGCTCTCATTGCTGCCTGCCGACTCTGAGGAGGTAAGTAAGCTGCAACTAAGCTTGGGGCGGGGCGGAGCAGCAGGCCAGCTGGAGCGATCTCCGCAGCCCTGCATTATAAGCTAGTACAGTGACCTTTTGCAGCCTTGCATGGATCCTTGGCTCACTTATAGTGCAAGGCCACCAGCAAGCGCGGGCGTGGGGTGGAGATGGTGGTGGGAGCTTGCACGGCACGGCTGGCATCTTTGGCAAGTTCAGGGACCTTGCAAGGCTTTTGCAAGGTCCCCAGACTTGCCTAAGATGCCTGGCTGCCAGCAAGCGCAGGGGGTGGGGACGGACCTCCTAGGCACTGGCAGCACCGCGCAAACTCCGTTGAGACCACAGGGCATTTATTTCTTCATTTATTAAATTTATATGCCTCCTGCCTTGTGGTTATCACAAACTTCTCATCAGGACCTTCCACAATGACCGGCCTCAGAATTACATCTCCACAATCTCAAATTATATTTATTGTGCATAGAATATTTTTAATGGTTGTATTCAAATACATTGTGTATAGAATATTTTAATGGTTTTATTTTAATTTATTATATATAGAATATTTTAATGGTTTTATTTTAATTTATTGTATGTAGACTATCTTTAAAAAATATTTTTAGGGAATTTTTATTTATTTATTGTTTATAGAATATGTTTATTACAATAAATGTTATTCATTTTTGCAAATGTTTCATTTGTGATGCAATATGTTGCTTTTAAGTGTGCAGGTTGGTGCATGGTTTATGTGTCTCAAAGTGGCTGCTTTTCTATGGGCAGGCCAGATTGGTGCAAGACAGCTTTGCCAGATTTTGTGTGTTTCTGTGTGATACCTGGTTGTTTAGGTAATTGTGAGGTGGTTGCTGGTTCTGTGAACTTCCTGGCACTGTTCTTTATAATTTCCCACAATACCTTGATGGTTTTTATTCCAATGGCTTTGTCTTTCCTGTCCTTAGGGTTAGGAAAAAAAACTGGTTTCATCTGCAGTCTTTTAGGGGGAAATTGTTATTTTTTGGTGTTTTCCTGGCACTGTCATAGTTTGTTTGTGTGTGTGTGTGTGTGTGTGTGTGTAATGTCCCGCATTACTACACATTAGTAATGATCAAGTACTAATAATATTTCCTTATACATTTTAGTGACCTTTCCTTACATAATTGGTGTTTTCTTTCATACTTTTAGATTTCTAATTTCCGTTTCTGTTAGCAATTAATAAAACAAATCCCATGTGAAAAAGTATTCGAAGCCTTCTTGATTTTAATTGTCAATTTATTCATTCCTGCACATTCTAATATTTATTCATTTTCATATCTTTGTTTTTCCACTGTTGTGCAAACGCAATTCCAGCAGCTGTTAACATGTGTAAAATTAAATATGTATTGTATTCCCTTTGAAATACACAACAAAATATTACTGCTTTTAAATCCATATCTTGCTTTACCATTGCTTCTAACCCTGACACCACTAACTCCTGAATAGCTACTTAGTCTGTCCTAAGTACTGAACCTAATTCATATATTCCTGTTTTTTGAATTGAGGAATAAATTTCAGAAAAAGAAATCTGTATTGCTCTGTGAATCTGCCTATGGCACTCATTCTTGATCTAACTTCTTACATGAAAAACTATATCTTTTCTGTTTGTTGGGGGACATCCTTCCTGAAAAGACTGTACTTTGTTGGGTGAAAACAAAGGTCCCTTCTGTTACCTGTAGTGTAGTCCTCAGCTTACAACCACAATCAAGTCCAATATTGTTTTATTTCTTCTGCAGTTCATATTATTTAACAGAATGAAGAGGCAACAGAGTATGACCGCTAGGACAGTCATCCTTCTTCTGTAAGTAGCTGTCTTTATTGTTTTGTGTGTTGGTTTCATCCTAATGCTGTGCATGCAATGGAAGAGTTCATTTCTGTCTCTTCTTTGTGCAGGTCATTCATTGAAGCAAGTGTGATGTAGAAGACCGGCAAGGACAGTCATCCTTCCTCTGTAAGTAGCTGTCTTTATTGTTTTGTGTGCTGGCTTTATCCTAATGCAGTACATGCAATGGAAGAGTTCATTTCTGTGTCTTTTCTTTGTGCAGGCCATTCATTGGAGTCAGTGATACTGAAGACTGGCAAGGACAGTCATCTTCCTTCTGTAAGTAGCTCTTTTATTGTTTTGTGTACTATTTTAATCTTATTTAAGAAGTAAGTGCACAAAATAATAAATTTCCTTTTTTATATCTTCTTTTTGTAGATCGTCCATTGGGGCAAAGAATTCAGTGACATCGTCTTGGCTACTCCCATCCAGTCACATAACTGCCAAGCCGCTCCCACCCAGTCACATGGTTGTTAAGCCATTCCCACTCAGTCACATGGTTGGCAAGCCACTCCCATTTGGTCACATGGCTGGCAAGCCATTCCCACAAAGCAGGCCATACCTACAGAAGAGGTTCCAAAAAAATTTGAAACCCACCACTGGTGTGTGTGTGTGTGTGTGTGTGTGTGTGTGTGACAGAGAGAGAGAGAAAGAGAAATGGTGGAGAGAAAACTCTTTCTAACAGTGTTGCCTGCAATTCTTGTTACTCCCCTCTGTCATTCCTCTTTCTCTCTCTCTCTCTCTCTCCCGCCCCCCTCTCTCTCATTCTCTCCCTCCACACAGAGACATTTGTTCTCTTGAAAGGGACAGGCTGAGCTTTGCTTCTATCATAAGCTGACCATTTCCCATAATCACCTGTCCTTTCCTCAAGGAGCAGCAGCTGGGTAGAGGGGAGGCAATTCTGACAGGACATATGGCTTTCTGCCTCATTGTAGCAAGAGCTAAGCAACACCCATAGAGCACAAGCCATGGTCGCCAATTGCTCCATAGCCACAAAGTGAACTGCGGAACAGAGGGACACTCGGCTGCAAGGGCTAGCAAGAGTGCCCTTGAAATATGTCCAGGCATCCGGAGAGAATTCCTGGCCCTTTTTCAATCAGCTGATCAGTGGGCTGTGGTTAAGGGGCACAGCAGCCTTGAGGTGACTGGGGAAGGGGAGATCTGCCTCCTGTGATGGCCATGCCCAGCCCTTTTGCTAGGTCTTATTTTCATATTTATGCCCACCACAAGAAAATAAGGCTTGGCCTTATTTTTGGGACAGGTCATATTTTTGGGAAAACACAGTAGACCAGTATTTTTCAGACTGTAACACTTTACACAAACATACCCATTTAAATGTTACATCATCATTTTAGTATTGTTAATTATATGCATAGTGATCCAGTGATTCTAACAGGCATTTCAAATGATAGCACAATTCAGTGAGACTGGAGTTAAAGCTTATCAATGTGTTGATTGTGCTACTGTTTTCTAGGCATTAATCTAATGACATAGAAGTCAACAATAAAATTATTTCTAATGTTCAAGATCTAAATGGGAAAATAGCTTCAATGTAGATGATTTGTATCAGCCTTAATATAATTCCTTTCACTATTAGCTACATCTTTAGTGGGATTCCTGTAATCGTTTTATTCAACCTACGATCCACCAGGGTAGCAAATGATTATCCAAAGTAACATATGTGGATTTTATTTAAATATGAAATGCTCACTTTAAAAATTCAGCAGACAATTTCCCTCAACATTTCCCTTCATATAAACTTGTATAGCTTTTTGCAATCCATGGGATATTTCTGGCCTTCCGTTGAATGCTGGAAACCACTTTTCAGAAAGTGAATGAAGCCCCTCCCTTCCAGAAGCCTTCATTTGATTTAACATTCATTTTCAGGTTAGTTTGCTACTACCTGCTGTATTAAATACACTTAATATGCCTTTACTTGAAGCAGGTATTTAGTAATTTCTCTCTTCCGTCTCCCTCACACAAGCAGTTTTGTCTAATCACTTTCAGAGAATATTGCTACGCATAGGTGAATGGAGATATTCAAAATGATTGAGCAGATTTCAAAAGGCAGAAAGATATGAGATCAGATAGATATTATAAGATTGATAATAAAGAGAGTAAAAGAATTTAAGAAGGAAATTTTCCTTGCTTTTTACACCAAATCCTTTGATTTTGAAAAGACTGATTTTAAGGAATATATTAAAAATAGGGGGTGTGAAAGATTATCTGATTATTGTCCTGAGGAACATGCATAATAAGCATAAAGCTACAATAAGGATGGATTGTTAAGAAACAGTTTGACATGCACAGATAACAGCCCTTTGTTTGTTGAAAGTAAATACATTTTACAAGAATTCATTATGAAAGTAAAAATGTAAAAAATAAATTAATATAATGATAAATATCAAGAACACAAAGGTAATGTCAACCAACAGGAACTGACATCTAGAATTGAAGAACTGAAAATGGTGAAGAACTGAAAGTTGGAGACAGCTTTGTATTTTAGGGATCAAAAATAAAACTCAACAGTATGTGGACAAAAAAAAAGGATTAGTATCCAAGAAATTAATGATAAACTTTGAAACTAAAATGAAGAATTAAAAATGTTTATATGACAATAAATATCAGAATAATTAAAGCAATGACTTTTAGATAATAAAGATAGTATACATCTATGATAGCTGGGCATTGAAAAAGAATAACAGAAAAATGATAAATATCTTTCAATTATCAATGTGCAGGAAGTCATTAAGAATATTGTGGACTGCAAAAGGAATCATCTAATCAGTTTCGGACAAAATAAAGATGGAATGCTTCTGCTTTTTCCTCATTGGCAGCTATAGCTGCCAAAATGATTTACTCAAAATAAGAAAGCTCTAGCAAACAATAAAATATATAATTCTGGACATACAATATAAAACACCATAGTAAAGTGTTCAGATGTACTATGTTCTCCACGATGGAATTTCTCAGCTTCTGTATCATTTCTTACTAAACTCACCCTCTTTCCCAGTGGCACGTTGGGCAGTTTCAGCTTTGATTATGGTGTCCTCAGTAGATTAATGAGCTAGCAGGCTCAGAGGAAGCAGAAGCAGTAAGTGTGCCAGGTGGTGTTGAAAGAGGAAGGTGGCATCAGACACTCTTTTCCTGCTATTACCTCTTTTTCAAGCTCCCCCCCCCCCATCCAAACCGATGCTACTTTTCCCCTCTCGGTCCTGGCTTTGTGCCTTCTTCTCCACAGATGAGGATTGTGCAGCAACATTTTTTTCTCAGGGACATTTCACATGCTACCACTGTTTCCTCGTCAGCATTGGCCTGTCCCGAGGATGTGGGGGTGGGGGTGGGGGTAAGAAGGTAGAAGTTGCATGGAGACTTTGCAATAGCAGGGCAAATTTGCCTGAAGCTTTAAAATTTAGGAGAAATTTTAAACGAGATGAACACATAAAACATGACAGTCTCAAACAATCCCGGAAATATAGTCATCCTAATCTTAGCTTGAATAAGGTGGTAGTTTTAAAGGAAAGAGGTAAAAGGAACTAGAGAAAAGAAAGTCGACATGTGGCAACCTGGTTTCTCTCATAGAGCGAAGATCAGTGACAACAGAGAAAAATATCAATTCCCACATATATACTACAGCTTCTGAAACACTTTAAGGCAACCAGACATAATCACCACTACCACTGTGAAAACCCCATCCCAATATAAACAGGAAAACAGTATTAGTCATTAAAATTATTTCAAGACTTGAAGATATTTGGGATTAAAGATAGGAAGGTTCTTATATTTCAAGTCTTTGTGGAATTGATTCCTGCCTTCATGAATGCAGATTTGGTCTTTCGGCAATAGATTCCCCATGCTGCTGTTGGCAACACATGTATTTTAGAACAGGCCATTGTAGTCAAATGTTGAACTGAGCTACAAGAAATTTGGTGGATATATCTATATCACAGTTTATTAGGTCGTGATGGAAAACTTTATATTGATGGACACTTTATTGCTCATGCAAACATAAGACAAGGATTCCTTTTACAATTTAAGAAGCTCAGAATATTGCACTCTTAAGTAACATTAGCAACCATCTATGCAATCTTGACCTTCTGCTGATACCAATAATTCCATTTCATTGCTCTTAAATTGATCTAAGAATCATATTATTATCTTTTTAAAAATGACACTGGAAAAAAAACTATTAATGTTTAAAATCTTTATTGAAACAAGATATCTCTCAGAAATATATTTTTCATTAGCTTTATGGAGACCCACTTGAACATTTTCTACTTGATAACTTGAGAGAGGATCTTTTCAAATTGCCTTTAGCTGCTAAAGCCATTTTCAATGGTTAAATCAGACAGAATTTGCATTGTATTTTTCTTTTTTAATATGATTAAAATGCCATGTTTACTTGGCATTTCAATGAAATGTTATTTAACTTTCACACTTTTTTTATAAAATACTTTTTAAAATTGTTTTAAACCTGATCAGAATTGGGTCAAATGCATTTGAGGAAGGGGATATTGTGATAAATAGCATCAGACTTTCTGATAATATTGAACATATTTCTCTATCTCAGAAACTTTAAGATATATAGACTGATGCTCAGATTATCCAATCAGAATATTAAAGGGTATCCCCAAGTGAATTTTTTTATTGTGCAGCTCTACTGCCTTAAATATGGAATTTTGCAAGAGATCCCAACATCATTTATTGTTCCTGTATTTTCCTTCTGTTTTATCTCTTGTATGTTCTCATTATTTCTTTCTTCCCTTTGTGGTCTCTTCACCAAACCATATATTAAAGAAAGGAAGTTGTTATATAATACCCTTTTACTGGAAGGATTGATCTTTTGATACTGTCAAGGACAATGGGACTTCACTCCAAGCAAAAAAGTTGTGGGATTTCACACTTGGCTCTTGGCTATACTAATATCATTTTTTCTACCTACTAGTTCTTCGACTTGTCAATTTTCTCTTACA
The DNA here is from genome assembly GCF_964273705.1 of Natrix helvetica. Lineage (NCBI taxonomy): Eukaryota > Metazoa > Chordata > Lepidosauria > Squamata > Natricidae > Natrix > Natrix helvetica. The sequence continues at coordinate 35,783,684 of NC_138550.1, read as the reverse complement.
GTCCCTAAACACCCCTTTCTATACTCTATACAGGGGTGTCTGTTTTAGAGTGCTCTATGGAAAGGCAATGTGGAAGGTGTAAAATCATCCTGTTGAAATGTTCTTTAAAAAGGTGCTAGTAGTTTGATCTTAGAACATATCCATTCTTAAACTGCTTTTGTATTGATTTGATTCTCAGCCAGCATGAGCAGATTTTGTCCAGACTGAGATACTTTGGAAACTGGTTGCAAAGTATCTGGTCTAGACTGTATGTTGCTTAATGTGTTATGTCAGTTGTTCTTTCTGCATGGATCTTCCTGAATACACATTTTTTTTTGCAATAGTGGCAAATATCTGTAGGGTGTAGGATGAGGGTGAAGTTTGTTCTCTGAGCTTGTGGGTTGGTTTCCGAACATTTTGTTAGGGAATGAATGAAATGTTCAGAAACTAACCCACAAACTCGGAGCATAAACCTTCACTCTAAAACATTTTTATCAGTATACGTGCATATGATGGGCATATGCATGTAGATGGATCCCTGTACATCTGAGTATCTACATATATGTATATAAGATAGTGAAATTGAACTTATGTTTACATCATATCCCAATGCAAATAAATGTCAGCAACAATATCACTCTAATTTGTTACTTGGATTATCTGGGAATTTATCTCAACTGAATGGGAAATTAATAAAATGATGTATCCTTGGACTTTAAGGAACAAACACATAAAGAAAAGTAAGAACCTAAGGAAAAATTGTAATTGAAGAAACTAGATTTTCTAGATTTTATACAGATAGTCCTCGACTTACAGCAGTTCATTTAGTGACCACTCAAGGTTACAAATGCACTGGAAAAAAGCGACTTATGACCGTTTTTCAGAATTACAACCTTTGCAGCATCTCCATGGTCGCATGATCAAAATTCAGGTGTCTCTCAACTGGTTCATATTGATGATCGTTGCAGTGTCCCAGGGTCATGTGATCCAATTTTGTGACCCTCTGACAAGCAAAGTCAATGGAGTAGCCAATTTCATTTAAAACTGGATTAGTAATTTATTAACTGCAGTTATTCGCTTAACAACTGTGGCAAGGCAGGTCAGAAAATGGGGCAAAGCTGACTTAAATGTCTCACTTACCAACATAAATGTTGGGCTCAATTACGATCGTAAGTCAAGGACTATCTGTATTTACAAGGCAAAATTATAGTACAATAGTAGAGTTGGAAGGGACCTTGGAGGCCTTCTAGTCCAACCCCCTGCCTAGGCAGGAAACCCTATACCATTTCAGACAAATAGCTATCCAACATCTTCTTAAAGACTTCCAGTGTTGGGGCATTCACAACTTCTGGAGGCAAGCTGTTCCACTGATTAATTGTTCTAACTGTCAGGAAATTTCTCCTCAGTTCTAAGTTGCTTCTCTCCTTGATTAGTTTCCACCCATTGCTTCTTGTTCTACCCTCAGGTGCTTTGGAGAATAGTTTGACTCCCTCTTCTTTGTGGCAACCTCTGAGATATTGGAACAATGCTATCATGTCTCCCCTAGTCCTTCTTTCTCTTAAGCTAGACATACCCAGTTCCTGCAACCGTTATTCATATGTTTTAGTCTCCACTCCCCTAATCATCTTTGTTGCTCTTCTCTGCACTCTTTCTAGAGTCTCCACATCTTTTTTACATTGTGGCGACCAGAACTGAATGCAGTATTCCAAGTGTGGCCTTACCAAGGCATTATAAAGTGGTATTAACACTTCACGTGATCTAGTAATTATGAAAGGCACCAAATGGTCACTAGAGGGACCCATGACCCTGTTGGGACATAATTTCTGAGTTATTTCCTGTTTATTTCCTTACCTAAACTGAGAACACAATGACCAAGGGCAAAAAAAGCAGTGGAAGAGGGGGTGTTTTTGGTTCAGCAGCCAAAGTAGGGTTTGGCCATTCTACTCTGGCTTTAGCGTTGGAGGCTGATTTACTGAATCTCCAGATGGCAGCACAGCAGTATTGAAGTACCATAAATTTGCCATATTTCAGTCCCATGGGTGTCATGAGTACCATATTTTGGACACATTCTGTAAATTAGCCAATTTGCTATACCTTGCTTCAAAAATTGTTTCCCTAGGATGCGCTGTTTCATCCGGTTGAAAGTTACAGACACAAGAGTTTAGTAGCACATAGATTAGAGAAAGTGGTAAGCACGGCTTCTGTTGAAAGTGTAAAAAGATACTGATGAAATACTTCATCCAAATCAGACAGAAATGCTCAAGGTGACATAACATGCAGAAGTGTACTTCAGAAATGGAGCAGGAAAAGCACACACCGAGGTTGTTTCAATGGTGTGTCGGGATTAATAGAGGGTGACATTATCTGTTTTTGCCCTCAAGAAATGGTTGCCTGTCTGTGCTAACAATGAGGCAGCCAGGCAGGGTGAATGAACCCTTTCTGATTTTATTCAACCTACGAATGAAATTTGAGGACAATTCATTCTTTTCCTTTGTGTGATCTGAGCACTGGCAGAATGCAGCAATAATAATCATCATAATAATAAAACTCTAATTTTAATCTCTTCTCTGAGCTGTATACTAATTCAACACTCATTAACATTTCTAGAGGAAAGCAGCTGAGTGGGTGGCAATTAATCTGACAATGTGAAAGTGCTGTTAGATAGTGAATCTGATACAGGAAATGATATGTTGCCATTTCTGAACTGTGCTGCCTCTCTCCATAAGGAACAAGTCTGTTGTACTGAAATAGATCTTTTGTTCACTTAAAGCCCAGTGACCTTGGAAGAGTCTAGCATTTTTCACTCTAAAACAGTTATGCCAATTACAGTTTTTTCTAGACCGAGATGGCTTTGTTACAATAACAGGTTAACTTCATATTGTGGTTGCCTGTTACATTATTAAAATGTTTCGCATTTGTTGCTGTGCTCAAAGGTAGCACACACACACACGCACACGCACACACACACACACAATACTAAATAGGGCAGACTAATAATCATGTTAATTGAACACTTCCCATCAGTCTTCGAAACATTGGTTACTCAGTATAGTTCAAGATACTGAAGACCTTTAGAATCCTGAGCAGTGTATAGTAAAGATGCAATAGGTACTAGCTCAGAGGTGGTATCCAGCAGGTTCTGACCACTTCTGGAGAACCGGTAGCGGAAATTTTGAGTAGTTCAGAGAACCGGTAAATACTACCTCTGAGTGGCCTTGCTCCCATTTATTCCCTGCCTTCCAAATCCCAGCTGATAGGGAGGGAATGGGGATTTTGCAGTAATCTTCCGTGGAGTGGAGTGGGAATGAAGATTTTACAGTATTGTTCCCCTGCCATGGCACCAAGCCACGCCCACCAAGCTACACTACTCCCACCAGGCCACGCTCACAGAACCGGTAGTAAAAAAAAATTGAATCCCACCACTGGACTAGCTCCTCCTATAACTTTTTAATATTGGAAATGATTTTGTAATCTAGTCATCATCTGTTCAAAGAAGCAGTGAGGAAAGACCAAATCTTCTGTTGCCTTGACGTCTTAACTTTGTGTTCTCATTTGGGGGTAGCTCACCTAGAGGGAAATAATTTATTTTTAATACCACATCAACTATTTTTTTTAACTATTAGTCTACGTTAAACTTTTATTGATTTTTTCCTGTCTCTTTTTCTTTGTGCTGTTGCTCTTTTTCTATTTATTGCACTTGACCACAATTAAGCTTATTGTTATGAAAATTGCTGATGAAGGTATATTATTAGGGAGTTTGGGGCATTAAAAATATAAATCATAGTAAAAGCTAATAGAAAAATTATCTGGGGGTAGTGAAGTAAACCTATACGTTAAGTCTTCCTGCTCAAATTTCAAGCTTTGCAGCCGTATTTGATTAAAATAATATTTCAAAAACTCTACACGGAACAGAACAAAATATATAGTCTGCTGATTCAGACTTATTTTTATGATTGCCTAGATGAGATTTAAGGCATAAACCAATATTTTAACCACTGTGTATGATTTGGAATGGACCTTATTGCACTTATCCATATATACCTCTCCTTTCCAAATCAAACTAGAGCATGGGGAACAAGCCTGTGGTTTTATAGCAGAGGTTGGCAGCAAAATTGATTGACACCTATAGTATTATAACTAAAGCTTCATAGTTTGTGACTAGAGCAAAGTTACACCAATAATAGAATGTGGACATCCTGCTCAAAGCATGGGAGGTGAAGGGCATGAGTCATTCTAAACCAGAATTTCTGGTTTTCATGCATATATCATTTATATCAGGGGTCACCAACCTTTCGGACCTCAGGAACCACTAAATTCATAATTTTAAATCCCGCGGACCACTAATATGATTTAAAAAAAAAGATAAATAGTATTTAGTGCAATATAAAAATGCACATATTTTTTCTGCAGACCACCAAAAATTGTTCACGGACCACCAGTGGACCACTGGTGGGTGACCACTGATTTATATAGTGAGGATGGGAATAACTCATCTTACTGCGTGGATGAAGGGCATAGCATTCCCACTTTTAGATTATAAATCATTAAAGCCAATGAATATTAGCCTCTTTGATTTTCAACTTTATTCTACACACTAGCAGAAGCTGCCTTTATGACAGGTCTTCTTCTAGACTATACAAACCTTGAGGAAAGATAAAATGTCCCATTGTAGTGGAATTAAGGTTTCTTCAGCTTTCTAAAAGCTGGAGGATGAAATGGATTAATTTCATATCAGGAAGAGTAAGGAGGTAAGGAATGAAAGGTATACTTTCATGGCCTATGATGATGAGAGTTTCTAACTGAAGGGATACATGCAGTGTAAATCTTACTAGAACATATAGAAAGATGTTAGAAAGAAAAGACAGTTTGCATCTACCCTGTTTCTCCCCAAAATAACACCCCCCAGATAATAAGCCCTAACCCAAAATATTGCAACACAGCAGGAGTCATGAGGTGACCATGCTTGCCGCCTCCTGCACCTCAAAAATAATAAGACCTCCCCATAAATAAGGCCAAATGCTTATTTCGGGGGTCAAAAGAAAATAAGACCCTGTTTTATTTTTGGGGAAACACGGTAGTTAGATCAAGAATGGTAAAAGTTTTTAAAGGTGACAGGTAGTGTTTTGAATGGCACCTGAAATCCAAACTGGAACCAATGCAATCTTTGAAGTAGTTACATTTGTGGATAGATCATTCATCCATCACTACTTTAGCCACTTCATTCTGGATCATCTGCAGCTTCTGAATGATGTGAAGTGCAACCCCAACTAGAAGACTTTACAATAGTTCAATCAAAACTTGTGTAAGTGATTAGTGACAGTGAATTGTGCAATCTGGAGCTAGATGGATCAGAATAAAGGCCCTGCTAGCCACACTGATATCTTCTCCTCAAGCAGGAGAGCTAAGATGACCTCCAAATTATGAACCATGTCCATTTCAGACTACAATTCCATTCAGGATTAATGGAATTTCATTGAAGACAGATACACTTCTAACTCATATCGACATTGTTGTGCTGAAACTGAATTTCAACCTGGTTCTCTCCATTCTAACCTGGATTGACCCCTGACAGATGGACAATATTTCAACTTATTCAGCTTTGCATTGAAATGTAGACATGAGTATTATCAATATGCTGATGACCCTGTGCTGCAGTTGATCTAGTCTGGTGGCTTCATCTTGATGTTGACTAGAAGTGAAAAAGATTTTAAACCTTGAGGTACCAACCCCAATTGAGAGGACTAGGGCTCAACCTTAACATCAAAGCCTTACAGGACAATCATTTTTGGCGCCAGCAGATCCTTGGTGACAATTGCCACACTACCTCCCCTCTTCCAATTTCACAACTGGAACATGGCCCAAAATTTAAAAGGGCAAATTTCTGAGAAGGTAAGACATCTTTTCATCTCCAATTATGTCAGTGCTTCTCAATTATTTTCTGTCATGCCCCCCCTAGGAAAAAGAAAACATTTCGTGCCCCCCCGCACGACTGTAAATAGTATCATTTGTCTATAAAATTGTTATAAGTGCACCTCTGCATAACACTGTATCCTTATTAACGTATAAGAGAATAAAAAAAGAAAGAAATGTGGATCAATTTACAACAAAGAATAGCTTTATTAACTGTAGCAGAAAAGATTTAAAGGAGCACAGGATTTAAAGGAACACAATATTAAAAAAAACTTTAACCTGCAAAACAAAAATATATAAAATAATTTGAGCTGAGCCCCCCTTTACGGAGCCTCGCGCCCCCCCTGGGGGGCCCGCCCCACTATTTGAGAAGCACTGAATTATGTTCTCATAATACAAGCTAGGTCTGCCTTCTCATTCCCTGAAACATTCTGGAAGCTTTATTACAAGCATTCATCTGGTCTACCTCAAAAAAAGATTCCACTAAAAAATATCTGGAATTTAATTCTAAGTTAGTAACTGCTTAAAAGGTCCTTTAAGGTATTTGAGAAAGTAACTGTGCTGCTTTAAGTTTTAACTGTGATTTTAATTGAAATAAAGAAAAAATATAAATATGGAATTAAAAATGAGAATGTAGCCCCATTCATATATTAGAAATCCTTGTGAAAATCTATCCTGTGCTAGATCCCCTTTCGTTTTTCCCTGCTTCACCATCATTATTTTGAAAGTTACCCATTGAAGTCACAGTTGTAAATCGAGCCTCTTTTCCTTCCTTCAGTTTTCTTTTCCTAAATATAAACAGTGTCAAGTACAGAGCTACTCTAGATAATGAAAACAGCCACTCTCTTCCTAAAGATACTGTTTTTACTGAGCTCAAAAGTGTTTCCCTATCAGAGCAAACAGTGAAGGCTGTATGAACTCTAAAGAAAAGCAGTAGAGAGAATAGATACTATGTACTACATTTTCATTTTTATATATTTTATGTATTTCTGTATACTTTTTTTATATAGAACTCACTATGTAGAGGTGGAAGATCAAGATGCGAAAATAAAGTATAAGAAGTTTTCAGATTATTATAGCACAAATCTTTGAGCAATTGTGCAATCATGCAATGAAAGGCTAAAATAATTATTTGCTGAAACTATAAAGCTGATTTCTTACAATGGACTCCTTAACAACATGCTAAATGCAGAGCATTCAAACTCCAACATTGCTTAGATCCTTGAACAACACTTAATGCCATGTTGAGATTTACTCATTCCGTTTTTACCCATTTCACATGCTACCAACCACCAAGGAAGCATTGTTAGGAGGAACTAAAATGATTTAATAAACATACCATGTGTATGTGAAAATGAAAATTTACAACATTTGTTTGTGGAATGTCAGAATAGCTTTCCCTTGCATAAAAGGTGTTACTATGTTTGAATAAGCGATAGATCCTGTGGGTGGATGAGTCTCCCAACACAAAAGAATTAGTAAAAATCAAGCAAATGCCATAAAAGTGGGACACAAAAGCATGAGTGTGATCTAGTTCAGAGTTGTAATTCTTAAACTCCAGCATTAGCAAGTTTCAAGGAGTGAGCTGCAAAGCAGTGTTAAATTACTATCAGAATAAACAAAAAACTTGGGTAATCACTGCAAGTATAAGGATGGAATATTTAAATTTGTTTCAGCATTTAAACCTTATAAAGTGGAGGTGCTTGGCCTCCACGCTTGCTGTTATTGATAAGACTGGTTGCATAAGAGAGTGATGACCAATTGCTGAATAAACCATTTTCCCAAATAGGCCAAGTTTTCAAGACATTCTTTTAAACAATCTGTCACTTCTGTACCTCATTATCCATTTGGTCTGAACATAATAATGATCATGAATTTGAAAGCTGTGCCAGGAAGGCTGATTGCAAACTCAGAGGGTGTTGGCAGATAGCTTTGAGCTAGGTTCTTAATGATCAATTTTGGCATCTTCTTTCTCCAATTCTGCTTTCTTATTGCCTTTTTGGTAGATAATTCATCTTAATAGACTATGACGAGGCATCTCTGTGGAACAAGACTTCATCTATTTCCTAATAATTGTATTAGTGACTGCATAAGACAGAATCTTTAATTCTTCTGACTTTTAAAACTCGTCTACTGCTTATATTTAGTTGTTTTTGTGGGAACAATAACAAGAATTATATTAATATTTATTTCTTGTTCCTGGCTCCTAACCATGGATGCATTTATAATATCCCCATAAATTGTACAATATTTTGAATCATTTCATCTTTACATGAAGTAAAGATATTCATAAATCTCTTAAACATATTTATCCATGATAGGATTTCATCATTTTCTTTTTATAATAATCTTTATCATCTGAAAACAGATATCACAATAGCATGCTTGCTTATCATTGTTTTCAAGGATATTGCTATTTTTTGTGCATGATGTGAAACAAGAATTCTAATGGAATTTTGAGTAACTTTGTTTTCATGTAGTAGTCAGTCATTACAGTAGATAAATAAGATGAAAGCATGCTAAAATTATTTTTGTACTTTTTCTTTCAAAAATAAATATTTGTGAGAATAGTACCTATAATATTTTAATTTCTAAATCTTTAGGCACTTTTGTTTTAGGACAGTTGTGGCAAAAAATTACATATGCTATTTTAGCATTTATTTATTATGATTTCTATTCCTATCCACTGATACATGAGCTGAGTGGTTTACAAGGGTTAAATACAACAATTAAACAAGAATAGAGCTGAGTGAGTTTTCCTAAGAAAGCAATTTCAAAAGAGACCTAAATATGTATTACAAATAGGTGATAACAAAGATTAAATAAGTGTTGCTTTTGGACATATTTTGTGTAGTTTGATGCAATTTTATTGTTTGATTAATTGTTTCAATTAAATTAAATATAATTAACTTTGCAACTGTAGCCTTCTCTCAACTAGGAAAAAGTCTCATCAGATTTCACCCAATGGAGACAATAGAAGGTAAAGGTAAAGGTTCTCTTCACACATATGTGCTAGTCATTTCCGACTCTAGGGGGCAGTTCCCATCTTCATTTCAAAGCCAAAGAGCCAACTCTCTGAAGACATCTCTATGGTCATGTGGCCGGTATGACTAAACACCAGAAGTGCACACAACAGTGTTAGTTTCCCACCAAAGGTGGTCTCTATTTTTCTCCCTGCATTTTACGTGCTTTTGAACTGCTAGGTTGGCAGAATCTGGGACAAGTAATGGGAGCTCACTCCTTTATGCAGCCCTAGGGATTCAAACCGCCAAACTGCCGACCTTTCTGATCAACAAGCTCAGTCTCTTAGCCACTGAGCCACCATGTCCCTATTGAGCCACTGAGTCCTTATATGGAGACAATACTGAATACAAAAATATAATTATTAACAGTAGCAATGTCAATAGGACATCAATGTTTAAACGATGGAAACATCCATATTCACAATGTACACAATCTTCTTGTGCCTTGAGAACATCACTTAATATTGTCTGTTCATTTTGTTGCCAGGCCACTTTCTTCCATGAATTAAATAATCAGCTAGTTGATCTTATTTGCTGTCCACCGTGATCTTGAAATTTAATCACAGTATATTTAATTATCCTAATAGAAGTCTTCATACTCTTTAATAATTGTAACTATGTAAATCAGATTAAAATTATTGATTTCAAACTTGTTAATTGATTCAATCAGCAGTACATGCTGTGGTAGATGTATTAATCTCCTGTTTATTTTTCTAGCCCATGAGCCAAGTGTGATATAGAACAATAGATCTTTTACAGAAACTGCAAATTTTCTAAGATAGAGCCAAAGTAACAAGTATTATGCATATTTTATTACTGTACTTTTATACATTTTCTTAATATTGGTATAATCAATTCATGGAATAAAAGGCTGAAACAATCTAAGGAACAGCTCAATAATGAGCATTCCTTTTTATACAGATTGAATCCTCATGCATGCATTGCTGAAATCTGACCCAATTCCCATTCCATGCATTAAGAATGAACAAATTTGCATATCCTTGAAAATCACTCAACAGTTTCTAGTAATTATTATTCCTCTCTTAGTTAATGTCCATTTTCCCCAGGACAATTTGGAGCAACATATAAAATGAAGAACCTATTTTTAGCAGCCCGATGTTTTTATCACAGAAATTGAAAAACGAAACCCAAATGAACAAGACAATGTTGATCTCACCAAATGCAAAGGGACTAAATTTACCTCATAAATTAAAGTGACTTTTTAATACATTAAAAAACTTACAAAGCTAATATTGTTGGCCTACAAAATATTCACGTAACAATAAATCACGTGGCTTATAGGAAATGTGACACAAATATACAACATTAAGAACGATGAAATAAAATAGCAATTTATCTCAAATTAGTTTCCTAGATCAAATGATAAGGGAAGAATTTAATATTTAAAATAAGAAAATCAAATTCTAAATGGCATCCATTTATTTTCCAAATACAGATAAGGAATCATTCTTAAGATTGAAACTTTTTTATTTTATTTTTTATTTTTATTTTTATAAAACCACTCAAATATCAGACAAGATATTGATAGGTAATTTACTTGATATATAGAGAACAATGACCTTCATTGCTTTACAATATTTAATTAAAAATAAACTATTGACTCGGATGTCAAGTTTAAAAAAAAAAATTAGGATTCTAAGCTGATCACAAATCCATAAAATGTGGCAAATTATTCTGTGTCTAGTGAAACATTTTCTGACCAAAGTACAATAGAGTTGAAATCAGAGGTTTTGACATATAAAATATTATTTCAAGCTACATTTTAAAATACAGTTTGGAGACGGAGACGTTTAGAGATCAATCTCATATAGTGCCAAGAATGAAGGAAAAAACAAAACAAATTCAAGGTTGCTATTTATTTCACATTATAGGTAATGGAATCTTCCATTAGGTAAAATGAAACATTTTAATTCAGACAGTAATATTGTGCACACTTTTGTGGTACCCAGACAATAAATGCAGTGGATAGATTTAGTGAAACTAATAGTTCTGTTCTGTTCTCCAATGCCTCAGTGAATTCCCTAATCTATTTGTTCTTTTCAGGTGCAGTAAAGGACACAGTCCCATCAGTTTTAATATATTTTGTATTATATTACATGAAAGAATAACAACGAAATCCCTTGACATTTTTTCCCATTTACTTAGAACAACATGGAGTGGCTTGCAAAGACTGTAGAATTTAGAATCTACCATTTTTTTCCATCAATCAACACTTTATCCAAGGGTGCATCCCCTTAGGTTTTTCTTTGAAATAGTATTACCAAGCCATTTTAAATATATACTCGAGTCTTTATATAAGACATATTTAAATAAGGCATTTTAAGATTTAATCTGATTTTTTCAAACAAAGGCAATATATGGAATCTATGCTTCCACATTCGTATATTCTATTGCTTTTTTGCTTTCCTTTGATAACATTAATATATAGAAGGTAATTAGATCCAAAACAAGCATAGAATGGTCTTTTCAAATAAAATATAAAGCACCTGAAAAAATTAAGCTTAATAATGTCTAGAAAGTGTTTAACTTCCTAATGGGTAATTTGATTTTCTCTTTACACAGAAATTATATTATACCACTTCAGATTTAGACTTAAATCTAATCTAAGACATAATTATCAACAAGCACGTTCTCCCAGCAGACATTGTGTCGAATTGACTGTGTAAATTGATATTAGAACTGTAAGCATAGACTATTGATTTAATCTATCCAATATCATCTGTGCTAATAACTGTGCAAACAAAACAAAACATTCTATGGTGTAGTAACTCAAAGTAATTGAAAGATAATTGATTATATGTACCTGGATTTTTCTGTCTATATTTGAACTCTAGGTAGAATTATAATTAACTTTATTTCTATCCCAAAATTTGCATTTTTCTTTGGGAACAGAAATGCCTTTTCTACTTATTTAGAATGTATGATTTATCAGATGTGGATCTAATGTACTCTGAACCTACTTTAAAAAATCTTGTAACACAGATAGTATGAATTTTGTTGTACTTATTATGAAAAAGATTGGGACATATGTTTTTTTCTCCAAAATCTTATTGGTATTAATTGCATTTTCTGCCTGTTTCCTACATTTGGTCTGTGAATTGTTTCTTTTTATTTATTTTTCTTTTCATCATTGTCAGGTTTGACAAGAATGGTCACTTGTAGTAGATCTAGTATGTCAAATTTTCATTGTTGTGCTGAGATGCAGACAATATTTCCAAGATAAGCATCTATCACCAAAGTTCAGTGTTGCCCTAACCAAAAAATTGACAGGCTATTATGTTGCTGATATTCCGAATATGCAAATCTTTTTACTTTTAAAAATGGGATTTCAGACCATCTTAACACACTGGATTTAAAATATTTATATTCTGTTTCAAGCACATCGAAAAAAATTAGATACTGTTTAGATTTATGTTGTGGCCCAGCAGGAGCCATTGGAGCTGCCACCAGACTCCAACAGCGTGGGACCCATATGAGTCAGCTCTGGAGGATGTGGAGGACCCTGGGCAGGGTTCTGACTCTGAGCAGGGATCAGAGAGGCTGGTCGGCCACCAGGAGACGCCTGAGGCATGGATCAGTGGTGAAAGCCAAAGGAAGGGTGCTCCTGATGTCATGCCTTGGAACAGTGTGGAGGGGTCACAGGACAGTGAGTCAGACATCAGCAGTGAGATGCTCGTTATCGATGCGCTAACAGGCGTAAGGAGCAATTGGGCAGTTACAGGAGGTAATTGCTCTCAGTTGCTGATAATTAGACTCCTCTCCAGACTATAAAAGGACTGCTTGTGCACACGCCCTTTGCAGAAGTCAACGCAGGAACTATTGTGGAAGTACAGTCTTGTGAGCGTGGCAGGCTGGATAGCTGCTATTGCGTGTCAGTGCCGGAGGGTTCTGAAGGTCGAGTTGTGTTGGATTGCTGCCAAGGATCTGTCTGTCTGTGCAATAAACCTCTTGAAGTATCTTTGGCTCGGAGTGTGTCTGTGATTGCGGGGGAAGAGGGGGGTCAGAACAGATTTGTATAATTCTGATATATGTTACTTTGCATACAAGATCAAATGTTTTTCCCCATTTTTATTTGCTGTATTTTTTGTTCATAAAGCATGATAAAGCATGATTTTTTTTTCATGAAGCTCAATAATACTAGAACGTATACAGTATATGCCTATAAGGCACCCCAAATCAATGATTGCAAAATTTCTGTCTATAAGAAAAATATTCAAACTTATCTTCCACTTTTTTATACGGTGGGTTTTAAAATAATGTTTGTTGAAATATAGACAACAAAATATGGTGTGAGACCTATACTATTTCTGATAAATGGCTGTCCGGTCTCTTCTTAAACGTATCCAGTGAGGGGGCACCTGCAACTTCCAAAAGCAAATTGTGCCACTAGTTAATTGTTCTCACTGTTTGCTCTGACCCACAACAACTGTTTGGAATTTTCTTCTTAGTTTTAGGCTGCTTCTCTCCTTGGTTAGTTTCCATCCATTGTTTCTTGTCCTGCCCACAGGTCCTTTGGTAAATTAATTGGCTCCCTCTTCCTTGTGGCAGCCCTTCAAGCATTGGAAGATTGCTATCATGTCACCCTGGTATTTCTTTTCACTAGATACCCATTTCCTGCAATTATTCTTTGTGTTACTTTTATAAATGAACAAATAAAAGAAAAAACAGGAAAGCCAATGAATAAAAAATAGCAGATGTTTAAAGATATTCAAACAAAAATGTATGAACCACCAAAGCCAAATCAATAAAATATAGAAGGAACAACTACTACAATAGACAAGGGTATTTTTAGCAAGCAAATGGATCTTTACTCTCAAAGAGAAATAAGCGGATGTAAAGGACCCGAGAGGAAGCAAAGCTTTGCTAGGAAAAAATGATACAATGTATTGAAGTATGTCCTGAGGCTGATTGACAATGAATTGTCTTGTTGTAAAATAAGATTTAATTTTTCCCCCTGCCCAGAAGAAATAGGGAGTCTGAATGCTAGTTCCAAAGCAAGTCCCCGAAACACTAAATACTACATTCCAAGGGAAAACCCTAATGAGCTTTTTAAAGCCTTCAGCTTTAACTTTGATTGATTGAAACAGATGTTCAAACAATAGAGAGTTCTTGTTCTCTTCATTTTACTGGGTTTTCATATTTCAAAATTTGTCCTTTAATCTTTTGCTCATAGTACATTGGAATAAAAAAATAGTGGGACAGATGTACTATCCACCATTTTTTATATTCTAACTTTGCTGGTCATCTCTACAACATGTGGAACAATATGTTCTAGGGTTGAAGATTTCATGAAAGAAGTTCTAGTTCTCTTCTCCATGAAATCTCTTTTCCAAAAGAAATAGTCCTTTTTAGTAATGAATAGCTGGTTTTAAAAGGAAACCATTAACTATTAGCCTTCAGCTACTGATCTGTAAGGCTGAGAAACAGCAACAAAAGAACAGAAGATAACTTCTAAACTTTAAGTTTCTCTAGTTTAGTTTTGGTTTCTAGGACTATTTTCAGCTCTATTCAAAGATGCCAGATATAGAGAACTAAAATCTTCCATGTCACAGAACAATCTGAGTAATGCCTTTCTCTGTGCCATTCTTATTGCATTGTTAAGGAAGTAACGAAATAACAGGTAACAATTTCTGTAAATATGTATTGATTTGAATGTTAGATTTATACTCCATATTTCATTCAGGAGCTGAAGGCTCAAGAAGATTCCCACTGAATCAGACCAAACATCTCCTTATAATTCTTGAGTAGAAGTGCCCACAATGATGGAAGAGGTAATGGAGGAAGGCAAATGATTAAATTAATGTCGTGATGCATGTGTACATTAAGAAAATGCATGTAGAAAAGGAGTAGAGCTTGGGTCATGGTATAACTCTGCTTTTGTCATTTTGGTTTAAATTTCCAATCTTCCACATACTGGATCTCTGTAGTTTGCCATCCATGTTTCACACAAAGATCAACTAAGAAACTCACAAGCAGGAAAGGAAAAGGAAGCACCAAATGCAGGCATTAAGTTATTGGAGGTATGTATGTATGTGCACATGTGTTTATTTAAATAAAGAAAAGAGGCTTGCATGCCAGAAAAATAAGACAAAAAAATCATGCATTTTCTAAAACAGAAAGACATACTTATGGAATATTCTTTCTCACCAGCACAAGGTTCTGTGACTGGCAAAGATGACTGGAAGGCTGAATTTGCTTAGTTCAATAGTGTCTAAAATGGAACTATTTTAAAATTTTATAGCTTCACGAAAAAGAAATGGAAGTATATTGCAATAGCAGAAGGGTCTATTCTATAGAAATGTAATTGGATAAAGGACTGCTAAAGTCAAGGTCCATGAATAAAAAGTAGTGTTTTGGCTGGATTTAGAATGAATAGCCTAGAAGCATTTTGGGAAAAGGAATGTGGAAAATGACTTAATATACCAGACAGCTCTTCTTGCATCATAGAAAATATGGAGTTGGCATAGTTCATTATTAAAGAATAAAACATGTTTTAAATTCATAGCAGGATAAAATGTGAATTAAAATATAAAAGTAAGACGTGGCAGAAGGGAGAGATAAAAACCTGCTTGTGAGACATGTACAAAAACAGGAAAATGTCAAAAGCCCTAAACCAGAGTCCAGTGAAAGTTCCAGTAAAAGTTCTTAGGTCAAATGCCCAAAACCACAGAGTTCAGCTAAAGTTCGTACAGAGACACATAGTCAGTACCTATGGCCCAACACCAAAGGAGAAGTAAGAAAATATCTACTTATAAGGCTTCTTTCCTCAAGATAACCAATAAGAAATGAGTTAAGTGTTTCCGTGTTACGCTGCTTTTGAGAATGTATAAGAATGCATGCTTCAATGACAAGGGTTGTTCAGAACTTGCATACTAGCCTTTGACTAGTTTTCTGAACCTGACTGCCAATAAACTTCTCCTTGATCCCGAGATGTCTAAGTCTTGTTATTTTCTGCAACAATTATGGCAACCTGCAGCAGGATTTAGAGCTATATTTCACTGAGGAAGGAATGGACCGACTGGTGCCCAATCGAGGCCATCTTGCCCAACCTTTGGGCACCCACAGAGACTTTCTCTGGAAGGGGGCAGATGACCCCCCTCGGGCATCTGGTGGACCCCGCCGATCCAAGAACCTGACCGGGTTCAGGACAAGTCAATAAATTACGCCGGCTGAGAAGAGAAGATGCCTGCAGGCTGGTATTGTGGGAATTGTAGACCCGATTAAGAGTGGAAGAGGGGGCCTGATCACCCCCCTGAGCCCAGGATAGCGTCCCTTCCTAACGGAACCGGTGTATCCTTATGAGGCTCTAGAATTGTGTGGGTGGTTAAGCCACTGCAGTTCCTGTTGGTGACTGTGATTCTCCAGAGCCGCAGGTCAGTGGAAAGTGTCTTAGAAATAGAATATGGGTGGTGAAGGAAGCATTTCTCGAACACCTCTTCAAAATATGTTACTCTATACATCTTGATCTTTAAAAAATAGGCCAGTGCTCACTGGGAGATCTATAGATAGATATAGAAAACTTTAGATCTTTAAAAATATGCCAGCACTTGCTGGGAGATCCCCCCCCCCCAAAAAAAAAATAGAAAAGAGAAGACACTGAACACCCCAGAACAAAGAAGGAAAAAAGAGTTGTAAGGTGTGTAGTCCTGGGTGGACAGGATACAACACTCTTAGAAAAACCCTGAGATATAGTCAGTTACCAGAATGGGTAACAAGCCTCAAGGAGGAACGAAAAAGAAAAGAGAGTCTCAACGAAACATTTAGTTCCTGTGTTGTTTTAACTTGCATGTTTGTCCTTGTTGATGTGTTTAAGTGTTTTTTTGCTTTGTTAAAAAGAAAGAAAGAAAAGAAAAGAGAGAGAGTCTTTGACATCAGTGTCCTCCACCTGTGTATCTTTGACATGAAATGGTTGACACTGAAGAAGTAGGTGACCCAGGAAGACAAAAGGTTGAATCAGATATTGATTAGAAAGAACAGACTGTCCCATTAGGTGGGGCCAGGAAGAAGAAAACCAAAAAGGTTACCAAAGGGACAGATCAAGTGGACCACAAACCCATTCCAAGGAAGCAGTTGGGAAAAAAAAACTCAAATTGCCCCTAATGGAATTTTTATTGCCAGGAGTTGAGGGGGAGCTACGTAAGGTGTGGATATATGCTCCATTCTCAATGGCTGATTTATATAATTGGAAAAATCAAATTCCTGCTTATAGAGAAAATCCAGATAAGATGTATGCCCTTTGTGCATCCATTTTTCTGAACTCACCAGTCTACTTGGGCATACATACAAAGTCTGATGGAAATTTTATTAACCCCAGAGGAAAGAAGGCTGGTGAAGGGAACCATGAATTAGCCTTTTCAGAAGGATCATGCAAAAGATCCGGCCTGGACATGGTTACTGGAGGAACCAGATTGGGAACCTTAGTCCATTCAGCTGCAAAACTATTGGACCTTAGTTTTGTTAGGACTCAAACAAAAAGTTAAGAACTTAGGGAAGGTCTATCAAATTCAACAGAAAAAAGATGAAAATTCAGGGGAATTCTTAGAATACATTTATCAAACCCTTAGGCAATATACCACATTAGATCCTGAGGTTGAAAAAATAAGAGAATGGTGATATGATCTTCATTGGTCACTCTGCAGATGACATTAGGGTAAAAATTACAGAAGACAAAAAGTGGGGGCAGGAAAAGCATCTCTGAACTTGTGGAATGAGCATACAAAGCATATATTAATTGGGCTCAAATTTCAGAGAAGAAGGAATTTTAAAGAGCAAGAAGAAATGTAATTTTTTTGCCAGAGCCCTTAGACAGGAAAAGCGGGAGGCCAGGGAGACTTACTGGAAGAATGTACGAGGAGGAGTCAGTAGTTAGAATCCCACACCCAGTCAGAGAAAGAGCCCTCCAGTTAGCAAAAAGAAAGATGGTTAATGTCTACACAGACAGAAAATACGAATTTAGAGTTTTACATGCTCATAGGGCTATTTGGAAAGAAAATACTCACTGATTTTGTCACTCGATACATGCTGGCAAAAGGCACCTTGAGAAATCTTTCTTGACTCAAGAAAAGGGAAGTGGCAACCCTCCACAGTTTAGCAAAGGGGGAGGCACATTGCCTTAAAATCCTGGCCGCAACTGCTCTTTTGATCAAGGAAGCTAATAAATTGACTTGTGGGCAGCCAATTACTATATTTACTAGTCATGCAATTCGTGGAGTATTAGAAACAAAGAGCAACTAGTGTGCTTGCCCGGGGAATTAAAGATCTCATATGGGGGATCTGCACAATCTCCAAGCTGGATGCTCGCATCCAGCAGAAAAGGGAAGTTGGCAGCAGCCCGTGGCTTATCTCCCCAAGCTGGAAGGTCAGACCCAGCAGAAAAGGGAAGAGCAACTGACAGAGAAGCAAAGCTGTCAGCAACCCGAGATGATCAGAGCCAGCCTGACATGGTAGCTAATGCAGAATTGGAAATGCGAAGGGGACTGAGCCCCAGATATTCCAAAGCAGAGGAATTCGAGGCAACTGTAGATTTGAAGTGACTAGAATCCTACTTAAGGACAAAGTGTGTCTTGAAACTCACCTTGAATGGGTGAATGCATTGCCGCTGGCACTTTGGTCTGTGCATACACTCCATGAAAGGGAATTAGGTTATCTCCTTTTGAAATGATGTTTGGGAGACCCTCAGTTATGTGCTAACTTGAAAAATCACATAGGGGACCTAGGTCAAATAGGGATCTTATGGGTGAATCAAATGGTGGGAGAATTAAATAAGAAAATAAAAGAAATCCAGCAATACTGTGTGTCCCTCAGTCCACCATTTCTGAGCACCTCTAGTCATAATATTCAGGTGGGAGACAGGAAAGGAAAGAACTTGAAACCCAGGTGGAAGAGCCCATATACTGTGGTCATGTGCTCTCCACCTGCAGTAAGGGTGTTGGAATCCAAATTTTGGATTCATTGGACTCGAGTTAAGCCATGTCACTGCGTTAATTGGTTTGCTTAGCTGTGCTGAAATTTATTGCGCATGCTCTAGTTCTTATCTGACAAATGAATTAATATGCATGCTCATTCACATTCCAACTTAACTTTCTCTTCTGATCTTCTGTTCGCCTGCGAAGGACGCAGGCACATAACTCTGCAGAGATGTAATTAATTCAGTTAGCAAGTTTTTGTATTTTTATTTTCTTTTATATTAAAAATGTTTTTTATTAGATCTTGTTTTGGGTTTATTTTCGCTTATTCAAAAGTATGCTACAAGGAAAGCCATGGTCCACGCTTCGTTAATGGGTGGAACTCCCCCCTAACAAGCCAGATACTGATAAGTATTGGGAGGCAGACCAGGACGAAGCCCGTCTTCTAGTGGTATGCTTAAAGAAGTGTCCCCTATAACTGTCTTACCGGCAACAGGCACACTACATATGGGGCAGAAGAGGCCCTACTGGAGTAAATCCTGGAAGCTGACCTCTCTACGTATGGCTGAAGATTTGGAGGAGGAAGACAACATTCCATTTATTAGATATAAGATGTATTAGAAAGTTTGAGCATCTGTCAGGGTATGGAAAGTCAAGTATTCATGGCCCGTAACTGCACTATCTCTTGCTTTAGTAAGTGTGATTACCCTTATTGTGATTTGTTGTTTTGGGTATTCATTCTTCGGGAATTGCCCCCTCCTGAGAAAGACAGGTGCTGAGGCTAAAATCATTGATTGTGACCAAGAGGAATGCGAATCCTCTGATGACACTTATGTTTGAGGAACCGTGGGTTCTTTGTAGTATAATAGGAGTTTTTGGATTGTGGGCAATATATTTAGCAAATAAGATTTGGTTCTGTGGATCGCCCAAAGCTGATATTGCCCTTCCTCAAACTATATATAACCTCCGTCTTCTCACTGACGTGGTGATTCTGTAAGCTAAAAGAATTGTGTTTGGCGTAAGGGACAATTATGAGCTTTTTGTGGTTTTGGCTGTTATTGGCAAAGGGCTTGCTAAGTGATAATGTCCTGAATATTAGTTCCCAATGCTGTGAAAATACCCGAGCAACCCCCCTTGCTCTTGAAGAAAGATCCGAGGATGTTAAAAACCCCAGAGAATAGGGTAGAATCAAGTTACAGGATGTGGAACAGGTCTGCTCCCACCAATGGCACATCATTTATGCTTGGGGATGGAACTGTAAGCCAATCCCAACACCTAAGGTCAATCATCTGACAATCCCTGTAAGAAATAGGACAGAGCATAGGGAAAATGGGCCCCTGCAACAATTGAGGAAAGGGAACTGTATGTTAAGAGTGCTGGAGTTAGGTCAAAGCTTAATTAATCAGTCTGACCCTGCCCTGGTTCAAAAATGCTGGTTGTGTTTATCTGCTGGACCTTCATCTTATCATGCTGTTCCAGTTGAGCCAGATCTTTGGGAAAAGACCAAGGCTACGATAGTGCTTGACAAGGGAGGTAGATGGGGAACCAAAGCAGCAGAAGCCCAGCTGCAAAGTGATTTGTATAATTCACTCAAAAAGCTGGGGATAAGCCATCTCCACATCATTGGCTTCATAGCTGTGGGTGTAGAAATTATAGGGTTACCCTCCTTGTGCATCAAACATTATCAGAAACCTGGCATTCCTGTGGGGTCGCTGTCAGAAGAACAGTGCCCATCTGAAATGTTCCTTGCCCCTAGGAAGACACTTGTGGACATGAAATTAAGTCACAGCATGTCTCCTTCTGCTCACAACCTCTTCCAACAGAAGGTCACTTTCTCACTTCTGCCCCTACTCGTTTTTAACCTTTGGGAGGGGAATCTGACTACTGGAAGATGCCCAAGGCCATTTCAGCCACCCCAATTCCCAGTTTGGCTTTTGATTCAATCCACTATGGGATTTTGTGTTCACTTTCCCCCTGGAAACACCAATTCCCACTATCTCTTTGAAGGTCCAATCCTCAGGGGAAAGCAAATGAACCCTAACCAAGAAGTTCCATAACAGCCCCTGACTGGTATGTTCCTAGCAGGAACCTTACAGGTCTGGACTAATGAAAGGAACCTCCGAGCCCATGTCTTCTCCATGAACATAGGCGTATGTGTAGGAGAAAATGGACTTTTCTTTCTATGTGGGAAAAATGCATATCTATGCTTACCTTCCAACTAGACTGGTACATTCACCCTAATACACCTCTTCCCTAAATGGGTGTGGTAAGCGGGGAACAGGCTCTCCCTGTACCTCTAATGGGACATGTTCAGAAAAGGGTGCCAGTCCTAATTCCACTGTTAGCGATCCTGGGAATAGGCTCAGCAGTTGGAACAGGCGTGGGTGGAATCACACAGTTTAGGCAGCTGTCAGAGGAATTCCAAGAAACCCTAAACCAAATTGCTGGCCCCCTGGTTGAGGTCCAAGATCAAATAGACTCCTTGGCAGCAGTGGTTTTACAAAACCAGCATGCCATAGATCTCTTAACTGCTGAGAAAGGTGGGCTATGTGTATTCCTGGGAGAAGACTGCTATTTCTATATGAATAAATCAGGTGTGGTCCGAGGGGTAGACAAAGAATTGCGGGACTGAGCATCCTCAATTGGGCAAAGACTGCAAGGGACAAACACATGGTTTTCTTGGTTATCGGGATCAGGTTGGATTAAACAAATGCTGTTTCTTCTGCTATGCGGGATCGCAAGCCTAGCCTTTCTTCCTTGCATAATACCCCTATTCAAGCAACTCGTTATGAGATCCGTAAAGGAAATACAGTTTGAAAAGGAATTAATTCTGATGGAAAGCCTTATTGACCAAAGTATTGCCCCACATCCCTATGATGGAGATGAAATTTCAGATACTGGCACATATGTTCAACTTGCACCTTGGGAGCGGAGAGAGTGCCTTCGGAGGATAAGCTCTAAGAATTATTCTATGTGTATTCCTTGTTTCTTTTCTTTCTCACTGATATGTATTATTATTCTGTATGCAAAACTGTGTAATAGGCTAGACTCAATTGTAACTATTAATAGAGTCTAGAAGGGGGGGATAAAGCAGTATAAAATGTGAATTAAAATATAAAAATAAGACGTGGCAGAAGGGAGAGATAAAAACCTGTTTGTGAGACATGTATAAAAACAGGAAAATGTCAAAAGCCAAAAACCACAGAGTCCAGTAAAAGTTCCAGTAAAAGTTCTTATGTCAAATTCCCAAAACCACAGAGTGGTTAGCTAAAGTTCATACAGAGACACATAGTCAGTACCTATGGCCCAAGACAAAAGGAGAAGTAAGAAAATATCTACTTATAAGGCTTCTTTCGTCAAGATAACCAATAAGAAATGAGTTAAGTGTTTCCGTGTTACGCTGCTTTTGAGAATGTATAAGAATGTGTGCTTCGATGACAAGGGCTGTTCAGAACTTGCATACTAGCCTTTGACTAGTTTTCTGAACCTGGCTGCCAATAAACTTCTCCTTGATCCCGAGACATCTAAGTCTTGCTATTTTCTGCAACAAATCAGCTGCAGCATTTTTCTTTTTTTTAAAACAGAATTTTATTGGTTTTTTAAAGAAAATAATCAGGGAAAGGGATAGTGGGTGAGGTTACATAAGCATATAAACTTTTATCTTAAAATAATTTCAATCATTTTATATCAAACAGATTTTCAAGTTCATTTTTGTGATCTGAGTTTTCTCAATGTTGCCTCTTCTCCTCCCCCCGGCAGAGCTCTGGCACCTCCCGTGTCCTGTATGTCCGGTGTAGTGTCATCAGGTTTATCTAGGAGGACTTTATTTTTTTCCATAAAGGCCTCCGCTTCCATAGTTGTATTAATTCTAACTCTTGTGTCCCCCAAGAAAATTAGCATACCTTCTGGCATGAGCCATCTGAACCACACCCCTTTCTGGTATAATTTATTTGCTAGAAGTGAATATTTTTTTCTTTTATCTCTAACTTTCTTAGGGATTTGTTTCAGGATGGCTATTTCTCTATCATTGTATTTTAATGCTTGCCCTCTTTGTGCACTCAGAATCTCATCTCTTGTAGTCTTTCTAAGAAATTTAATATGAACCTCCCTTGGAACATTGTGTGTTCTGGCGTATGCTAGCTGCAGCATTTTTCACAGATCAATGGAAATTGTCAAGAATTGAAACTACATTTTGCCTTTTAGCCCATCCTTATAGTCACATTTGGGATTATAAACAATAAATATACAATAATATCGGCAACTGCCATCTCTTTTAACAACAAATTGGAAAAACACAGAAAAATCTTATTTCTTGCAGGATTATTAGCATAAATAACCAGAATCATATAAGGGAAATTATAAATTGGGTAGGGGAAAGATTTTATATGTATATGGAAGCAAATACAGAAGAGAATTTAGGGATTACACTAGATAATTCCTGGATGATGACCCAGGATTTTACCCTTGAGAAGTAAATGATATTTTCTGCTTGCATTTCTAGAAGCACTACATACAGAATTTAGTAAATAGCTGCACTATTGAGCTTTTTCATAATGGTGAATACTCTATAATCCTTTTCCTCCCTATGAATATAAAATCTAAGCAACATTATAATGGCAAACACATGGTCTTTATATCAGGCATTCTTTTTGGCTATAGGCTATGGAAATCAAGGCAGTTTGTCTGCACATTACATTGACTGTGGCCTTAGATTAGCTATAATCTAGTTTAGGTTAGAACAGGATGCAGCATAGACCACAAAACAGCTTGTCTAAATGAACTCATTTTCATCTAGGTAGATGAGAAATTCTCTGCTGAGTTTCCGTCTGCTCTGTTATCAGCTGCATTATAAATAGATTGGCTGAACACTGGTAACATGGCTACATGCCCAGAAGCAGCAGGACATTCCTTCTCTTTGGATTCTTTGTCTCTTCCTTGGCATCAGAATTTCACATTGGATGATTCCAGGCTTGTAGTCCTAAACCAGGCCTGACTCTAGGAACATTGCTTTAAGTTGGCAGATTCTGAATGCCAGTTAAGTGGCTAAAACATGAAGAACCAAACCATTGAAAGGAACTGGGAGGTTTCATCATGCTGCTGATTTCTCAGTAGGAAAAGATGTCAATTAAGGATGCTGCACATAACCCTTAGTAGTAGTCATATTGTCCAGGAAATGAGAAAGTGTTACCAAAAAAAATCCCAATCTTTTTCCCCCCTCAAACATTTCACTCCACTCAGAGTTGTTCCACTGACATTAGACTCCAATGTCTAATGTCTTCACTAGACTAGGGAGAAAACATCACATTTCTGCAGAACACAAGTTGCAGCTTTTGTTTATTTAGTCAGATCTCCCACTGTGCAAAATGTGGTTACATGGGTGTTACAAACCCCTGATAATTACTGTATGTGACAAGGCAAGTGACAAGCAATTCAGCTCCTCTGCACTTTATAATGAATGCTCACATTGAGCCTTATATTTCATTGGCAGCTCAGGAATAGCACTGGTCAAATTTCTGCTTGTTTTCATTATACAGGCGGCCTTTTTTCTTTGTGCACTATGGGCATAATAACTCCTCATAATGATACCAGTTTCTGCTGGTACTAAGAATCATGATATGATATAACAATTGCTGCATATATGAAAAAAAATGTCATTTTTTAAGGACAGGAAGGACAAAATCTGTGGGTATTCTACAACTTCTGCTGATGTTTCAGATTAAATTCAAATAGTAATTTTATCCTCCATTATGTTTTATAACAGTCTAATTTATAAGGCACTTTGCAATTTTTCTTTCATGTATTCTCATACTATGCTATTTTTTTAAAAGGATCATTGGTATTAAGAGATAAGAGCTTTTACAACAGGGATGTCAAACTCACGTCATCACAGCAGTGTCACATGACATATCAGGACTTCCCACCCTTTGCTAAACTGGGCAGGGGCGGAGCCATGTCACACAACTGGCCAGTGGGCCCCTGCTTTGCAAAATACCCTGTCTCCTTCTCCACACCTCATATACGGATTTGCTATGTCTCTGGTTTCTTGTTTCTCTTGTTTTTCATGCAGGTAGGTTATAAATTCATCTTATTTCAGTCAGAGTGCCCCATTTGTTTGGAGGCTTAGAGTGGGACATTAAGGGATCCAAGTTTTTTAAAAATGTTTGCTTCTTTGAACTTGAAGTTGAAATTAATCCATCAAAGTATTTTATTCCATTGGACTCCTCAAAATATGCATCAGAAAAGATGGTCTATTGATTTTCTCTGATGGTAATATAATAAATGTTAAGGAATCATTCATGTCAGAATTTTTGATCATGTCAGATTTTTGTTTCTTTTTGGAAGACTGTTGTAACATGAATAAATAGATATCAAATTAAAAATGTCATATTTTGATTTATATTATATTACATGATTTCCTATATTATAAAATTGGGAAATCTAACTTTTTTTGAGCAGTACTGTTTATATTGATGTGGGAAAATCAAAAGATTTACACTGCAAGACTGGAAAAATTCTATTACTTGGTTATAAAAATCTGAATTCAAGAAATGTGTATATTACCCATTTTTAAAAACACTATTTTCCACTAGTGAAAGAGTGACACAGTACATTTTCCTTTACATAGAATTCAAAATATTTTACAAAACTAGGTAAATTTCTAAGTATAATTTTATATATTGTTATTATGTGATTTTTGTATTACATAACTAATTTCTTTGATATTAATCTTTTTTTTAAATGTACTGTATATTTTTATGTATTTATGACAAAAATGTCACATATTTTAAATAGAAGATAAACAATATGTAATGGAAGTGAAAGTGCTATGTTTGAGTTATAAGATATCAAAACCTACAACAACTAACAAACCTCTTTGACCATATTATAATATAAGCAACATGTATTATGTTATTTTTAGTTTCTGAGAAAAAGCCTTAATTTTATTGTATAAAATCCTTTCTGTCAATCAAGAATTCTTTTTTCATTTCTTGGTTTCAAGAAATCTGTATTACCCTGTTGATATTTAATCTTAGTAATCTATTGAAACATCAAATATAAAATGGAATATCTACTGTAAAGTGGATGTAAAGAATAAAACTTAAGAATGCATTTTAAGTATATTTTTACAAGATCATATAAATGCAATTGCTGTGACATTTTTCTTAAGTTCCCTTTTCTTTTTGTCAAATTGAGCCTGCATTGTTCACTTTGCAGCCAGTTGAGCATAAGACGTGGGTGTACCCAGCTCACATTCCAGTTAGGAAAATGGTAATGTTCAGTTTAGAAACTTTCTATCGTGAAAGTATAGCATACATGCAGTGTAATTTTAATCCTTTTTCTTTAGTGAAAGAATAGTTCTGCATTCTGAGCAGCATCTTAAGATGCTCTTCATGGAACAACGTGAAATTGTTCCATTTAAACAAGCAGTCCAAAGGCATTCACTTGTTGTGAGCTAAATTTATCTTTCTTAGATGTTCAAACCTTCATTTGTGTTTCCAGCAATTCAATTCTCTCCAAGATTGCAGCCCGTTTCTTTGTTATCCTGATATAGTTGAAAAAAAGAGTCAAGGAGCTGTGAGGAAATATCTCTGCCATCTGGGGATCAATTGGTTATGTATTGTCTCCATTTCTTGTATTAATCCTTTCTCCTTGCACTAAGGATCCCTGGAGAGGTTGATATAAAAATAATACATTCTGTTTAACATGTCCCTATCACCTAACCAGGATTTGAGAGGAGCAGGCACTAAGTTGAAATCTTTTTCTCAGATTTTTTTTGAGAGTAAAGATCCGTCTTTTCTCCAACACAAAACTTTCCCCTTGTGCCTTTTTAATTGCTTTGTCTCCTTGTTGAAGATATATTGATATTTGCCATGTGATAGCCATTGCCAAGAAATCAATTGGTATCTCAGCTCTCCAGGAACATATGAACAAATCTAAATGCATTAGTTCAGACTGCAACAATTCTACAGTCACTTATATGAATGTCAGACCTTCGTAACTATGAAATATATTTCTGAGCAGACATGTATAGGATTGCATCTTGCAATTTTTTTGAAGCCCCACTTAATTATCAGCTGTTTCCAAGTTCTCCTTTAGATTCAGTAGCATACTACACTCAAACCAGATTGGAAGAATAGCCCTCAGTGACAGTATACCCTCCCTCAAGATGACAGCAATATCAAAATTATCATGCATGTACCCAAATGTTCAACCAAAATGTTGGAGATGCGGGTGCATAGATGCTACCTTTTTTCATGTATGGTGGACTTGCAATAAGGTTAAAGCTTTTTGGATAAAAATATGGTGGGTTATGCAAAATGTATTTAAGAAAAGAATACAATTTATTCCGAAAACGTTCTTACTGGGTATAACTAAGGACTTTACTAAAGGGGAAACAAAATTGGTTTTGTATATGGTTACAGCAGCTAGGTTGTTGATTGCGCAACATTGGAAAAAAGATTTTTTACCGACAATTGATCAATGGATTCAGAAAGTGGCGGGATTCGCCGAAATGGCAAAAATTTCAGCCTTCTTAAAAGGCCAGAAGCAGGAGAATTACACACAGGAATGGGTAAAATGGATTACATACAGAATAAATATCAGACTAGGAAGTACTATGTAGCCTTTAGTTAAGAATGTTTAGACTGATAGATGATCAGAGTAAATAATACATGGGATGCTTGGAATTGTTAGAGTGGTGTATAGCGGAAGTCAGGGGGGTGGGTTTGATTGGGAGGTGGGGGTGGGTTAGGGTGGAGGGTGGGGAAATATATATGCATAACTAATCTAGAAGATGGGATTAATGAGATATTGCTACTTTAAGAGAAACCTATATTAGGATTTATATATGTTTAGGTACAATATTTGAATGAGAAATCTATTTTAAGATGGGGGAGGGGGGGTACAGTATTTGGTACAATATTTGAATGAGAAATTTTTTTAAGACAGGGGGAGGGGAGGGGGTACAGTATTTGTATGTGATTTACATTATATGGTGGGGGGGGCAAAAAGGGGGAAATTTGTTTGTGTAAAACTTTTTCAATTAAAAAAAAATATATTGCTTGCTTACCATTATTCACTTGAGTTATATCAGCATTTGCAAGATGTTAATACCAAAAGGGCAAGGGTAGAACAATACCAAATGCATTTTTGTATTTCAGTACAATATACCTCATACATGATTTTGTACAAATAAATAAAGCAGAATTTTACAAGTAATCTGTTCAACCAGGCATGATATTTACTAAGATTCCAACTGTTTTATATTTTAAACAATGCTTCAGGAAAAGTCACAGTAAACTATGTCAATATCTCTACAATTGTACATTTCTCAGCAATTCCTTTGGTAATCTTACAGTGTTCAGGCGGTTGAATTAAACTGAGCAATGTGAAACATGAAATCAGAGCTGCCAGTTCTTTGGCTGATAGTGGCCTTCATTCACATCAAGTTCTTCCCAAGAATCTAGGATGTTTTAATGTATCAGCATAGTATATGTATAGATGCAAACAATGTGGGGTGTTTTTTTTTTTTTTTTTTGTAATGGACAGATGGAAATGTTCTCAATCCACAGATTTTTTTAAGAATTGTCCAAGGCTTTTTTGTAATGTACCCAGTGTACCAATAACTACTGGGACTACTTCTTGGTTTATGCCATAACTTTCCACTTTGATTTTCAGATGTTGATCTTGTTCAATTGTTTATCTTCTACTCTACTATCCTCTGGTACTGTCAGATCAATTATCCATACTTTCTTCTTTTCAGCCACAGTTAAATTGAAGACTTTATCTGATTGCATTCAAATTATTTTTATTTTCTTAAAGGTTTTGACTCTACTTATTTTTTCTACAAACTATGAACTTGGATGAATGAAGTGGAGCATTTCAACTAGAAACTACTTCTTTCAAGGTTCTTAATAACACAGGTTTTATTCATAGATCATATTATTATGATCTATTATGATATTATTCATAGATCAATATTATTCATATCAGTTGCCCAACTGAGCCTAGCTAATATAGTTAGCTAGGCTCAGTTTTTAATATAGTTGGGTCAGTTACAAGATAAACAAGTTGCACAATTGTATAAAAAAAACTTGGAATGTTTGTTCTATGGCTTCTCTCTATTCTAGAATTTTTCACTTGACTCCTAGAATTAACTTCCCACGTGGAGTTTTGCAGAACTCTGGCATGACAATATATGCAAAATGCCACACCTGGCAGATGGCACCTGATATTGAATAGGACCAAAGTGCCAGATGCATTTTTGAATAACAATGGGAAGGGTAGAAATCAGTAGATACAATGTGCCAGAAATAATAATCATATATTCTTCCAGTTCTTTCCCACCTTTGAATCTTTGAGGTTACTTATTTTATTTATTTATTTATTTATTTATTTTCTTCGAATTTCTAGACCGCCCCCTCTCCCGAAAAGGACTCGGGGCGGTGTACAGTCCACACAACAAACAATAAGTATCAAATACAAATATAAATACAGATATAAATACACATAAGGAGGAGGTTAAAAATTTAAAAAGAACTGTACGGAAGAATATAAATCTGGTTCTAAAAACCCTAAAATCAGTTAAATTTAAAACCGTACCCTATAAATAACCAGGTAAGAATATGTTTCCAGGAGGTAACAGTTGTCACAATTATAATTATGCCAGGCCAGCTAATCGAAACAGGTGAGTCTTCAATTTTTGTCGGAAGGAGCAGAAGTCTGTGGTGGTTCTGATATCAGGGGGGGGAAGGGGGAGGTCATTCCAGAGGGTTGGGCCCATCACAGAGAAGGCCCTGCTCCTTGGTGTCGCCCGCTGGCATTGCCTAGTGGATGGCACCTGGAGAAGCCCCTCCCTGTGAGAGCGGATTGGCCGCAGTGATGTATGTGGGAGGATGCGATCCCGCAAGTAACTAGGTTCTGTGCCATGGAGCGCTTTAAAGATGGTAATCAGGACCTTGAAACGCACCCGAAAAACTACAGGTAGCCAGTGCAGCTCACGCAG
Source organism: Natrix helvetica (assembly GCF_964273705.1). NCBI lineage: Eukaryota > Metazoa > Chordata > Lepidosauria > Squamata > Natricidae > Natrix > Natrix helvetica. The sequence goes on along the minus strand of NC_138550.1, from coordinate 35,753,841 downwards.
GAGAGGTGTTACATGGGAGTATCTAGAGCTCCCCATGACAACCCGCGCGGCCGCGTTCTGGACTAGCTGCAGTCTCCGGGCGCGTCCCAAGGGAAGCCCCATGCCTTTTAAATTCCCTAAGAATCTGTTTCCTGGCTGCTATTTTCACAGATGACTGCAGTGATCTGCAGTAATAATATTATTCTCTAGCTGCTATCTTCATGGATTATTGCAATGATCCACAGATTAAGGATTGCCTTAATACATATTGATAAGGGATTATGTCAGTAATTCATGAATTAAATAAGATGAGTAACAGTACAGTGACATTTTTAGTAGAGCCAATGTGCCTGTTCTGCCGATTGAGCCAGATGTGCATATGTATTTAGTTCTTCAACAAGTAGAGTTAACAGTATTTAGAAAATAATAAAATTCCATCTGTATCCCTTGGAATAAACACATTTTGGTAAGCTTAGCAGATATAATTTTTCTCTTCATGGCACCAATTCTCTATAGTTTCGTGAATGTGCTTTGAACTGTCATATTACATTAACAATGCAAAAATTATGCTTTACATTTCAAATGGCACTTATTGTAGTAACTTTCCATTAGTCTTTTGTAGATTAGAATTTAAAAGTGTCTTGTGAGTTACCATTAATCTATTTTATCTTGGGAACAAATCTGTATAATATGTTTCCATTACTTTTACTTGCTTTTTTTTTTAAAAAAATGCTTCTATTATTGCATTAATATTATTGCAAAAAATAAACTGAACAAGTCTTAGACTATAAACTGCAATCTTTAGTACACAATTCTTCTGAACAGAAACAAAGCAAATAATTCTGATTTCTCTTCATTTATATGATGTTTTTCTAGGCATACCTGTGATGTCCCTCCTACCAGGTTACTTCTATTCTACATTCTATTAATCAATTTCTTATTTTTTTCATTATAAAAGTGTTTTCATTATAAAAGTGAACCCCTTGTTAGGTATAGAATATAATTCTTTATTGGCCAAGTGTGATTAGACACACAAGGAATTTGTCTCCGGTGCATAAGCTCTCAATGTACATAAAACATGAACAGGCGAAAGGATGAACCAACGTCGCGACGGTACGGATGTGCGGTCTCGATGCTCTGAGACCGCCACTGATACTTTTGCTACTGGGTGGTCCAATCGGACCTAAACTGTCCCAAAGAGATGGTGAACAGGAAGACTACGTCTTGCTGATCTCAGGGACTCTGCAAAGTCCCTGATTGATCCAAGAGAAGGTTTTCAAGCTGGCAGCATAGGCTGATGAAGTTTGGACGGCTCCGGAAAGGAAGGAAACGGAAAGAGAAAGTGTGTCCATCTAGTGAGGAATCCTTTCTGTTTTGAAAAAGACTGCCCAAAAAACCCCTTCTTTTTTATGCTAAATTAAATCCTTAAGCAGAAGAAGTAAGCGGCGAAATTGACCTGCATTGGATTGTTTTGGATAGTATGCTTTTTTTTCTTTCATAATTACACTTTGTGGATTGAAGTGCTTGCAACTTTTTTTTCTCTCCTCTTAAAGTGAATGGATCGGTTTTTCTTTTTCGACTTGTTCTTGCTTTACTTTTTAACTTAAGGATTAAAATCTCCTTTTCTACTCTAACAAAAGTTTCTATTATTTACTATTAAACTCCATTTAAGAACTTTGTTTCCCTTAAGCCTGAGACAACATCGGAGAGTGAAAGGAAGCAATACTGCAGCTCATAGGCTAGAGTTTCTGAAACAGTTCCTGTTTCTCCTTTGATTTCACTGTCTTTGTACTTTAAAGTTCTGTAATTAAAACTGATAAGAGCCAAGGGCACAAAGTGTTTAGACAGGTGTCCTTTGAGAGCCTTATTGGCACTGGGAGAGGGGGAAAAAACAGAACCTCTTTCTTGTGAAGATTACAAATGATCTTTTGTTTAAGCTATCTATCTGTCTCTCTCTCTGTCTGTCTGTCTATATATCTAGAAGTCTAGAAAGCTAGAGTGGCAATAATTTACAATTTGGAAATATGGATCAATTTTCAGAAGAGGAAACTTTAATTTTTCAAAAATTTTGGGATGGAATTCAAAATTTATTGGAGGTAACTGGGAGAATTGAGAAGAAGATGGAGTTTATACTAGAAAAAAATGATGGAGATAGAGCCCCAAAAATTAAAGAGAAAAATGAATATAAAGCTAAGAAAACTAATGATTTGATTTGTGGAGTGAAAGTGGTTGAAAACGAAAAAAATGGGAGTTTGGAAAAGGGAATTTGATGGACTGGAGCTCTACCCCAACTTTCAAGGCACAGAAGAAGAAAAAAGGGAAAAAAATGATGGTTTTAAGGAAAGAAACCTTACCAGAAGCACGATCGACAACCAAAGCTAAATTAATTAAAGTAGCAAATGGAGGGTGCCGAGATTACCTGAGAGATGTAACTAGTAACAAGGTGCGGAGAGATGTCCATAAAAACTTTACTAAGGAAATAAACAGAAGATTAATTCCACAAATGGCAAAAGAAATAAAACTACATGCCTTCTGGAAGGATACAGGTTGATATATGAAAGTTGTTAATAAAAAAGTAGCTAAATTTGGAGATTAGTAAGTAGGAATTCAGTAATTTTTAGATTGCTTTGTTAAATAAATACTTGATAATGGTAACAAGGTACACATTTATGTTGGCTGGAGGTGAGGAAGTTGGATATAAGTGGTAAATGATTTTGTTAACAAATATTAATGACAACATTAATAATGAAATGATAAGAGATATAGTTAATGATATATATATGTACTGGTTTAACATAAGGAATTTTGATATAAATTGCAAACAGTGACTTGGGAAAAAAGGCTTAGAAATTTTGTTAATCAATCCTTATTTTGAATATGTTATAAAGGTGTAATGTTATTGGATATATGAAAGTTGATAACAAAAAATTAACTAAATCTCATAATTAGTAAGTAGTAATTTAGTAGCTTTTAGATTGTTATGTTAAATAAATAATAGATAATGACAATAAGGTACACATATGTGTTGGTTTGATGAGAAGAAAATGGATATAAACAGTAAATGATCTGTTAACCAATTTTAACTATAACAACTAATAACGGAATGATAATGATAAGGGATACAGTTAATTATATATATATATATGTGTGCTACCATAACAAAAGTAACCTGGACACAAATTGTAAACAGTGACTTGGGAAGAAAAAAGGCTTAGAAACTTCGTTAACTAATCCTTATTTATAATATGTTATAAAGGCTTAAGGTTATTGGATGATTTTTGTAATAACTAATGAAATGCCATCAGGGGGTTGTGTTTTTAACTATGGATTATTTTAGGCAAAATGACACTAAAACAACTTCAGTCAAATGAGAACTATGCTATGTTGATAGTAAGATTCATTAAGAATCTTTGACATCTGATATGAATATAAATAATGACTGTGGAAGAGATACACAAAAGCTAATTGTAACCAATTGACACACTTTCTACAAGATGTAATGTAAGATGATGATTTGTGTGTGTGTGTTGTTTGTTTAATAAAAATAACAATTACTTGCAAAAAAAAATGAACAGGTATGAAAAGCTATAATCTTCGCTACCAGTTTGGAACCAGGAGCATGCAAGTGCGGGGCGCTTCTGCATGTACGCAGAACCTTCTGCACATGCGCACAGTGTCTGTGATGTCTGGGCGGGTGAGCAGAGTCTCCCACTGCCGCCACTACTGTTCGCCTGAACCAGGGCAAACTGGCAGGATACCACCTCTGAACATGACAATTATTGTGTTGACTGGACCAGCCATTTACTTATTGCTATATTTTTATCTGGATTGTATATTGTCTATTATATCTGTTTTTACTGTAAGTCATCCAATTGTAATTGAGTGGCATAGAAGTAAAAATAAAATAAATAAATATGCATTTGAGTCTCAGATTGGAACCGAGAATGGAATGACTGAGTGAAAAGAAGCGACTTTTTTTTCATCACAACCTCTCTCTTCAAATTAAGCTTAACTTTGGTTTAAAATCAACAAAGGGAGTCTCCACACTGGGCAGAATTATTCTGTTCATTTGTATTCACTCCTCACTCTCCTATATTAGCAGATCAAGTGGTTCCAGCTCTTCTATGTGTAGATGGCATTGTAATCATACCATCTCTCAGTGAGAATTTAAAGAGCTCTGAGGACATTGATTTCTTTCTTCTCAGACAAAAAATAAGAACAAACTATCAGAAAATTAATGACATAGAATTTGTAGAAAAATATAAATTTATATGGAAATGTACTCAGTAGTGCAAACTTATACATACTTTGGAGTGTTTTCTAGGCTTTATTGTCCTGCAGAGAACATTTTTTATATCTGTGGTAAGTGTTGTTCAGAGTAGTGCCTCAATAATCCTGATTTTTTTTACTTCAAAAAAGTTCACTTTATATTCTTCTGTGGATCCACATCTCTATCCTTAAGTCTGAAGCACCTTGTCAAACATAAAAATAATAAAATAAAATAAAATAAAGGTTTAGATATTTGATGCTGGACCCAGATATATTCCTTTCCCATTGTTTGTTATATGTAAAAGAATAAAACAAGTTTTCCCAAGTACACTTTTTATCAATAACAGAAGCAGAGTGGATTTTATTGCTGTTTCCCAGTCCTCAAATTGAACAATACAAGAATATTATCAATGAATTCACTCAATTAAGAATGGATTACATTTAGCTTATTTTCAGCTTTCATAAAAAGAGGGGTGATTGAAAGATTACAGTAATGTTCCTTTACACCGAGGCATCAAACCCTAAATCATTATTGACCTGTTATTTCCATTTTATTGTTCAACTATAATATTCTTTAATGAGATTTCCAATGTTACCTAATTCATCCTTTTTTGTCTGTTAAATGTGTTTTTTGTCTGTTAAAGCCTCTCCAGTAAACCCAGCTTTTCTCACAGTTCTGACGCTTTCTCATTAAAAGATAAAAAGCCTCCACTTTTATTAGTAATTTGTTTCTTATAGACTCTAACCAATTTTTCCTCCATGTGTTTCATTAAAGAAGCTAACAAAACATATTAAATTTGGTTTCACAAGGGATGCAGGCCTAAAGATTCTTTGTCAGTTCATAATTATTTCCATGCTTTTAAACTTTGATTAATTTTAACAGTTCTGCTATCAAGTTTCTTATATTTTTTTATTCACAAGTAGGAAAAACATGCTTTGAAAGATATATTTCAATTGGAAATTTATATTTTGGCAGCGTACATAAACGCACACACCCCCAACAGAGTTTTAGCCATTAAATTGAGAAACGCATGCTTTGCAAGATGTATATTCAATTGTTAGATTAAATGGATTTGGTTATAACTGAATATAAATAAAAAACAAAAAAGGAGAAGATGACAAACCACTTAATTTTTGTATATACTGTATATTCACTAGAAATCACATTAAACTTCAGGATTGTAAGTATGTTTGTTTCTACTGCACAAAGTAATTCTTGAGCTATACAGTCACAGGTAGGTTCTGTGTCATGCACCAATGTGTAAGGGAAATCAGAAATGTTTGCAGGGGATTTAAAAAGTCAAAGCACTCCAGTGCAGGGAGAGGAAACATTACAAGGAAAGCAAGACGATGATAGCTACTAGAATAGCCATGTCCCTTTAGCACTTTTGCTTTATTTTTTATATTTTTATCCCAGCTTTCTAATACATATACAACCCCTGGCAGCAAAATATATAATATTCCTTCCTTGTCCAATTTTCCCCACAAGAAGAAGTGAATTTTTCTGAAAGAAAGTGACTGGGCCAAAGGCACTGTTAGATATTAGCATATATCGGAGGAAGTCTCCTCTCTGGTCCGCTGCTACAGCGGGAAACAGGTATCGCTCTGATTGGTCGAGAGGCGTACCCGAGTACTATGAAAGGGGAACCCTCCGGCCACAGAGCAAGCTGGATCACTATTACTACTAATAAAGAGCTGCTAAGTCACTTCGTGTCCGCAGTCTGTTCTCTCGTTGCCCAGATCTAACATTGGCGACGAAGGTGGGATTGAGAGACAGATAGGACGAAGAACGCTACCTCCAGAATCTCTGGATTTGATCCAGCCTAGGAATTCGGCAGAAATTCCGGCAGCCATCTCAGGTCACCACAGCGCGGCAAATTCAAACGAGAGAAGATGGCGATGCACACTCCCCCCGCTCCATTCGACCCAGAGAACGACGAATGGGAAGCCTTCATGATTCGTTTCGAATGTTTTCTCGAAGCGAACGAATACACGGGGATCACCAACGCCCGAAAGAAAAACATCTTCCTCGGCTACTGCGGGAAAGAAGTCTTCAACACGGCCAGAGACCTCACCGCGTCTACTCCAATACAGGCAGTATCATGGGCGGCGTTGCAACAGGCTCTACAGACTCATTACGCGCCAAAACCTTCCCGCCATGTTTGCCGCCAAGCATTCAACACGAGGAACCAGAAGGCGGGAGAATCTATCAACCAGTACGTTGCAGCCCTACGAAAAGCAGCCACACATTGTGGATTCAGAGACCTGGATGAGCAGATTATGGATCGACTCGTTAGCGGGCTGAGAGACATTTCCCTACAAAAACGGCTGTTAGCCAAAACCAATTTAAGCCTACAGATTGTACTCGACGAGGCAAGAGCTTCAGAAGCAGCAGACAGATCAGCGGAGACCATTCAACGTGGATTCAACGCAGGCCAGCCAGTGCCAAGACACACCAGAGTCCACTACGAGGACACCATTCCAGATTTCAGGGATCCCGAGCTCGAGGAAAGTCACCTGATGCGGAGCAGTCACATGAGACCTGGGGGGAGACCCGGATCCCATTTGCCGCCCTGCGCAAGCTGCGGAGGGAATCACCCCCGGTCTACCTGTTGGTTCAGGAACGTTGTTTGTTCGCACTGCGACAAACTGGGGCACATCGCACGAGTGTGCCAGAGCGAAGCCCCTGCCTCCAGGCAACCACCCATGTACCGCCAACAGAAGCCCAACCCAGGGGCTTGGCGAAATCATAAAGGGCGCCCAGAGAGAAATCCACAAGTGTTTACCCAGAGAGAAAATTCCCAAAGAGCTGAGCGAGCGTATCCCCAGAGAGATCACACACAAAGAGCTGAAAGAGCGTTCTATCAAGATGCTCAACGAGAGTATTTTCAGGATTCAGATGCTGAGATAGAGTTGACCCAGAGAGAGGAGTTGCGAACATATCTCACCACAATAAGTCAGGTCCGCACCAAGCGGCCAAAAAAGCTGAAAGTCACAGTTCTCTTGGAGGGCTCACCTTGCGAGCTGGAAGTTGACACAGGATCGTCCCTGACGATCATTTCATGGGCATCCATGAAACAGGCTATCCCTAGCCTCAAAAAGAGCCAACTATGCGTTCCAGACATCCTGCTACGAGACTACCAGGGGAACCGAGTCCCCATCGTAGGCCAAGGCACGTTCCAGATCCGCTTCAAGGACATCGTAGCCCAGCTGCCCGTGACCATCGCCAGCGCACCATTACAAAACCTCCTAGGACTGGATTGGTTTGAATCCTTGGGGCTAGAAGTCACCGGAATCAACGCCGTGGAAAACAGCAGCGCTGAGCAGATTTTTAAGGAGTTCGAGGATGTGTTCAGCCCCGGTCTTGGTAAGTATGTGGGTAAACCGATTTCATTCAATTTAGACCCCAAAGTGGCACCAATCTGACTTAAACCGAGACGGGTGCCTTTTGCACTCCGCGCAAAAATAGATAAGGAAATAGATAAGTTAGTGGAGCAAGGAATCCTTGAGCCGGTGGATCACGCGCGCTGGGAAACGCCCATCGTGACCCCAGTCAAACCAGACGGATCAGTCCGCATCTGCTCGGACTATAAATGCACAATTAATGTCGCGCTACAACAAAGCGCATATCCTGTGCCTGTAGTACAGCACTTATTGCACTCGTTGGGGCCAGGAAAGGTATTTGCTAAATTAGACATGGCACAAGCTTACCAGCAGCTGCCCGTAGATAGCGCCACAGCGGAGGCCCAAACTATAGTGACGCATAGAGGAGCATTCAAATGCAACCGGCTACAATTCGGTGTGAGTATTGCTCTAGGATTGTTCCAGAGCGTCATGGAACGACTTTTGCAAGGGATACCGGGAGTCGTCCCCTATTTTGACGACATCTTGGTGTCCGCTGCAAACGAGGAGCAATTAAATAAAGGAGTCAGAACTGTTTTGGCCAGAATCAGAGAAAAGGGTCTCCGCCTCAAAAAGGAAAAATGCCAAATCAACGTGCCTAGCGTATAATTCCTGGGTTATAGAATCGATGGTCAGGGAATACACCCTACTTCAAAGAAAATTAAGGCGATCCAGGACGCCCCCACACCACGAAATCAGACCGAGTTGCAGGCCTTCCTCGGACTACTTAACTTCTACAGCGTTTTTCTGAGACAGAAGGCAACCGTTGCTGAGCCACTACACTGTCTACTCCAGAGGAACACACCATGGAAATGGGGACGATCCGAAGCTGCAGCTTTTGCCGGAGTAAAGCGCCTGCTCACCACAGACTCACTGTTAGTCCAATACAGCCAGACACTACCGCTGGTATTGACCTGCGACGCATCACCTTTTGGAGTCGGCGCAGTCCTCAGCCACCGGATGCCCGACGGAAAAGAAGCACCCATCGCCTTCTACTCCAGGACTCTTTCATCGGCCGAGAGGAATTACAGCCAGATGGACAGGGAAGCGCTAGCTGCTGTAGCTGGAGTAAAACGTTTCCACGAATACCTCTACGGCCGCGATTTTGAACTGATTACAGATCACAAGCCGCTGTTGGGACTTTTGGCGGGAAACCGCCCCACTCCAGTCTCCCTTTCTCCTTGCATGACCAAGTGGACTGTTTTCCTGGCTGCGTACTCATACAAATTGATTCATCGACCGGGCTCCACTCTAGGACACGCAGACGCACTCAGCCGTTGCCCACTACCGGACCTTTTGCCAGACCCCACTCCCGAAGTACCGGTGCTGCTCATTGATTGTTTGGACTCAGGACCGGTTTCTTCCTACGATGTTGCAAGGTTCTCTACTAAAGACAGTTTAATAAAGCAAGTTCAAACTTGGGTTTGGAGGGGGTGGCCGAAGGGAAACGTGGGCCCGGAATTCAAAGTGTTTTGGTCAAAACGGGATGAACTCTCAGTGTTACAAGGTTGTTTATTGTGGGGGGATCGAGTTGTTATTCCGTATGCTTTGCGTAGGAATGTATTAGATGCTTTACATGTTGGTCATCCGGGGATTGTTAGGATGAAGGCGTTAGCAAGAAGTTACGTTTGGTGGCCAAACATGGACAAAGAAATAGAGTAATGGGTGGCCACTTGCGACCCATGCCAGGAATCGAGACCAGCACCCCCGGAAGCGCCCGCCACAGAATGGGAGAAGCCTAAATCACCCTGGTCGCGAATACACATCGACTTCGCAGGGCCATTCCAAGGTCAGACCTTCCTTATAGTTGTGGATGCATACTCGAAATGGCTAGAAGTAGTCCTAATGACTTCAACCACGGCAGAGGCAGTCATTAAGGTTCTGTGGCGACTTTTCGCCACTCATGGCCTGCCCGACCTCCTGGTCTCCGATAACGGGCCCCAGTTCACGGCCATGCAATTTGAGACATATCTAGCAGGTCAGGGAATTCGGCATGCCCTCGTTGCGCCATTCCATCCGGCATCAAATGGACAGGCGGAGAGAATGGTGCGATTCGCAAAAGAGGCCCTCGCTAGGATGGGTCCAGGTGATTGGCAAACACGCATTGACCATTACCTATTGATCCAACACATTACCCCCAGCGCAACGACGGGTAGGAGCCCCGCTGAACTACTCATGGGCCACCGTTTACGGTCTCACCTGGACCGTCTTCACCCAAATTACTCTGCCACAGCTCCCCCAGACTCTACAAGCAAAATTCGGAGTTTTAGCATAGGGGATTCAGTATACGCCCACAACTATGCAGGGGGGACATTGTGGATGCCAGCAAAGGTCATTGGCATCACGGGTCCACGATCGTATCTGTTGGAACTGGAAGATGGGCGGAACTGGAAAAGGCACATCGATCAACTTCGGGGTCGCCTAGCACACTCAGACCTTCGAACCGAGGACGAGAGCTACCTACCAACGCAAAGTCAGCCACTCGAGAACCCCAACGCAGAGAACTACGACACCTGCGAGCCCAGGTCTGAACAAGAGATCGAGTACGAAGCAGAGCAACCCCCAAGCAACATAACCGAGCATACTCCGGAACGCCCTAGCCACGAAGGCACGAAAACCCCCGAACGCGAAGCAGAAAAAGCATCCGATCCTGCAACCACTTCTAACCAACCCGAACTACGACGCTCCTCCCGAGTAAGGCAAACTCCAACATACCTAAAAGACTATGTTACTAACCGCAACGTTCCGTCTAGGAGGGGAGGGGTGTTAGATATTAGCATATATCGGAGGAAGTCTCCTTTCTGGTCCGCTGCTACAGCGGGAAACAGGTATCGCTCTGATTGGTCGAGAGGCGTACCCGAGTACTATAAAAGGGGAACCCTCCGGCCACAGAGCAAGCTGGATCACTATTACTACTAATAAAGAGCTGTTAAGTCACTTCGTGTCCGCAGTCTGTTCTCTCGTTGCCCAGATCTAACAGGCACCTTGCTGGCATTCATGTCTAAGGTGGCATCAGACTGCTGGTTTCTAGGCCAACACCTTGACCACTACAAACTGGGGTCATGTAGGTATGTATCTGTGTGTGTGTGTGTGTGTGTGTGTATGTATGTGTATGCATGCATGTATGTATGTATGTATTCTCTCTCTCTCTCCCTCCCTCCGTCTCCCTCTCCCTCCCTCCCTCCCTCCCTCCCTCTCCCTCTCCCTCTCCCTCTCTCTCTCTCTCTCTCTCTCTCTCTCTTTCTCTCCCCCCCTCTCTCTCTCATCTATCTATTCGTAACCTGCTGATGGAAGAAATATCCCTCTGGTTCAGTTCCAACCTGGGAGAAAGAAGTTTATTGATGAACCAGAACCACCAACCACGTGTGATTCTGGGCAGCTAACCAAATGGAGTGGAGAGTGGGTCGTTTTTTTATACTTTCTTTAGACTTTTTAGTTGCGTTTTCTGTTACTGTGCAAGAACATGTTCTTTGATATTCTATTGGCTGTTGTCAGATTCCTATGGGATCATGTAGGGATCATAGTTGGCTCTATAGGAAAAAAGTGGAAATGCAAATCCTAGGTGCATGCCTGAGCTAATCTGGCTAGCCTCTGGTTTATTGTTTATCTGAGCTCCCAGATGAAGTTTGGAGTGGCCTGGGGTCATAAAATGGAAGGGGCTTGTGTTCTGAAAGGGAGTTGGACAATTCTTATTGTGTCTTAATGGCTTTTGTCCTGTTTTGGATCTTAGGAGAGGGGCTGCTTCTAATCCTTAGTTAATATTCCTCAAAACATTTCATTCTTCTAGGAGGGGGCTTCTCACACTGCCTTTATTATTTTTATAAATAACTCAAAGTTATGAACATACCTAATGCTTCCCCGTCCTTCTGTTTCTTCAGAATGTAAGTCTTTATGCTGCTATCTAGTCTTAGTTCTACCCAACCTTATCCCCCATGAGTGATACCAGAAAAGTGGTTAAGAGACTCATATAACGAGCGTAGAACTTTCAGAGCATGGAGACACACAGTAAGTGATCTAGGCTGTAGGAACACTTAACAGTAGCATAAAAGTTTATTATCATCTTGTACAGAATTGATTTGAGGTAATCTTCCAATGCTGCAATTCTCAATAGTTTCCCTCTAAGATTGAACTATGATATGGAGATGTTTCTTGAGTCAATCTTTCTTTGAATCATAAAATCATAGAATTGAAAGCAATTATTTAGGCTACTAAGTACAATCTTCTGCTAAGTATAACGATTCAAGTTAAAGCATTCCAGGCAGAATATTTAGCCTGTGCTGGAACATGCAACATCTGTCTTAAAGCAGATACTGCTACAACCTTTGCTTCCAAATTTTGAATATATATTAAAAACATGATATTGTCTGACAAGTAATGGGTCCAATAAAAGACTTGAGATTAAATTGAAGATTTCAAAGTCTTCAAAATAGCAAAGTGGACAATTAGCTTCCAATTTTAAACTATATTACCATGCTTAATGTAATACAGAGTGGACCATATCATCTTAGGCCTGGTCTAAAACACAGGCACCAGATTGTATCACAGATATATTGTATGGATGCAAACAAGTAATGTAAGAGATCATGCAAAAAGAAATTCATCTAGTGGAGAGGTAAAAAACAAAATAGATTGCAAGATTTTATTATAAATAAGCAGATAATTTTTTTGAGGCTGATACTGCTCAACTTTGCATTAACTTATTCAATATATTCAAATAAGCAGGATAGTATTAAAAGAATTGAAAAAAACAAGGAAGAATGTCTAGAGATTTGGCTTAGGTTGGGGAGATTTAAGGGACAGATCATAGCTTCAATTTTATATTGTAGTGACCATAGTTTGTCATATTTATACTTTGCTTACAGGATAATTGCAATTTCCAAACTTCTAATACATTTAGTAAATCATAATTAGTTAAGTCAATTGTTTATTTAGTTGTATCCAACTGTTTTACCCTTTCTTTTGTTCTTTATTTTTTCCTGCTTCTATATTTTCTCTGACATGTTTTTTAAAAAGAGTAAAAAAAAAAACATCTTGTCACATACGACTCTAGGCAGCTTGTGTGGCACTAAATCCCAAATGGTTGAGACAATGAGTCACAGATATTTCAAAGAATATTGAACAATATGTTGGGAAATATTACAATTATAGATGCTCGATTGGTTAAAGATGAAACAATATTTTGAAGTGACATCTGGCAGAAGCCAAAAGAGCTCTTATTTTCTTTTCTTCCTATTGCCTTACCAATAATCATTTATTCATTATTGTTATTCATTTTATTCACTATTACTTATTCATTCCATTTTTAGGACTCCTCATCTAAAACAATGTATTCTATTGCTTTATTATTACATTATCATAATGCTATTATAAATAACAATAGCACTTATATACTGCTTCACACTGCTTTATAGCTCTCTCTAAGCAGTTTACAGAGTCAGTATATTGCCCTCAACAATCTGGGTCATCATTTTGCTGGAAGGCTGAATCAACTTTGAGCCTGGTGAGATTTGAACTGCCAAATTCGCAGCCAGCCAGCAGTCAGCAGAAGTAGCCTGCAGTACTGCATTCTAATCACTGCACCACCACAGCTCTTTAAAACCGTTATCATTAAAACCAATTACAAACACAATACAAAAATAAATATCCACAGCAGTACCAAAAGTTATAATCCATCTATTTTAATATAATCATGAAATGAGGCCCTTAACATGTTCAGGATCCTAGGCTCAGGCACAATATCAGGTCTTTGTGATCTTCTGAATGTCCTAATGTCCTAATTTTTTAATCTTACAGATTTCTATGGCAGAAAAGGCACTCCTTCTAGTATCCAATAACTGACTTTCTTCATGCTTTTTATTTATTTGTGCTCATTTTATAGAAATTATTTTTGCATTCTTAGGATCTAACATTTTCGCTGTAAAACTTTTCATTGTATTGATTTGTGATTGCAAATAGAAATTTAGATTTACTCTCCTATCTGTATATCTATCTATAGTATGCTCATAATTTGCTCCATCATGAAGGATGCGAACACAGTTTCTGAATTCTAGTGGCTCATGCTCTCTTCTATGTCTCTTATTTCTGGTTGTTATTCTCATCCACTATGCCAGTTCCTCTGTCTGTCTTCCCTATGGAAGCTTACTTTCGCTGTTAGTTTATGTTATAGAGACTCCTGTTTTATGTAGCATCTAGCTTCTTGGATCTTCTAAAAATGCTATGTCTATATCTCTGATATGTTTGATACTGTTGTTTTGCATGATGCTAATGGTCAGAGGAGACTAGAGAAGTGAAAAAAGGAAGAGAGGTTATATAGAAATAGAATATATAATAAAATATATTTGATTAATTTCCCTCCCCCCTCCTCTCTCTCCTCTTTCTATCTCATTTGTGTCTGCTTGTGTATAAAATGTTCATTTACATCCTTTGTAATCAAGTGTTTCTTCAACTTAACTTTTTAACATATTGTTTTAGACAAAAGTTGTTTTCAAAAAATGTTAGCCTAGAAAAAATCATTCTCATGAGTGCTTATCAGAAAAGACATGTAGATATTACTATCTTAATGAAGAAAGAAGATGACATGATGAAATCAGAATTCTGAAAAAAATGTCCTTAATAGAAGCTACCTAATTGCTTATTTTACCTAGAGGTAGAGCAATCTATTTGTATCTAACACCTAGTAATGAGAAATCATTATCCTGAAATCTTCTTTAATTAACATCAATCCTGATAAATCAGAATAAATTAGGCCTTTGTCTGTTACCACAGTAGTAGATCTTCCAGTGAAATAGGCTTTTAATCACACATTACCATTTGCCCAGCACACATCAATGTAGTTATTACTTTACCTTCTTTCATGGATAGTGTATGGTGTCACATTTGAATTATGAACTATTCTCATATCATTTCTTAGGACATGATGAGCTTTTGCATGTGAATTTCAAAAAATATGTGAAAATGCAGAGAACATTATTAGATCTAATTTAATTGGGTACAAATGTACAAATTATCGAACTTCTCTTTTTAGTAGCTGAAATATATGCAAAATAACTTTGAAAACTTCACATTTCAAGTCAAAATAAAATGCATGACTTACTACAATATGGAGTTAAATAGTGCTCAGAGATGAAGGAGGAGATTTTTTAAGACATTGTTTACAAAATGTACCATTATTATATGGTATGATATTGATACTATATGTAAGAGCGATTCATTAATGGCGTGGCCATACAAATATAGCCAATTGGCTGTTAGTTGCTGTTTGTTTTAGTATGACAGAGGCAGAAAAGTAGGAATGAAAATGACTTGAACAGCTCCTACTGGTTGTACATAAACAACACAAGAAAAATACTGGAAAGAGCAAACCCCAACAATCAATTTAAATTGGTATCCTAAATGGAATATGGATCACCCAGAAATCTCTGAGAAGCTTACATACTATGGTATGAAAACAATTCTCCAATACATTTCCTTCCTTAGCAATATATAAACTCTGGCTAAAGCATGATTTATTCTATGCAATAGTCCTCAGATAGTGAAGACTGAAATATCTTCTTTTTCTTATTCATATTTTCTTACATTTTTATTTTTCTTACCATGTGCATGGATTTAGCTACAATGGAATAAAAATATGAAGCCAGATGAAACAATATACAGAGAAAGCTTCCAGGCATTTTGAAGGAGATAGTTGTATATATAGTTGTGTGTGTGTGTGTGTAATATATTTTATTTTAGTAAGCATCTTTATAAAAACCTAACTCCCCCAATTTAGGCAATAGAAAGCATCATAATATTCTTTAACCTTTTTCACATATATTGTTCTGATATGTAGACATCAGTATTTCGGCAATTATTTTTTCTATATAAAGGTGTTTCACAAATTTAATATCATGACTTAGTTTTGATTCATTAAGTCATTTGTTCCTCAAACAAAAAAGTTTTTTAAGTCTACACATTTAACCTGAAGTTACTGAATAAAATTATGTAGAAAATTAGAAAAGCTGTTGGAAACAAATGTTTTGAGTTCCTCTTGAATTTAAAAAATGTCACTATTTCATTATTCTATGTAAACTCAGATATTAACTTAAGTTTCAGATACTGGCAATCACACTTTGCAATTTGGATTAACCTATTCCTCTCTACTATAATTCCTAATTGCTTGAGACCATGACTAGTGATTAATATTAACCGCTGTTTTATAAAATTGTATTTGCTGCTGGTTGTTTTCTCCAGAATTAAGTGAATACAGGCAATGACGTCATACATTAATTTGGCATAATAAATTGATACCTTTTGCAAGACCACTCCTACTCAACTAAGCAGTCTAGTTGAGCTGTGTGCCTGAACTGCTTTGAATTATTTACTATATTGAAACTAATGAGATTAGATCAAATTGGGTTTAAGTTTGATTGGGTTTAAGGATAAAAAGGGATTTATAAAAAAAGTATAACTGAAATCATTATTAGTTTTTCATCACTTGTCTCAGCTTCTTTTTCATCATTAAAAGATTTTTCTATAATATTACATAAATGTCCATAAAGTCTAACAGTAAGAAATCATAGAGCTTCTCAAGAACACCTCTCTATTCTTCTCTTTGAAAATACTTCAGAGTATTATATTGCCATTATGGGACAGTTAATTTAAAGAAACGGGAATAACCTGACAATCAGGTGATGAGTCAAACTGTAAGAATCTTCAGTGTCTTAGAATACCATATGGAAACAGGAAGAATAAGGAGGAAAGGTCATGATGTTATATTCTTCACAGAAAGAAAATATTTTTCTTGCTACTTATTTTTTAAACCCAACTCTTGCTAATATTTGATTATATTATAGTCCGATTTTATCACAATGTAGTTCTGTTTTTAATTTATTCTTGTTGAACATAATTCATTTTCTATTTATACAGCCATTTAAACCTGAATTTGGTAAATCATCTCAAACCACTACTGGGAAGGAAGGAAGGAGAGGGAGAGAGTGGGGAGGGAGGGAGGGAGGGAGGGAGGGAGGGAGGGAGGGAGGGAGAAAGGAAGGAAGGAAGGAAGGAAGGAAGGAAGGAAGGAAGGAAGGAAGGAAGGAAGGAAGGAGAAAATAAAAACTCCCCTTTGTCTGGCCTGAACTATGTATTTTTACTTCAAAAAAGTACCAAGAGAATTTTGATTCTGGCTCAGGGATAGCATCACCTTCACAGATCTGATGTAGTAAACTTGTCTATCAGTGAACCTCAAATACTCTCCATCCTGGACTAGGCAACTTTATTTCATATTAAACTCATACTTACTTATTTCAGTAAAGCCTGAAATGTAGACAATTCTGTGCCATGATAGCCAGTGAATTAGTGGCTTGGAAGCACTCACAGCCTCATAGATAATAGCCAAACTATGTTTATTTCTGATTTTGTCATTTTGAGGACCAATTTGGCATAGCTACTATTTTTCATATTCAGAGCATTTGACACCTCATTCATATTTCTGTGATGATGGAAAATGTCCAGAAAATGACACCTAAAACTAGAACAGGATGCATCTGTCAAACATCCAAACTGAAGTCTTTTCATATTCTGAAAATGTCATGATAATTAAAATAGCATTTTAGAGTACAGCTGAAAGCTCCCAACTCTCCTTGCCAAACAGGAGTTCATTTTCTTCTATGCCAAGGTTTTAAATGCATCTTGTTTCTTATTCAACGTATTTTAAACAGATGTAACTTCCAATAGCTTATACCTCATGGGCTTACATAGTTTAACTTTACCAACTTTACCAGTACAATCCGACAGAGTTGGCCTCCTCAGGGTACCGTCAGCCAGGAAGTGTCAGCTGGCGACCCCCAGGGGGAGAGCCTTCTCTGTGGGAGCGCCTTCCCTTTGGAATGATCTGCCGCCAGAGCTTCGCATTATTCCCGACCTCCAGTCCTTCCGGCGCGCCCTAAAATGTTGGCTTTTCCAGCAAGCCAACCTGGCCTGAATAAAATAAAGTATTAATTGTTAATTGTTAATTTAATTTCTAAATCTCATTGTAAATGTCTATTGGGTTTTTGGGATATTCTATTTAATCTTTCTTTTAACTTTTGTAATATGTGTTTTTATGTTGTACGCTGCCCTGAGTCCTTTGGGAGAAGGGCGGCATATAAGTCCAATAAACCTAACCTAACCTAACCTAACCAACTATATAAATACCACTAAAAATCACATGGTATGATGATCTATAGAAGGAGCTGATATACTTTGAGGTATTAACCCGTGATAAGAAGAATATCATATATAAAAATATATATTCCAGGATCAAACATTAGAGGACAACAATTCTTTTGTCACTTACATGATGTTTTCTAGAATGCTCATTGCAATGATATAATAACATGGGAGGTAGGGGGGGAGGAATCACTCAGAGTCCAAGTACAGTTTAACATACTTTAAACTTTTTCTTCCAACTTATTTCCCACATATCTGAAAAAAACTTAATCAAAGAATTATATATTGTGTCTTTCATGTGAAATGGATTCTTACAATTTTCAGAAGCCTACTTTAAATATGGATTTCTTTAATGAGATGCTTCAATATTGCTGTCAACATTATAATTGTGGAAAATTTTTAGTACCCAGTGCAGTTTAGGTAGTTAACAGCCTTTCCAATTCAGTAATATAATATTACCGAATACAATAATATTCCCACATGGTTTAGTCCCGTGATGGTGAATTTAAGGCGTGTGTGCAAGAAGTGGCACACAGAGCCATCTCTTTGGGCATGCCAGCTGTCGCTCGTTGCTTTTTCGGGTTCCAGCATGCAACTTGTCTTCACACGTGTGGGCACGCTGGAAACACGTGTGGGCATGCTGGGTTCCAGCATGCAACTGGTCTTCACACGTGTGGGTGCGCTGGAAGAGCAGCTGGTTTTTGCACATGCCTGCCAGGAAGCTGAGCTTCTGGTTTCCAGAGTGCACATGCATGCTGGCCAGCTGGTCTTCGTACAGGCATGCATGCCAGAAACTGGAAGACCAGGTGACCGGAGCACATGCTCATACCAGAAATTGGAAGCTCAGCTTCCTGGTGGGGAACTGCTCTTTCAGTCTCTGCCATTCCCATGTGTGCATGCTGGGGAGCTGCTCTTCCTGTTTCTGGTGCTCCAGTGTGCACGCACAGTCCTGTTTTGGCACTTGGTGCCAAAAAGGTTCGCCAACACTGGTTTAGTCAATAACACAACTGTTATTTTAGTTACATTGTAGTAATGTTGTTCTTTGGCAATGTTCTCACTTAGAAAATATATCAGGGAAAAATCAGATACAAACAAAATACGATTTTTTAGTTTTTTAAAGATGAAACTTACTGTCAAACTGAATTTGAATTCCAGTGACTACACAGACATATCCATTTGATTTTCTTAACTTCAAGAAGTAGTTCCCGTGGTCTATTTTCTATCTTATGCTTGAAGGTAAACACTCACTGCTGGGTATTATTGAAACCATTCCCATATCTCCATGCTAACAACGGCAAAAATGCAATGGGCCATGCATTCCATCCCCCAATCTTGCAACTATTAAATTTACAATGGGTTCTAGGAAGATTTACTTGATTTGCAAATATTTACTTGTGGTGGGATCTATACTTCATACCTGCAATATAAAATAATTGATGAAAACAAAAGGATCAGAACACATTACAGAGGCTAATCAGAGCCAAAAACTATTTACTATGGCATAGCATCCCAGTTCATGTTAGATTCCACTTATCTGGGCTGGGCAGTCACACTTCTCCTGACACTTGATGGATAGCTCAATTCCTTGGCTAGATTTGAAATACTAATTTGGCTCAGTTAGATTAGAATCTTTACTGTATACAGTAATGGAGCCATAAAAAGTATTTGAGTGCCTATTGTCATGAGAAGATATAAATGACTTTTTGTAGTCTTGCATATTAAACATTTGGCACCTGTGTTTTCACATTAACAGATACTTGACAGACAGGTTTTTTGGTGGATATGATATAGCTCACTTCAGCCAAGATGGGGTGCTGACGCAGTTTGGATGCCTAACTCCATTAGCTACTTTACATTGCCATTAGCATGCCATTTTCCTTAAGAGTGTTGATACTAGGTCAACATCACCTGCCATATCCAGATCAGATATCACCCGCCAAGATGAGGCAGTACCAATGGGCCTTCTAGAAGTGTGGGGGGGGGGAATATATATATGTCATGCACACTGTGTTTTCCTGAAAATAAGACAGGGTCTTATTTTCTTTTGACCCCCTGAAATTACTGTTTGGTCTTATTTTTGGGGAGGTCTTATTATTTTTGAGGTGCAGGAGGCCCCTTAAACCTGGCCGCAGATCAGCTGATTCAGAGAGGGCCAGAAGTTCTGTCTGTTTCTGGCACACTCTTGTCAGCCCTAGTGTCACTGGCCTGCCACTCTTTTTGCAGCCACCACTAAGAGAAGGGGCGCGGTACCTAGGGTTTGCGGAAACAGCCTCTGCAAGGCCATTTGCCATGGCTGGCAGGTGCATGTGGGTGCATGGGGCATGTTCCCCCTGGAAATGGCAGGGACAGGATGTACATGCATTTAAATATTTTAGGGGAGACCTTATTTTTGGGGAGGGCTTACATTCGTGCATATGCTCAAAAGCCCAATTGGACTTATTATCAGGGGAGATCTTATTTTTGGGGAAACAGGGTATTTGTTCAAGTACCTCAGAAACATGGCTTCCATTAAGCAGAAGTTTCTTGTACACTATTAATGACTTATCCACCAACAAACATTCAAACTGTTAACAAGGAAGTATGAAGAGCATGTAGATTCCCAATTTCACTGGGGAATATTATTAGCATTTAGGCTCACGTGACTATAGTTTTTTCTTCAGATTTTCCATCTATCTAAAAAGTTAGAATGGAAGAAAAGAAACAAATATCCATCCCCATGTCTCTTCAACACTGATTCTTCTGAATGCCTGAAAAGGACTTAAATATCATAAATGTCCTCTGTAAAAACATACACTCTTGGTAGCCAGATTTAATCAGTGCTGATATATTTTATGATGATCATGTTGATGCGACAGTGCTTTTTGTTTTGCAAAATATCAAAAATATTAACTAACCAAAGGAGACAGAGCATAAAGTAAGGCAATTTTTCACTCTGTTTAGCAATATATGTAAGGAGATAATATGATTTATATGATTTACCGATTGCCCAGTTTTGTGGTTAACCAGTGTATTTGGAAATGAAAATCTAGTCAATTTGATTTTGGCAGCAGTTGTGATGATAATAATGACTGCTGGGGAAGAGATCAATTTGATTCACAGTTTATATTTTACCTCAATGATATGGTGTAAGTTTCCCAACAGATGCCCTCCATCTGTAAGGTTTAGAACATCTCTAAACTAATCTATTTTATAAAGTTTTGTTTAATAGATGCCACAAGCATAAAACAAGCTACCAAAGCAAAGGAATTAATACCTAGAAAATTACTTTCAAATATAATATACAGTAAAGTAACAACTGAAAATATTATAGTATTTCAGAAGTTATTTTGAGATAACATGCTGTAATAAAAAGTTCATTGAAAATAAAACTGTGCTCTTAGGGTAGAAATAGCTCATTATTTGTTCATTTTTACATTCATATTTTCATTTCTTCAGAAATATGATTACAGAAAATATTCTGGTGGAGAAGAAATGAAGTTGCTGATATTGTGCAGTTCTTAAGCTGCAGAACAGTGTTTTTCAAACTTGACAACTTTAAAATGTGAAAATTTCTACTCCCGGAATTCCCCAGCCTCCATGCAGGGTGGGAAATATTGGAACTTGAAGTCTATTTGAAAAATATTGTTCTACAATATACCAAATTACAGCTGCAGCTTGGTCTTGTGTCACAAAGAAGATAAAGCCAAGCACGTGGTCGTACTTCTTACTGTCAAACAGCTACAGAACTAATTGGAAACTTCTGTTATTCTCACCATTGGAAACTGTTCTCTATAGGATTGCTATATTTTAGTTGAATAAAGCTTATGTTCCTTTTCTGAATGCAATATGCCACTCTCGCCTTTTGAAACAAATATCTTTTACGGGTCCAGTTGTCTTGAACATCTGTTCTGGTAAATTAGGGCACAGGGTTAGATTTCTTGAAATACTCAAATGTTGGCAAGGAAGGCTAGCATACCCAACAGGGAATTATATGTCTGTTCCAGAGAATGCGTGCACCTCTATGCCTGTCCCACTGGGTATTCCAGAGAATTTGTGATCTATTCTTTTTGTGAAATGTATTAGCATATTGAATTCACATTTGTTTTTTCAGACCTGACTTGCAAAGTATTACCAGATGAATTTTTCATCTTCCATCAGTCTTGGGGAGAGTGTGAAGAATAAGGTATTATAAATAATACTCAAAAGATCCAGAGAGTGGCAGGTATATTATGGATTAATAAACACCTGTATAACATGATTAAATGAATGGAAATGGCAAATAGTTTTTCTTAGTGGTAGGAAATGCAAATATACAAAAGAATCACCTATAGCTATTTAGAGCCTTTCCTTTCCTCTCCTCTCCTTTTCTTTCTTTCCTGGTTCTTTGTGTCACCTTATCACAGCATAATCCAGAAAGAGCATGAAGCTGAAGGTATCAAATAAAAAACAAAGCGGAAATAAAATTTCAATGAAATCCAATCTGCAAATTATTTTACTTAAATTCAACACACTTCCTTATGAAGTAGATTATAAAATAACCTATGTGAAATGAGTGATAGATTTTTTTCTAGGAGAAACTACTTGGCATATATTGATTACCTTTTACATATTTGCAGGTAATAAAATCTGTAATTTGACATTCAGCACATACTTTTTTTAAAATTCTTGCTTTATTATTCATAGGGAAAAAAGGAATTTGTATCACCATAATTTTTGAAAAAGTAAATTTAACTTTGAAAACATTCTGGAACCAAGAACTATTTTGTGATGTGTTCTAGCAAATTAGGCAACTTTGTGGCTGGATTGTCTCCCCATTTTTGACTAGTATTATGGCACAAACTGCATGATTTTTTAGATGTCTGGACTCTTAAGAACCTGCAAGTTTAGAAATAAAATGGTGTTACATCAGGATGCTCTTTACAAAGTGAAAATGTGGTGCATGACTTAAAATCTGATTCTAGAATGCTACAGTGAATGGATGGATGCAATGACAATTGCAGCAAAATATTTCTAGTTGTATCATAGGAAGAATGCGAATTAGAGAAAGGCACTTGTAACGTTGAGAGGATGTTTGTCTGTACTCTTCTCTTCTCTTCTCTTCTCTTCTCTTCTCTTCTCTTCTCTTCTCTTCTCTGCCTATTTCATACTTACTGGGTGTGTGATTTTTCTGCCAAGCACACATTAGTGCTTGTAAGTAAAAATGACATTTAATTTTAAGCACCAGTGCATACAATTTTTATTTAATGTAGCATGTCTTTTGGGTGCAGAATAAGGAATTGTTCTGTATAGTAATTGGCAGCCTCAAGAAAGTGAAGAGAAATCAAGAAGAAAGTCTAATGAAATATGATTTTAAGTTCTAATTTTAAATATTTCTTATTGCCCCTTGAGACATGATAAACATACTGGAAGGCATTCTCCCCTTTTATGAAACAGAAGCTCAGCTGTGGGAACCTGACTGAATCTACTGAAGAATTCTTGTCAAAACAGTCAACTAATCAGCCAACCAACCAATCAACTTATCAACCAATCAACCCACTTAGCCACCAAACAGACTTCTGTATATAGGTTATATTATAATTTTTAAGTTTATAAGACATTATAGTTTGTTAAATGACCTTTAGGATGTATCCAAAAAAAAAGATGATATGAAAATGAGAGGGAGGTGAAAATACAGCTTAATATTATTTTACATAGTTAAATAAATGTGAATACAGTGAACTACAGCTCCTAAGTAGCTTCTGGCTATATTGTTACCTGCTTCTGCTACTGACCTCAAGTTCCTTAGCATAAACATCATTAGCTACTTTAGTGTTGTCTAACAAATATAATGTTACATGAGTGGTTTCTGATAATGACAACATTGAAATCCTTTAAAGCATAATATACTTCGCTAAATGTTGTTAAGGTATTATGCAAGAGAAGAAAAATAATATGTGACATAAAAGTCCATTTTATTAATCTCACTCATTTCTTTATAAAACATTCATCAAATTAGTTAAAAAAATTAGTCCAAAGCAGATAGATAGCCACAATTTTCTTAAATTGTTGAGAAAGGCTGAATTTTATTTTGACAAATGGAGCTATTGCCCCAGGCAACTAGAATAACTCCATAAACATAGGGATGTGTTCCACATGTGCCTAAAGAAAGTTCCCGAAGCAGCAAACTTATATTGAGAATGACTTTTTGATATAATTTAATTTAATCAAAACTAGGTAGAACAATAGATAACATCTTGCGGAGTTGCATACTGTGACGAACAGCACTGACAACAAATGACAGTAAATGGGTGGTTAGTGACTAGTTATGTCTGTCAGGGTAGCCATTTTATGTAAATGCTTATAGCATCACACAAACCTGCCAACATATCCAGTGAATCACAAAGTAGGACATAGATATAAAACATATTCTGGAAAGCATGGCAACAGTATGACTGCATCTATTCTGGAACATATATTAAAACTTCATATACAAACATGATTATTATACTTGATTACCCGAAGAACAACATGGTACCTTCATAATGACCTTCTAACTAATTGGTTTCTGTACCTTCAGATAAGTAGGATGAGATTGGAATATATACAGGAACAAGACAAATATTGAGATACTTAACTAAATTTAAAAAGCATACAATGCACAATTCAAAACATTTTCTATGTCTAATTCATATACTATTAGTAAAATATGATTCAGTATCCAATTTTAGAAAAAAACAGTACAAGTTGTTTATTCCAGCTTTAAATTTAACAATTAAATAAATATCCAATTGATTTTCTAAAAAGTGTTGAAAATGTAATGAGCATATTGGAGATACCATATCACATATATCATATTTCATATTTGATGGTGTTGGTTCAGTTCCAAGCTGGGACATGGAGGCTGATTAGAAAGATGGTTTAATGCTGAAGCAGAACCACATGGAGATGAGAGTGAGGGGCTTCTATACCTTTTCTTAGGCTTTGCCCTTGAACTTCCTGTTCCTGTGCAAGAACACTATTGGCTGTTGTAGGATCTTAGCTGGCTCTGTAAGTTGTCTGAACTAAGTTTGGTTGAAGCCTGGAGGGTGATGCAATGTCCCCAGGAGATTGTGCAATAAGGTGAGCTCTGCTGCTAGATGGAAGAGGGTTAATCCTATTAGGTCCTGAGGGGTCATGTCTTAATCCCATCATCCTGGAGTCTTTTGTTTTGTACATAGGCTGGGCCAATCTTTCTCAATGGGCACAACTATCTGCTGCGGGCTATTAAGAAAGACTTGGCGGCTGCTTTTTGTCTCCAAGAGCATGTTTCTCTAGTTCTTCTTTAGGGAGATATAATATTTTGCCTTTTTAATATTTTCTAAAATATTTCATTCTTCTGGGAGGGAGTGGCTTCCCACAGTGGCAGTGATGTAAAGTTCAAAAATTCTGGAAAATGATTCACAGTAGAATGAAAGAAATTTTAATAACTGAATTTCCATATCAAACTGCAATATACTTATTAAATTTTACTAAGCCATATATTTGCTTTTATTAAATTGAATTAGCTTTGTACATATTAACTGCTTCCGGGATATTATATGACCCTTAGTATAAAGATCATGTGAATCTCTCTTTGGAAAAACAGTTAACCAAGTTGTTGGGGTATGCATTAATGCTTACTTTATAACTTAAAAATAAAGCTAATATGGAATTTAATTCAAACTGGAAAACCTTCCCATTTCTAGCCATTCCTTAGTTAATGGCTGCCTCATTTAGTTACTGTTCACAAATACAACAGTAATTGTTTTAAAAAATATTTTAATGCATTTATAACCAAATTTTGGGTGCCTGATAACATTGAATACTGGAGTGACAGTAATGCTGGTTTAGCTGCACAAGGAAAATTTATCTAACTGAGACAGCTGCTGTCAGTGAACTTTTCAGCATCTCTCTTTCTCTCTCTGTATGTGTCATGGCTTCACCAAAATCAGAAGAGGATATATTAACTTTAATACACAGATTTGTACCTCATTCAGAATTTGGGTGTTTCAATGGGAAATTTAAAACAACTCAGTTGCGACTCAAAATTATAATTTTAATTGGTAATTTATACTGTATTAAACATAGTACGTGTTTTTCTTACTTAAAACTTAATAGTGATTTTTTTTAGTGTTTCAATCAATATATTATCTTCAAATATTCATACTTAACTAATGATATACCAGAACTTTCTTGACATTTTAGATCCCTTGATCATTCATTTTTGCATGTGTTTCCTGTGTTTGTTTAAATGTTTTCTGTAGAAAGTTTAATGAAAAACACAATTTAAAAAAAACAAATAGGAAGAGTTGACAACAATTTTCCAGTGAACTTTGAGGCAAAGATTAAGGGGAAGGTCTCTGAAATTGATTTGAATTTGAATTTGAAAATGATAGTGTATAAAAATTATATAGAAAAGGATGATATGAAAAAGAAAGAAAGCAGGTCGTGTTTTAATGAAAAGGATTAGGATTAGGTTAATACCGTAATTAAAAGGAACATACAAATAACAAACCAGAAGAGTCATTTAGATAACTTTATTCGATTTAGAAAAGAGATCTATTAATATTTTAAAAGATTTTTGAGAAATACAAAGAAAAAAAGAGAAGAAATCCAGTTCTAGGACATTATTTGAAAAGGTTAAATAAAAGTAAAGGGAATAAATATAAAGTTGTCTTATTTGATCCAGGTTAAAATAGTTATGTTGTTATTCTTGGTAACGATTCTTGTACTTTTGTTGAATAAAACTGAATGACTCTTAAGTGTTATTTATAGATAAGTGATTTTGCATTTTGAAGGCAACAAATTATTATTTTTATTAAATTGTTTATACTTCTGACAAATGGGGAAGTTACGGTATTTCTTTATATATTTCTTTTCTTTTTTCTTCATATATATTATTTTTCTTTCTTTCTGTTCTTCTTTCTACTGTTTATTTCTTTTCTTTTATGAATTTTCTCTTTCACCCTTACTTTTTGGTTGTATTAGCTTTTATATATTCAATTGTCCTGTTTAATAAAATTATTACAAAACTAATTAAGTAGTTGTCCTATAAACTATAAATGCATTCTTTATAGAGATGAGTATATTTTTTTTTTGGTATTCTTTAAAGCCCATCTCTGCCTAGACATTTATAGATGCTAGATAGATCTTATAGGTTTAGAAATTTAGGTAATTTTTTGACATTTCAGAAGTCAGGGTATACAAATTATAGGTATTAAAAGAGGAAGATATAGTCTCAAAATACAAGCCAGGTAAGAATGTGAATATATGATACATGTTTTTATTTAAATTAATCATATGAACCATGAAATAAATCTGGTACATGGTCTGTGGAATTGGAACAGGTACCAATATTTGTTTTCATTTTCAATAAAAGGGAATAGTATCTTGAAATTTGTATTAGAATATTACTATTTTTTTTAAATGAGCATTCGTAGACGTATCCATAAAGAATACATCACACAAATATATAGGATATTTTACAGGTGAATCAAGATTATAACTTTCTTATAGAAATATAAAAGGTCTTTAAGTCTTATATTCACACTGACATATGAACTCTGACATATGAAGCAAAATAACAGCATTCATACTTGTTAGATGAGCTTTCCAATTTATTCTAATTTGTTCTACTAATGTGTTTAGAACAAAATCAATATGTTTATGATTTTCAACAGCCCCTAAGGAATATGTAATGAGAGAGAAGTTGAGCCGCAATAAGCATATTTTTATAATTTTACTCATTACCTTATTGTTGCCAAAACAGACCTGTTTACAGCTTACAGATTTCTTAATGAGAGAAGACTGGAAAGATTTGGAGTTGAAAGAGAAGTTTGTTTGGCTTACATTTTAATGCTCAGTTTGTTAAACGAGTATTGAATTGCATCACAATTACAAATCAAAATTGAAAAGTTGTTCAAAAGATAGCGCAAAGAAGAATAAATTTGGATTGATGTCTGTATCTCTGGAGAATGTCAGGGATTTATAATTCAATTAGATTTAGGAATTCTGTAATTTGTACACAGCCCAGTTACAGTTAATAGCAATTTTGCTAGTTATTAATAGGGGTCTATTCTGAACATTATTTCATTGAAGTCTGAGGCAGAACTTTAAGAAACACCCAAATTGATCAAAATTGAGGTTGCACAGATACTGTAGGTCAAAAGTCAGACTTGAGATTAAGAAACCTCAGGTTTATGCTTCCCACTGACTAGAAATGTCTCCTTTTGAACAGAATCAGATAATGTGGTTCATTCTTGAGAGGTACGGTAGTTTAAAAAAATATTTTCTAGGCTTATCCATCTGGTTTGAAATTGGCCCAGATGCTTGGAACTTTGTGAAACACTTCATGAAACAAAGGTACCAAAGAGTCAAAAGCTGATTTTGAAATATGTGAGCATGGTCAGAGATCCCTACTTTTATTTTTTTTATTTTTTAAAAAACCCTTATATAGGATTTTCTACCCTTCTTTCAAAGGTTTTGCACAACTCTTTAACTTCCAGCATCAGAATAATAAATTGAGACATTAAATTGAAATTCTTTGAAACAGCAATAAAGGTAAAGGTAAAGATATCCCTCGCACATATGTTCTAGTTGTTTCCAACTCTAGGGGGTGGTGCTTATCTCCGTTTCAAAGCCGAAGAGCCAGCACTATCCAAAGACATCTCCATGGTCATATGGTTGATTAAACGCCAAAGGCACACGTAATGCTGTTACCTTCCTACCAAATGTGGTTCCTATTTTTTCTACTTGCATTTTTATATGCTTTTGAACTGCTAGCTTGACAGAAGTGGGGACAAGTAATGGGAGCTCACTCCATTATGCAGCGCTAGGGATTCGAACCGCCGAACTGGCAACCTTTCTGATCGACAAGCTTAGCTACTGAGCCACCCTTTTGAAACCTACAGTGGTAGGTTTGTTTAAAATAATGCTATATAACTTAGAGAAATTAAATGATACTTGTAGTTATAGTTGTCTTTTCCACTGTGAGGAATCAATGTGCAACTAAAATCATAAAAATATAATTGAATAGTAAAGAGATAGTTGGATATATCAAAGCAGAAACCTAACACCAATGAACTGGTGTTAGGGGGGACAACAGACTCAAACTCAACCCCTCCAAGACCGAGTGGCTGTGGCTACCGGCACCTCGGTTCAGCCAGCTGACACCATCGCTGGCCATAGGAGGCGAACAACTGTCCCCTGTGGAACGGGCGCGCAATTTGGGCGTCCTCCTTGATGCCCGGCTGTCAATGGAGGACCATGTGGCAGCCGTGGCAAGGGGGGCGTTCCACCAGGTCCGCCTGGTGCGCCAATTGCGCCCCCTACTGGACCGGAGTGCCCTGCGCACAGTCACTCATGCGCTGGTGACGTCTCGCCTGGACTACTGCAATGCCCTCTACATGGGGCTTCCCTTGGGACACATCCGGAGACTGCAGCTAGTCCAGAACGCAGCCGCGCGGGTCATCATGGGGAGTACACGATACTCCCACGTAACACCCCTCCTGCGCGAGCTGCACTGGCTGCCTGTGGCCTTTCGGGTGCGTTTCAAGGTATTGATTACCATCTTTAAAGCGCTCCATGGCATAGGACCTAGTTATCTGCAGGATCGCATCCTACCACACACGTCCCTACGACCAATCCGCTCACACAGGGAGGGACTCCTCCTGGTGCCGTCCGCTAGGCAATGCCAGCGGGCGACACCT
Organism: Natrix helvetica; assembly: GCF_964273705.1. Classification (NCBI taxonomy): domain Eukaryota; kingdom Metazoa; phylum Chordata; class Lepidosauria; order Squamata; family Natricidae; genus Natrix; species Natrix helvetica. The sequence continues at coordinate 35,724,322 of NC_138550.1, read as the reverse complement.
AGGAGTAGGTCCTTCTCTGTGATGGGCCCAACCCTCTGGAATGACCTCCCCCCCCGACATCAGAATCACCACCGACCTCTGCTCCTTCCGTCAAAAATTAAAGACTCACCTGTTTCAATTAGCTGGCCTGGCACTCTCTTAGTTTTGCCTCCCGGGGATATATTTTAACTGGGTTTGGGTATTTTAATTGGGGATGTTTTTTAGGGTTTCCATAGCATATTTATTTCTTGTACAGTCTCATCTCCTCCACCTAAATGTTTAGTATTTAATTGTTTTATTTATATTGTTATTCATGTATTTTATCTGCATTTTATCTGACTGTACACCGCCCCGAGTCCCTTTTTGGGAGAGGGGGCGGTTTAGAAATCTAAAGAAAGAAAGAAATAATAATAACTGGAACTTCAATGAACTGGAAATAAATTACTTTAGAAATGTGCACACTAAAGCAAAAACAGAGGTAAAGAATTATGGCATTTGAAATAAATACACCTAGAATACAAAAAATGGCAGGAAAGAAAATCATAAGACCATACAGATAGACAATAAGAACAACACAATAAATATGTGGGGTAAATACATATGGTTCAGAGGAAACCGGTTCAGTGAAGTTGATGAGTTTCTGAAAAATAAAAAAAATGAATAGTTTTAAGAACAAAGAGAAATGTATTAAGGACATTTATGGAAAAAAGATGGATGATAAGTAAGAAAATATGTACAGCAACAGACATTTGTATTGGTATATTCCTTTTTTTTTTGTTTAACACATAGTTTTATTTTTTGTTTTGCTTTAATAACAAAAGGAATAGTGAGATTTCATGTATGTATGCAAAAGAATAGATGCAATCATTGTGCAGCTACACTACTTTAAATTTGATTTTTTTTAAAAAAAATTAAAACTTCCTGTTTACAGCATAATTACAAAGAAAGGCAAAGTAGTGAAGAACACTTAATAATTGCTTGCAGTTTAAAGAAAAATATATCAATAATTTCTTGTCCATTCTTGTACCATTTCTCTAGAATTTTACAATAAAACGAAACCCAGGATTGTCATTGTTTTAAAGGAATATTATCTGCTTTTTTGCTGAATCACAGTTATAAACTTTTATCCAATTTTAAATCCAAACTTTTATTGACTCAAAAATCCAAATCCCAAATGTCCTTTTCAAAAGGCAACTGTACTTTTGGTTGTTGTTTTTTCCTGAAAACATTTCACTTCTCCTCCAAAAAGCTTCTTCTGTTTTGGCTAAATGTTGGCGAATAAAAGGATTTATATTCTTTAGAATAAAGGTGGGTTGCTCCCAGTTCAGCACAGATTGGCTGAACCAGTAGTAGTGATGACGGGAGGCTCCGCCCACCCACCAGATGCTTCTGTGAATGCGTAGAAGTGTTGTGCATGTGCATGAGCACGCGCACGAATGAGCCCAAACCAGTAGTAAAAAAATTGGCAACCCACCTCTGCTTTAAAAGTTATCTGGTTCTTAGCATTCTGAAGGTAGAGTCGTTGAGGCTAATTTGGTGTTTATTTATCTATTCACTCAGGATCACCTGAATCAGAAGTGGGTTCCAGCTGGTATGCACCACTATGGGCGTACTGGTACCAGAAATTTGCTGTACTTTTGTGTACCTGTTCCATGGTGGTGTAGCCACGCCCCTGTATGGTAGGCTCCCTTGCCCTGCCCCCATTTGCAAGGTGCTTCTCAAAGAGAAGGAAGTGAGGATGGGGCTTCTTCAGTGGACTTGAGGCAGGAGCAATTTTGAAGCCCTTTCTAAAGCAGCTGGAAAAGGTACATATGGGTCGGAGGTGGGAGAGGAATTCAAACTTCATCCTCCTGGTGCGTTGCAAGGCTTTGGGCAAAGGCTGGAGGGAAGGACCCTGGCTCACTCGTGCTCTTCCTCCCCCAGGGTAGCTTGATTGCAGGCAGAGCTACGTTGCCTTTTCAAACCTGTAATCAGTGAAGCTGGGCTGGATTTTTATATAGCCGTTCCGAGCCTTCCGAAAGAATGGGGCTGCGGAAAGTGTGCGTGCTACAGCATGGCTCTTTGCCTGGCTTTGTGCCTCCTCCTGTAGAGTCTCCTCAGTGCTTGCCCATGCTTTTCCTCCTGAAGTGTAGTTTGATTGCAGGCGGAGCCACATTGCCTTTTCAAACCTGTAATCAGTGAAGCTGGGCTGGATTTTTGCATAGCTTTATCCAGCTGTTGCGGGGGAATGACTTCCCCTCATCTATTTCTCCTCCCCACACAGACAGCTGGATAAAGCTATGTAAAAATCCAGCCCGGCTTCATTGGTTACAGGAGGAGGCAGGAAGCCAGGCAAAGAGCCATGCTGTAGCACCCACACTTTCCCCCAGCCCCATTCTTTCAGAATGCTCGATTGGCTCCCCTCTGGCTTCTCTGCCTCTCCTCTCACCCTAGCCTGCCAGCAGGAAGTGAATGGGTGAGCTTTATTGCATTCCAGGCATTTCCCACCTGGACAATGGGGGAAGTGTTTGGGGAAGGCAGCATGGGAATGGGGGGAGATGGTAGAGGAGCTGCTTTCAAGCCATTGGGAGAGATATCCACTCCAACTTGTGTGTGTGTGTGTGTATGTGTGTTTGAGAGAGAGTGAGAGAGGGAAGGGGGTAGGAGAGATAATCCAATCCAACTTGTGTGTGTGTATGTGTGTGTGTGTTTGAGAGAGAGTGAGAGAGGGAAGGGGGTAGGAGAGATAATCCAATCCAACTTTGGTATGTGTTTTTGAGGTAGGGGGAGGGAGGGAGGGAGGAGGGGAAGAAAAAGAAAAAAGAAAACTTCTTTTGCAAAGGAGAAAAACAAATGCTGTTGCTTTAAATTGGAACTGAGCATGCCTGGCTGTGGAATTCTGGGAATTGAAGTCCACAAGTCAATGCTTATAACCTTAAATTGAAAAGGTACAGGGAACAACAAATTGGTTATATGGTTATATGTTATATGGTTTTATGTTTTTGAAGTTTTGGAGTTTGTTCAATTTGGGCTTTGTGTTTCTAAAAGGGTTTGGATGATTCCCTGCTAGTGAATGGAGCCAAACTTTCTCTAGGGTCATTATATCATTATCTCTATCTGGCCAGAATGTGGAATGAGCCTCAGGCAGGTTTCTTTGTTAGCAGAAAGAAAAACAGCACAGCAATTTAGGGCTAAAGGCTACAGGGAAGTCATTTAGTCCAACCCCTTGCTGCAGCAGGAAACCTTACATTGTATAGATTATTTTGTTGCCTCTAACAGAGAGGAAAATTGCCAGAAAGGAGAAGGAGTTTACTAGAATAAGACTGCCATGCAGAAGAAGGCAGAGATAGTCCTTGACTTATGACTACAATTGAGCCCAAAATTTTGGTTGCTAAGCAAGAGGGTTGTTAAGTGAGATCCACCACATTTTACCCAATCCATGACATCTCCTGGTGAGTGATATCAAGTTGGCCACTCCCACCCAGTCACATGACTGTGAAGCCACTCCCACAAAACAGGCCACACCTACATAATAGGTTCTAAAATAATTTGAAACCCACCACTGACCTGAATCACAGTACAACTGGGTGTGGAATCTTGGGACTGCTGAAAGGACTGTGTTGTAGATAGGATAAGTAGTGTCGCATCCCGCTCCCTCTGTTGAGAGGGGCTGTTCAAGAAAGTCCAGTTGCCTTTTGAAAAGCACTTTTGGAACAGCCATGACCTGGATAGTTGAAAATCTCCATAATCATAAATCCAAGTGTAATTTAGGTCATTTCAAGGCAATCTTTCTCATTTTAGGATATGATATAAGATGGTCATAATTTGGTTATAATTTAGGAATTATTCTTGTCTACATTTCCAGTAGTACTTAGTGCAAAATAAGAAAGCTCAAGTAAAAATTACTTTGATTTCCTTGACAGCTAAAGTTTCTTCAACTCATTTACTTCCTGCATGTTCTCTTCCAAGTAGTAGCCCATAATGATGCACAGTATACTGTATAAGTTAATTAAAATGAATTGTGTGTCTTTACAGAAGTTTATAGTGATTAATTTTCAGTTAGCATTGCATATTTGCATAATATCTTGTCAGACATTAATTATATCAGAGTTAGCACATTACCTTCAACTTTAACAAATTGACTGTTGCCATTAATTATGTCACAAATGGTGAAGATTATATATACCTGTTATTGCACAGGTTATTTAGCAGAATACTAGTAAGGCAAACGTATGGCCTAAAAAAGGTTTGTATCTGTATTGGGGGTATAATTAATACCATAGTAATGTTATTATAGCCAATTGTAGGATGATGGGCAATTATCACCTCCACTAGAAATGAAAGTAAAAACTAAAGATTTAAATAAAAAAATAATGTTATGAAATTCAAGATTATAAAGATGGTGATAAGATGAATATGGAAGGAACAAATGCAAAGAAATTAATTTACAATAAGGACATGGATGGTGCCCCAGGCAAAAGTCTCCTATTTTCAGAGACATGGGAATAGCCTATTATGGTTATAATTGTATAATTGAGACACTCAGTGTGTGTGACATTTTACAGAACTAAGAGATAAATCAGGTATTTCTTGCAATGGGTTTGTGTGTGGATACACCATTGTATTGCATTAATAAGGCATTTAATGTATGTATATATTTTTAATAAAAGAATAGTATTGTGCAAATCCGTTGAAGAAGTGACTTGGAATGAATAGAATGCATTTGGGGAAAAAAAACCCCAGTGTGCATCTTTTTCCAAGCTCACAAAGTAGTGCAGCTGCCCTCACAGTGATATCACATCTGGAACTAGCTTCCTAAGCAGCAACATGAGTTTGAAATGTTATTAGTACTTTGATATTTGAAAAAAAAATGCTTTGATTGTATTCCTGCACATTTCAAAATTCTTCTTTTAAAATATTTGTATAGTTCTTTAAAATAATTAATAGAGGTTGCTTTGTGAATATCACTTTGAGTGTCACCATGATGTAGGATGCTCCAATAATGACTCATTTAAAAAGTGATGTTCTTGCTTTAGATTTCACATAAAGTTAAAAAAAAACATTCTTTAAAAAAAATATCCAGATATTTGTCTAATCAAAAGACAAGGATAGTGTAGTTAGCTTCTTAAAGTGTTTGGGTGAGTTGCTATTTGATTTTTAAACACGTGTAAACAATACTAAAACTGTATTTTGGCAAAATATTATGTGCAAGGCCATTTAAGTATACCTGTGTTTAGTCTACTAGTGTTTGATTGACTATATGAAATGTTATAAGCACCCTTGCAATACATGGTGTTCTCTTGCTGGATAATACAATAAGCTTCATGAATGAGTGACCAAGCCAATTATATATTTGTATACTTAGTAAACTTGTTAACTAGATTAATACATCTTCTATATGAAATTATGATCAGATTATCTAAGCAACAAATGTTATGTGGAATTTTACAAGGACCATTTTAAAGAAAGTAATTTGTCATTCTAAATTGATTAGATACAAACTTTGAAAATATTTTAAACATAATATTAATTGCATAATGCCTTTCTCTTCTATGTCAGTACTTGAAGAAGTACAATTAATAAATAAGAGCTTCATATCATATAACTTAAGGACATAAAATAACGTTTTGTTTACTACACAATAGAAATATGCAGTTAATAAATGGATTTTGCAATAGATAAATATATAAAAATAGTGGATCCCAAGAACCTCAGCCCCTCATTACTTAAGTACTTACATTACCTATCTGGGTACAATGAATGGCAAAATATCTGGTGTGTTTCTGCTGCCCCTCCCCCATCCCAACAGGTTCTGCTAATGGATAAAGGTGTATCAACATCTATCTATCCTTACTTTTGCCTTGCTTTTTCAGTAGATAGAACCAGTTAAAAGAACTAGGAAGTTGTTGTCCTCTAGTCTATGATCAACATAGGGCATAGGCCTGTTGGAAAGCTTTTCAAGTTGGTAGGGCATTTCACATATCTAAAAAACATGAAATTGGATACATACTAAGTGCAAAATAAAAAAAGAAAAGAGAATTCATATCAGTGTAAATTCTTTTATTCCAAATGCATCAGTTTATTTGAAAATACAGACACTAGCTTGCAAAATGTAAATTAGACCACCTGTGTGTCAGTGGTGGGTTTCAATTTATTCTACTACCAGTTCGCCTCGTGTGCACACACAGAAGCTTCCGCGGAGCCTCCCGCAGCCACCACTACCGGTTCGCCCAATCCAGGGGGAACTGGCAGAAACCCACCTCAGCTGTGTGTCAATTTGCACAAACTAGTTTCCTAAGTATTCAGATGCTCTCATATTTGTCAAAGTCAAGGGAATCCAAGACTGAAAATATTAAAATGTAATATTCTTACAATAAGCAATGCCACCAATACCTACAAGATTGGTGGGAAATCTCATTCTTCTCTTCACTCACAATTGTATTCACTCACTTTTTACTCACTTACATCCATTTCTTTGCAAACCTGGCCAATGATTTGCCCCTGTGATCATTTGTCCTTATGACCAATTGCAGGGATGGTGCCCTCTGCTTATCTGTCCCCCATCCCTCCTGGATTCCCTGCAGGCTTTTCATTCCCCTACTGGGTTCCCACAGGCCTTTCTCCCTGTCCCACCCTCCAGGGCCCTGCAGACCTTAGGCCTGATTCCCCCCACTCCATAGGCCCCACACCTTTCTCCTCACTTACCTTTTGAGGAGCTCTGAAGCCTTCTGCAATGCTGAATTGGATCACTTCATTCCACAGTCATGCAGCATGATTCTGGAAGCAGCAGCCAAGTTCCATGGCCCCACAATTCAATGCAACCACTGAGAAGATGGCAGCTGTTTCCAAATTGTACCACGTGGTCATGTGGTTAATTACGCTGTTTCCTTAGTTAATGTGTTCTGCACAACACTCTGGGAAACACCAGGCTCTGGCAGCTTTCTATAGGACTGCATGGACTGTATTAGTGAAGCAGAAGGGTTGCTTTGTCACTGGGCCGAGCAACATAATTCTGAAAGCAAACATTATGTTTTAGGTCCCTGCCAGGACCTTCCCTACCACTGAGGTACCTCTTGCTCTGTTTAACAAGTGCCATATTCATTTAATCAACAGATTTTGACAGATTATCAGAATTGGAAGAGAACTTGTACAGACTTGTGGCTCATCTAGTCCAACCCCCCACCCAAGCAGGAGACCCTACACCATTTCTGACAGATGACAGTCCAGTCTCTTCTTGAAAGTTTCCAGTGATGAAGTCCCACAACATCCTATATCAAAGAGATCAGGGATGGGGATCATTAAACTTCTCACTTAACATAATGGAGCCTGCAATAAGCAGGCTCCATTATGTTTGTATGTCAAGGACTGTCAATAATAGATTTTATATATTTGGCACATGTGTTTATATTGCAATTTTCTTTTAAGGTTGGCTTGATCTGCCCTGCCCTACTGTCTGAAAATTGTCCCTAGTGATCGTTTATTTCTGAAATCAAGTTTTTAATACAATGCATTTGCTAACAAAGAGCTTGTTCTCTGTTTAAAGAAATAATACTTTTGTTGACCATTTTTAATATACAATGCTCATTAGTTTTGGGGAAAATGTATGCATGAGTAGTAGAAACATAGCCAATTAGCGTCTATTTTTGAAGATCTGTTCAAAACGTATCTGAACGTATCTGAACGTATCTGTTCAAAACGTATCTGAAACCTTATTCCAATGATTAGTATTTAAGAAATAACATTATTTCTAAAATTTGCATAGCTTATTTTGGTGGGGACAAGATTCTATTTTAACCAAGGTATTCTAATATTATAAAGTAAATTTTTTAGTTTGTTTTGAATGTAGTATAATTTTTACATAAAACTGTGCGGATTTTATAATACAATGTCATTAAGTAAAAACAATTTAAAAATCTTAATTATCCAATGGCTAGTAATGATTCACTCTTAAACCATTTGCACTGAGTGTGCCATTTAAATGCAAATTTATTTTACTTTTTTTTTTCAAAACCAGAATCTCAACTGTATTTCGATTAGTATCATGCTTAATGCAGACGCTTTTATGATTGTGACAATCTGTGAAGTTAATGGAATTATATCAAGAAGCAACTGTGCATTATATATCTCTTACACACTGCTAAAAATAAAATCTATTTTATACTAACTAAGAAAAAAGCAATTAACCTTTCTTAGATACTGCATTTACACTACTTTATAGTTGAGAATTATAATTCTCTTTAACTCCACTGCTGTGCCTTCATCGCTGAGCTACAACTTGAATTACTTGATATTGCTTATTTAGTTACAAGTGTAAATTTGGTATTTTACATACAAATTAACCTTACAAAAATAGCAGCCTTTGTAGTCATATTCACTGAGTCAATTTTCAGGAGCTATTGAATGTAATTTTCAGCAAGAAAAGATTTGGATAATTTAATATGCAAACTATTTTGCTAGTAAGCATTTCAAGTTTGGAACTTCCTAGTGATGTGATTGTCTTCCAGATTGTAATTGAAAGGAAAAGATTGATTGACTGATTATATATCAACAAGCGGTTGTCGACTCAGCAACCACATAGTTAGTTCCCTCCCACCATGATACTCTAATTCTTCAGCTGTTGCAACACTGCAATTGTGGCTATGTAACTAAGTATATTCACTTGCTGCTGGTCTTCCTATTCTTCTTTTCCTTCTACGTTTCTCTGTGTTAGAGAACTGGTCTCTACATACCGTAATCTAAGTAGAATCTGAATCTGGTTATTTGTGCCTCAAATGAAAACTCTATTTGTTCAATGATCCATTTGTTTGTTTTCTTGGCTGTCCATATCACTCTCAGAGGTTTCTCCAACACCAAGTTCAAAGTCATCAATACTTTTCTTCAAAGTCCAATTTTCACTTCTATAAAGTATCACAGGTGACACCATGGCTGTCATGATTTTGATTTTTGTAGGTGTAAATAAATCATAGTATTTCAATATCTTTTACAAGAATGTCATGAATGTTCTATGATGTTCTTATGCCAGTATACTATATTTCTTGATTGCTTCTTCCTTTACAATTGCTGGTTGATCCATCAAAAATTAAAAAGAAATGATAAATAATAAAACATAAAAATCATAATTAAAATTAATTAATTAACAAAAAAAAACAAAGTAAAAGAGCAGATTCAATAGACCTTTTTCTGCTGTCTGATTTCTATGTTTCTATGAACCTAAAATACTTCTTTTTTATAATGCACATCTCTGAACAAACTGTTCTGCTAAGTTCGGTATACTTTTACATTTCTCCCCTATTCCTCTAGTGTTCCTTACCTACACTGTTTTTGCTAACCTAACATGTCTAGAATATGTAATGTAACTCCTCTATTAGTCCATGTAGTTGTTTTTGAGAATCTGAGTTAAATAAAATAAATCATGTGGAGATATTAAATATTTGGAATGCAGTATGGTGTATCAACTATAGTGTTGTCCTAGGATTGAGGAAACTTCTATTAAATTTCTACTCTGTCAAGTCATTGTTTGAGCTTTGATTAGCCAGCCCTATCACTTATAGGTGTTGTCACTTACAATGTTGTGATGATGAAATATGCAGGGACTACCTAATTGTTTTTCTTGTTTCAAGTCCACAGATCTATGAATGGTAGCCTGAAGCATGTACTGTATTCTGTTAAGTGATCAGGGCCAGTTGAAAAACTAAGAAGGAACAAGCATTAAATAAAATATATTAAATAAGATTTTTTAAATGTGTCAATCCACTCAGTTGTGTTACCTTAATGCAGTTGATATTTAACTTAACAACTTTTAAAATATATTGATCTCCCATCTTAAAAGGACATTGTTTTCTCAGCTTAGAAGTTAATTGATCCCTTCCTACAACACATCTTTTTTTAAAAATCAATTGAGAAGTTAATTAAGTTGAATATTGTGTATGATGGTTCTCTTAGAACAGATTATTCAGATTTCAGATTAAACTAGTTTATTTCTTCCGACACAAAATCAAAATAAATGCTGAATGATAGTTGGCAAGAGGAATATAGACTTGGGCTGTTCTCTACTGCTCAGAACCCCTGAGATAATCTAAATAGATGGGTTGGAAATGGATCTTATGATGGAATAAAACTGAGCATACAAAAAAAAAAAAAAACAAATTACAGAATAACATCAGAAGTTGTATACTGGCTGATATAAGCAATATTTAAAGCAAATCTTTCTTCACCTATGTATCTAATATCTTTTTTGCTTATGCTTGGACAGATTTTTTATTAAAGTTGTCTCTAGTACAGTGGTCCCCAACCTTTCCAACTTGATGCCTGCTGTTCACACAAATGGAGCTGCACATGTGCATGCTTGCTCACTGCTTGCACAGCCCATTTTCAAATGTGCCTCGACCCAATGGAGATCTGCAGCCCAGGGGTTGGGGACCCATACTCTAGTGGATGCAAATAACTTATCATAATAAAGATCTTCCCCTATGTTAACTGGTAAGTTACAGTACACTACATTAATTTCTTTATGTCAGCATACAGATCAAATGTCTTATTATGCAAACATGATAAAAGCATTTTCTTAATCAATTTACCCATTGTTGATTCATTTTTGCAAAAATTGTTTACCATACAACCTAGATACCCAAGGAAAAAGTGTACTTGTAATAAGATATTTAGAAAACATGTGAATCATTCTTTAAACTGCATTCCTTGGATCCAGTTTAAACTGGGTTCTTTAAACTGGGTCTTTCTTGTTTTTTTTCTGGTGAAACATTACACATTTTATGAAACCATAAAATCAAGAGCCAAAGTATATTTTGTTCATTACTTTGTTAGCTTTTCTGCCAACAAGCCCGGCAACTTAACCACTGAGCCATCACGCTGCCCCTAATTTAAGTTTACCATGGTTTATATTCAAATGTAATTCCAAAAAACAATAGCAGTAAACAGGTGAAATTGTAAAAGAAATATCTTGAAAATATCTCATTAGAACTGTAAATACGCCGGAGTCATTTGGTTGTTTGGGGCAGCTATAGAAATGGAATGAACATATAAAAATAAATAAATAAATAAACAAACAAATAAATATGGTTCTTTACTGCTGGAGACTCTGAGATATGACTTGGGCTTAAGACCTAAGTAGCTGCAGTCACATTTCCTAAAGGCCAAAATCATTTTCAGTCAGACATAAAAAGAATCAGAGTTCAGTACAAGCTCATTTAGTTGCCAACCAAATGACATCTGTAAATTTCTCAGTTATTGGATAAATAATAGGAGGCTGTTTTTCAATCCTTGGTGAGTTCTAGGAGAATAGTACTTTCTACCACTCTGATTATAAAGCAGAAGCAGCGGTGGATTTCAAATTTTTTTAGAACCTCTTCTGTAGGTGTGGTCTGTTTTGTGGGAGTGGCTCAGTGGTCATGTGACCAAATGGGAGTGGCTTGGTCATCATGTGACCGGGTGGGAGGGGCTTGGCAGTCATGTGACATGGGCATGGCCAACTTGAAAAATGTGGTGAAACTAATGTAACGACGCTCTTGCTTAGCAACCAAAATTTTGGGCACAATTGTGGTCATAAGTTCTCTTCCTTTCTTCCTTTCTTTCTGTTTCCTTCTTTCTTCTCTTTCTTTCTCTTTCTATCTTTGTCTCTTTTTTTCTCTCACTCTCCCTCCATTCCTTCCTTCCTTTCTTTCTCTCTTTCTCTGTCTCTTTCTTTTTTTCTTTCTTTCTCTCTTTCTTTCTAAATCACTCTAAGGTTTGATGAAAGCAGTCACAAGTTTAGGGTGAAATAAGTCTTTCTTGAACCAGGATTTCAATAAAAACCTCTAGTTCAGCATCAAGCTGAACAAAGCTGCCTTCCTCGCCTAGGAAAGACGCAGAGACACAACTGAGCAGGAGAAATCTTTATCTTTACCTTTTCTATGAATTATAGAGTTTATCTTTTTCCCAGTCCATGGCTATCTGACACCTGTTCTTGTGTAGTCTCAGAATTGCCTCAATTAAGTTCATCAGGAACTTTAGTGCAAGTGCATTGCATATCTGGTATTTTATTTAAATAATGAACATTTAGATATTAACCATGTGATTTTCAGAAACAAAAACATCATACATAAATGTTTGCTTAGTTTTAGGATTTATCCTTTACTGTGGGTAACGCCCATATGTGACTATCAATTCAAGCACAATCTTCTGTAAATAAAAATGCCGGGAGTACAAATATGTTCAGCCTAACTCATGAAAGAAAAATTATTTACAGTAGGATAACAAAAACTAGGATTATTTAGTGCTTAGACTTTGCAAAAATGTAGCAGCAACTTACCTGACTACAGAATGTTTGTGCTACTTTCAAAACGCCAAGGTATATACAGTAATTATTTATCTGACAATCCAATGTAGGTGCAGATGTAGATAGATACAGATAAATACATATGCAGATAGGACTTTGATAAGATATTAGCTTCCTTAGAGCGATAGACATAAATTTCAAGTGATCACATTTGAAATATATTAGCTCACTGATCAGCAGAAGTCTATTATTATGTTGCCTTTTTCACAAAACCATCCATTTTCTCTAATTTAGGGACTTGCTTTCACTGAGAATATCTGCTGAAAATGTCCTTATAAAAGGAAAATAGTTAAGAAGGAAAAGAAATGTCTTAATTCTGATGTAAGAGTGACCTATTTTAAAGTGGAAAATAATCTATTTTAGGAAGTTGTGTGCAGAGATGTGTGTTTGGCAAATTGTGATCAAAAACTTTTCTGCTTTTCAGAACAATTTATCCCCATAAAGCACATGGTGTATTGAATGGATAATTGACTACAGGTGCAAGGAATTAAATATCCATTTTTGGAACCCAAAGAATAAAGGGATAAGAGATGCATTGATTATTCAGAAGCTGCTATTCATTATGGCAGCAATGTTCTAGAGTTAAAAACATGAGACTCTTTCTAAGATTATAAAGGATGTACTACGAAAGAGGCTGGGTAATGTTGAAGAACTATTTTTTTAAAAAATCAAACAAATAAGAATGCTGACAGATTATATTAGTAACTCATTTACATTTTAAAAACAAGTATAGTTCATGCCTGTAGCCCTCAAGATATAAGGTTTGCTGAACAAACATCTGTAGCTAACATTGATTATTTATCATTTGAATAGATACATTTTTTCCCTAATGAGAAACTTTTTGAATTGCATTTGCCAAATTACATTTGAAAACTGTACTATTGACGTACATCAGTGGGAAACCCACTTCACTTTTTATAGTATTTGTGCATAAAGAATATCTAGCTTATTGGTAGGACTCCATTTCCATATTAACCTCAAATAATGCAGCTGATAATAATGGTGGCTAAAATTTAACATTTGAAGTGCTGCAGTTTTTCTCCTTTTAGTCATGATTTTTGCTTAGATTCAGGTTTGAATTTGAGATAACGAGTAACTCAGAGGGCTGTATATGTATCTTGCATACCAGAGTCCAACTGGCATTATTTTTTTTAATCAGGGGTGATATATGAGGAGAATGACTTACATCTCTAACCCTGGGTATTGTTGTAATCAAGAAATTAATACTGAGCAGCTAGCTAGATTATCTAATGCAGCAGTTTCTAGCATTCTAACTCTACCATATTTTCCAGTTTTAAAACATCTTTCCTAAATGAAAGTATATCCTAGTCATATTGGTTGAATGTTTTTGCATAGAAAGTTATTATTCATGAACAGATCAATGGTGTATCAAATTCCAACATTATATGAGATTTCATATCTCATAATTGTATACTGTACAATAAAAAGTTAGCTCATCTTCACCTGGGTCAGATCAGACAAATGAGAGGTCAAGTATATCAGTATCTATATTATGAAGTAGTCTGACTGCCTTGCTTCAAGGAATGCTTTATATGGCTTCATGACATCAAGAAATTCTTCAGCTTCTCCTGAAAGATTCCCTCCCCCCAAGATACATTTGTTATTTTCTTTTAATGCTAATACTGACTGTAGTTATAAAACCTGTATTATTAAGAAAAGTAGACATCCTATTGAAAAAAATGATTAAAGTATAAGCCTTATAACTGAGATTATCTGGAATTTAAGAGTTGGGATATGTCAAAGACCATGTTAAGACAATCATGTTTAAAGCAATCAGACCTGGGAAGACTTGTAAACTTGCCAATGGTCAAATGGGTTATTTTGGGACCTTTCTAAATAATTCATATAAGGCAGACAGAATATTAAAAAAGAATCTGCAGGACTGGGTTGTCAACTAGAGCTCCTTTCCCATGCAAGCCTTTGATTATTCCAGCGAAAGACCTCTTTGACTCTTCTTAACAGAATGAAGGAGAACCTGTTAGAACTTTCATGGAATTATAAACCCAAAGAGCCTCTTGGGCCTTCAGGAACTGAGTTTATCTCCTTCAGATGTTTCCTTGTAATTTCTTTGTACCTAAAATAGATTGGAATCACACTGCTCAGGCTGGAAGAGCCACCTGGTTTCAACTGATCGTCTAAGTCCAGATGAGGCAAAATACAGCAATACTTATGCTTATATTGTGAACTAATCTGCTTCCACAACTCCAGAAGATGTGTGGTCCCAGAAACTCAAGAAGCATGTTGAGATGACCTAGTCACGTGGCATTGTCATGTATATATTGAAAGGAACTATTTTTCTTCCTTTCTTCACTGAAACTTTGAAGACTCCAACTATGCAATTTTTGAAAACCAGGGTTATGTGTTGAAAAGTTACACTAAGTTGTTTGCTTCTCTTATCTCTATATGAGCTATTTATTACCTGATACAGAACCTGTCTTTCTTTTTCCTTCCTTGCTTTTGCTCTTATCCACTGATCTGTTTTCATAATAAGTTTCCCTTTCCTCTCCTTCTTCCACTGACTTCTTAGCTATTGAATTTATGTGAAACTCAATAAACACACATGCGCACGCACACACGCGCACACACACACACAGAGGGAGGAGTTGAGAAAACTTGTGCAGAGCATATATTGGATTTCTCTATCCCCAGTGTTCTTGCTACCATATTGCTCCCTCAATATTCCTTAACTCCATTGTGTTATTTCCCCAATAACTGCTATTTCGGCCTTTATTACCATTTCCGGTGTCTCCACTGAATGCTTTATACAGTAAATGATGTTCATGTTTTCATAGCTATTATTTCAACATAATTTATTATTTAAAAACTTATTTCTCCATTGAACGGCATTTCCCCAATGATAGCTAAGTTCTATATCATTATCATTTCCCATCTATATATTTTCTTTTTATGTGGTTCTATAATAAAATCCAAGCCCTTATTCTGACTACTACTTGTAGCCTTTTTTTGAAATACATAGTTACTCTGGAATGTAGTTAAACATCATTAGTTAAAACCTCTTGCTTGCACACTAGTTGCTGCTGATCAAATCCTGTGTGAAAGTTTATAATATAAAAATCAAGTTCTGATCTTAAATTTTGCTTGCTGACTTTGAAGTTAATTTCACTGAATTATTGCCTTATAAAATAGTGACTCCATGATTTATCTCAATTAAAATATAACTTAGGAATAGTCAATGGCAACATTTCCAGTTAAATGAAGCTGCCTATATTTCTTCTAACATTTATGGATGTTGGCTGGAATAATTTTTACATTTATTTTTAAATGTTAATTAGAAACATAGTTAATTAATTATGCATTTCTAGATCATTTTTGGCAGATGCAATTATTTTAATGTAAACTGTTTTGATATTTCTGGTCTGTAAAACTATATAAATTCATTAACTTGAAGAAATTGTAACCCTATAAATGATAGGCAGAATCAAATTTCGACCAATTTTACTTTTGCCTTCAATTTGACAGGCATAGTCCAGTTTTTAATTACTTTTAAAATTTGTTCAAAGAAAACTGGATTTACTTTGGGTATCATACTTTGGGTTTTCTTTGCGTATTGCTATATTTCATTGACCTCTTTTCAATATGCAGATGTTAGGTATCATAGAGTTATTATGCATTAGACATCATTAGATATTACTCTGCAAGCCGTATCCCATTAGATAAATTCTAAACCATTTCATTAGGAGTCTATCAGTATGACCCAGTATCATATTCATTCTGGTTATGGCAAAGTGTATTTGTTGCTGGTTGTATGATCTAATTCGTTAACTTTAACCATTATGATTATATGTGAAAAACTGACAAATCTGAAATTCAGATTTGAATTCAGATTTCTGATATTAAAAAATATTCAGCAATAATGTATTAATATTTGAATGTCCAGAGCCATCTGTTAACATAACACTATCTAGAAATGTACTGTATTATTATTTTTATGTGAAATGATTATAATTTTAATTTTAAAAATATGTTTATGAAGTTCACTGTGGACAATATTTTTCATTCAGATTTGAAAACTAATTGTAGTTGAAATAACAACAAGGACATTCTTCATGATCACAAAAAAATAATACTTTATAAAGTTGTGAGTAGGTGTGGCTCTATAATGCTTGTACTGTAAGAAATGTACTCTGTCAACCCTGAAGCTGACCTGACTGAGGCCATTTTGAGGCTTCAGTGTTGCCACACTGCAGCTGAGGGATAGGGAGTGGGGAATAGAGATAGTTGGAGTTTGTAGCCACAACAAAATACTTTTTCCTGGGAACCAAGGACATTCCCACAGGTGGTCGGAGAGAGGAGAGTGAAGTTACCAGGCAAGCAGATGACACGTTGATTGGACCATGTGACTGATTGTTTGGGGAAGGAAGAAAACTTTTACTTTTAATTAGGTGAAAACCATGGGAACATTCAGAGTTAGTTTTCACTAGCCTTGGCCAATATGATATATCCAAATAAAACTATTCTTTGAGGAATCTATCTGCCTCGGAATTATGTTTGCTATGGGTGTATTACTTGGAACGGTGACATTCTCTATGAAAAACCTAGAAATAATATTTATATCTTCTTTGTCTTTTTTCTTCTCCAAAGGTGCCATCACTTCTTTTCAACCTTTAAGTATCCTGAGGTTTCTTTTTTCCCCCAATGTTAGGTCAGAGACCCACACCATTCTCTTATACCAGTTGGTTTCATTTCAAAATATTTTACTACTGAAGATTGAAATGGACACCAAATTTTTTTTTCTTTTTCTCCCTCTGCTGGTTACTTCTGGTAGTAGTGCTAGATATAATTTCCAGGTATATGATATAATTTCAATTGTCTTCCTTAATATATGAGCTGAAGCACAAAATGCAGGTTCAGGAGTTCCACAATCCAGAAGATTTTTCGAACAACTTTCAGTCAAGCCGCAGGGTCCATCAATGGCTTCCTTGGCTTTGCATCAGACAGCAGTAGATGAATTTTTGCTAGGATATGGCAACATATTTAAGTATTTGGACACCACCAAGTAACTTTTTTGCTGGGTCATTGATGAAAACAAATGGAAAGAAGAGGTTGTGGCATGGAAGAAGAAGAGAAAGACAATGCGAAGGCAAAGCATCCAGATAGTTCTGTGAAGCAGAAGGTAGAAGACAGGTCCAAGGACTTCCATATGTCACTTGCCCAAGGCTCTTTCAGATGTAATGTTACAATATTATGCTAATAATGAAGGGAGAGCTATGCTTAGTATTCTGGAAAAATAAATATATAAATCTGTATTAGGAGGTTTTGATAACTGCCAAGTTTATATAAATGGATTTTATGTATTGTTCAAATGACATGGATGTTCTGTGTGTGTGTGTGGGGGGGACATGCTTTTAATCTAGTGGTTAAGACACAAAGCTAGAAATGAGATTGTGAGTTCTAGTCCTACTAAGCATTGAAAGCCATCTGGATAACTTTTGGCCAGTCACTCTTTCTCTATATTGTTGTTGTGGAAAAAAGGTATGCTCGCTGTCCTTTATTTATTTATTATTTATAAAGTTATCAAAACAATAAAGATAGAGCAAAAATAACAAATAAATGTCTGGCAGAGAAGAGCCAACTCAGGCACCATTGCAGTTGCTATGGCATTTTTTTGGAATGCTATTTATATGTGATTAGGTATGTAAACATCCTTATGTCTATTTGCTTTTGTGCCATTAGCCTACTGGATCTGAAAGCAGAAATCTTTATCATGTCCTAGTAAGAACTATTTCATTTTAATAGTTCATATGTTTTCCTAATTAATATATGCTTCCTTATTTGATTGATTTTCACTAGTTATTTGATTACTTGCAGATCTAACTTACCAAACTGTTCCTACCCTCCCCCACCAACATTGAATAGTACCAGTAAAAGAGGCTGAATTTTTGCTATCCTAATTATAAATGGATGGAAATATGTTTGAGGTAAAACTGCTTTCAAATCTGTTCATTTTTATAATATTGTGGCTTGCGCCAACCTTCACAGAGCTTGCAATACATACTGCATAGCTGAAAAGTTGTGAGAGTAGGAAAAACTGCCATGCAGGGAAATGGCAGCAATATAAGCTCAAAAGTCCACCTAAATAATAGTATACTAGTAGACTTTTTGAATGTAGGAAATGAATTGTGACTAACAACATGTAATATTGATCCCATTAGTATTTAACATTTATGGGGCATGTATTGTCAGAAGATGGGAATAATATAATTCTGCCAAAACAAAAAAAATTAAAAGTATTCACAGCTGAATAATACTATATGGTAGAATAAGCAGTGTAGTATTGGGACAATTACAATATTTCAGAACAGTTAAACAAATGGTGTTAATATTTTCAAGACTGGTGTCTGCCTTTTGGGAAGACCAAAACCCCAAGATGAAAAAGCTAGTAAATTTTCAAATGATTTTATATTAGCTATGAATATTTGCATAGGTTGATGATTACAACGCTAATTACTAAACTCTGTAACTGGATGCTATAACATATGAACAATATTGAAATCAAGAACATGAAATGCATATATTTTGCAACCCTGAATTTCTCAATGACATAATCTTTGCTAAAAGCAGGTTTTAGATGAGCTCTGTTCCATCCTCAAGTGCTTCCCTTGGAAATTCCCTTTCTCCAAACTTGCTCTTAGTAACTGTAAAAGTAAGGAAAGTCATAAAAATCCCTGTTTGTGTGGTTAATATCTACCTGGCCCACATCATGGGAAGGCAGGGTGTGTGGCAGGTTCTAACTATTATGAAAGTACACCTGATGGGGCCTAGAAGAAGGGCCATTATTGTAGTGACTCCTTCTCTTTGGAATGTCATTCCAAATAAGGTTGCTCCCCCCCCCCCCCCTTGCTACTTTTCTAGAGGACTCCGAAGACTTCCTTTTGTCAGCAGGCTGGGTGACTCCAGGTTGATTCTGAGCTGATTGTGTTTGTTATCACTATGGCATTTGTGGATTTTCTGGGGTTTTTATATTATTGATTTCTGACATTGTATACTACCCAAGGTCACAGTGTGCAATTTTGGGCAACCATATAAATCTATTAAACAAACAAATTATGGGGATTTCTACTGACTACAATGTTAGAGAACAGTCTGTTTTCTCTATCTCCCTGACTAAAACAACATTCTTGATATATACACAAGATCCTATTGACAGTGATTGGTTGAGGGGCTTGATTCTGTAACTTGAGTGTAAGCAACAGATAATCTAAAGACAGTTTATCTTTCAGTTTGAATTTCTGCAGGTGTCAAAGTATTTGAGATATGAGCATGAGATATGACTTTCAGAATCTAAATGTTAAGGATTCTGATTTCAACCAACTTGAAAGGGAGAGAGTAGTAAAAGATACAGAACAAAGTAAAAGAGAAAGAAAAGGATTTAATATTCAGGATTATATCTGGAGAAGTGTATTATCTCTCATATTTGACAACTGAAGGTTGTTGTAAACTTTGAAACCTGTAAGCAGGTAAAACAGCTCTTAATGTGGAGGAATTTACTACTTTAAATATATTCTTTGTTCACCTTGAACTAATTTCAATCAGTTACTTTAGTTAGATTCATTTGCTTCCAGAATCAATCCATATAAAACTTTAGAGATACAGAACATTCCTTGTTGATTTTTGTGCAAAGAAAGTGTTGATTCCCTATTTTTATATTCTGTAGAAGAGTATATTCATTTTTTATAGTCTTCATGTACCAGACAAAAAAATCCTGGAAAATATTACAAACATTCCTTATGCTTATTACATTATTTTAAATAAAAAAAAAAGAGAGAGGAAGATAATTTCAGAATAAGCTTCCAGGGAGGGAATAAGTATGGATTTCATAATGGTAAAAGTAAGCTATTTCATTTTGTGGCAAAAACTTAATTTTGATTTATGTGAAAAGATATAAATGCTGCAAGTATACTTGGAGAGCCAGAAAACTATCAGATCCCATTTACAACCCATCTATTCCCTTTGCTTTTCTTTTACTTTTATTCTATAAAAATGGTCTCGAGGGAGTTGTTGGTGCAGCAAATATGGGCAATAGTTTGCAGTGTTTTTCAATGTCAGCAACTTTGAGCAACAGGAATTCTGGCAATTGCAATCCAAATATCCTAAAGTTGCTGAGATTGAAAAACACTGATTTATCCTGTGTCTCTTTAGTATAAACACCCCTTTCACAGGCAGCAACTATGCAGTAACAGGACTGATATTATAATACTATATTAATAATAAAATACCATTGCCTGAAGGTATTTATTTTAGGGAACATTAAGGAAGAGAGAGAGAGGGGGGGGGGGAAGGAGGAGGGAGGGAGGGAGAGAGAGAGAGAGATGCCTAAGGTTTATCTCTTATTTGGTAAACAGCTTAGTGGCTACAGCATTCACTGGGTGGATCCTGGCAAAGTTAAATCCCATTGATTTCCAGGTATTTACTTCTCTTTCATTAAAATCAATGAGAATTAAGAAGGCTTAACTTTAGTTAAATTACTTCTAAACATTTAAAAGTCTTCAAATGATGCATAGACTTTTTTTTTTATTTACAAGATTTATCTGGGGAATTGTTTAAATACTATGTTTTGCTTGTACTACTCACCACTCCTTCTGTTGAACTGTATACATCTTTTACCCAATCAGAGTTTCAGACCACACATATAATCCACTTGAGTTGTTTTTCGTCTTAAATCTATTTTCAAAAACATTGTTTCTGCCAAACTATAGCCGTTAAACAACAAACTCATTGTCAGTCCCAGGCCACAGGTACAAAATATTCTCTATTATATTCTGTGTTGTCATCCTTTAAAATAGAATGGCTTTTGGTGACATATACAAACCAGATGAATAAAACCATGCTGTGAAAAATAACTGCACTGAATTCCACCACTGGCAGCACTTGTTCCAAACACAGATGTTTATCAAATATATACATAGTTCTTGTAGCAACTGTCAAAACAAGAACAATAGTTGGTCTCCTACCAAGATCTTGGGACATCATGAACTCCCCTCCTCCCATTTTTTAAAGGAAATAATAATGTTAATGTGACAAGGAGAATAAAGGGAACTATAAAATGGCTATTTGTTTCAGTAGAATTAAACTTCATGTAAATTTAATTAAATCAAATTTAATTTTTGTCCTCAGCCTGCCAATGTTTTCATCTTGTTCCCATCTGCTTTTTGAAGCATGGATGTCCGTGAATACAACATGCCTTTCTGCAATGGGAAGCTCTTTATATATACAAATTTGCATGAATATATAGAAACCTGCACTATCAGGACTTCAGATAAGATGTTTTGTGTCATCGTATCACATAGTTGTAATTCCTGAGATACAAATGTAATGGAGCCTGCCCATTCCATCCGAAACTCGAGAATTCGTGGGAGTGAATCTCATACCTTGAATGAGATCACTTCCTGCTTTCACCCACACATTCACTAATTTAATGTGTGGTTGAATGTGTGGCTCAATAAGTGCCCATGAGGTATCTTGGGGTGGGAAAGGCCATGAGGGGGAACAGGTCACCTACTTCAGACCACCCAAGGCCTCCTCTGACCCACAAATACCTCATTCTCCCTTCCCTGGGGTTCCCACAATTGCTTCCCCACCCCCCACCCCCATCCTGCCATGCCGGGTGACTTACCTTATGAAGATCTGTCTCCTCTCCAGCCTGTTTCTTTGCCTGCTACTTCCTTTCTTGTCAGCAAGGCCTCTGGCAGCAAGAAAGCAGCCCCCTAAGGCCACGTCACCTTCCAGGGCTGCTTTCTTGACAAGCTTTCAGGTGGTGAGAAAGCAGTGAGAAATTTTGGCATTTGTTTATAAACATTAGGGAGCACTTATTGAATAACTTCAAATGTTTGCTAAGGGAGTGCTCTTAACCCAAGGATTATCTGTACTCCATCTTCTCTGTGATTAGTTTTTACCACTTCATTGTTAAAAGTTACCTACATTTCAGCTCATATATCAGAGATCCCTTGCACAACTCTTCTCCAATAATTCTAATCAATATTGCTGTGCCAATTATACATCCATTTAGCAGATGCTGCACCAATTTATCTGAAATAATCTTTTGTGCAAAGATGAAGCAATGCAGACCCATAACTTATGTAGTTGCATGCAACATTGTGATGAGGGTACACAGTGACAAAGTTTGTTTCATGACATCTTTGTAGGCCTGTTACAGATGTTCTTTCAGGCCTGTTACAGATGTTACAGATGTTATGCATTGTAGACACATGTGTAAATATATATAAAGGAATGCAATGTTCGCATGTATAGAATGGCTATATTCAGAATTGTGATTTAGAACCCTTTTTCCAAGTAGGTTTTGTAATTTAATTTCCTTATATTCTAAGGAAACCCTAGGTGGTGCTATTGCTTTAAATTCATGAATTGATTTTCCAGTTTTAAAATACAGCTATGCCTTGTTCAGAGGTTGGACAATCAGCAGTTTTCTGAAGGAAAGTGGGAGAGAAAATAACATCCAAATATAATAACGGACAGTTTTCATGAGCCAGAAATTTAATATGCTTCATGGACTGGAGAAGAAGTAAGGCAAATTTAACTAACTTTATTATTTCCTCTTTCCATTATTATTTCCTCTTTCCAAGTTTAAATCTTGTTAGACTTACTTTCATGCAGTTTATGCTTACATGCCAACAGAAAGAGCCTATGAGTCAGTGGTGGGTTTCAAAATTTTTTAGAACCTCTTCTGTAGGTGTGGCCTGCTTTGTGGGAGTGGCTTGCCAGCCATGTAACCGGGTGAGAGTGGCTTGCCAGCCACGTGACCGAGTGGGAATGGCTTGGCGCTTAGCAACCAAAATGTTGGCTCAGAAACTCTGGCATTTGAAGCACGCAAGTCTCAAAGCTGTCAGGTTACAAAACCCTTGCACCCCTAACCCTTTAGAAAAAAACCCCAGGGGTGTTCAAACTTGACAGCTTTAAGACTTTGGACTTCAGCTCTCAGAATTCCTCCTCCAATCATGTTGGCTCAGGAACTCTGGCATTGAAGTGTGCAAGTCTTAAAGCTGTCAAGTTACAAGACCCTTGCACCCCTAACCCTTTAGAAAAAACCCCCAGGGGTATTCAAACTTGACAGCTTTAAGACTTGTGGACTTCAACTCCCAGAATTCATCCTTTTGCTCTTCATCTTGATGATGTGCAGACGGGCGGGGGGAGGGAGCTGGAACCGGTTCTAAACAGCACTGTAGATTTGTGGAACCTCTTCTATAGAAGAGGTTAGAACTGGCAGGAACCCACCCCTGCTATGAGTGATGTATAATGTTTCCTCATAGACATTAATTTATGTAATTATGTTACATGCAAGAGTTACCGAGGGCTACGTTTCTGTGATAGGAAACTACCTGCATTTGATTGATGGCATTAGTTTGTTTGTATTAATTAGGTGCTTTTGAAATTGTTACAATGGTTAGAGTTATAACGGTTAGAGTTATATCCCACTAGATAGATCTAAAAAAAATATATCAAGGTGTCTGTATGTCCAATAATTTGCTCAAAAATTCAGAAAAAGCAAATCTGCTAATAATAACAATCAAGCAATTAAAAAAATTCAAAGATTGTTCCAAATGAAAATTAAATGGTAAATTAAGTGTTGCTGTTTTTTAGTTGTAAATTCATGTCTGACCCATCACAACCCTGTGGACAACATTCGCCCAGGCCTTCCTATCCTCTACCATCCTCTGGAGTCCATTTAAGCTCATGCTGACTGCTTCAGTGACTCCATCCAGCCACCTCATTCTCTGTCGTCCCTTTTTTTCTTTTGCCCTCAATCTTTCCCAGCATTAGGCTCTTCTCCAGTGATTCCTTCCTTCTCATTAGGTGGCCAAAGAATTTGAGTTTCATCTTCAGGATCTGTCCTTCTAAAGAGCAGTCAGGATTGATCTCCTCTAGGACTGACCGGTTTGATCGCCTTGCAATCCAAGACTCGCAGGAGTCTTCTCCAGCACCATAGTTCAAAGGCCTCAATTCTTTGGCTCTCAGCCTTTCTTATGATTCAACTTTCAGAGCCATGCATCGCACGTGGGAAAACAAACAATCAAAAAATTAAGTGCAGGCAGGATTAATTGCTTCATTTATAGGTTAAACAGAAGACATGGAAAATGTCATTGCGTTTAAAAGCACCACTGTAATCAGGACAATTGCTATAACATTTGTACAACTTGTGTGTGTATATATGTATGTATGCATACATACATTTAGAATTAAAAGAGGTGCATTTTTCTATAATGAAAAATAAAATTGGGAATTCATTAGATTAAATGCCTGGAATGTAAATGTCTTCTTTTGATTTCAATCTGGTACAGTCAATTATTCCATAACTATAGCAAAAAGTATTTCAATATACTTTGTCTGTTTGCAGGCACTGTATTCAGGAAGGATAATTTCACTGAATAACTCTTCAGACAGAATTTCTCTTAAGGTTTTTTCCAGGTTATGCAGGTTATACATTTCCCAGATCAGGTGATACAAACCTTTCAGGCCAAGGAACGTCTATATGAACATCTCTCCCAAGTCTTCTTCTTACCGCATCGTATATCACTGTAACTCTTTCTTCTTTCACTGAAGTCAATAACCCAGTAATTGGGAGTGTGTGGAGAAAACTGAAATATTGAACTCTTGCCACTTATCTTATTGGAATTGTTTTGCTGCCTTGAATGGAAAATATTGATCTACTCGATCCCTTTAAGTAAGAAATTATACTCTGAAATGGGGCCCCTCCATATGTGGTCACAAGACAATTCTCCTCATTGCTCTGCTTTGGAAAAAGTCTAGAGACTTGGAGACTGCAGAAGAACTCATTCAAGAGACCGTATGATAAAATTATTAATTTGAGAAGAATGACAAGATAAAATTTAAAGAAAATTTTATGTTTGCTTAGAAATGTTATTAGAGTAAAATTAAAGCAAGCAAGCAAGAGGAAAGAAGCAGAAAGAATGCATCATTTAAAAAATGGTATGTATCAGAGATATCTCTTAGCCACAAGACTGAACACCTGGAAATTACTTCAGTCTGTTAGGTTACAGGTCCCTTGACTTGGAATAAACCATTCCAGGTCAAGTGTTGAAATTAAAATACAGGAGGGAAGAATAAAATGATTGCAGAGAAAAAGGTTAACTACATAATTATACCCACCAAGACATCGTGAGGAGCAACACTGCCAGTGGCCACAGCTTGGTACTCCTTAAACCATTATTAAAGTTGTGTTAGCAAATGAGAAGCAACTATTCCCATGTGGGCCTGTGTGGCACTTGGACTTCACAGGGGGGGGAAATCTTTCAGATGAACTCTATGCAGACTGGCCATTGGCTCCTTTGAGAATTTCCTATTTCAGTGGAACTTTGTTTAATGAACAAGATTGCAGTATCTTTATGCAGGGGTTTCTGCTGTAAATGGGTATTAACAGCAGTAACTCAACAACTCTGCCCCCTTTTTTATAGGTTTGGCATGTAATGCTAGCTTGCTTATTCTTATTTCAGTTTGGTCCTGGATTTAAGCTCCTAGCTTTTGATGCAAGCAACATTGTACCTGGTGGTCCAGCTAATACTGGTTTGCACAGCTGCAAAAGGTTTTTCTTAAAAGAGAGGAGGTAAAATGGCTAAATTGAAATCCCCCCACCCTGAAATTCTGAATGCTGAACTTCCTCTGAAAACTAGTTCTTGTGAAATAAATATTTAACTGTTATTCATTGAAATGACTTTGAAATGTGGTTTAGCTTCAAAAATATTTGAATGTGCTTCCATTCTACATGTATGTGAATTTCCCCCCTTCAGATCAGTATTACCCACCTTTTCTTACAAGACTTAAAAAACCTGCCCAGTTTTTGTCTGAAAGGATGATTTGCCAACAGACTCTTAGTCTCCTGGGTCTTAACTGGTATTAGAAGATATCATCAGCCTCTAAATTCTTTGAAATATTGCAAAAGCTCATTCTAAGCAATTGGGATAGGAAATTTCTCAAGGAAAAGGTGGAGTATTATATTCTCTATCATATTTATATATTGGGTTCACCAGATACAAAAGAGTTTCTTGATCAAAGTATGCATGCCATTTTTAACTAGAAATAATTACAGATTAGCTTTTTGTGTGAATGAATTAAATGCAAATTTCCTAGAACTGCAAAGGTGAATTCCATTTATGTTTTCTTTGGAGGAAGTCCCACTCCAAAGAATGCTGGGAAGCAAGATCTCTGCAACCAAAAAATGAAATCTTATTTTTAACATGAATTTCAAAAGACTGAAGGTGAGTGGGATTAAACCTAAGTAGAGGTGAACAGGATGCCACCTTGATTATGAAGTGACCTCTTGGAGGCATGCACATGCAAATACAATGCAATGCAATGCAATGTGAAAAGTGAAGAGGGATAGAGAGACTCATCACAATAATTCTCCTGAAGTTACAAATATTTGTCAGAGTTTGGGACAGACAATGTGTTAATTTTTATACATGTTCCTGCACAAATTATTGATTATTGTCAGTGGAGTGATTGCAAACACTTGTGATAGTAAGAGGAGAAGAACAGCATCAAAGCTGAAGCAGATGGCCAAGTGCTTTCAAAGGATGGTGTCCCTCCATCTCCTTCATGAGATGTTTTCTTTTTCGCTTTTTGTCCCTCACAGAAGTCAATCAAGTCTCTATCGAACCCAGTTTGAAACATCAAGAGGAGTTCCTTCCAACTATAGAATCATTAGAATACCCTCTGATAAGTTAGCCTACTTCACTGTACCTACAGTCTTATCAGGCCTGGTCAATAGTTACCAGATCTGGTTAGTAACAATCCAGAAGACCACGAGATGGCAGCAAAGAGATACTTTGCTGCCATCTAGTGGTTTTTTTGGATTTTTAATACCCAGTAAAAAAACCTGTAAACTTGCCACCATTTACTTAATCATCTGAATTTTTGCAGCCCAAGTATAACCACTGTAGCAGCAGGACAAAAGGAAAAGAAATAGCAATTTCTGCAGAAACCTTTTATACAGAAAGCCCACAAGCAAGGAAATAAACAAAGCCCTGCATTTTTTTTTCCAGAGCAACTATACTGCTTGGAGGCAAAAATGCATTTTACTCAATAAGTTTTATTTATGCTAGCAAAAGTATTGTATTGCTCCAAGTTAGAATGTTCTTCATGTTGTCTGCTTTTTACCAATCAGTCAAGGAGAATAAAAGGTTTCAGTGGACGATTGCTTAAACATTTTATTCATCTTTCCACCAAAACAAAGAAAAAAGAACAAAACCATCCATAATCCAATTTTTAATTCCCTCCATTTTCAGGAGAATTCTCTCTCTGTGGAGAGTGAAAGAAAGGAGACTGAATTCCCAAGTGTATCACTTTGTACATTTTTTAAAAATGGTGCTACATCAATCACAGTCAGATTTTGAACACCATATTATTGTGGCCATCATTATGGTTTCAAACTAACTTACTAGAAATGGAAAATTTGGGAATGCAAATAAGCATATCAAGGATTTTGTAAGAAAGTAAAAAAAACATTATCCTGTTAACATTTGCAGAAAGCATAAATAAATCCTTGGGATTGAGTAGCTTAATTATATTTAACACCAAGAATACCAAGAAGATTGCACACCAACAATACCAAGTAGATTGTAGATGCACAGCATTTCAATTATATTTCCTGGTATTATTTTCTTATTATCTATCTATATTTAGGTCTCTTAGAAAATAACTATTCCAGTCTTTCTAACCTGGAAATTTACAGATGTGTTGCTTATAGTAATAAAAGCTAAAGTAAATGTTTGCCCTGTCCAGTTGTGTCTGAATCTAGGTCTCTTTCTCAGCCGAGGGAACCAACATTGTCTAAAGACATTTCCATGGTCGTATGGCTGGCATGATTATACACTGAGGCATACAGAAGGCTGCTACCTCAGCCACCAAAGTTTCCCTTCTTTATCTACTTGCATTTGCATGCTTTCAAACTGCTAGTTGAGCAGGAGTTGAGGCAATGGTTAGGGTTGTGTCACTGTATGTAAGTTTTTCACAAATAGTGTTTGTTTCATAATGTAAGCTGCATGTGTTTCATTGCCTTCCCACTCCACTAGGAGTGGAAAGATTCTAGATTTAACAAGTACAATGCAATTGCACTTGTTAAATCTAGAAAGAATAGTATGTTGACTAAAGATCATGGGTGTCAACATGAAACAAACTGTGCAGGTATGCCATGGAAAGTATTGGGATATTTTTAAATAAGGGAAATAGTAACCAATTTTAAGTGTATTTAGTTTTTCTGACGATATGGCTTCAGCTTTTCAACTTAAGCGATGGCATACTGAAATCAATGATATACTACAGATGCGTATGGAAATTAGTTTTAGAATATATAAACATATATAGGAAAATATATTTCCAGGGCTTTAGCTATAAATTCAGTATATACCTACCTACTCAGTGGTTTACATTTACATTTGAAATAATGTCATTTTCATATGATTTTGGTTGCAATATGCAACCAATGCAATGAAAAGCAAAGTGAGTTAAACATAGGAGGTTAAAAACAGGTTAATTTCTAGGCTATTTTAGAAATAGCTTAGCTGATTATGCTGGAGAATGTCAGAACATTTCTTGTTTATCTGCAGCAGTTATGAACATCATTTTTATACACTGTGAAACCAAGAGCATTTTTCAGAGAAAGTGAGAGAAAATCATATTAGAGAAATTAATATTAATTAATGTTTCATAACATTCTACACATTTCATCATTGCTCTATATTTGTGGAAAGTAATTTTCCACTTATTAGTTCTAAATCAAGAGTAATGAAATATTTTCTCGTGTATGTGATAACCTAAGAAATGAATCCTGCCATTGTATGTATACTTATCTGTACATACAGATACTTCAGTGCATTCAATGGGTTTTAGTTCTGAGTAGTTGTGAACAGTCCTGCGTTGCATTAGATCAGAGAGGTGTCCAATCTTGGCCACTTTAAGACCTGGGCCTTTCTGCAACCATTCTGGCTGCAGAATTCTGGGAGTTGAAGTCCACAACTCTTAAAGTTACTAAGATTGGACACCCTTGCATGAAGTTCTCATGATGACTTTAAGCATTATGGCACATTTATATGCAACAGTCTTCTATCTAGAATCATAGAATGTGTTAAATTGTAAAGGATTTTATAAGTCACCTCAGTCAACCCCTGCTCATTGAAGGAATCCTCTAAACCAGCAGTTCTGAAAGTGTAGGCTGGGGATTTAGGGGGTAACTATTTTAAATTTTCTCAGTTTAAATATCTAATATAGTAAATATTCTGTAAATACTTGCAACCTAACAAACCAGAGCTCTTTGGGCTCTTCAATCACTTTTAAGAATGAAAGGGGGACCTGTGACTAAAACACTTGAGAACTGTTTCTCTTAGCTATCCCTTTCAGATATCTCTTTTTGAGAATCTCTAGAGAAGATGTGCTTCTAAACAAAATGATTCATTGCCTAACAGATCTTTCTATCAAGAATTTCCTCTTGATATTTGCTCTGCCTCTTTCATTTCATTTCAAGCTGCTGGTCCTTCCAGTATTGGAGTTTCTTTCTGTCAGTTGTCAATGGTCATTCAATCACACTGAGGAATAAATGGGAAGAAAATCTAACCTATCAACTTCATTTAGTTCTTCATGACTCTGAGCTGTTTTCTTGCACATAGACATTCTAGTATGTGTTATTTAACAAAAAATTATATTGATTTTCTTTTTACATATTTTATCCTTAATGTTCACATTGCACTTTTGCATGTTTAATAATACCTAAACATTATGAAAAAATGTAGTGCAGTGAAAGTATTCCAAAGAGGTGCTTCAAATCAATGGGAGAATGAATGAATTCTTTCCTTGAATTAAAACAGATACATCTTGATGTGATTTTATAACCCCATGCACACTCACTCTACTTTGCTTTCTTTCTAGCAGCTATTGGTTCAGAAAAAAAGAAAAGAAAATGATTTTATGACATTACTATATGGGGAAAAAAACCTAGACTGTACAGTGGAGAGGGACGAAGAATAATGCAGGTAGTCTTTAACTTACACCTGTAATTAAGCTTGAAATTGTGCCAAAGTTGTTATAGTCATTTAGTAGGTTAACACATAATTGTTCTCAATTTTGGGGACTTTTTTGTGTCAATCTTAAGCAAATGCCATGGTTGTGAATGCTGCGGTCATGAGTCAAACAGCACGGTGTTGAGAAAATCTATTTTATCCAATCAACATATTTTGCCTGAAACTGGAAGTTAAACACTGGAAGCCACCAAAATCCACTGAAAATTGTGATCAACAGGTGAGCTGGTTGCCAAGTGCCTAAAATGTGATCAAGTGACCAGAGGGAGATGTAGCAATTGGAACTTCGAAATTTGTTGTAAGTACATTTTTGGGAGCAGGGGGATTGTTCTGTCATAAGCAACCAATGGTTAAGTAAAACTACCTATATTGCCTGGGCAAACATAACACACTCATGTTAGAATTTAACTTTTCAAAAAGTTAACTAATTAATTAAGCAGAATCTAAATGCCATGAATGACATTTTTGTTTTGCATCGTCTCTTCTATTTTGGCAGCTAGATAATCTGAGAACAGTGCTTTCATTTACATTTGATTTTCAATTATTTAAATTGTGTTATTTACCAGAATTGTTTTCTGCTCTGAAGCGGATTTAGCAATGAGATAGACTTTCAGTTTGCTGCATCAATACGCTAAAACGATCCATGAAGCTTAACCAAAAGGCTAGAAAAATGACACTGAAATTAAGGCTACTGAGCTACCCTTCTAATCTACCAAGAAGTTTATATAAATACTGTTTACATAAAATGAATCATGAAACAGACAAGCTTTAAAGGGTACTAAATCCAAGCTTTGTACATGACTAGAAAGCTGCAGAAAACAATACCTGGTTTGTATGCATCTCTTTAAACTAATAAGGTTATCTTCCTCTCACAGCGTCTTAAATAAGCTTAATTAAAAGCAATGTAGAAAATATGTGAGCAGAGAGAAAACGTAATTCTTGGGCTAAAAATGCACTCAAAAATGTATTTGCATAATCATAAGAGAGGTTATTTCCATCTAGATGCTGAAAGGGATAATGCACAACGATTATTATAAGGAAACATGCCAGTCACATTTTTATATTAACCATGAGATATTTGCTAGCATGGAGGAGGCAGTGTGCCACAAATTTTTAGAAGACCTTTCTCTAACATCTAGCATAGCAGATACTACTTCTCTTTGGAGGCAACTGATTTTGGATCATCAGTATCTTCATGTACCTGCATTCAAGGGATTCATAAAATATTGACAATGACTTTTGTATCCTCCTGTCTAAAATGTCTAAACCATTTCTTTATACCCACTAAATTATACATGAGGATCAGGGCTGGAGGCTGAATGCCATTTTCTTGCTTTAGTGGAAGAAAACACTGCCATTCTATCTGCCAATCCAAATGCCATATCTTTAAAATGCCACTGTCTTAGAAGGTTGGCTTATAAACCCTTTTGCTATTTGCTAAAAGTCTGGTGTGTGTGTGTGTGTGTGTGTGTGTTTGTTGTATTTGTGCTGATAAATAAATAAAGGGAAACTAGTATGGATCCATTTCAAGCTATTTAGCTCTCATCAGCTAGCCATACCCTTACTGGGATTCGAACCAGGGCTGTATTGCATATTAGGCCGATGTAACTGCCACTAAGCCACAGGCTCTCTTCCTTTATCAGCTGAGCCAGAGAAATGGGTATGTATTTGTGTTACAACCCCTGGTATGCCCAAATATGGGAGGGAGCTTACCCAGTAAGGGTATGGCTAGCTGATGAGAGCTAAATAGCTTGAAATGGATCCATACTAGTCTCCCTTTATTTATTTATCAGCACAAATACAACACAAATATAAAAAGACAACATTAAAAATAAAAATATGGGTTTCTGTCTGGATGGTTTTCTGTGATGAGCCGAATGACAGAAAGAGGGAGTAGTGAGCTCCCTTCCATATTTGGGCATACCAGGGGTTGTAACACAAATACACACACACACACACACACACACACACACACACATAAAATAGTACATTTCCCCAATATTCAGTCGGTTGAGCAATTGCCAAATAAAAGAAGCCTATACTATATGCATCTCCAACTGCAAAAGGGTAAGATACATGATAGCCTGACCTCCAAAGGCATGTGAATAATCGTTCTTCCACTTGTATGTAATATATTATAAGAAAATGTTGTTTGTTACCTTGTTTGTAATTCTAGGACTCCCACAGTTCACATAGAACTCCCTGCAGGCAGGAACTTCCCCATTCTTTTTGATAAGCAGGAAGAATGCTCTACCCTGACACATACAGGCAAAAATTATGAGCGAGAGAAAACGAAAAATGCATTAATCTCTAAATTAATCCTCTGAGATGCAGTCTCTGATGCAGAACTGAAAGCAGCATAGGAAAAAGAGCAAATATAAACAAGAGTATTAGATACCAACACAGCCATGCATGGTGCCTTCATGTTGATCATGACGAGATTTAAAGTCCAAAATACTGAAAGTTAATTAACCTCTCACTTCTCAAGATGTTAGTTTTTGATTATCGATGTCCACATTAGCATATTCAAAAGTCATTGGTCAACTCATGAAAAGAACTAAGATGAGATGTTAACCAGTCTGGCATTGGATTGCTTTTTTGTATCTTGGGATCAGATATGCAACTGAATTTTCTGGTTCCAGTTCAGATCAGTCTTCATGAGGATCCTAGACCTGGGCTTAGGTGATATTTAATTTTCTGTTCAAAAAGCTCATTATCTGTGGGTAGAAGATCCCTGGATAATTCTGCGATTATGGACAAATCACTCTTTGGTCAGCTGAAGACTGATAGCCAGCACAAATCTTCACATAGGGATAGTGGATTCATTAAAATGGTTCAGTACAGATTTCTAATACAACTATATACTTTGGCACATTTTTTCATAATATTTGCGGGTAATACTATTGATGTTCTGACTGATCTGTGAAATATTGGCAACTGATCCCTTTGGTCCTAAAAATCTCTTTGTGGTATAATGTACTGAGAGTGATGAAACAGATAAGACTTTAGCTACAGAGAAAATGGATGGCTTCTTGAGAATGCATCAAATCATGTCTGGAATGAAATCCACTTGAGGGCTCATCTGAACTCCTACTCTACAATAACAGAACAGACAACAAAACAAGAATGCTTACTGCTTTGTTTTCATTTACAATGAAAACAAAAGGCTGCACAAAAGGCTGACGTTGATATTCCCTATTGTGGCATTTTCTCCATCAAGTTATTGGAGGAAGAGAATGGACACATGGTAAATGACTTGGCTGTTTTTTGCAGATTATATAGATCAGGCTTCAGCATGGGGGCAGGATATAAGGATGTAAACCTGACATCCAGTTGTCCTATAATTTCTCATATTAAATGGGAAGAAACTGCATGAGTTGTAGTGGCTTCTGAAATCCCCAAAGCCATAGGAGACTATAAGTTGCAAATTCTATTCTATGTTCAAAGTATAAATAATTATATAGTAGAAAACATGTTCTCTGTGAATTTTCTTCCCCCTTTCTCACTTTTTGATGCTATCAGAATGATTGGTTTATGCAGTGTGACCACACAAACAATTTTTTGAATATTTCCAACATTTCTTCTGTATCTTACTTTTTAAAAACAACATACAAAGTAAGACTCCACAAACATTAAGAACAATTTGTGCTTTGGCATAAGATACAACTAAATTTATTTTTTAAATTGTTCTTTTTATACATAATTCTGTATGTGCATCTGTTACTACAGGTGTCATCAAATGTTCTTTCGAAATGCTGTTCTTTTGGGGACTTCAACAGCCAAATGAATATTAATAAAAGTAACAAAATGATAATTCTTACACATATGATTCTTTTCTGCAGTTCTCTGATTTCTTGGACAATTCTTGAAAAGTGGAAAAGTGGTAATTTTCTTGCAAAGTGGAATGAAAAGCAGATGAAGTTGCCTTAGCAGTGAACCATTGGATACAATACTCTGCATCACTGGGTATCCAAATTATTTTTAGGTATTTTGGCATATACACAATTTATGTGCTGCATTCTGTTAGCTAGTACTGAAGGTCTGTTTTTCAAGCATGGCTTATTCTATGAATTCCTCACCTCTTGCTCATAGTACTCCCTTTACCAAATATCCTACGTATTCTGTAGAAGGCTAAATTAATTCGAGTGAATTCAAATACTCTACAAGTCTTTTCATACTGGAGTCCACAGTAAAAATTAGACTTGCCAACACTCCTGTTGTTTTAAACTTCCATCCACTTTGACATAAATGAGGAACATTAAAAAATGTTGACAGTAGTTTGAGAACACCCTTAAACCTACCCACAAAAATGGCTCTCAAGGAAAATATGTCCATGTCCATTTACTAGAAATTGAAGCAGTAAAATTGTTCCTTATCATCCTGTCTAGCAACTTGAGTAAGCAACTAGCTGTCTTACCAAGCTGATCTTTGCCTTCTCAGGTAGTTATACTTTCAAGTAAAATGCTGGGTTACAAGCTATCCAATATAGTTGTTTCCCTAAAATATGATCTTTGGTATATGAACATATCATTGCAGACTGGCAACCTGTTAGTTCATATACCAAAGATCATTCCCTCAAGACTATCAAACTATTTACTAAGTCTGCATTACTATTACTATTAATCTTCTCATTGTACCTATCACCCATCTCTTCCCACTTATGACAATATGATTGTAACTTTGTTGCTTATACCCTTACAATTTATATTGATTGTTTCCTAGTATGATTTGCTTGCTTATTTGTACCCTATGACTATAATTAAATGTTGTACCTTATGATTTGCGATGAATGTATCTTTTCTTTTATGTACACTGAGAGCATATGCACCAAAGACAAATTTCTTGTGTGTCCAATCACTCTTGGTCAATAAAAGAATTCTATTCTATTCTATTCTATTCTATTCTATTCTACTCTACTCTACTCTACTCTACTCTACTCTACTCTACTCCACTCCACTCCACTCCACTCCACTCCACTCCACTCCACTCCACTCCACTCTACTCCACTCCACTCCACTCTACCCTATTTTCTATTCTATTCTACCGTGTTTCCCCGAAAATAAGACAGAGTCTTAATTTCTTTCACGAAATATGGCCTTGGGCTTATTATAGGGGGAGGGCTTATTGTTTTGGGGTTGCCAGGCAGCTGCTCCCTTGCGAACTGGCTCTCGAAGAGCCGGGCACAGCCGCAGAGATGAAGCAGCCATGCGCTCTATGGTTGTGGGCTGGCTGCCAGACAGAGAGTCTTCTGGACAGAGAGTCTTCCAGCAGCCACCCCACAACCATAGAGTGCACTCCTAGAGCGGCCGCTGCTGGAAGACTCAGCAGCCGAGTTTTGGAGTTTGGAAGCCGGAGAAGAGGTTATGCTCAGAGCACAGCATCGGCATCCTGGCCCTGCAGGGAGAGCTGGGCCAGGGCATGGTGAGGC
Source organism: Natrix helvetica (assembly GCF_964273705.1). Taxonomy (NCBI): domain Eukaryota; kingdom Metazoa; phylum Chordata; class Lepidosauria; order Squamata; family Natricidae; genus Natrix; species Natrix helvetica. Next base: position 35,688,522 of record NC_138550.1, on the reverse strand, counting down.
TGGGAGGCATGCTTACTGTGAGCAGAACAGGCGCTCACGCAACCACCCTCTCCAGCCGGGCAGAACTCCATGCACTGACCTAGGGGGCATCCCTAATGTACCAAGCTGTGGGAACTGGGGGGTGAGCAGAGTGCCATGTGGCTTGGCGCCTTAGGGATACCCCCTAGGTCAGTGAATGGCGCTCTGTCCAGCTGGAGAGGGGGTTTTCTGGGTGGTTGCTTGTGAGTGTGATCACCTCATGGCTGCTTTGCCCCTGAGGCTGTGCCCGGCTCTTCAGGAGCCCCCGTCCGGCAACTCCCCCCTCCAGCCAGGCAGAATGCCACTCCCAACCTAGCGGTATCCCAAAGGCGCCAACCAACGTGAGCTCCTTTCCCCTGGCTCCCGCAGCGTGGCGCCTTTGGGATACCGCTAGATTGATGTGTGGTGCTCTGCCTGACTGGAGGGGAGGGGTTTCCAGGGTCTTATATTTTTGCCCACACAAAAAATGTGGCAAGGCGTTAGTTTCAGGACAGGTCGTATTTTCAGGAAAACACACTTTTCTATTCTATAAGCTATATATAAGCTATCTCTTCACAGTAAAACAACATCTGTGAGTGGGCAGAGTTTTTTTCTCTTCAATTTTAGTGATTAATGAAATCAAACTGTCACTAGCGTGAATTTAGTTTCGGAAAGCAGGAAAACCTGTTTAAAATATTTGTTGTAACATGTTGCTATTATGACATGCGGTTTTCCATGGCTCAGGAAAAAGAAAAAGTCTCTGCTTTCCACACAGTTTTCTTATCTGTCTAATCAAAGTAATTTGAGCTGACAGCTGACAAAAACAGCTCTCCACAGAAGAAGATAATTTGCCTGCATGCAGCTGAAATGGAAAAACCAAGCCATGAGTACATTTACACTCCCTGGAGAAGTAGATAGTTATATGCAGAGATGAAGACAGTGACACTCACATAACACAGGCTTGAGAGTGAGAAGATGTTTGCAGTTTAAGGTGATCTAATAATTGAGAGATGAAGTGATGCACTTAATGCGTGTCAAGGAGAATTCTCAAGCAGAGTGAGAATGCTTGGAAATTGGGCAACCAAATCTGGCTTGCAAAACCACTTGGTAACAGCAAAGAGATACATAAAATTCTAACTTTCTGCTGGCTTAAAGCACCTGTATTGAATTATATAACTTATACCCAATAGTTTGAATGCAAAGAGAAAAGGGACAAATCGAAAGAAAAACAAATTATTGCAAATGCAAGTACTTCCTAAACCAAACACTAACTGAAAATATAGACACTAAGTTACTTTATGGGAAACAATGGCTTGATTAACATTAATTAAAGTGTAATAATCTATCAAACCTGTCTCAGGAGACACATACCCTTTGAATCCACATAGCTTTCATGTTATTTCCTTTGAAATATTCAAATTCAGTTCTTGTTATATTTTGCAACCATTTTGCAAGACACCTGGGTTCTCAGCCAACAGCAGGATATTATTTGCATAGAAAAGTTAAGACATGTCATCACAAACATGTTTTCTACATTCATCTATACTTATAATAAACAACTAAGAAAATATCCTTGTTTTATTTCCAGGTCATGGTTGAATCATTCACTAAGCATCGATTCTCACTGGACTTTACTTCCATCATAAACCATTTTATTTCATGTTTTACAATATCACTATAACTCTGATGTTATTGTTGTGCTGTCACATCACAGTCAATTCTTGATGATTTTGAATAAAAACTCATTAAGCTATTCCTTTTTACTGTGTTACATAGTTTTTGCAGGTGCATTTCTGTGGCTTCCAATACTCCATCAATCCAGCACATGTGCATTGTAAGGCCCTTCTCCTACTCTTTATCTGGTCCAGCATAATCCTCTTTTTCAAAGATGCATCAGCCTTCATGATATGTCCAAAGGATTATAGCTTTTGTTTCATGCACGTTGCTTCCAGTGAGTAGTTTGGCTTAATTTCCTGAAGTCTTTTATTGTCCAAGAATGCAATAAAATGGTACAGGCCACTGGCAAGAGGATTATTGATATCTTCCTGGACTTGCAAGGAGACCTTTATTATTAAAAAGCTTAATAAATGTACTTATTTCTTAATCTGTAATTTAGCACATATCACTAAATTTACACTACACAGCATGTCTATGCCCATGGGTGTGTCTATATCTCAAAGAATTCTATAAACAATTGTTTTTGTTTCTTGAGTTACAGAAAAGTCTTTAACCACCTTGACATTACTTGGCTTATGTTGCTGTCAGATGATGTTCTGAATTGCTGCTCAAGCATTGGCTTTGCAAAATCTTTCAGTCTATTTTGGGTGAATAGACTGAGGGGGAAAAGGTGCTTTACCAGCTGGTGACTGAGTGTAAGCTGTCAGAATCTCTGAGGGAAAGGAATGGCTGCCAGGCTCTGCTCTTTCAGCTCTTCTGCTGTTGGCTTGCTATAATCCACACATACTTCATTTTCATCATCAGTTGCCTGCTATGCTTACTTTATCCTTCTGGTGGCTGCTCTTCTCTCACACAATATTTTCTTCTCTGTTTGTCTCCCACAAGAATGTCCTTGTTGCTGCGGATAAGTGCTTTGTTTATTACGGGAAACTAGATTTTGCCAGTGTAGCCTTCAGAATGAAACCAGTCCAACTAAAAGCAATTATGTGACAGTCTAAAACAGGGGTGTCCAAACTTGGGAACTTTAAGACTTGTGGACTTCAACTCCCAGAATTCCCCAGCCAGGCTGGGGAATTCTGGGAGTTGAAGTCCACAAGTCTTAAAGTTCCCAAGTTTGGACACCCCTGGTCTAAAAGAAAACCATTCACTTTCTTGTCTCATGCAGCAAATGATGCAATCATTTATTTGATTCATTAATCAGGAAGAGAGAGAGGGTGAGACTGCTAACTATACTTAATTGCAGCAGGAGGACATTCCCTCCCTTCAGAGGTAAGAAATCCATACATATTTATTTTTATTTTGGGTATTCTGCAAATCTTTGGTCCTTTCACCTTTCACCATCTGCCCTGAATCAATAGATCATTTTAGCTAAGTAAGCAATGGCAGTAGGACACGTTAAAATTGTTAATATAATATATGATGCTGTTGACTTCAATGATACAATGCTTGGCCACGGCTGGAATAACAAGATACCAAACCAGCTACATCAGCTATGATACATTTTTCTTTCATTATATATATTTCTAAAGCATATAAGAAAATATATCTGACTTGGCAAACCTTGTCCAGCATTTAAGGATCCTTGAAATCCAGAAAAGAATAAATAAGCATGCATTTCTATATCAGCAGCTAGCATTTAGGAGTATATAGGATTATATAATGCAACAGTATGCAATGTATGAGAAGGAAGATTTAAAATATCATAGACCAGAGATTTATGAATGTATTAAAAAGCAAGAATTGGGACAAATCTCCTGCTTGGGAAGGAGGTTGGACTAGATGACCTACAAGGTCCCTTTCAACTCTCTTAATCTGTTAAATCTGACTCTGCCAGTTGGGAAAGGATCCTGCTGGGGGAGCTATGAACTGGGGGTGATTAATGGAGTAGTAAAACACTCTAATTCCCATGCTGCCCATCCTCTTGGTTTTTAGTTTCTATTTAATCCTTGTTAATTTTGATGGTTTTTGTTTTTATCGTTTTGTGAGCCATTGCTTCAATAATGAAATGAGCAGCTCATAAATTTAATAAATACATAAATAAGATGAAATAGAGAATTGGGACAGCTTTTTTAAGGTTGTTGTGTAATTAATGTTTGGCATTTTTTTCTGTCCACCATCTTTCATGTTCTTTATGATGTAGTTCATTTTCGTTATAGACAAGTGGACTGAAATCACATACAATCTACCTTTTAAAGAATGAAATGAGACTTATGTAGAGTCAGAGGTATCACTTATGGTTTTTTCAATAAAAGTTAGTGCTTCTCTTTGCATCATGGGAGTTTCCCATTTATTTTTCCCCATAAAATAATCTTAAAAATAAAAAGGGTAGATGTGACGGAAAACAGCATGCAATGAACTTATCAAATCAACCAAACAGGATGCAAATAATTTTTTGGTGATATTTTTATTGATATACCATAAGCTTCAGAGGCCAAGCATATACACAATTTATGAACATTTGAAATGTTAAAACATGAGCAATAAAGTTTGGGGGCCAGTTCTAAATTACTGTCTAAATTACATAGATATTTTTAAAAAATCAATGAAGGTATAGATAAGACATTTGAGAAGACCTCTGTTTTTAACTGGACACTACAATAAACTTTGCCTATTTAACATTGTTATGTTAGGAACGGTTGTGCTAAGAATATGCCTTTTTGGCCTCATTTGTCCTCCTTTTACAGCCTCCACAAATAACTTTGCCCCTGAATAGATTATCTTTTCTTTGGTGGGATATAGTGTTGAACAATTTATCTAAATATATATTTCCAAGGAAATGTGGTATTATTTCCACCTAGCCTCAAAACCTTCCTATTTCTCATAATCATATCATTCTGTAGATATAAATTGGTTTCTACTTTTGGGGAGTCACAAATGTTATCTCAGGGTAATAGCACCCTCAAAATTCAACAAACATGAAAACTTAGTTTAACAAACATTTAACTTACTTTATTGTCTTCGATAGTGAATTTGGTTCATTAAATGAGACTAAGTATAATCCTGACATTGTTTTCAAACATTCTTGAACAAACTTCATGCAATTTGTTCCAAAATAATTGGATCTAGTAAAAGAATGGGTAAGCTTACTTTAATATCTATTAAATGAGGAGAAATTCATGACCTATAAAATAATTTCTTACACAATGCATATTCCACAAAATCTTTTTAAAGATCCTGCAGGGCTTTTCTTATGTTGTTATGTATTTCATTGTGTAAAGATACTTCTTTAATGCTGTACATTTTAATGGAATTGAAGGGACAATAGTTTGTAGGAATTTTGCCTGAGAAAGAATATTGGAATGAAGACCACCGCTGTGAGATCTGTTTTCTGGGGTCCCCAGGGCCAACTTCAGAAATGATATTCATGGTCTTAACATAACCAGAAACTTAAATGGAGCTAAAGCAGCAGATATAAAGATGTTCCTTTCATCTAATTCTGACAAACTATTGTGGGTGCCTCAGGCAAGTACTGGTCGATTACTCTATAAAACATTATGTGTTAAATAAATAATAGACTACATACTAGAGAGAACCAGCAAACTACATAAAACTACCAAATAGCAGAACTGTGCAAAGGTTTAATGTTTGGTTCAAACTGTTTCCTTAAAGCACCTTAACAAAATAAATATTCCTCTATTTCCAAACAATGAAAAAGGGGCACACCTAGCTCAGGGACTAGGGAAAGGAGTCCAGCAAGGCTGTATACTGCCACCCTGCCTGTTTAACTTATATGCAGAGTACATCATAAGAAAGGCGGGGATAGATGAATCAAAAAATTGGAATTAAGATTGCTGGGAGAAATATCAACAACCTCAGATATGCAGATGATACCACTTTAATAGCAGAAAGTGAACTAAAGAGCCTTTTGATGCGGGTGAAGAAGGAGAGTATAAAAGTTGGCTTGAAACTCACTATTAAGAAAATGAAGATATATGGCATCTGCCCCTCTCAATTTCTGGCAAATAGATGGGGAAGAAATGGAGGTAGTGACAGATTTTATTTTCCTGGGCTCCAAAATCACCGCAGATGGGGCCTGCAGCCAAAAAATTAAAAGATGCTTGCTCCTGGGAGAAAAGCTATGGCAAATCTAGACAGCTTACTAAAAAGCAGAGACATCTCTCTGCCAACAAAAGTGTGTATAGTCAAGGCTATGGTTTTCACAGTTCCAATATATGGCTGTGAAAGTTGGACCATAAGAAAGGCTGAACGACAAAGAATTTAGAGCTTTGAATTATGGTGCTGGAGAAGACTCCTGCGAGTCCCTTGGACTACAAGTTGATCAAACTGGTTAGTCCTAGAGGTGATCAACCCTGACTGTTCTTTAGAAGGCCTGATGCTGAAGAAGAAACTCAAATACTTTGGCCACCTAATGAGAAGGAAGAACTCAGTGGAGAACAGCCTAATTCTGGGAAAGATTGAGGGCAAAAGAAGAAGGGGACAACAGAGAATGAGGTGGATGGATGGAGTCACCGAAGCAGTAGTACGTGTGAGCTTAAACTGACCCCAGAGGATGGTAGATGACAGGAAGGCCTAGAGGAAAGTTGTCCATGGGATCACTATGGGTCGGACATAGCTTCACAACTAACAACAGTTCAGGGACTAGGCCAGTGATGGCGAACCTATGGTGGCACGCGGAGCCATTTGTCAGGGCACGCAAGGCGCTGCCCTGTCAGCTGGGCAGCATGCATGTGCGCACTGGCCAGCTGAGTTTATCCTTTTTTAAAGCCATTTTTCACCCTCCCCAAGCTCCAGAGGCTTTATAGGAGCCTGGGGAGGACGAAAGAGCTTCCCCCAGCCCTCCGGAGGCTTCATGAGCTTCCCTGAAGCCTCCGGAGCGCAAAAAAACCAGCCCTATGGGCAAACTGGAAATTCGGGAATGGACTTCCAGTTTGCTCGGAGGTTCGTTTTGACTGCTCCGGAGGCTTCAGGGAAGCGTCCTGAAGGTCCCTGAAGCCTCCGGAGGGCTTCCGGGGGGGGGGGGGAGGCTGTTTTTGCCCTCCCCGGCTCCTATAAAGTCTCTGGCGCCTGGAGAGGGTGAAAAAAGCATGCAAAAAATGGGGGGGGTCGCGCCTGTAGTGTGCACATGCGCACTGAGGGGTTCACGCATTGCATTATGGGTGCGGCACGCCCGCACATGACCCCTCTGCGCTCCCCGCACTTATGGCACACGAGCCAAAAAAGGTTCGCCATCGCTGGACTAGGCATTTTCAGCCCTTCCTATGGATTAATGAAAAGAAAATTCAGAATCCCTCCTTCTCCATGTGATTATATTTATATGTCTCACATAACTATATGTCCGTGGAGTGAAGATGAAGCTATGATAGACAAGTTATCTATATTTCTACAGATAACTATCAGTTATCAGATATATTAGATTAATCGCCTTTTGAATATAATTGTACTTAGTAGCACACACTTTATGCTATGGAAGAATATTATCTTTCCACCCACTTTTTTAACTTCTTTTAAATGCTTCCTCCTCCATCATTTCTTAAGGGACCAACTAATGTCACACTCTCAGCAAAAAATACTTGCAAAGGGTCAGGAAAAAAATGCCCCTATAAGCTTCAGGGACACATTTAACCTCTTTCTTGAAGATAAAAGTTTGTTGTAAAAGAGGTCTTTAACATGGTGTGCACTGTGTGTGTTAATAAATGTCACTTATGTTTCACCTTTAACCCAACTGTGCAACCAATTCAGTTGAAGAAATAAAAATTAAAATAAAACTCTTTTAAAACTCATGTTGTTATTTACTGGGTTGTTTTTGTTCTTTCGCATCTTACAGCTAAAGAAGTATACTTTTGTAAAATAAGGAGATATTTTTTATGAAAATCTTTTCAAATTTTCTGCAGGCTGATTGATTGATTAGTGGTGTTTCTATGCTCTTTTACTCCAAAATATCTCCGGGACACTTACAATAGAAATAAAAGGGTACAAACATCGAAAGAATGACAATGTTTATTATAGCAGCAGAAGCAGTGGAGATGGATCAAACAAACATCCTCTCTTCCATAACCAAATTTTCATCTCATTTTGGAAGCTCTGTACATAGGAACCGTTTATATATGTGAGAGCAAATTGTAATGCAGATGGAAGATCATTGTTGAGGAGGCCCTGTTCTGCAAGCCATGGATCTTTTTTGGAAAGGGATCCAAAAGGATCTCTGTCACAACCTTAGAAGATGACGGAATGTAAACTTCCATCATGTGGAATTGCACCTGGAAGCCAAGTGGCAACCATTGCAATTCCTACAGTAGAAATGTTATGTATATCAATTTCAAGATACCAGAATTATCCTGCCTGTGGCATGCTGACTAGCTTAATTTCTGAGTGGTCTTCAATGATAGTCTTGTGTAGTTCAGTGAAGTGACAAGAGCATAAGTAACTGCGAGTAATGCATTCTAGCTCAGAAAAGATCAAAATTAGCACTCAATATATAATTGGACTGAAGCTGTTCTGATCACAGCCTTCACCTGCTGTTCAAGCATAAACCAATTCCATCTGAGGAAATGTGACAATCTAGAATCAAAGGTGATAAATTTCTGGAATTACAGTTCTACACCAATTTTACTTTTCTAGAGTTCAGTCCAAGTCCGTTCCCCTATCCAAATCCTGAAACTTTTCAAATTATTACCTTTATTGCATTGTCTGTTTGGACAAAGTGAAAACGCATAATTACATATAATTCACATATTACTGATATCATACTGCATCTTGATATACAGCCTCAGCCACCAGTTTCATGTTGAAATTATTCCTTTTGATGGTACCAATTTTTTATGGGTTGTAGTTGTTCAGAATTGCTGAGTTATTTTCTTAAAAAGGGGGCACCAGCCCCTCTTTCAAGGTTACAGACAGTGCTCCTTTCTCAAGAAGATATTAGCCACTTAATGTATCCAGCCTACCACCATATCTTTAGACCTTTCATTAGCCAGAAGAAACAGAGATCCAGGACACAGGATAATGGGTTCACAGAACTGAAATTCTTTATACTGATAAACCAAATTATATTTTCCCTTGTGTTCATGTAACTGGGATAAGCATAATCATATAAATAATAAATAATTTACACAGGCTAATGGGCTAAACAGATCTGTAAGTTCATTTTTCTATTTTTCTGTTTTTTTAACAATAACAAAACCTAATCACGGTATACTATGTGCACTCTCTGAGTTCATTGACCTGAGTAAAGGGAGAATAAGACTATGAGTATGTTTCATTTTATTTTTTATTTTACGTTTTGCAGCCTAAGAGATGGGATGGCCTGCTGATTTATTCCTTTAAAATCAATATCCTATTTCTCTATTGGAAAAGATGGCTATGTCAACTTACATCACTAAAAACTAACAATGATAACAATATCTGTTAATATTCTATATCAGGGGTGTCCAAACTTGGGAACTTTAAGACTTGCTGGCTGGGGAATTCTGGGAGTTGAAGTTTACAAGTCTTAAAGTTCCCAAGTTTGGACACCCCTGTTCTACATCATAAGCTTTCAGTGGTCAGAGAGCCTGTTCATCAAATATACGGTGGGAGAAAAGACAATAAACAGGAAAATAAAATGCAAAACATATGCTGAGCAAAAATGATCTTATTAATAGTATCTATTACTCATGAAACAGTGAAAATGTGAAGAGTTCCGTTCCTTTTCTTTTTTAATAAATTCAGTGATACAACAGTAAATATGATTTCAAAATGTTGCAAACAGTATTTTAAACCAGGTGAAATTGACATAAATTTGTCGCTGTCCTTAAAGCCTAAATAATAGTAAAAAAAAAAAATCTAGGAGAAAGAAAATCGGGAATCCAGCAATTGGGGGTGACATACAAAATGAACATCACATCAGAGGCCAAAGCAGAGGAGAGGTCTGAAAATGATTTCTTAAACCAGTTTTATTTCCAGCCAATTTGTGCTCAGGAGGCCCAGATAAGGCTGCAGTATATAAAAGCCCAAGCAAAAACTTCTCTGGCAAGGAATATTTTCAAACACTTGGCTTTCTTTTTGGCTGCTGCAGATCTCAGTTTGAGAAATTTTCAAAGAATCTATATTTAACGTAATGAAAGAAGTTAGGAAAGAAGATAGACAACAGTGCAATCCAAAGAACAGAAATTGTGATAGTAAGTAGTGAAATAGACAGGAGACCAGGTGCTAGGGAAGAAAAATATTCTATTTACAGCTGCACATGAAAAGGAATGCTGACTTATGTGACAGAAAATGCTTACAAATAGATAAGGATCATGTCAGGCAGAAGACGTGAATAGCAACACCACCACATTTTCTGAAACAGAGCCAGTAATAAGCGGGAGAATAAAAACCAGCCTTTTCATACTACTGGAAGGATGAGAAACCTGTGGCCTTCTAGATGTTCATATAGCACAACTCCTAGCTTTCTAAACAATTAGCCACTTAGGCTTAATTCTTAGGAATCCTAGCTCAATAACATTGGGAGGCCTTGAATATGTCCCCAAATTGTCTAAGAAGCTTTACATTGGAAGGTGGCTCACACATCACATCCAGCTTTGACTTCAGCTGTTGTGTGAATCCAACCACAGTTTGAATTGCCAATCTAAAATGGAGCCAAGTATAGTTTATTTAATAAAACTTTCAGCAAAACATGGCATGAATGATGTGTAAACTAGTAAGTCATGCCATTGATGCATCAATATTCAGTATTGTTTACACTGACAGAGAGGCTCATCTATACTTTCAGTAACTATGGACTAGCTTACCTTCTGTTTACTTAGGGATTCATTAAATCATGCAGATTATCAGAAGTGTCCAACTATTGCATGTAGAAGAAAAATTAAAATGAGAACAAAGGGTACAGGTTTAGTTAGTTTCATGCATCAATTAAAGGCATACATTCAAGATTATAAATATTTGCTGTAGATGAAATAGAAACAAAAAAACAACAACAAATTATAACTGAAAAGGCAATAAAATATTACCAGTGGGTTTGCTTAATGTGCTCTTCAGAAACTATTAATGGACTACATCTGCTTTTTCTTCTTACATTGTTTTCCTTTTTAAAAAAAACTTTGAACCAAACCTGGAAGTGAAATCTCTCCAAATACTGTATTTTGTAAGACACCCATACTCTAAATCTCGGAAAAGAGTTTTTCTAAGCTCTGCCCTTTGGAAACTATACACAATCAATCAGGGACACTTTATATGCAAAGCATGTTAGACTCCATTGAGCAATGGAGAGAGAATTTTCTTTAACTATCTTTAGACCCAATGATAAGTGAGTGATCCTTATATTCATATTAGGCAATTATTATCTCTGGGCAGCCAACCACTGTTCAGGAATGTTTTATGAAAATGAGTTCAGTGTCATCACAAAACATTAAAAACAAACGTTTAATTTATACTGCAAAGAAGCAGATTTAAATCAGCTATTACATACTAGTTGTGGATGGTTGTCACAAAATTATAGAATAGATCTATGGGAAAATTGCCTGAGATTGAAGACTGCTTCATGTGATCATACTTGGAAAATTTCTAAGACAGCAAGAAATCTATTTATTCCTTTTTTCTGGGCTATTATATTTACAGTCACTGCTCTTCTCACTCTATGACATTTTTTCAAGTATTTGATACAGCTGAATACAGACATTTATGGTTTATGATTTATGCAACAGTTCTGGATGACTGAGAATACATAAGTAATATTGAACTTTTGGGGATAAAGCTGTATGAAAAGAACTGAAATTCTTCATACTGATAAAGAAAATTATATTTCCTCCGTGTTCATGTAACTGGGATAAGCATAACTGGATGCCATTCTTAGTGTGTATGTTATTTATGCTGTTAGATTAACATATGTGCAATAATTTTATTATATTAAAAATACATAAAACGTATCCTGCTTCAAATGTATTCCTGAAAAATAATTTCATTCAATGATCAAATTAGAACATGCTATATACATAATTGCCTTGACAAATCTAGACAGTAGATTAAAAAGCAGAGACATCACCTTGCCAACAAAGGTCTGTATAATCAAAGCTATGATAGCTGCATACAAAATTTTGGTTTAGTTGAATTATGTCACTGATATATCTTGTTATCAAAAGCATTGACAGAGGGAATAAAAAATGTGAAGATGGGAACAGTAATTGCACACTTGAGGCGGGCATATTCAATTTTCTGAATTCTCCCCATGTATCTGGTGGTTATGTAGTTATTTTATCTGTCTACTGAATTGAAGTCTATGGTAGTTAAAGTTGGTTGAGATTGAAAATAATATATAAACCTGAGTAATCAGCTGTGATTTAAGGTGTTAAGATAGTTGAATATTTTTCCTCCTAACACTATGTAAAAATTAGCAGAAACCGCATATTGTTTCATTTAAGACTGAATAGAAATAAAAGTTAATAAAATATTTTATAAAGTGAAAATAATAATATATGTGAGATTCAATTTCTTAATCGGTCCTAGTTCCACAAAAACCTATATGAGCATTTAGAAGCAAGACAGCTAAATTCAGCGCAACAATTTTAAAAGTGTAACTTATTCACTGAGGCACAAATAACTGCAAACAGAATGTATAAGTTGCTTGAAATGGGAAATCAATTATCCAGCTTTCCCACTTATAAAACAGGAGAGGGAGCCCTCATTACACAACTGAGCAGAAATGAATATGACTGAGAATCAGTCTCTGTTTTGATGTGGAAAGGAAATAGCCACAGCTCAGCGGAACAGTTGCAGCTTATGTTTGTCATGTGTTCTCTTACTGAGATCTCCATCCTACTCACATTGGCTTGGGACAAGTCTCAAAAGAATATTTGTTATCTTGGAAAGCATATAAAGCCAAAGAAATTGATCAACTTGGAAATTCATTATTTCAGAATTTGGGCTCAGGAATGGAATTGGTTGATCAGAATATACCTAGAATTTTTATATGAAATGTTAATTTTTTTTTGAAAAATACTGAGCATAAGACTTACTGGATCAAACCAAAGGCATGAATCCAATATTTTCCTAGGAACCAAATAAATGCTTAAAGTCTTTGGATGCAAGATTAGATAATATTCTGTTGATCAAATTTCTTAAACATTGGTATTTAGATAACATACCATAAACTGGTATTTCTGTAACAATGTGTTTGATAGCCGTTGCTATCAAACACATTCTGCAAAATGGTTATGTTCTCATTGTTATTGAGAAGAAATATGGGTAGGAGAGCCTTCCTTTGACTTATGAAGATATACGAGGACTGTCTTTAAAAAGGAAACGGAAATGTGGATAAAAATGAGTTTTCCTCTTCTTGACCCCATCACAATTCAGGTCCAAACCCATTTAGCATCACTGCACTTTGATATTGCTCCTTTCTTTCATGGCCAAAGCCAAAGCTAAACTAATATCATATTTTGGCAGTGGTGTTTTTAAGGCTATATTTTCTATATCATGCATAATATATTCCCTCTCGTTCATGTCTTCTATTACCATAATTTTCTAAGCAATATACCTCCAACAATTTCCAGATATAATTCCCTCGTCTCTCTTATTTATTCGAATAATTCATTCTTCTTCACTTTTTTCAACTGGATGGTATCCAGCAATAACCAAAATATATGCTATAGGTAAGTGTAAAGATTATAATAGTTGAATAATTTAATTATAATAGCAATTTATTTTTCTCTTTTCTAATGTACAATGGAATTTGCCTTATTACCTGCAACTCCATACTGTCCCTATCCTTTTATTAATAATCACTATAACATTTTTCTAACCAGCCACCAATAATTCAGACCGTGTCACTGAATATGAAAATTGGAAATTTGGTTTGCTTAGATATATAATGAAAAAACAGCCCTGTCCTTTTTGTCATTTAGACAATGTGTTTTAGAATTTTTCACATCTTTTGTTTACTTTATTGATTTCTTTAAAAAAAATACAAAGTTAAAAGATAATTAACATAAAAAGATTTTAAAAAGAAAATTTCCATTAAATGTTTCCATTTGTTTGTCTATTAAGCTCAAAAAACCCTTCTCATTTCAATTATAGTTTCCTTCTTAAAATCTTCTGCATCAAAATGCTTGATCCCAATATTTTTAGCTTGTTGCATGTCCACCAAAGATTAAAATAATGTTCCATTACTTTAATTACTTTTACAATAAATATTTACAATGTTCTTATGCAGTTTTGACAATTTACCTGGTGTCATATCCAACAATACACCAACAACACACACACACACACACACACACACATATTAATGTAAATGCTTTCTTCCACAAACTTTCCCATTGTCCAATTTTCTATTATATCCAACATGTTTTGCTTATTTTATCATAGCATATTTAACTTGTTCATCATGTCAATCAAAATTTGTACATCTTAGCAGTAGTATCATCATTTGTATTGAGCTGTACATCAAATTTAGTTTTACCTTTTTCAACTTCACAGTTTTTCTTATCCAACTTAAATCTTTCTATTAGCAAAGCATAAGGAAACCAATGGCATGGAAAACCTTCAAACTTCAAGCTTTATTTTTAATTTATTGGTAACATACATATCTTTACTGTTAGATCGGGTAATGGAAAGGCACACTCAGGCTTAGGCAACAACAGCTCTTTATTTTAACCGAACAAGTATGTACAATCCAGCGAAGGTTCAGTCTGACAATGAGATTGAATCTCTGTTCCCGCCGAAACAGAGGACCTTGGTGGAAACCACTATAACAGTTGTTAATATCTAACATTTACCTCACATCACAACAGGTATTTTTAGATACTTATATAGCATATCATCATCATCATCATCATCATCATCATCATCATCATCATCCCGACAGGCACCTGTATTTGGCCTATACCCATGATGGAGAACCTATGGCACACATGCCACGGGTGGCCTGCAGAACCCTTTCTGTGGGCATATGGACCGTTGCCCCAGCTCATCTTCACCACGGATGCATGCACACTTTCTGCTGGCCAGCTGATTTTTGGGTCTCTGCCATGCATGTGTGGTGGGGCAAGGGGTTGTGCATACATGTGTGGGGGTGGGGGGAGTGCAGGGGGTTCAATCCCCCCCAGTGCCCCATGTTTGTCCAGGAGGCTTCAGGGAGGTGCTAGGCCCCAAACAGGTATTGGGGAGGAGCATGCCGCCCCATTTTTAGTCATAGGAAGCTACAGGGAGACCTGCTAGGCCCAAAATAGGATGTAGGCAGAATCATTGCGCATACTTGGGGGATGTGGGGAATGCAGGGGGTGTCATGCATGCATGTGCAGGGGGAAAGGGCATATGGGAGTGTCACATACACATTGGATTATGGGTGTGGGCATATGTGGTCATGTTCATGAGCACACTTTCAGCATGCAAGGACAAAAAGGTTAGCCATCACTGGCCATCTATTGCCTTGATATCAAAACATTCTTTCTGAAAGTTCTTGGCTAACCACTTCTTTAACTCAGTGGTTATCAAACCAAGTACTATGATTTGCTGGGATCATTAGAAAGGTAGTTTATAAAGTTGCTTTAAAACCATCAGGGTTTGGGCAAAAAAGAAAATTGATCCTGCTTTGCCTACCAAAGCTACCATGGATAGTGGACAGCGAAACAGTGAAAAATGCCATTTTTGAATGACAACTAAATCTGTTAATTGGTAACTTCCAGTCTGACATGTAATAGTATTGTCAACCCTGAAGCTGTTCTGACAAGTCTAGCCACAGTATAATACTGGATTATGTGTAAAAAATATATCTATTACTCAAATTCAGTATTTGTATCTATAATTTTAAATTTCTAGCTTCTCAAAACAGAAAAGATGGTCATTAGGTAGTAGGAGAAAAGGTAAAAATCACTAGGGCGTTAGTGCTGATAAAGTAAGCCTAAATGCAAAAGTGTGATACAAGGATATTTCCTTTAATAACTAGTAGGTATTTTGCTTGCCTAACTCCATTGTTTAAGGTATTATATTATCACAGAGTTTGAGAGTTCCTTCCCTGCAGTTCTTGTGTGAGTATGTGTGTGTGAGTGTGAATTATTGTGGTTCCAAAATATATCTTTTGCAACTGTTATCTTTTTCTTTAGTGTTACATGATTCTGTTTTGTTTCTCTTAGGCAAGACATCTACTGTCTGAAATATGCTTTTTAATCTATAGCTTTGGTGATAACCATGGTGACACATTTCCTGACCTGAAGTATGCATTATAGCTGAGGTTTTATTATCTTTATTATCTTTTAATTAATCTCCCAGCATGAAAATTTGACCTTCTTGATTTTCTATTCCAAATTTGTTTTTTGTTGTCGTTGTTTTAAAAGCTCCTCTTTTAAAATCATATGTGATGTATTGGATGTCCTTGGCCAATTTTCTATTTATATGTAAGTGAAATTTTATGTTCAATCCTGAAGGATGATTTAACTTTTAGATCATATTTTATAAGTATCTCTTAGCTTTCCAGTAAAGTTCAGCTTGAACTATCACCTGATATCATTTTAGTGCTGGCATTTTATTCTGATTCAAGTGGGTTTCATCCCTTTGCTACAAGCTTAGTTTTTTTCAAATTATTCTGAAGTCCATACATTAGCTAAATTACATTCCCTATATGTCTCACTCAGATGCTGAGACATCTCAGCTTTGCCTAACTAGCCTTATTTGTGGAATAGATGACTTTCCAAAGAATGTTAGTTTGGAAACCCACATTTTCAGCTTCCAACAGAGCAAGCAACATTTCCTTTACATCATCTCATAACTTAACTCCCAACATTCTGAATATGTATGTATAAGATTGCTCTCTTACAGAATAAGGCAGATTTTTTTCCAAGATCTCATTCAATTTCACCTTTGCTACTAATTATTTTCATACCAATTGGTTTTAATCTACTCATTGTCATACACAGTAATATACAACAACCGTCAAGCTTATTTTGAAAATGATATAAATTTGCATCTCTTGAAACAGTAGAAAACTTATTTGGCATTCAGACATCCTTCATAGGATCATAATAATCCCACTGTCTCTGCGCAGCATGTGTGTGTGTGTGTGTGTGTGTGTGTGTGTGTATTTAAACTACTGATCTTTAAGATATTTTTTAAGCAAAGAACTTTTGAGTTGATGAAATAGTGAATATATAACCTTTCTTTATGAAGGATTGCAATCCAAACGAGAGTCAAATAGCACTTGTTATATATCACAAGGTTTGTGTTACAACCTCTGTATCAGTTAATTTGATGGAGAAAATTACTATTCACTTGAGAACTTTTCACCATGAAAATAGCAGTTACAGAGGTAACTGACTGGAACTGCACTATGGAGAAGGAATAAGGGTCCTATCACCTAATCAATTATTCGAGATTATTTATGAATGAAAATTCTGGCATTGAACTGTGTAAGCAACTTTCAGGTTGTTCCTGAATTATTCATTCAACCACATGGCACATGCCATGCATATTTCGGAAGCATCTTCCAAGATCTTCAAATGCCATTGCACACTACCATAGGACAAATTATGAATTGTAAAGATCAATTGGAGGTTGGAGATACTTCCAATGTAATCTACCAAATCCCCCCCATGGATTGCTCCTGTGACTGACTATGCAGGGCAGATGGGGAGAAAAAATTACCAAATTACAAGAACATGACAGAAGGGTCAGATGAGGAGATCTGAACTCATTGGTAACCTGCACAGCAATGAACAAGGACATTCAATTTTACAGCTACCAAGTTTGTTGGATGAGCAGGCACAAAAACAGCCATAGAAGTGATTGAAGCCTTGGAAACAGTCCCCTGGTCAGTCAATAGAGTGCTGATTTATCACCAGCCTATCAAGTAATTAGAAGATGAGGGCTGCCTAGTACAAGCAAATGACAGCTAATGGCTTAAAAGCCAGCCATTAATACACCGCAATCAACATCTAAAAAGCCACTTACAACAGGCAATATTAATATCACACACAGAACAGCACACAGTCTGCTAGAGAGAAGTTTTCTGAAGATGGGCTCCAGTGCAAGTCCGACTTCTCAGAAGGCAAAATGTCTGATCCTAGTGACTGACCTAGATTGGATTCTGCAATATTATCCTGGGACACTTATATTTGGCTTCATTCATGGTGTTTCAAGTCTTGCAGTCATAATTTTATATAGTTTGCATTTGTATATTATTTATTATATCCTATCATTTAATGTCTGCAGTGATAAAATTTCTACCATGATTTATAGACACATCTGAACTGTCACTTCTATAAGTAAGACCTTAACTGCTGATTTAATATTACAGTTTCAATGTATTTAAATATCAGCAAAAATAAGAATAATATGAATCCTGATAGTTATCTCATGCAAAGGTAATATCCTTTATTTTGCAAAACAGTCCAGTTTTGCTATATATTCTTGCAATTTCCTTAGTTTTATGTGTAAAAAAACAACAACCTAAAACTTACTTCTTGTTCCATGAACTACAAGTTAATTTTTAGAGCTAGCAGTTTGAAATCTTTTTATAAGCTCTTCAGTCACTTGGAATTAACTTCTTGAAATGCTGTTTCTTTGCAGCCGTCAATGATTTTTTAAGAAGATGAAGAATTATACTTTCATATTTTAAACCTTCTTTCATCACATTTTTATTATATTATAATTATATTATAGATATATTTTAATAGTTTTATATGCAAAAATAATTTAAACATGAAGGTAATTATGCGCAGTATTATAAAATAAAATGTGCAATAAGGCTAATAAATGGTTTTCTCTTTGTCATCTTATTGTATCACCTTTCCTCCATCAACCTCTCATTTGGAATTTTCAAGTAGAACTTACAACAGCATTGTGGGGTACATTAAACCGAGTGGTATATACTTTGTTAGATACTCTAAGAACAAACCTATGAGTTAAATTCTAGAACAGGAAATAAAACTTAAGTATACTCAATGTATACTCAAACACTCTTGCTCTTAAATTTCTTTTAAGTTTAGGGATAGGAATAAATTCATTGGTTAGAATGATTTAGTATACATATAAGGCAAGTAAAATAAGCTAAACAGCTGGTTCTCCATGGCAAAAACATCTTGAGGATGAAATAATCTTAAGAAGAAAAACTGCAGAGAGAAAAGATATTTAAATATTATTTTGTTCATTTATACCCCCATAGGAGAAATATCTTTTAAAAATATCTTTCTCCTATAAGGTATCTGCTGAAAAAAACATCTCAGGAACATTCTGGAAAAGTAAGAGAAGGACAGAAGGAATAAAGAGTTCCCTCACTTTCCATGGCTTTTCAACTTCATATCATATTTATTTCAGCTCTGGGTATAAAATTACAGTCCAATAAGAAGCATTTTTTTTAAATAAATCACATTCTAAGGAGCGCATAAGTTGAATCTGTAATTTCAAACATCTATTTTGTTGACTTTTAAACAGTCTTGGAAAGGCGGGATACTTTGTGGTAGGCCACATTGGGATCTCAATACTGCCCTATTTGAAGTGGCCTTACGATGAAGAGAGAAATGTACGCAAAATGCTTCAGTGATGTAACAAAGTAATGTATTCATTGACATCATTTTTGAATCAAGGTACCTACAATCCAGTATCTTATTGTATATATATGGCATAAAGATCTAGGACCCACTACGCCTGTGGATATATGTACATTCTGGGATGTATAGAGTTCAAAGTTGTGGCTTTTTCAGCATCCCTACGGTCATGTGATTATGATTTATAATGCTCCATTTAACTTCCCACAAGCAATTGAAGAAGCTAGGAGAAAGTTGGAAGTACTCCCTTCCCCAGTAATTGTTTTGTCCACCTATAATCATTCTGTTTATCTATTTAGGTAAGAAAAATATTGACTTATTATTCAAGTACATCTGGCACTACAGTTATTTGTATATATATATTCTGAACTGATCAGAATTGGGTTAAAAGCAAGAAATGCTCAGCCTAAACTTAATATTTATTCTGGCCGCATCAGATTGCACTATTTTTTTTAAAGCCTGACCCAACTAGTCTTACATATGTTTCTCCACAGGATTGTCTGGTGTGTGTTTCTGCACATGTACATGTGTGTGTGACTTCCACGACTCATACCACTTTGAGTTCCAGATATAAAACTGCTAAAAAGCTGCAGAGAAAATATTAACTATCTCTTTCCAATAATCTTGGATCTCTTTTGCTAAATGTAATTTAGTTTTCCCCTAAAGGTTGAGGTGCCTGCTTACATATGTAACAATGATATATGACAGGAATCTTATGCCATTTTGCAAAGCAGATACATTTTAATTCTAGTAATAATTTTTTGAAAGAAAGAAAGAAAGAAAGAGAGAAAGAAAGAAAGAAAGAAAGAAAGAAAGACAGACATATAATTTATAAGTGTCTGTTCTCAACATTGGGAATGACATACCAGAAGGTAATTAATTCTCTTTCCCTATAACATTATCCAGCTGGTACATTTTATTGTGAGACATTTGAAAACCAAGTTCTTTCATTTTCTTTCTTATGGGAAAATGGCTTTAAAGGCCATTGACATGTGCTTGCATGCTAAATTAAACAGAGAATCAAGACACCCAAGGAAAATGGTTGCATTCCGTTTCCAGAAAGGTTAGCTAAGCTAGTCTACGGAGCAAAACCAACAGATACTGTGCTACCTTAAAGGCCAACATATCCATTATGGCATATACATTTTGTGGATCCAAAAACATCAAGTCTAACTTATATTAATGATACATGCAATAACATTGATACATTTACAAATATGTTGATGTTAAATGTTGCACAAGAAAGACTATGTTTAGATGTCAACAATGACCCAGTCATGTGCACTTTCAGGCAAAATATTCATCCCAGAGAGTTGCAGCATACAAGGATGTGCGTCCTTTTTGTGACAAAAATCTTCTGCACAAATTGGAATAGGTCTTCTTTAACTTACAGAATCCCTCCTTCACTCTCCCTTATGGCGCTGAAGATTTAAAATTGAAAGAAGCAATAAGAAGAAATGTCTACAGTATCCCTGATTGCTGTAAGGTCATAGAGATTTCAACTCTGTGTCAGTGGTAGGAAGCAAAATTTAATCTTCTATTTTCTATTGCAACTCTATTCAGATGGCATAGCTGAGCAAATGAGATTAGTTCAGGGGATTATACCAAATCCTCTAGCCCCCTTATGGTCGTACAACACCAAAACCCTACTACATAAACACACAGTTAGATGTATGATTCAAATTTAACAAAGTGTTCGTGGTACTCATATTCAAAGTAACTTGAAACATGGAATAAACACTACAACAATAGTTTGTTAATACTTATAGAAAAACATGTGTGTATATTAATTGCAATGAACTGAATAGCCTATTATTGAAGATCTGATTAGTTTTGATCACATAAACTGACAATAAAAAGGGTTTCATGTGTAATGATTCATTGCTTCATATTTTTTCTATAAAGGTCTTTGCCCTGATAATGTGATTTTTTTTAAAAACAAACTTTGCCAGGTGCAAGATTTGAATTTCTATAATTTATTTAATTAAATACTTTAAGATATTCTTGTTATGCAGTGTGTTGTTCTTTTTATCTTGGAAATTGATTTAACTTTTATATGGTTGCAAAACAAAAAAACAAGAATGCTAACCGAGCCTACGGCTATATTCATGATCCATTGTCCTTCCTTATCACAGTATTTAACATTGTGATAAGGAAAGGCAGTAGAGGACAACCAAGAATAGCACTGATTTCTAAGAACGTGTTAGCTCCACAACCCTACTGCATTAATGTCTTTGCTTTTGTTATTTGGCAAGGCACTCTTCTGATTTGGAGATCATGTTTGCTACTCTCTATACTTACTTTTTTGTTAACAAACTGCAACACCCTGCACCAAGTACAAAATTCTGCAACTCTCTTCTTCATGTAATATTCTTTAGCTTCTATTTCAGCTTGTCCTTTCTTGCAAATATACATTGTTTTCTATTATTATCAGTCATACCTTCAGCATAGTAGTTTGGTGGCTTGGGTAACTAGAACCCAGGCTTGCCACATCCCCAAACCGTTCTCTGTGCAGTGTTGTAGGTGGTGCCATCTTGTTGTTTGCCTTGCATTATTAATTCTACAGTGCAGATGTTTTAAAGAAACATTGTCCTTATTATGTGTCCAACAAAATGTTGTCCTCAATAATTCTTTTCTATACAGATTTAATGGAGTCTAATAAATTCTAAATACTGTTTTTCTGTTGTATAAGTAACAACTTAAGATACTCTCCCATTTTCTAGGCAATATAGGAACTTCTAGTTCTTTATTCCATTCATCTTTTAACATCTGCTTATCAAATTAACTTATGGAGAACAAATATCTATAGAAACAAAAGTTCTGTTGTGTGTTTAAAATATTTAGTGGTTCTATTATCTCTGGTATCTCAAAAACTAAAAATGCTGCTGGCCTAACCATGTTATTAATAAATGTGGTAGCTGTAAATATTATAATTACAGCACATCTGATAGATGATACTTATCTCTTACACAGCACGTGTTAAAAATTCACACAGAATAACAGAATTGGAAGGGACCTTGAAGGTCTTCTAGTCTAATCCCCTACTCTGGCAGGAAACTATACCATTTCAGACAAATGGTTGTCTTAAAAACTCTTCTTAAAAACTGAAGTGTTGGAGCATGCACAACTTCTGCAGACAGGTTGTTCCATCGATTATTTTTCCTAACTGTCAGGAAATTTCTCCTCAGTTGTAGTTGCTTCTCTCTTTGATTAGTTTCCATCCATTCCATGCCTTCAGCTGCTTTGGAGAATAGCTCGATTCTCTCTTCTTTGTGGCAACCCCTGAGATATTGGAAGACTGCTATCATGTCACCCAGTCCTTCTTTTCATTAACCTAGATATACCCAACTCCAGCAACCATTCTTTATAGGTATTAGCCTCCAGTTCCCTAATCATTTTTGTTGCTCTTCAATGCTCTTCATTGAGCATCTATCAATTTATTCAAAGTCAACTTGTTTTCTTTTCTTTAAAACACATTTTTACAGTGTCCTATACTTACTAAGCTTTGGATGAAAGCGGAGATCTATATAAATGTGGTTGTGCAACAAAAGCTAAAAGTTTCAGAGGATAATATTCTCTTGAATTTTGTACCTACTACATGAAGCTTGACAACGTGACAATGTAAATGGATTGTCCGTGCCATTAATATAGCTAAAATACTGTTATTATAACATTGTAAATATAAATATGTGGACCAAATTACACAATGGATTAAAGACCTGTTTACACTTGCTGTTGTAGCCCACCAGCTGCCAGAGGAACTGGTGGTAGACTCGTATGATGAGGAGGTTGGAAAGGAACTTGGGCCAGTCCTGGAGTCTGGGGAAGACTCTGATGGATGCTCTGCGTCGGAAGGCGAAATGGAGTCCGACATTTCCCAGCTGCCTTCAGACTTAGAGATAAGTGGGGAAAAGAACAGCTGGGACCTGTTACAGATGTGCATATGCGCAGAGCTGTCAGGAGAGGAAAACAATTGAATACCAGGAGCCGACTCAGAAAGAAAGGCACATGTCGTGGATGCTGAGTGGTCCATCCCTGTTGTATTAGATAATTAAATATAGAATTGTACTGTTTACTGTTGTAATAACGTATCATACTCCATATTTTAATGTATTTTCATTTTTTCTACTGCATTGCTTTTACATATTTTAAGCACTTGTTATGTATTTTAATAATGTATGACTGTTTCGTTTTTTTATTTTTCTGTTATTATTTTAAAAAAATATCATACTGAAGTTATACATGATAGAATTGAGACATGAGGATGTCTAACCAACTGCCAATCCTTCTCATTGCACACACATGTGTGTGCACATTTCTCTCTGTGTGTATAACTCTTCCTAGCTCAAAACTGGAACTTAGAGAGAATGAGCAGCAGCTAGGAAAATAACATTCTTAAAATACAAGAAGTCTTAGAAGTGAATTGATAAAAATAAATGGTTTCAGTACCTGCTTATACTTGCTGATGATTCCTTATAAATGCCTCACCCCCTAATTTTCAGCAAATGGTAGATATGTGTTCAGTGAACACATCTGCTTGAAATAAAATGCTTAGTCTTCTTGCTGCCAATGCATGCATAACTTTCTGAATGTCAGGAAGGGAAGGTGTTTGTAAAAGGATAATAGCACCTCAGAAATTATAATACAATGCATTTCAGACAAATCCTTCTTAAATATTCTGGTTTGCTGTTTTGAGTACAGGAATTCTTATACTCAAGAATATAAATTGCTTACTGAGAGAGGTAAAGGATCCTAGATACATTTTTATGGATACTGATGCCAGAAATTATATACCAGGAAACAATTTGCAAATTATTCAACCCAGAACTTCAACGTATGTCCCTATTGATGTCATCATAAGAATAATGGAGCGTTACACATGGGCTTCTCTTGATTTGACATTTACCAACTTAGTGACTATATCTAATGTTGCCACTATTTTGGATATGTTTTATTAGCTATTTTAAGTCAGTTAGCCAGCCAACTACGGTTACTACATATTTAATTTTTTCACTGTACTTCTTTAATCCATTTCCAGCTGTATTTCTTAGTAAGGCAACATATAGAAGCTGCATACAAATAACTAATTGCCTGGTCTTCCTCTTAGCACCTTCCTATTACCCCCCCCCCAAATTCTAGCCCCCCTTTTACTCTAGTATGATCGCCAATTGTTAGCTTGGGTTTACATCAGAGGTGGTATTCAGCAAGTTCTGGAGAACCGGTAGTGGAAACTTTGAGTAGTTTGGAGAACTGGTAAATACTACCTCTGATTGGCCCCATCCCCATCTATTCTCTGCCTCCCAAGTCCCAGCTGATTGGAAGGAAATAGCGATTTTGCAGTAACTTTACCCTGGAGTGGGAAGGGAATTGAGATTTTTCAGTATCTTTCCCCTGTCACGCCCACCAAGCCATGCCCACCAAGCCACGCCCACAGAACCGGTACTAAAAAAAATTGAATCCCACCACTGATTTACATAGCTTGAGTTTACACTTTGGATATATATTTTTTTACTGTGTGCATTTCCTAAAATAAAATGAATTGGTTTTGCCCTTTAATCTCTTCCATTCAATCTGTCTCAAAAGGACAAGAGACATCAACTTCAGCCACTCTGGTGACATAATCAGCTCATAGTCAATTTCCCCCTCCATCAAAGTCTACTTTTCTTAATGAAAGCTGACTTTTAGCTGTTACAACTCAATCCAGAAGTGAAAAATATAGAAATGTAAGTGCACTTATGACAGTTTTCTAGAGAGTTAGAATGAGTAAGAATAGAAGTCAGCATGAAGAAAAGATGTTTCACAAGCATGATATTGGCAAAGGAAGAAAGAATAAAATTGCTTAGGCCTTTCAGTTTTGGAACTATCCCTGGATTTGAATAGATTTAGAGGATCTTTGGAGGATTAATGTGCTATGCTGATGTCTTTAATTTACAGGGTTTCAGCTACCATCTATGTTAGTTATCTAGGAATAATTCCCATTTCATTCCATTAGACATGTTTAGTCAGCATCCAGACACATGGCTATATCACAAGTATCTCTCACTCTTTTTTTCTAAGCCTAAAATACCATTTAGGATATAATATAGGATTGACTGATTCTGCAAAAGACCCAGGATTGTTTTTATACTTTGAAATGGTCATTCTTAAACCTTCTATCGTACCATTTATTACTTCTTTGTAACTGAGACATAATATATTATTATATTATATAAGAGATTTGTTTCTATACTAGAATTTTCCTAACTATCCTCCCTTTCAACATAAACTAAACTCTTCTCATAATAAAGTCAAATAGAACATTCTTGGCTCTGATTAACATTTGGAAACAAAGGAGTCAGATATCTTTCTTCTATAGCTAAATAAGAATGAAATCCGATTCCATCCATTTCCTGTTGTAAGAGCCTAAACATTCATAGGAGGAATCCTTCAGAGTTTATTTTAGGGACAGACAGAGACATGTAGAGAAGAAAACACTGGAAGCTGGTGGAAATAGTTTTATTGCCATTTCTGCATTGTATTTTAATGTAATATTACACTGCATTAATAACAATAGAACATACCAGTATTTTATAGTTTAATAGCTATAGAAAATTTACAATAAAACATTAAGCCAAGCTAAAATAAATTCAAACTTCAAAAAATTGATATGATTTTAAGGCATGTTAAGGAACTAAGAGATTAGATTTTATATCTGAGAAAAACATATTGTAAAGTCTGGGGAGCCACATGAAAGTTCAAACACAAGCTGGCATGAAATGTGTCATGTACTATTGTAGACTGGCTTCTTCAAATGACTTGAGGTGTGTGTAGAATGATAGATGGATGGATGGATGGAGATAGATAGATAGATGATAGATAGATGATAGATAGATAGATAGATAGATAGATAGATAGATAGATAGATAGATAGATTGATTGACAGAAATATGAAACTCCTTAGATTAAACTCTCATACATTTTTTTCTTTAGTAGTATATAGTCTAAACATGTGCAAAACTTTGAACAGATGCTTGGTGTTAACAAGGCTTCAGAAGAAACATCCCCTTGAATCTATTTACAATGTTGTACAATGTTGTCCTCTTAGTTTGAAAGTGAAGCTCCCTTCAACCTTCTTTTGGCAGAGTTTATGGTACAAAATAAGGCAAAGTAGCCTTCTTTGGAAACTGCTGGTAGATAAGGCTGAAAGGAAAGTTTCCAGTCTTGAGGGATCAGGAACAGATGATGAAGAATACACATAACACAAGGCCAGTTTGGTGTAGTGGTTAGGTTTAGGTTCGAGAGAATATAAGTAGCATGAAAAGAACCTATTTTTCTTCTCCTGTTGGGGTAATGCCAAGAAACATTTAGTAGCATTGTAGGAGAAGGCTGAAAGAGCCATTTCCTACAGCAATGACCAAAGTGTTTCTATATTGATGTTAGCAGATATTGCAGAGTTGCCTGCAACATGAACTGCATGTGCCAACCTGAACCATCCTCTATGAGCACTGAACATTTTTCCAGTTGATGAGCTTTGATGAAGGCTGCAGACAATATTAAAGTTGTCTAGCTGGAAACCCCCTTGGCCAGCACTGGCAAGAAGACTAAGAAAAGGTTTGTCATGCAGCCCAAAGTGATTTAAGACCATCTGAATTTCAGTACTTTATTGTGGTGGATCAGGTAGCATTGTCAATTTGGCAGAGTGAATCTAGTCAACTGATGATTCAAAACAGTTCATTAGAGGGAAACAAGAACATTACATAAGACTTGTCTTAAACAATAGACAAGGTAAAAACTTTTTAAAGTAATCCTAGAAGGAATTGGTTGCCAATTTCATTTTTTTATTCCCTATCCCCATGTTAATCTTGAGGAAGAAGAGTGGAAAAAACAAATCTTCATTTCTCAAAGATGTGTGCTTTTCTCCTGAATAACACATGAAGGATAAGTTGTCAAGTTCTTCCACTGTTTCTAGTCCATTCTCTTTTTACACCTCAGAGAAATCTTGTTTGACATTTTTTTTTTAATTAAACAAAAAGACAAAAAAAGAATCATTCTTCATTACATCTTGTAGAAAGCGTGTTGATTGGTTACAGATAACTTTCATGCATTTCTTCCACAGTCATTACTTATAGTTCATATTAGATTATACATTTTAAATAAAAAATCTTTGTATATCTTAATATCAATGTACCACAATTCTCATTTGACTACAATTAGTTGAATGTGCTTTTACCTCAAATCATTCATTCTTACAACCACATAATGGCATTCATTAGCTATTTCAAAAACCCTCCAATAACATTACACCTTTATGACATATTCTAAGTAGAAGTCAATTAATAAAATTTCTAAACCTTTTCCCCCCCAACTCGCTGTTTAGAGTTTGTATCCAAGTTGCTTTTGCCAATACCAAAGCATGTATATATGATTAAACAATATCCATTGACATTTCCTTGTTGTTATTATAATTGGCTAAAAATCATTTACTATTTATATCCCACCTCCTCTTGTCAAACCCAGAAAACATTACACCTTTATGACAAGATCTAAATAAAAGTTTGATAATAAAATTTATATGTCTTTTTCCACAATTTGCAATTTATATCCACATTTCTTTTACTAGTTTTCCAGTACATGTATATATCATTAAGCTGTATGCATTATCATTTCATTATTGTTATTATAGTTAATTATTTGTTGACAAATAAACATTTAATAACAATGTAAAACAATCTAAGAATTACTAAATTCCTACTTATTGATCACAAAAATTAACAAATGTTTTATTAACAACTTTCATTGTCAACCTGTATCTTTCCAATAACAAAACAGTCTTATCTCTCTTGCCCATTGTGGTGTCACTCTTCTTTTTATCTCCTTTACAAGGTTTTTATAGACTTCTCTCTGCACTTTGTTGCTTGAAGGATCTCTCAGGTAGTCTCGTTGCCCTCCAGCTGTTATTAAAATTAGCTTGTCTTTGGTTATCAATCATGCTTCTGAAAAAAATTCTCTTCTTAAATCCATCATTACTCTTTTTTCTTCTTCTGTATCTTGGAATCTGGGGTAGAGTTCCAGTTCAACAAATTCCCTTTTCCATATTCCATTCATTCCACTTTCACCCACATTTGCTCCATTAATAAATTCATCTATTGTCTTGTCTTTATCTTCTATGTCTTCATTCTCCCCTTTAATTTTTGGGGCTCCAATTCCTTCATCTTTTGCTTGAGGAACACTAGATTTTCCAACTTCTTCTCAATTCTCCCATATCCTTCCAATACATTTTGAATTCCAGCCAAGATATTTTGGCATTTTAAGGTTTCCTCATCTGAATATCGATCCATGTTTCCAAAAAAGAAGAAAGAAAGAAAACCTAATAGCCACTGCCATTCTGGCCTTCCAGGCCTCTTTTTTTTTATTTTAGGTTGACTTAAACACAAGTTCTTTTATGCTCTTCAAAGGAGAAGGTTCTGTTTTTTTTCACTTTCTCTCCCCTGCCAAAATAGTTCTCAAAAGCACCTGCGAAAACAATTCGTGCCCTTGGCTCTTTATCAGTTTCTGTAAACAAATTGCAAACCCTTCAGCTACAAAGTCAGCAAGATCAAAGAGGAAAAAAGAAGAGATACGTTGTTTCAAAAACTCCAGCCTCTGACCTCCGAGTGACAGTGTTGCTACTTTTCACTTTCTAATATTTATCTCTGTCTTATAGGAAACAAAGTTCATTAATGAAATTTAATAACAAGTAATAGGAAGAATTGTAAAAATAAAAAGGAAGGTTTTAATCCAGAAGTCAAAAAGTAAAGTAACAAAAAGCAGAAGAAAAAAAATAATCTGTTCACTTTAAGAGGAGAAACGAGAAATGTTTCAATCCACAAAGTAAAGTTACAAAGAAAAAAAAGCTTTCCAAAGCAATCCAATATAACTTAATTTTGTCGCTTAATTCTTTTGCTTAAGGATCTAAATTGGCTTTAAAAAAGTTTCTTTGGGCAGTCTTTCCTAAAATAGAAAAAAATAGTTCACCAGATGGACTCACTCTCTCTTTTCACTTCCTTCCTTCCGGAGCCATCTTGACTTCATCAGCATGGGCTGCCTGTTTACCGCTGGCTTGAAAAGCTTCCCTTGGGTCAATCAGGGACTTTGGGGTGTTCCTGAGACCAGCAAGGCTTTGTCTTCCTGATCACCATCTCTGCAGGACGGTTTAGGTCCAAATGGACCATCCAGCGGCAAAGGTATCAACGGCGGTCTCAGAGTGTTCTGACCGCAAATTGTAACATCGCGACATTGGCTCCTCCTCCTTGACATTTTCATATAATGACTTCCACCTTGGAATATGTAAAAAAGACTGATAACAGTGCTGGAAGAACTCACTGTTCTTATTTATAAATTGCTAATAAAATGTGTCTCAGAAACTAAACAAATTACTAACAATATGATTAAAAGGATGCAGAATTTAGACACAGCACTTGATACGCAGCAATAGAACTTTCAGTGAAAGAAAAAATATAAAATTTATAGTGAACATTGTATTCGGAGAAAAAAAGAGAGAGAGTGTATGCCTTCAAGTCAATGTTGATACCTGGTGACTGGCTAAATAAGTCCCTGCAGTTTTATTGGCAATGTTTTCATAAGTGGTTTGTGATTGCTTTCTTCCTAGGGCTGAGAGAAGGTTTCCCATCTGACTTTGTATCTAACTCAGTCACAGTTTTCTGGTTTCTAGCTGATGCCTTAACGTGTAGATCAAGGTAACTAAGAAATTTTACTGATTGTATGTTATTCAAGTATTTGTTATTCATGATCCCTCTGTGAGGGAAATGGGTGCTTAAGAAATTTGAGAGAGGGGGGGTTATGGTAGGTAGATAGTTTCTGAAACATTTGGAAATACAATTATGATTTGTACCAGAGTTGAGTTGCTCCTGGTTCAGCCCGGATTGGGTGAACCAGTAGTGATGGCAGTGGGAGGCTCTGTACACCCACCATAATGCTTTGGCAAGCATGTGCATGAACATGAGCAAACTGGTAGTGCCAGGATTTGCAACCCACCTCTAATTTGTACTATAGTTAAAATTAGTATTTTTCAAAGTTTTAAAAGTTATGGATGATTTGTTAAAGGATAGATTTCCTATTGATTGGATAAACTAATTGTTCACTTTATAATTCTATAATGTGCTAATCACTGTCATTAAA
Source organism: Natrix helvetica (assembly GCF_964273705.1). Taxonomy (NCBI): domain Eukaryota; kingdom Metazoa; phylum Chordata; class Lepidosauria; order Squamata; family Natricidae; genus Natrix; species Natrix helvetica. Next base: position 35,658,220 of record NC_138550.1, on the reverse strand, counting down.
ACAGATTAACTTGATTTTAATAATGATCTTAACTTTAAAATTATATAAGATATTATGCTTGGCCTTATTTTTGGAGATGTGTTATTATTTTTGAGGTGCAGGAGTCCCCTTAACCTCAGCCTACAGCCTATGGATCAGCTGATCCAGAGAGGGCCAGAAGTTCTGTCTCTGTTTCTGGCACACTCTTGCCAACCCTAGTGTTGCTGGGGCTGCTGCTCTTTTTGCAGCCACCACTAAGAGAAGGGGTGCAGTAGCTAGAGTTTACAGTAGTGGCGTCCGCGAGACCATTCTGCATGGATGACAGGTGCATGTGTGGTGCGTGGGGCATGTTCCCCCCTTCATCCCTGGCAGGGACCAGCTGCGCATGCTTTTAAAGATTTTAGGGGAGGGCTTATTTTGGGGGGGAAGGCTTATTTTTGTGCATGTGCTCAAAAGCCAGAATGGGCTAATTATCCAGGGAGGTCTTATTTTCAGGGAAACAGGGTATACATACATACATGCATACAGTTATATAACTAAATACTATTCTGATTTTTTTAAATATTATGATACTTGGAAATCTACTTAGTTTGTGTTTTTTTATTTTGTTCTTCTAAGCTTTTTTTTCTTCTGCTTTTTAAATTCAATAAAAATAACATTAAAAAAGAAACTGATGACAGCAACAGTCTGAAACTATTAATCTGAGTTTGAAAACATGTGTTCTTGGTGATAGCATGTAGTCTCTCTCTCCATAATCTGAGCTGGGATGCATGTTTTTTTCAAACCATTTTTTTTTGTTCCAAACATTTTATCCCAGCCTAGTAGAACATCTTTAAATCAGGCACATTTGTTTGATTCATTCAATTCTAAAATTATGTTCAGAGCCAGGAGATGAGTTGCCCACTGAATTAGTAAACATATGCTTGTGTTACAAGATTATACGGCTGACAATATAGGTCCACAAACCCACATACATTGCTTGTCATCCATTGCTTCCTGCTCTTTTTTGTAAAATGTGTTCAGCAGTGAGTAAACGACTGAATGGTCTTTTGGGATTTAGCGCTTACTGATGAGACCAAGGTAACTGTATCTTCTAAAACAATTCTAGAATGTTGCCTTTGTGGCAATTGTCCTATTATTGTAAAACTTATTAAAATGTGCACAGGAACAGAACTGAGAAAGAAATCAAACAAGGGAAAAAGTTAGAAAAACCATCAAGCTAGTTATTTATATCTCACCTAAACATGCATGTCTTTTATATCCAATAATTGAAAGAAGTAATAAAAATAAGATCAGAAAAAAAGGTGTTCCTTGATTTAATGTGAAGCAATTACGGTATGTGTTGCATTACAAACAGTTGAAGAAAATTTATGGTCTTCCAGACCAAGATCATAGTTCCTGAATTCAAATCAATGGATTATGAGGGCCTCAAAAATGAATTCTTCTGTTTGGTCCTCCTGAAAGCAGGAAGACCCTTACTGGCAATTATATTCCATGCTAATTTGGGGTCATATTTTCAGTATCAGTGCATTGTCACTGACTCGTAGTTCATGCTCAAGTTCATGTTGTGTGCCTGTGACTTCTTTTCCTAGATCACAGACATTTTTTCAGTCATTCATGCCCTGATCATTTCCTGTATGGACTACTACCAATGCATTCTACATGGACCTATCCTTGAAGAGTATACAGAAACTGCAGCTGGTGCAGAATGCAGCTATATGAACAATTGAGGACTGTACTCCTCTGCTTCATGAGCGGCATTTGGTACTGGTTTCTTTCCAGATCCAATTTCAATGTATTGGTTATCACTTTTAAAGCACTTCATGGCAGGGGAGCAGGCTATATAACAGTGATGGCGAACCTTTTTTGGCTCGCGTGCCACAAGTGGGGGGAGCGCAGGGGGGTCGAGTGCGGGTGTGCTGCACCCATAATGCAACGCGCGACCCCCCCAGTGCGCATGCGCGCACAACGTGCGAACCCCCCCATTTTTACATGTTTTTTTTACCCTCCCCAGGCTCCAGGGGCTTTATAGGAGCCTGGGGAGGGTGAAAAGAGCCTCCCCCGACCCCCCCGGAGGCCCTCCGGAGGCTTCAGGGACCGTCCGAGGCTTCCCTGAAGCCTTCGGAGCGCTTAAAACCAGCCTCCGAGCAAACCAGAAGTGAGTTCCGGTGTGCTCGGAGGGTCGTTTTAAGTGCTCCAAAGGCATCAGGGACGGTCCCTGAAGCCTCCGGGGGGGCAGGGGAGCTCTTTTCGCCCTCCCCAGGCTCCTATTAAGCCTCTGGAGCCTGGGGAGGGCAAAAAATGGCTTTAAAAAAGGTGAACTCAGCTGGCCAGCGCCTCATGTGCCCTGACAAATGGCTCCATAGGTTCACCATCACAGCTATATAAGGAACCATCTTGTCCTAATTACACGAACCTATCCCACCCAGGCAGACAGGAAAGATATGTTGTGGACCTGTTGGTTAAAGAATTTTGACAAGCAGGATCTAGGAAGAGAGCTTTCTCTTGTTGCCCTTGCGCTATGGAACATCTTGCTCCCAGAAGTGAGGCTGGCACTCATATTTCTGGCCTTCTTGGAGACTATGAAAACTTGACTCTTTCAATTAGTATGGCAATCTAAGAGTGGTATGCAAGAGTGAATTGTGGCTTGAGAGTACTGCTTCTTTAATTCTGTTTTTTTAATTGTGTCTTGTATATGGTTTTATGGCTTTTATGTGTAAACTGCCCAGAATTACTGAGATAATGAGATGGGTCATACATAAATTTAATAAATAGATAAATGGCAGCATCAAAAAGAAAAGAAATATTCCAAGAAAAAAGAGAGAGGGAAAGGGTTCTAGGATTCAATAATCAATAATTAAATCAAATCACATGTTAGTTCACCGTTGCTCATCCCAGCTATTGGACCATAAATGGAAGGAAAACTTAAAAGGCAAAGGGTTCTTAGCTGGACTTTTGGCTCTACAATGTGATTTCAATGTAATTAATTTTTTGGCTTGACCATTTCTAAATTATGTTAGCTAGATGGCCTGATATTAAGTGATATTTAATGAAAAATGAATTTTCATCCTCCTCCTTACATCTGAGAAAACCCACAAAAATGTTTTTATTGTTGAAAATATCAGCATATTTAGTCTCAAAATAACAGTCCCAGGGATTTTTTTAAAATTAAAAATATAAGCTTGTGCAATAATTTTAATGAAATTTGACATGCTTCATTTTCGCATGAAATACATATTGACATTTGATATCTTATTCATTTCAAAAGCAATTAATTGCAGACTTTCTGACTTTTTCTATACATTCCTACAGTTCTGTCTTTCTATAGTCTATATTCCAAATGGAATAATATTAAAAATATGATACTAATTCATATTGGGCTACTCCAGAAGCAACCTAGAAGAAATCATGTTTTAAATAGCTTTGATTCCTACTGTAAAAAGATTTTTGCACATAGTGCACTATAGATTATTATACTATACTATACTATACTATACTATACTATACTATACTATACTATACTATATCCTGCCTTTGATATAACGTAATTTATTTGAATCATGTCATACTATCAAACTACTGTACACAGATAGTATATTTCTTCTTACTGAATACAGATAGTATATTTCTTTCTTCTGGGAGGACTTTACGATCCAATGCTACAGACTTATTATTTTAAAACAAATAAACATAGGATAACACAATCACACACAATTATAATTAGAATATCCACTAAAATTAATAATAAGTAACTTAATTTTATAAGTCTGTATCGAAGTCACAGTTTTAACTATAATTATATGTTTAATTGTAATTTCCATTTTTGTTGTTTTAAAATATGTCTTTCTTATGATTTTAATGTTTTTAAAGTTTTTAATGCTATAAATCATCCAAAATCTTTTCAAAATGAGAAGAAATGCAAGGAAAGACAAAATGCCTTAATAATAATTTGATATACGTATATTTAATTTATATATTTCTATTTTTATAGATTACTTATCTGGGCTTTCCATTTCCAATTCTCCATTAATTGGCTTTCCAATGCTCTCTATTCATTGCTTGATACTGACATACTTTTCTTTTATAAATTGTATTGGTAGTATCTATATATCTTGTCTGCATTCATAAAATAATTGGATAGTTTATTGCAAAGTGTTTATATGTTTTCAATCTCTGTATCATTGCTATTGTTATACAGTAAACAAATCCATATTTATAAGATGGTAAATGTTGCCAAAGACCTGAATACAACAAGACCAGCATACACTATATTGTCAAAAGTATTCGCTCACCTGCCTTTACTCGCGTATGAACTTACTGCAAGTGACATCCCATTCCTAATCCATAGGCTCCAATATGACGTTGGTCCACCCTTTGCAGCTATAACAGCTTCAACTCTTCTGGGAAGGCTGCCCACAAGGTTTAGGAATGTGTTTATGGGAATTTTTGACCATTCTTCCAGAAGCGCCTTTGTGAGGTCACCCACTGATGTTGGACGAGTTTACGTGGCCTACCACTTCGTGGCTGAGTTGCTGTCGTTCCCAAACACTTCCATGTTCTTATAATGCAGCTGACAGTTGACTGTGGAATATTTAGGAACGAAGAAATTTCACGACTGGTTTGGTGAGCAGGTGGCATCCTATCACAATTCCATGCTGGAATTCACTGAGCTCCTGAATGAGACCCATTATTTCACAAATATTTGTAAAAACAGTCTGCATGCCTAGGTATTTGATTTTATACACCTCTGGCCATGGAAGTGATTGGAACACCTGATTCTGATTATTTGGATGTGTGAGCGAATACTTTTGGCAATATAGTGTACACACACACACACACACACACACACATTTGTATATGTATATAATATTTTTATTACAGCATTCTGTGGAAGGAAAATCATTAATTCATTTTTGCCAAAAAATATGTACTACAACAGTTACTTTAACAGGTTGCTGTTTGCATGCTTGATGCTTACAGTTAAGGATTAATTTTCAAAGATGCATAACACTATATTATTTGTATATCATAAGGTGGCTATTGTACACAATGCCTTAGATTTATACAAGATGGTAATACAATGGTTTGTTGCGTAAATATAACTTTAAAACTTACAATAATTTATTCCTTAAGGCAAAACAGATGTCCAAAGAATTTTCAGAATCAACAATCTTATTATTTAAAAGATTATTATCCCATCTTACTAAGATCATGTTTAAAAGAATTTCTAAAATTATGTACAATCAAATATATTATGTGATCATATAATAGGGAGAATATATTTCACAAGCTGTAAATACACCAAATATTGGAAGGAAGGAAGGAATTCTTAGAGATGAACTTAAAGGCTAAAGCTGACTGCTGGTGAAAAGGCCCTGCCTATGTAACATAGCAATGTAACAGATTATAATAAGAGCAGGGACTTTAAAAAAAAGAAATTAATTAATAAAAACCCAGGCAGACTCATTCAGCTACCAATCTTAAAGTCTGGAACAATTTAAAGAACACAGCACATTAAGCTGATACCACAAAGCAGCTAATATAATCATTACCGAATCACTGGCATCATTTTCTAAGCCTACTCCCAGAAAAAAATTGGCACTAGTTGACATTTCTAAACTAGGGATTCACAAAGAGCAGCTTTAAGGATTTTTCTACGGAGCACCCTTAAGCTCCTTGTCTCCTGTGCTGAAACCAGCTGGAAATGAAGCCAGCTCAAGAAATTGCACTCTGAATTTCAATCAATTCTTCAGCTTCGGTTACAATGCTGGCCAGATGCTTTGCCTGGATAATGGTTACCATGGTTTCTCATGGATGGATTGCCCCACTTCTGTGCCCCTCCCACTCATGCAGTGGAAGCAAGCAATGAAGCATTTCCCTTTCTGTACATGGGTCTTGTAAAATAGGTGATTTCTCTGAGAAGATTTTTATTTGAATATCACTACACTCATACCTGGCATTTTATCCATTGGGATAAACCCCTCAGAAAACACCACAGTTTTGTCATGGGCTGGAAACAGTGGTGGGATTCAAATCATTTAACAACCAGTTCTCTGCCCTAACGACCAGCTAGGTAAGTGTGGCTCAGTGGTCATGTGACTGTGTGGGTGTGGCCAACTCAATATCACTCATATCAATGGGCGCTTCACCTTAGCTGTTGCAATATAATAAGGGTTAACCGGAGAGGCAGTTTCTATAAGCAGGGTAATAAAGATTAGGCTAGAACCGTGATGGCAAATCTATGGCACACCTGACAGAGGTGGCACTCAGAGCCCTCTCTGTGGGCACGTGTGCCATCACCCTAACTCAGCCAGCTGGTTCTTGGGTTTCTGGCACTCTGGCATGCACGCGTGCACATGTGTGCCTTCCAGTTTGGGTACTCTGTGTCTAAAGATTCACCGTCACTGGGCTAGAAACAACACCAGAATGTTTCCTTCCTGCCGTCCTTACAGGATTAGCCCTGTAAAGTGGGAAAAAATAAAATTAGATTTCTTCCAAAAACCAGTTCTCTGAACTGCTTAGAAAGTTAACAACCAGTTTTCCTGAATAAGTGCAAACTGGCTGAATCCCACCACTGGCTGGAAGGACAATCTAATGGATATTTGGCAATTCACACTATGAGAAAAAGGATATAATTTCGATGGTAAAACAGAAGTAAAGCAAACATCCTAATAAATACTTTTGATATAGAGCAAGAAAAGATGGATGGGGGTTGCTCTAGAAGTGTGATGGTGGCAGTAGTGTGTCCCTTTCATTGATAAATGCTACTTGAGGAATGCTACTCTAACAGGATCATTAGGAAATGAGTATGGGAAGGAAGTGTAGGTAACATTATTCACAAATTATTTAAAAAATGTAGCAATTAATTATTCATTTTGCATAAGAAGAGCAATATAAAATTATGTACATTTTATTGTGGAATCAACTGCTGTTGGATCTTATTTACATGGTGTTTCTATGTTATTGTTTTTATTTATGCTTCTATTTGTTATGCTTTTTATGCAGTTTTTACATGTTTCTATTTTAAACTACACAGAACCATTAAAGCAATAAAACCACGTATAAGATCTCTAAATATGTATGTATTTAGAAGAGAGGCTTTCTTATGTGTTGAATATATACTGATCATTAACTGAATACAGTATGTAGAGTATAATATATGGAAATAAACATCTCAGTGTTAACCTGGATATTGATCCCATATTATATGTCTTAAGAGACTGATTGATTTATTGATTTAGCACTTCAACTTCATGATCACTCTGGGCAGCTTACCGCAAAAAAAGCAATACAAACATCAAAAATGAAGCAATAAGTGTATGTATGTATGTATGTATTTATGTATGTATGTATGTATGTATGTATTAGCAGAAATGGATCGTTTCCAAACTTCTGGTTGGCACGTTGGGGCTGTTTCTCGTCCTCCCCAGGCTTCAGGAAAGCCTCCGGAGCCTGGGGAGGGCGAAAAACAGGTCCAATGGGCCAACCGGAAGTTCATTCCCTGGGCCTATTTTTCACCCTCCCCAGCCTTCAGAGGGTTTCCTGAAGCCTGTGAAGGACGAAAATGGCCTCCCTTGACCCTCCAGAAGGCTGAAAATCAGTTGAAAATCAGCAAATATGGTTCAGCATGCCACCTGTGCAGTGACGTGCAGTCAGGTGAGGCAATTGAGGCACAGCCTCACCTCTCATCATGAAAAGAAAAAAAATGTAAAAGGAAAAAATAAATTAAATGCTTGTATTTATCTACTGATCTGTACCATAAAGTTATTATCCATTTAACTTCACCAGTTTTACATTATTTGATATTAAAATTGCAGAATTTTCACATTTACCATTCAACTAGTCAGGTGAGAGCTTGCGGTGAGGCTGAGCTAGCTGCTGCATCACTGTGGATGACTCTGCTTAACTGCTTTACATGATCTGTAATGAGACTGTATTGCTGTCTCTCTGTATGTCACTTTTAATAGTTTAACTGATGTACATAATATAAAATGGAGTGTTTTTTGTCAACAACTATGTGTGGAATGTGTTTCTTGTGCTGAACGATCATAAAACCACCTAAAAATTCAGACTAGGTGAGACACGCAGTTCTCCTGCCTCATAGTAGAGGACGCTCATTCTTCCTGTGACTCAGTGGCAGCCGAGTAAGTGACAGGCACAGAGCGCGACGACATCAAGGACTACTTTTTTCCCTGGCCGTGATCGCCATCGAGACAGAGAGACTTTTAAAACTAAAAGAAGACACTGAAAAATTCTACCAACAAGTTATAGATGCTTTTGTTCAGAAGGAGCGGCGGATGGACTTCATTTATAAGTAAGGTAAGACCCATAATAACTTCAATTTTTTTCAATTAAATGTGATTTTTTGTGTGCTACAGTATGTGTAAAGAATGCTGATATGAGACTTCAAACATAACCCGTTAGCTGCTGCCAATCAAATATTGTATAAGATAATTTGTAGGATTTTAATGTTTGTAAATCTTATTGTGATGAGGTCAGTGCCTCACCAGCCATAAACCTCACTGCACGTCACTGCACCTGTGGCACGTGTGCACATCACGGCCTTAGGGTATTACTAAGCTGTAGTTCCTAGCAGCCCCAAGCACGTCTGAATATAATTAAATGTAAATTTCACTGACTTCAAGAAGGCTTATTTTCCAGTAAGAAGGTATAGAATTGAACTTAAAATATCTGTAGCATAAAACTGCCCACTGTACAGGATTGCATTGTTTAATCTGTTTCCCACCACTATGTACTCCTTTTTCTTTTACTGTCATGTTGTTTACAATTGTATTCAAATTTACTGACCTTCTTATTGCTGAAACTGTCTCCCAATTTCATGAGCAAAACTAAGCAAAAGTATTCTGTTTCCCAGCTATTTTCAGATGCTTATGATATCTTTCAGTTTAGCACATGCACAAAATGGGCAGTCATAATCCAATAGTCTGTCTCTTTCTTCATTGTTTTCTATTTTAATTGATGTTAAATGTGTTTTGTTTATATGCTTTTCCCTTTATTAACAAGTACAAATTACATTACGTAACAATACATTATTGTTAAGGTCAACACTAATCAGTTTAAGATGGATTTTTTTGTTAAACAACAAAGACAATCTGCAGCAGTATTTTTTTTTAACTATTATTCAATTCTGGATGAAAAAGCTAAATAATTTTAAGCTCATTAATTGTGACATCCTATACTGTAATTAAAATGGATTTTTAAAATCCTCAATTATTTAGGTTATCTAAACATTAGAATCAATGATCTTCAATCATTACAAAATAGCACTTATTTGATAAGAAAATATAAGCAAACATACTGTATTAAGATTCACACTAAATAAAAAGTTTAAAAAAAAGCAGGTAGCATTTTTGAACATTATAGAAATGGGATGAAGGGTATTCTTGATCTTATTTTTTTTCTTTGTTAGTTTGTTAAGCATTTCTACTAATTTATGGACTGAACTGTTCCTTTTTCTAGAGCTCAAAAGGGTCCAAGACAATTAGCCTCATACTGTCTTGACTTGGAATTTGAGAGTCGGAAGCAAGAAGATCTAAAACAACTAAGCAATGATCATACAGAAATAAATTACCGAACATCCACACGTACCTCCTAGCTACCCTGTTATTGAAGTAAACTCAGACATATTCCCATTTTATTCTGTCATCAGGTCAGCTTTGAATGGATATGGTTTAAACTCTTATTTATGTGACAACGTTTTGCAGAATTTTTCTGTGTTTCCATTGATAAGAGCTATAAATAAATGGTTTTGCATCTATAGGACTCGGATTATATTGTCAAGCACTGTAAAGTAGAAAATAGTTTATTGAATACTTGCTTGGCAAAATTTGCAAAAGAGCCAATAGAAGAGAAATAATGGCTTAAAAAGTCATTGAAAAAAAAAGAAAAAAGGAGAAATAAATGTATAACTAATATAGAGGATACTTATTTTGTTGAATTAACATAAGAACCTAAGATTTCCACAGACATCTAGCAGTCTAGAATTTAATATAAACCCCTAAAAAGATCCATTATTTCTGTGTTATAAAACTGTAACACTGCTTTTAAGCTTTAAGCAGATATTGTTCTTCTAAAACAGAATTTAATTTAATTTAATTTAATTTATAGACCGCCCCCTCTCCCCAAAGGGACTCGGGGCGGTGTACAGACCACAGTAAAACAATATACAAACTTAAATAATTATAAATACCCATTAAAACAAATTATATGATAGGCTGTACATTATAGTTAAAAATTAAAACAACCTATAAAATCTATCCCTAAACATTTACAATTTAAAATACAGGCTAGAGGGACACAAAAGCTACAGTTAGGCCAGGCCAGCTAAATTAAACAGGTGGGTCTTTAGTTTGTTACGGAAGGAGCGGAGATCGGTCGTTATTCTAATGTCTGGGGGGAGGTCATTCCAGAGGGTCGGGCCCATCACAGAGAAGGCCCTACTCCTGGGCGTCGCCCGCTGGCATTGCTTCGTGGATGGCACCCGGAGGAGTCCCTCCCTGTGAGAGCGAATCGGCCGCAGGGATGTATGGGGCAGGATGCGATCCCGCAGGTAGCTAGGTCCTGAGCCATGGAGCGCTTTAAAGATGATAGGGGTTGAGTTTGAGTCTGTTACTGCCCATCCAGACCCGTACGGCCTCCAGGCACCGGGACATCATTTCGACGGCCTCGTTGGGGTGGTCCGGGGTAGATATGTACAGCTGAGTATCGTCAGCGTACAGATGGTACTCAACCCCAAAACCGCGAATGATCTCACCCAGCGGCTTCATATATATGTTGAACAGGAGAGGCGAGAGGACCGACCCCTGCGGCACCCCACAAGTGAGCGGCCTCAGGGTCGACCTCTGCCCCCCCCGTCAGCACACATTGCGCTCGGCCAGAGAGGTAGGAGGAGAACCACCACAAAACGGTACCCCTCACCCCCAACCCCTCTAGACGGCGCAATAGGATACCATGGTCGATGGTATCAAAAGCAGCCGAGAGATCTAATAGGACCAGGATGGAGGAGCAACCCCCATCTCTGGCCCTCCAGAGATCATCCACCAACGCGACCAAAGCCGTCTCCGTGCTGTGGCCGGGCCAGAAACCGGACTGGCGTGGGTCTAGATAATCAATTTCATCCAAGTGGCGTGGGAACTGTTGTGCCACCACACTCTCTACAACCTTTGCCAAAAACAAAGGTTGGAGATAGGACGATAGTTAGCTAATATAGCTGGATCCAGGGAAGGCTTCTTGAGTAGGGGCCTCACCACCGCCTCTTTTAAGACAGCTGGCGAGAACCCCTCTCTCAAGGAGGCATTGACTAACTCCTGGAGCCAGCCTCGTGTGACCTCCCAGGATGCCAGTACAAGCCAGGAGGGACATGGGTCCAGTAAACATGTGGTGGCTCGCAGTCGACCACGCAACCTGTCCATATCTTCGGCAGTAACAGAGTCAAACTCCTCCCAAGATGGTCCCTCAAGACTCGCCTCTGGCGTCCCTTCTAGACCACTGCAGGGGACCCACTCGCTGCGGATCTGAGAGATTTTGTCCCGCAGATATTCCTCAAATTCCTCTGATCTACCCTGCAAAGGGGGTTCCCACGGCCTCTGTGAAAGGAGGGAGCGGGTCACCCGGAACAGGGCGGCAGGGCGGTTGTCTGTGGACGCAATAAGAGCGGCACAGTATTGACGCTTGGCCACTCTTAATGCCACAAGTTAGGTCCGTAAATAGGCTCTTACCTGTGTTCGGTCAGATTCAGAGCGTGAAGATCTCCATCTTCTCTCTAGGCGTCTCTTGTGGCGCTTCATCACCCTCAGCTCCTCAGAAAACCAAGGGGCCTGGGTGGATCGCTGCCGCATGAGAGGCCGCAAAGGCGCAACCCGGTCTAAGGCCCCGGCAGCCGCACTGTTCCATGCGGCCACCAGTTCCTCCATCCGGGAGCGGGTCAGGACTACAGGAAGTGGCCCAAGCTCCATCTGGAACCTATCAGGTTCCATCAGGCGCCTGGGGCAGAACCATCTAGGACATTCCGGTTCCGTCTCCTCGCAATGGGGGGGTAGCGCCCAGGAAGTCGAGCCGGAGAAGTGAGTGATCTGACCATGACATGGGTGTAATAGCTAGTTCCCCTACTTCCAGATCACTCCTCCACTGGTCAGAGACAAAAATAAGGTCCAGGGTGTGGCCTCCCTCGTGTGTGTGGCCCTGAATTATTTGGGTCAGGTCCATGGCTGTCATGGAAGCCATGAACTCCCGAGCTACCTCAGATGATCCCCCTGTCGACGGCAGGTTGAAATCCCCCATAATCAATAGCTTGGGGGTCTCAACCGCCATCTCGGCGATCACCTCGAGGAGCTCTGGCAGGGCCGCTGATGCATAGCGAGGAGCCAAGTATGCAATCAGCAAGCCCAACTGTTTCCCTGGGCCCCACTTCACGCATAGAGACTCACACCCGGATATCTGTGGCACAGTGAAGTCTCTCGGCTCCAGCCCTTCCTTTACAATAACTGCTACCCCGCCACCCCTACCCAGGGTCCGAGGCTGATGAAATGCACAGTACCCCGGTGGGCACATTTCCACGAGGGGGAGACCCCCCTCATGGCCCAACCAGGTCTCCGTAATCCCTGCAAGGTCCAGCTCCCCCTCCAAAACTAAATCATAAATGAAGGGGGCCTTATTGACAATGGACCTTGCATTGTACAACATCAGCCTCAGGCCCTGGCTCTGTAAGTCCTGGCCACCTAGGGCGCGGGGGTTGGGACAGATGACCGGTCGTGTCCATCGACCACGGTCTCCCAACCGGCAACGAGATCTACGTCTGCCCTCGCACCTACCCCTCCCCATGACCGTTGTGATGACAAGACCCTCTGCTGGAATATTACTATTCCCCCTCCCCTCCGCAGCTCCGCTCACTTCCCTACCAACCTCACCTGTCAGCCTGGCACTAGCCCCTCCCTCAGCCTGATCAATCCCACCCCCCACCCTGGGACCCCCTAAAATATATATAAAACATTTTATTAAAAAACCCCTCAGTTTTCGTTTCCTCCAGCTCTCTGGATAAAGAGAATAAAACATGTTTTACAAGATTCCTGTTTTTTTTTAAAAAAAGCAACAAGAAAAGAAATCACAATTTTGGGAGGCTTTTAAGGTCATGCAAGAAGTGATATGATTCAGTGTAGCTTCTGGACTATAGCTATGAAAAACTCTCCAAGACAATTCTCGTTATGCATCAAACTTTCAGTGATGTTTTGGAAGGCAATAGGTTGCAATTGCATAGAATTAATTCAGAACCAGTCATGCTATCTATGACTTCTCTGTTAATTTTGTTGTTGTTGTTGTAAAGATGGTGTATTTATAATCCAGCATATTATATTTCTAGTCAGAGTGGCTTGGTGGTCTACAGACTATAGATGCTCGCCTCCCACTCTGAAGGTTGAAAGGTCAGTCCTAGGTAATGACATATGTTTCTTTCTCAGGGTGCAAAGAAACAATACCTGCTGCAAATGCCAAATAGGCATCAGGAAGGGCATCTGGCCAGTAAATGTTCAGCTCTATCTAGTCTCCCAAACTCTACCCCAAATTAAGGCATTACAGTGTCATAAAAAGAAAAAAAACTAGGTTCTTACTTTTCTATCCATTCTAAATAGCCATATTTTCCAAACAATTGATGATTTTAAGGAAATACACTTATTGTTTGCATAACAAGAAATAAAATAGTTATATGTAAAACAAAAACTAGACAACTCTATTTTAGTGTGTTCTACATGCAATGCAGAGCCTCAATTGTATAGACATGAGAATGAATTTGATGATTACTTTGCTGGGATAATTGGGTATTTATTTATATGAGAGATATACCAGGTACAGAAGACTAGAGTGAACTGGAAAATTTTCACCCAAAGAAAAGGCCACTTTATGGCTTGATTTACAAAGACTATTTGGCTTTAAGGATGGCAAACATCTGGCTGGATTCTGGGATAGGGAAAAAATGAGATAAATCCTAATAAAGTTGAAAAGTGGGCTAACACAATGGACCACTATGAAAAAGTGTGCTCTACTTCCAGCTCCAAATTTAATGGACTTATATTTCCTGATAAAATGGAAACATTATAGTCTTCATAGACAACTGAACATAGATTTTGGTCTCCATCTATCCCTGGACAAGCCAAGTCAATTTTTAGGAGAAAAATGAGAAGAATGAAAAAATCAGTCAAAAAGAAGACAATTTGTGAAAATCATTGAATCAATATTACAGCTCACATTATTACTTCTGCCTTTAATAGTGTATTTTTATTCAGTTTACCTGTTTAGAAACTTTTGGGATCTCAGTTTACCTTTCGACTTGCTCTAAAGATAAGAGGTTCCTTGGTTTGAGTATGTTCCTTCTCAGTTTCTGAACCTGGCTTAGGTCACTTGGAGGAATGGCACTTTGCTCTGTAAATATGTTAACATTTGGCTTTTGTAAATCAATGTCTGTTTTATTCATGAGCCTGATATGTACTGCTTTCTTATCAATTGTAGAATTGGTACTGTATTGTAGAATAAAATCTTATAGCTCTGCACACTTCCACCAGTTTTCTGCTTCTTAAATATAAAATGTATATTTAAGCTGGGAATGCATGTTTTAATTGCATTGTGGTGGAGGAAGTTTAGGAGGATTATTTTATTTTATGCATATTTTATTAGAAATATTTAATTTATTTTTAAATATTATTGTTGAGCTCATAAATTGCAACAATCTGCATATCCCATTTAATGCACTATGATTTGTATTACTTTTCCCTCTTCCAGTTACTGCATATGCTTTCCTCATAAATTGCTTTAATGTCCTATTACTGAGCTTCTACATTATAATATATTCAGTAAATACATTATTCCCTTTTTATTGTCACCTCTGAACTAAACTCAATAAAGGTACAATTTCAACCTATTTTCAGCAGGTACAGTACATTGCCATAGTAACACCATATTGCTGGATCTAGCCTCTGCAGGCAGCATTTCTAAATTACTACCTATTCAGTAAGGCGAATGTGAATGTGATCCTTCAGTATGCAGATTTTTTAACTAGTTATTAAATGAGGTAGTTAATAATATTTAAACTTTTCACTGAACTAGTACATCTTCTAATAGGATCTGGATGTGGGGAAGGGACAAAGGCAAGCCACAAGTAAAACTTTGCATAAAACTAGGGAAGATCATAATGAAAATAAATAATGAAATCAAGGGTAAGTTTCTGCTGTCTGGTCCTCTCTGACTCCAGAGGGTGGTGCTGATCTCTATTTTCTAACCAAGTGAGCTAGCATTGTTTGAAGGAACTTCTGTAGTTTATGTGGCCAGCATGACTATATACAGAAGCACATAGAACACTGTTATCTTTCCACTGAAGTGGTACCTATTGATCTACTTGCATTTGCATGCTTTTGAACTGCTATGTTGTCAGGAGCTGGGGTGAGAATGGGATCATAACCTAACATGCAGCACTTGAGTCTTTTTTTTAAAGAATTTTATTGGTTTTTACAAATGTTTATAGGAAAGAGTAAATAGGTACAAGAAAATTTTGACAGCTACATCGTGCGAAAGGTAGAAATCCCCCCGAATCTCACAACTTTTACAGAAAAAAAGGAATAAAAAATTAAGAAATAAACATTGGCAGCTTTTTGTTTTGCATTATATCAACAATATGTTCAATCATCTTATATGTCACTTCCAACAATTACATTATAACAACAATTGCAATAATGTTTCAAACTCATTTTTTTGACCTGAGTCTTTTCACTATTGCTTCCTCCCCCCTGTCTTCTGGCAGAGCCATGACTCCTCCCCCCCATATCTTATGTACTGTCCCCTGTTCCATCTAGAAAGGCACTGCATTTTTCAATGAAAGCCTCTGCCTCCACAACTGTATTAATTCTAATTCTAGTGCCCTCCCAGAAAATCACCATTTCTTCTGGCAATAACCATCTGAACCAAACTCCTTTATTATATAATTTCTTTGATAAAGAGGAATATTTCTTCCTCTTATCTCTTACTTTCTTCAGAATTTGTTTAAGGATGGTTATTTCTTTGTCTTTATATTTTAGTGGTCCCACCCTTTGAGCTCCCAAGACCTCATCTCTTGTAGTCTTTCTAAGAAATTTAACATGTATTTCCCTTGGAACATTGTGTGTTCTAGCGTATGCTGAGTTGATCCTATAAATCAAATCAATATCCCACCATAGCTGTTGTTTATCTCTTTTAATATATTCTGCTAAAATTGTGGTCATAATCTCCTTAAGGTCTTCATTTTCTGTCTCTGGTAGGTTTTGAAATCTAAGAAAAAAAGACATTCTTTCAAATTCCATTTTTATCATATGATTTTCAAATTCTCTATTCCCCTTCTGGACAATCTTAACCTCCTCCCTCAGCCCAGTCGTGTCTTCCTCCAGTACACCTATTCCCTGTTTATTTTGTGTTGCTTGTTGTTGCATTTCTCTGAGCTGACCATTTAAGTCTGCCAGTTGTTTTTTCAGTTCGTCTTGTACCTTCATAATAGTTTGAAACATTTGGGCAACAGATAAGTCCTTTGAACTCTCTTCAGTTGTTTTAGGTTGTAGAAATGAGGCCATTTGTGTCTGTTGAGTAATCGGGCTAGATGTAGAAGATGTACGGGCCGAAGATGCCTTGCCAGGCAGTGGCTTTTTAGGACCCATGTTAAGTTCAGAGATAGCTGTAAGTCTTACACCGAAGAAATGGTGTCTGTGGAATGCACAGCTGGGAGAGATCGTGAGGCAAACAAGCCCAGAAGTGAAAGTTAGTCTTCCTATACAGCTCCAAGCCAAAAAATAAGAATCAAATGTTCCAAATCCAAGGGGACCACATAAGAAGAGAGGCTCCAGGAGATCTCTGGGGCATAGGGTAATATAAAGCCAGAAATCCTTTCAAAGGGGAAAACTTCATTCATAAAAGCAAAGAAGAAGGAGGAAGTTGGCCATCTTGGCTCTGCCTTCACAGGGGATCAGAAAGCAACATATCCAAAGTTTCCAAAAAGTAGTTTAAAAGAATCAACTCAGCAGTCATCTCTTGCAATTGTTGCAAAAGTCATTCTCCCATTGCTTAGTGGAAGTGAAAGTTAACTTTTAACTCTCTCTCTCTCCTCCGAGAGAGAGAGATATTCCGAGTGCCGCTTTTCCGTGGGGGGGGGTGGAAAATCCCCCACTCCAATCTTAACACTTCAAAGGATTGAATCCAAAATTTAGAAAGGCTGCTGTTCATCAATTAGATAGATTTAAAAGAGATTGAGGGAAACTTCCCACCTCACCGCACTTCAGCTATAGCATCTGGTTAATTGTTTCCTTCCAGGCTCCATTCGGTGAAGGCGCACAGCGACAGCAAACGCCACCATGCACCCCCCACACTCCCCGCCTCCTGGGGCAAGGTTGGAGACCCCCCTGCAGCTGCCGCCGATCCATGGGGTCCCAACGAGCTGCCCTATGTCAGGGAGCCCCTGCAAGGCCCCCTGTGTGCCTAAAAGGAGCCCACCGAAGAGATGAGCAGTGGACTCAAAGGTCCGTCACCTTCGGGAACCGGAAGTCGTCCTCGCAGCACTTGAGTCTTGAACTGACAATCTTCAGTCAATGAGCCCAGGTTCTATATTTGTTTTAAAAATGTGCTTTAAGCTGCATTTTAAACAAGACAATATGATTTGTTTTTCAAAGTCATTTTATTTTAAACATTGTTCATCTCACTAACACACATTTGAAATGCTCAGAGTTTAGTTAGAATACAATGATCAAGCAATTAGGAAGATGAAAGGCAGCCGACTGTGAACAGCAAGGAGCAGCTTTTTGATTTACCATTCCATAAGTGTTGAATATTCAAGTTGTACTATTCATGGAGGCAGCAAACAAACAATAAATTAGATTGTAAAACTGCACAAACTGTTCTAATTGTGGGCATTAATACAAAACTGGCATCAAGTCATCAAACAAGATCTGTAACAGATTTTTTTTTAATTGACACCAAATGTAAATTTTAGCTAGCCATTTATACTATTTATTTCAAAATTAGTTTTACGGCTGTTTGAAACTTCTTCAAATTCACAGACTGCTCTACACTCAGACAATAATTATCTTTGCTATTGTAAAAACAAAAAAGGATTTCTGAACTAAAGTATCTGGTCTTAGAATATGTTCCTTCATTTCAGAAAGTTTATTGTGAAGGCATAGTATTAGAAGTATACCTATATATAGAGAGAGACTTATATATCAGGAAATATAAGTCCATTAAATTTGGAGCTGGAAGTAGAGCCCACTTTTTCATAGCGGTCCATTGTGTTAGCCCACTTTTCAACTTTATTAGGATTTATCTCATTTTTTCCTATCCCAGAATCCAGCCAGATGTTTGCCATCCTTAAAGCCAAATATTCTTTGTAAATCAAGCCATAAAGTGGCCTTTTATTTGGGTGAAAATTTTCCAGTTCACTCTAGTCTTCTGTACCTGGTATATCTCTCATATAAATAAATACCCAATTATCCCAGCAAAGTAATCATCGAATTCATTCTCATGTCTATACAATTGAGGCTTTGCATTTAGTGTAAAACACACTAAAGTAGAGTTGTTTAGTTTTTGTTTTACATATAACTATTTTATTTCTTGTTATGCAAACAATAAGTGCATTTCCTTAAAATCATAAATTGTTTGGAAAATATGGCTGTTTAGAATGGATAGAAAAGTAAGAACCTAGTTTTTTTTCTTTTTGTGACCCTGTAATGCCTTAATTTGGGGTAGAGTTAGGAAGACTAGATAGAGCTGAACATTTACTGGCCAGATGCCCTTCCTGATGCCTATTTGGCATTTGCAGCAGGTATCGTTTCTTTGCACCCTGAGACAGAAATATTCTTAATTGCAATTAACAAAATTTTGTTTCTGTAGTCATTTTTAATATAGATAATATTAGTCTTAATGTGGAGAGAATTTTTTGTTTTAATCTACAGTATAATGTGAGGCTGAAATATGGTTAATATACTGATTGATGGTTGATAGTTATTTTTGGAAATGTATGTGCCCATGCCAAGATCATAACAAGAATATTTCAACATTGAATGTGTCTGCAGCAGACAAAACATTTTTGCATATGAGATTTTAACATTAGTAGTAGTAGTAGTAGTAGTAGTAGTAGTAGTAGTAGTAGTATTTCCCAACTTTTTTGCTCAAAGTTGCATAATATATCAGTTTCCAATAGTTTCTTAATTTGTTAAGCCATTTTCCCACTATGCATTCCTTTTAAATATCATGATCCAACTATATTTCCGTTCTCCTTCGGTCATTTGACATATTAATAATAACATTGTTAAAACACAATCCATGAGAGAGAGAATACATTAGATCCCAGCTTTGATTTTTAATTCCCATTACTTAGTCTGCCTCAAAAGCCAACCACTTTTTTCCCCCTCCACACAATCCCTTTTGACTATACCAGACATATTGTAGCATTACCAATAGAAACTCTAATAGACATGATCAGGGCAGCAAGGTCATCTCTAGCAAATGACATCAGTAACATATTTAGTAATTACATATATAGTACTTTCTTCCAAAACCATAGCAGAGAAAACATTAAGGAGATTTTGAGAAGACACTGTGAGCGAAGTCAATAAATGCATGTAATGAAGATTAGTTGATAATTGAAACTAGGATCAAGCAGGAATGCTTGTTAATATAAACTATGTGAGTATTGGCCATTCGGCTTCTGATGGCTGAATAGCTTGAAATAAGACACTGCTGTTTCTGTATATTTTCATTCATATTTTATCAACAATTAATTCAAATGAGGTAAGTTGTTCTTCCCATATATGTGTTTCCTACACCTGCATTTTCTCAGATAGATTTGATTAATATTTACTGAGAAGTAAATCTCACTGAGCCTATTAAAGCTTGTTTCCAAAGAAAGATTCATAAGGTTGAAATCTAAAAAAAGGTTATATCTTTCCAACTAAGAAATCCTCTGTTTTTAAATATTATCCTACTATATAGAATTATGTTGAATTTTCCTTGCTTTCTGAAATATTCTTCCTTCCTGAAATCAGACTATAATCAGTATCAGAGACCTTGTCCTTTTAAATATATTCTATAATATTTTTGGTTAACTATACCATAACATTATAGGTTTATCTGCATTCTCAACACTCAAAGTCAAACACTGTTAATGTTTAAAAAAAAAAACTAATTTTTTTAATAACTTACCAATGGAGTCTGAATAAGCCTATAAAAATATAGCATAGTAAATACTCAACAAGAATTTGCCTAATGGTAAAAAGGTATTAATTTGCAATTATTTGCAAACTATCCCAGGTGACTGTTGTTGAACAAAGATTTTTAAAATCCTACTCAACTCCAAGGCTTACAGGTTAAAGTTTGTTTGTAATGCTTTGTAGTATTTATTCTGGCATTTAGTTCTATGAATGTCTATGTATTACGCTAAAAGTGGCTGTGCTTACCTCTGGGCAAATTCCGGATTATCTCTTAAAACCCCCACTTGTTATTAATTGTTGTCTTATGGTAAAGGGGAGGGAGGAAGTTTTTTCAGAATTGCAAGATACAACAAATGTAACATTATTACTCATAGTTTGGGTTTCCAGTCTGGACTAAGGATATGTCTAGTCTGACGAAAAGAAGGACTAGGGGAGACATGATAGCAGTGTTCTAATATCTCAGGGATTGCCACAAAGAAGAGGGAGTCAAACTCCAAAGCACCCAAGGGCAGGACAAGAAGCAATGGATGGAAACTAATCAAGGAGAGAAACAACTTAGAACTAAGGAGAAATTTCCTGACAGTTAGAACAATTCATCAGTGGAACAATTTACCTCCAGAAGCTGTAAATGTTCCAATGCTGGAAGTTTTAAAGAAGATATTAGATAACCATTTGTCTGAAGTGGTGTATGCTTAGGGGATTGGACTAGAAGACCTCCAAGGTCCCATCCAACTTTGTTAAATTATAACATTATAATACTACTTTGAAGCGCTAACAAGGCTGCAGAACAATGGAGCTAGGATTAACAAAAGATAAACATTCACACAGGATATCTCCATGTATGGATGCTATATAATTTCAAAGCAACTCTGAATCACCATAATCCCACAAGAACAGCAGTACTAGAGTAATGAGACAGTCATTTCCTTTGAGCTGGTGTGATTGAAACTTCAACAAAGATCCTTTTATAACACTTTGCAAAATTGATAATCCAGGGAGCTGGCAGGCTGCCCATTTTCCTCTTGGAGAGAACTCCTGATCAACTTGTATTCTGATTTCAAAAAAAAAAAAATCAAACAATTCTTCTAAGAATTGTTAGCAATTTATTGTATTTTCTTCTTGTGGTTTGTTATTTCGACATTAGTGGTGAGTACATTGATTTCAATTTCTCTTTGAAAGTTTTTGGGGAAAAATGACAAATTTTCTAAGGCCATTTCACAAAAAAGAAAGTCTCAAAACGCTACTACAAGCATGCAAATCATTCTCCCGATTCTTGACAAGACAAGAAAACAATTTTTTAAGAAAATTGGAAGCAAAATTTCCAGGTGAGGCAGCCCTTGTCTAGATGTCACTGGCTGTGGGAAATAGCACCGAGTAAAAATTAAGCTTCAAATTAATTGCAAATTCAATTTTATCATGTCTACTTGTGTAAATTTTGCGTTATTGAGTCTTTTTAGCTATATGTTCAGTAAAAAGGGATAAATGTAAATGCTTTGCTTATGATGTAAAACACACACAGGGAGAGCCTTCTCTGTGGGAGCACCTTCCCTCTGGAATGAGCTGCCCCCGGATCTTCACATAATCCCTGACCTCCGGTCCTTCCGACGCGCCCTAAAAAGTTGGCTTTTCCAGCAAGCCGGCCTGGCCTGTTAATTTTAATTTATTTTAAATGTATTGTCTTTTAAATTCGGTTTGTTTTTTTGGATATGGATTTAATTTTTTTTTTAACTTTTGGGATGTGTGTTTTTTAATGTTGTACGCCGCCCTGAGTCCTTTTGGAGAAGGACGGCATATAAATCCAAACAAACAAACAAGATATAAAATATCTGCAGAATAAGCCTTTTCCCCTTAGCTCAACTTCCATTGATTTACAATACTCATGTGCAATCTGAAACAGTAAAGAGAAAGAAAAGCAACACAGGAGTGTTGACTAGCAGGAAATCACACAACCTTGTGTCCCTCTATGACAGGGGTGTCCAAACTTGGGAACTTTAAGACTTGTGGACTTCAACTCCATTCTCCAGCTGGCTGGGGAATTCTGGGAGTTGAAGTCCACAAGTCTTAAAGTTCCCAAGTTTGGACACCCCTGCTCTATGATGACTTTCTTCAAAATGGCATGGAGCTCAGGTTTCCATATATGGAGAAAATAAATATTTTCTTTACAGTATATATAGTACATGGCACTAAATAAAAAGCATGACGTTGTATATTAAAATACATGCTTAATGTGAGACTGTTGTTTATAATAATGTATTTTTTTAAAAAATAAAATAAGATATTGTTCAATAGCTTATATCAAAATGAGATTTGCCCCAACATTAATATTGGATAGGAAGCCCTACTAATAATAAAAATAAAATAATGTTCATCACAAAAATAATAGTTTCCAAGTTTACTGGAAATAAATAGTAAATAGGTCAGAATCTCATATAAAAACGCATTTTTGCACTCCCTGAAACTTAATTCAGCCAGAAGAACTGGTTTTCTACCATTTTGAAGAAGAAAACCATGAAAATTTAATCATAGAAAGAAGTTTGTAAAATGAAGGTTATCCCATTAAACATGGTGGAAATGCTAACGTTCTTCTTCTGTCTACATTGTTCACTCAGCTATTTCTTCTTGCATGATGTGCCTATTCACATTGTGCAGTATCAGTTCATTATCACTATGATCTTAGGTCACCAAATATGTTAAATATGATCTTGGGCATAATATAACATAAGGAGAATAACTTTTGTGTAGCAGGAAAACCTGAGGGATGGGGAGGGGGCAGGAGCCAAGCAAATAATAAAATAAAATAATAAAACAAAACAAAATAAAACAACCAATCTGTACAGTATCAAAGTTATAACATTTAGGCATAGTATTAGTGTCAACTGGTCGATTTTTAAAAACATTTGCATTGTGTTGGCCTGTATTGATTCAGCCTGGCCCTGCCTTTACTCCTACCATACTCCACTAATACTCTTGCTATATATGATAAGAATCCCCTCCCTACCTTCATGTGGCTGAAATCAACTTATTTAAAATTATGCTTAGGACTCATTCTTCTATATCATAGTTAGATAGATGTGAAGCTCATAGGATATTTGTTTTCTTTTTTTAATATCCAACACATTCGTTTGATGCAAAATGTTGACTAAGGAGGATGACTGAATTATAGTTCATAAGTCATAGAGAAAATGGAATGCATATACACTTCATTAATAACACAAATACAGATTCGCCCCAAGATTTAATCAATTGCAACTTCATTAAATATGAGAAAACAGATAATAAATAAGGATCTTAACACCACCCAAGTCTAGAAACGTGGTTTCAATATAATCATATTTTTATTTGTTATTTATTAATAAATGAATGGAGAAAAAGCATATTAAAAATCTTCTCATTACTTTGGCATTATAGTTTCAAACTTAAAAAGAAAACCATGAATAATAAACACATAACTGGTATTTGTATTACTAATAGAGTGAATAGGTAATTTTGGTCTATCAAGAATTGGGAGAATGTCCCATATAAAAGTAGGCAAACCTCAACCACTGTGATTCAGAATAAATGTGAATAGACCGGATAGGTTTCCCGAACATTTGTGGTGGATTTCCCCCCCCCCCAGGAATTCAGTTCATTTCAGGTTTTCAAGTCCTTGAAAAGGGCCTTATTTTTACTCTTGTGTTGGTACAATTAACACATTGTGGAAATGTAGCAATTAGAGCAGCCTGATATGCAAAGGTATTTATGAGTTAATTTCCTTCAGTGAAATAAGTCCAGTGGAAGGGAATTAGGTTTAGACACAGTTATAGGCTTTCAACACTAACTCAACTGATACCAACTCAAATCAACACACCAAATCTTGTCAAAAGTCTTTTACAGGGGTGTCCAATCTTGGCAACTTTAAGACGTGTGGAGATCAACTCCCAGAATTCCTCAGCCAATTATGGACCAGTTGAAGTTCATAATCTTAAAGTTGCCACGGTTGAAGAGTCCTATTTCACAATTTGCCCATACAATTTGCATCAACAAATTGTTGCGAGTCTGAAAATACATCTCTAACCCATTACCTTTACTGTTCAAGTGTCAGACATCCTGAACAAGAAACATAACTAGATGAACTAAATCTACTTTATTATAAGGGTACTTTAACAGGGCAGCCACAAATAAGAGGGGGCTAAATTATTCTGCAAAGCACCAGAGGGCAGGACAAGAAACAATAGTTGGAAACTTATCAAAGATAGAAGCAACCTGGAATTAAGGAGAAACTTCCTAACAGTGAGGACAAGAAGAGGCTGCAGGCTAAGTTGTTTCTTATCCAACCATTTACCTGGTTACAGTTCTTTTCCTGGCCTCCCAAGGTCACTCCCACACACCATTACAATACTTTGAGAGGGCTCCTTGCAGTAATAGAACACTTCCTGCGATGTATACTTTTGTTGAAATAAGACTGCATGATAAAATTGAGATAAATATGCACTTCAACAGAATTCAGCATTTGTACCTCTGTTGGGATATCACTTGTTATCAACATTGTCCTTGATTTTTAATATACTACACATTTTAGCACTATCATGTAAATTACAGTTTTTCAAGAAGTTAACAACTTTGAAAAAAATGTTTTAGCAAAGGTGGTTATTAAAGACAGTGCACACTAAATGAGAATCTCATAATAAAAGACTCTTAAGAAATCATGTTTTTAGCCATTAATGTTGCTTTAAGCAACAATGGAACCAGGAGACAAAAGCTCAATTGAAGAACAAGATCAGCTGCTATTAACTGAAACTGGAAAGTGTGCATAAAAGAAATATAAAAAGAAATATAATTACATGCACATACATAGCCAATCCACTCATTTACACATGATAGGCAGCTCTTTTGCATATATAAAGTTAATTACTAGAACTTATTAAACAATTTGTTGTGTTAAGGAAGTTGATAGTGTTATACTAATACTATTTCAATCATTCTTATTTGAGAATTTAAGCATGGAAATGGCCATATTCTTATATATATATAAGAATAGTGTAGTATAGTATAGTATAGTATAGTATAGTATAGTATAGTATAGTATAGTATAGTATAGTATAGTATAGTATATATAACTTATATACTATAGCAAATGTAGTTCATCAGATATTTATTATAGCTAAAGAGAAGCCAATAATGGCCATAATTCATGGAATGCCAAATGTGGTTGCTAGCTACATTTCAATTTGGTGAATCACCTTATGCAACTGTTAAACTTTATTTCATCTTTTGGTCACAGAAAATCTAAATATCTATAACCTGTTCTCACTTACAAATATGAAGCAAGCTATTAAAGGGGATATTCACTCATTCATTCATTCAATTTCAATAGCTGCCTATCTAAAACCAGTAACTCTGGATGTAAAATAATCATAATTACAATTACCATTTTTTTTTCAGAAAATTTTATTGGTTTTTTAAAACATTTATAAGGAAAAGGGTAGGTGGAATGGTGTACAAATTTTGGCAGTTGCAAGTGTGGCAGACGCCCCCTCCCTCCAAACTCATAAGCTACATCTAAGTAAAAAACATTAATGCATGATCATATAAAATCAGCATATTAATTCTAATAAAAAATTTTTTCAATCAGCTTATATATTATGATATATAGTCTAGATATAATTTCATTATTACTTTCGGTCTGTTTATAACAATGTGATTTTCTTATTCATTTTTCTGATCTGAGCTTTCTTGGTGTTGGCCCTTCTCCCCCCGCTGGCAGAGCTCTGGCCCCTCCCGTGTCCTGTGTGACCGTTGAAGAGTCTTCTGTTTTTTCTAGGTTCGCTTTATTTTTTTCCATAAAGGCCTGAGCCTCTATGGGTGTATTGATTCTAATTCTTGTCTCCTCCCAGAATATCAGCATCCCTTCAGGCATCAACCATCTAAACCACACCCCTTTCTGGTATAATTTATTCGCCAATTGCGAATAATTTTTTCTTTTCTCCCTAATTTTTTTTGGGATCTGCTTCAAGATGGTTATCTCCCTGTCGTGATATGTCAATGCTTGCCCCCTTTGTACACCCAGAATTACGTCTCTTGTGCTTTTCCTAAGGAATTTAATATGGACCTGCCTGGGTACATTGTGTGTTCTTGCATATGCTGAATTCACTCTATAGACCAGGTCTATCTCCCATTCCATCTGTTGTTTATCTTTGTGTATGTATTCAGCTAAAATATTAGTCATAATGTCCCTTATATTTTCCCCATCTACTTCTATAACATTTTGAAATCTAAGATAAAAGGACATTCTCTCAAACTCTGTTTTCATTTGTTGGATATCAAGTTCTTTGTTACCCTTCTGCAAAGCCTCTAACCCCCCCCCTCGCCTCCGCCACCCCACCCTCCACAAGGTCCAGTCTCTGTGAGTTCTTATAAATTTGGACTTGATTCTGTTTAATTTCTTCCTTCATTTCCTTTAATTGTTTCTTAATTTCTTCCTGGCCCTGTATGAGTTGCTGGAGCATTTGTTGCAAATCCATCTCTGTACTCTTAGGTTGCATCAGTTCTGTAATCTTTGACTGTGTGGCAGGACTGGATGTTGCAGATGTCGGTGCAGAGGTAGCAAAGCCAGGTTTTCCAGGTGGTGGTCTTTTTGGAGACATAGTTTGTAAAACAGAGAAATCAGTCAGTGTAGAGACTGGACAGCTGGAGAAGTAGAGCAGGCAGATGAGTCCAGGAGGCAGAAGATCCAAGCAGGTGGGAGTTTCTTTAATCAGTCTAGCAATAGAGAAAGATTTTCTCTCCAGAGGGTTCAGGAAATAGCAATCCACAAGAGACTCTTCTGGGTGACACGGAGACAAAGACCGGAAGCCTGAGTTTTAAAGGTGGAGTCAGGTTTCATAGTTCATAAAGACAATGGAAGTGTGCCATCTTGCCCTGCCAGCTTTGGGCTCAGAGGCATAACAAGTTTTAAAAGTTCAGAAAAGTTCTCAGGTCATCCATAAATTCTGGGGCTAAATCCGATGAAAGTCACTTTTACAGGGGTGAGGCATCATTAGTTGGCTCTCCCCCCTCCTCCTTCCCCTGGGGGCGAAAGCAAAATTTCCTCATGCCGCTTGTCCAAGGGGGGGGGGAAATCCCCCTCCCTCTAGCCGCACCTCCAGCGAAAATCCGAAAGTTAAACTTTAAAAGTTGCTGAAAAGTTCATCAGTTCAAAAGAAGGGGAATGAAGAAAGGAAGCACCTCACCATACCGCCGCTGCTTCCTTCAATTTTGCGTTGTCCGATCGGCATGGAGCGAGACGTAGGCGCGCCCTACGAAACTGCTCCCCGGTGCCTGGAGCAAAGCGGAGAAGCCCCCACCAGCCGCCACCGATGCCAGGGCCCTCCGCGAGCCGCTCCCTCAGCAGGACGCCTCTCCAGGGCGTCCTGTGCCCCCCCAGAAGCGGGGGAAGCCCACCGGGAGAGCGGGAGCGGGCAAAGAACTTGCCCGTCGCCGTAGCCGCCAGAACCGGAAGTCCATAATTACAATTACCATTAAACCAGTTAAAACAGTACAAAAAAATTAAATACAAATAGAAGCCAAGAGATATTATAATCCACCAGTGTCAACATAACCAGTAACAATGCATTTCACACCATCAGAGCCTTAGGCCTAGGCCCATAGTCAGATCTTCAAAGCCAACAGTGTTGGGGGGCTCATCCTAATCTCCTGAAGGGAGAAAGTTCTAGAGGACCTTCCAGGGGCTATGGCAAAGAAGGCACATCTCCTGGTCTCTGCCAGCTAACATTCTTGGCCTATATTAAATACTATCTGAACAGAAATTAATGACAACATTAACATTTACACATATTCTCTGATATCTTCTGCTTTGATGAAATATTATAAAATAAAATATTATCTTTGAGTCCTTTCCTACTTTTCTAATAAATTCAAATAAATACTTGTACTTAATTATGGGACAAGGTTTGCCAAATGTTAATATGGAGGGAGGTGAGGGAGTGACAATGATTGGGAACAAGGGCAATGAGGGCAGGATCAGAATCAGCAATGGGAATAATAAATACCATGTTGGTATAGTTTTCTGCTGACTCGAGAGGATGGATAACATTTTAACTCAGCAGTGAGAAAAGGTCCTGCGTGCATATCATAATCACGCACCCCAAAAAATTATTTGCACGTGTTTCCAAATCTAAATACTGAGTTTCTATGTGTTTGGATATTTAAGTATTGCTATCTTTTTTATGTGCCAAGTTGGGTTACCTTTTCTTCTCTTTTTTCTTTGATTTCGTGCAGCGCTATTATAAATCTGGCCACATAAAGATGCTATTTACATTCATTGTGTGCTTAACAATACTATTCTCTTAGGTGATTTTCTGCTTCCTGACATCACTACGCTGAACAATTGAAAACAAATGCTACTGGCAGTCTGATACCTGTAGATTTCTACTACAAGAGGTAAGTCGTGGAAAGAAAAACAGCCTGAGAGTTTTCTCAATTAAATTGTTACTGCTATTACTTCAAACTGAGCATGAATAATATTACTCTAAGAAGTGTATTAGTGTACAGTAATATAACAGCACAAGAAACTATCATTATACCTTATGTACCTATTGCATTCACTTACTTGTATCCCTTGTACACACCAGTTTTTCTTCTCACCATTCCTCAGTTCCTTCCTCCTGTAAAGCAGCATCCCTACCAAGTGTCCAAATACTGCACACATTTCAATCTTATAGGATGGGAGCAACAGTATATCAGCATACTAAACAATCTTTTAGGGAGAGATCCTAGTTTGAATAGAATACTGTGAATATGTTTTAGCAACCTCAGCTTTGGCTGCATTAGTGGCAACTAGCCTAATATGAAAATAAATTAAAATAAAAAAAATAATGTTATGTAGCCTAGCCATAATTACAGAATTATGTAATTATTGGTCTGCACCTTATTTATGTTATCAAAAATATTTTGTGATAGCCTCAATTGACCAAAACCATGATGAGCAACAGAGGTAAAAGATGAACAGACTAATCTGAAGAGCAAGAATAAACATGTCATCAGTTTGGCATCATTGTGCAGCCACACAAGACCCAAATCCAGCTCTCTGTGAATTGTGTTGATCCTTATCTGGTGCCAGTTTAGCTTGGACTATTAGATATTCCGATTCTTGTATATAGGGAGCAAGAATAAACTCTTAGTACTTTGAACACAACTCTTGTTCCTGGTTATTTGCACCAGATAGACATTCAGAGTTAGAAATAGTCAGAAAAAGAAGTATAGAAGAGATTAAAAGTAGGATGATTTTTTAAATTATTATTAAATTAAATTGATTTATTATTAAATTTACTTCTGAAAGTATCCTGAAATCACACTTCTGAATTACCTATTTCTTGTCTGTTATGAAGTATGAAACATGGAATATTCACAAATTTCATCTTAAAGAAAGTGAAAGATCAATTTATTAATTTTCCAAAGGAAAAGAAATAGATAAGGGAGATGAACAACTAAGAAGATTGATGATTAAGTGGAATAGTCTATCTGAGTAGCAGAAAGAGAAGTCCCATAAGGCTCTAAAACTTAGGCAACAAAATAGGTTAGATATACAGTATTAGTAACAGGCAAAAATAGGAACATGAAATTGCAGAATAAGTGAATTTAAAAAGAATGATGACTAAATAAAAAAGAGTAGCAGCAATAACAATGAAGTAGCCACCTCTCGTAATAGAACAAGAATAAATAGAATGAAAAAGAAAAACTACAAAGTAAAGCAGTGCTGACATTTTATTCAGTTGGTGTCATCTGTCCAAATTTTGGCTGTGTGCCTGTAGGGCATCTATGAATGTGAAAGCTTGGGGAATATGGCAATAATGTTTTATTAGCCAAAAGGTCAGAATTTCTCCAAAGAAGCCATTATTCTTTGTGTAGTCAAACCATAATGGTGGAGAGAAGTGCCTTAAAGGCCATACGGTTAAAAAGGGATTTTGGAGTAAAAGGCATTTGTATTTATAACAAGATGATTAGGATATGACAGGACAGGACACTCAAATATTTTTTTCTATTATTCTGCTATAAACTATGCATTCAGTAAATATGGTCCTTTTTAAATTCTTATTCCAAAGTGCTAATTTGTATGATAATATCTAGTAAAATTGAGTAAATCATGTTAATAAATAATAAATTATTTAAAATATCTCATAATATATGGTAAAAAGACAAGTTATGTAAAATGATGAGCCTGCTGGAGTTCACACTGAAGACAGATTGAGCCAGTTGAATAATATAAACCATTAGCCTTCTATATTTTCAAATATCTCCAGTTACATTTTAAAAAGTTTAAATGCAGGAGTGGGGAACCCATGACCCTCCACACATTGCTAAAGTACAGTTTCCAACATGCTTTGTTATTACCTATTATGAGTTACTGAGAGTTGTTGCTTAGCAAAACACAGCAGGCCGTAGGGTCCCTATCCATAGTTTAGCATCACAAATACAAATTGATGGTGGAGCATATTCCAAGGCTGCTATTTTATATAATTTGTCTAATCTACCTGTCATTTCATGCAGATCAACTATTAATTTTGCTGATGGGTTCAAACCTATTAATTGTGTTGATGGGTTTCAAAAGAAAAAGGGGATCAGAGAGAAAGCACAGGTGTTTTTAGTAATAAAGGAAATATCTTATTACAAAATAGTGAAAAGAGATACATGCATATTTTAATCTCAAAAACACATTTTGCTGATATTATTTTGTGACATTACAAAAGAATGAAGTTAATATATCTGGTGTGATTTCAATGATACGCTAATAGGTTTCATAGTATTCTTGCTGACACCAAAGAGAAAAAGATAATCCCACTTTTAATCAGAACTGAGATCCTTCATACGCTAAGTCTTCATATTATAAGAACTATATATCTGACTTCAAGGGGGGAAAATAGTGGAGTGATGATGTCCCCAGGAAAGCAAAGTTGACAACTGCAGCAGAACGAAGAGATAATGAATAGTGAAACTCTTTGCAATTCTTATCTGGTAAAGGAAATCACCTCAGATCACCCCGCAAGTATTTCAGACAGTTGCTCCTTGCAAAGACACATCAAAACATTCCAGGAAGTTTAAAGACACCATGGTCTGCACCTTTCCATAGAACATTGAGTTTTCATGCTTTCTTTTCTAATCTCATTTAGTACCGTATTTTGTATTTTTCGCCCTATAAGACGCTCCGGAATATAAGACGCACCCAATTTTAAAGGAGGAAAATCTAGAAAAAAAAGATTCTGAACCAAATACTGTAGTAAAATATTTTATATCAACTGTATAAAGTTAACAGCAGTTTAAGAACAATTTTATGTCAACCATGTAACATATTAAGAACTATCTTTGCTCTCATTAACAGTCAGTAAAGTCAGTAAACAGTGAACGTAACAAAAATAAGGCTGTAATGTTTTTATTCGAACCCCAAGAATTCCTCTTCTTCGCTGCTATCAGAAATGAGGAAGGACAGATCCATGCAGTCATTGTCATCACTTTCTTCCTCACTGGTGTCAAATAAGACGTCGTCTTCTGTTCCATCCAAGGCATTACTAATGCCACACTTCTTGAAGGATTTTACAACAATGTCCTCCTTCACGGAGTCCCATTACCTTTTAACCCATTCACACACTTGTGTGATAGTGGGCCTCTTCATCCGCCCAGTAGGCGTCAGATCATGGTTCCCAGCTGCCATCCAGGTGTTCCACTCCTCTCGCATCAGAACTTTGAACGGTTTGTTAATGGAAACATTAAACATTCGGCGTATAAGACGCACCCAGATTTTCACCCTCTTTTTTGGAGTAAAAAAGTGCGTCTTATAGGGCGGAAAATACGGTAATTGCTTATTATCTTCTTTTCAGCCATTAGAAACCTTTGCATCAACATATTTTACAGCATTGGATGAGTTGCCTTCAATCCTTACTGAAATATAAGTTTAAATATAAGTTTAAGACAAAAACATTTTTGGAACAAACAGCAAAAGACTGATGAAAACTTTGTTTTTGAAAAGTTAAAAATGGAGTAACAATGCAAATTAATTTGAAGTAAGATTTTAGAATTATTTATAAGAATCCCTCCAATGGGAAAATGCATTTGTTTTAAATTCTTTTTAAAAAAAGATAAGACTTTAAAAACTGGACGCTAGAGGAGTTCCGGTTCCGGCGGCGGCGGCGACGGGCAGCTCTTTGCCCGCTCCGGCTCCCCGGTGGGCTTCCCCACTCCTTGGGGGGCACAGGACACCCCGCAGAGGGGTCCTGCCGGAGGGGCGGCATCGCGGAGGTCTCCTGCAGCGGCGGCAGCCGGCGGGGGCTCTCTCGCGCGCCCAAGGCACCGGGGAGCAAGCTCGGAGGGCGCATCGCGTTTCCACGCCTCGCGCCTCGCTACAAGCCGACTGGAGAATGCTACAATTGAAGGAAGCAGCTGCGGTGCGGTGAGGTTGCCTCTCTCTTCATCCCTTACTTTGCATGAAGATTTGATTCAGCTTTTAAAACTTTAAAACAACTTTCGGAGCATTTTGGAGGTGCGGCTGGAGGGAGGGGGGTTTCCCCCCCCCCCTTGGACAAGCGGCAAGAAACAATTTTGCTCTCAGCCCCCGGGGAATGAGGAGGGGGGAGAGCCAACGAATGAAGCCTCACTTAGGCTGAGATGATTTTCTTTTCAATTTAATTTTACATATTACAATGATTTGAGGACTTTTGGAACTTTCTAAAACTTTGTTACGCCTCTGTGCCCAAAACTGGCAGGGCAAGATGGCACACTTCCGTTGTCTTTATGAACTCTGAAACCTGACTCCACCTTTAAAATTCAGGCTTCCGGTCTTTGTCTCCGTGTCTCCCAGAGGAACCTCTTGTGGATTGGTATTTTTTTAACCTTCTAGGGGAAATTTTCTATCTATTGCCAGACTTATTGGAGAGATTCTCTTCTGCCTGGTTATTCTGCTCCCGGATTCACCTGGCTACCCTTCTTTTCTAATTGCTTACTTCTTATTTGGACTGAACTTTTAACGTTATAAAGGATGGCATCTAAAAGACCCCCTCCTGGAAAACCTGGCTTTGCCACTTCTGCTCCAACATCCGCAACATCCAGTCCAGCCACACAGTCAAAGATAACAGAACTGATGCAACATAAGACTACAGAGATGGACTTTCAACAAATGCTTCAACAAATTCTACAGGGCCAGGAGGAAATCAAGAAACAGTTAAGGGAAATGAAAGATGAAATTAAAGAAAATCAAGCCCAAATATATAAGAACTCACAAAGACTGAATCTTGTGGAAGGGGGGGTGGAGGAGGTGAGGGGGGGGGTGGAAGCCGTGCAGAAAGGGAACAAAGATCTTGACATCCAACAGATGAAATTAGAATTTGAGAGAATGTCCTATTATCTTAGATTTCAAAATGTTATAGAAGAAGATGGGGAAAATATAAGGGACATCATGACAAACATTCTGGCTGACTATACACACAAAGAAAAACAACAGATGGGGTGGGATATAGATCTGGTTTATAGAGTGAACTCAGCTTATGCTAGAACACACAATTTACCCAGGGAGGTTCACATTAAATTCCTTAGAAAAACCACAAGAGATGAAATTCTGGGTGTACAAAGGGGGCAAGCATTGACATATCATGATATGGAGATAACCATTCTGAAGCAGATCCCTAAGAAGATTAGAGAAAAAAGAAAAAATTATTCGCAATTAGCGAATAAATTATACCAGAAAGGGGTGTGGTTTAGATGGTTGATGCCTGAAGGTATGCTGATATTCTGGGAGGAGACAAGAATCAGAATTAATTCACCCATAGAGGCGCAGGCCTTTATGGAAAAAAATAAAACACTCCTAGAGAAACCACCAGACACTACAACGGACACGCAGGACACGGGAGGGGCCAGAGCTCTGCCAGTGGAGGGAGATGGGGCAATAGCAAGAAGACTCAGATCACAGAAATAAATATGAAAATCATATTATTATAAATTGACCGAAAGTGAAAATGGAATTATATTTGGATTTTATATTGTAATGTTTAATTTGATTGAATTTAATAATAGAACTAATATGCTGATTATAATCAATTATATACTAATGCATTATATATAAATGTACGCTATGGGTATGGAGGGAGGGGGGCCTCACACACTTTGCAACTGCCAAAATTTGTATACCTGTCCATTTACCCTTTTCCCTATAAATTTTGAAAAACCAATAAAATTTTATTACAAAAAAAAAAAATAAAAACTGGACGCTAGAGAGCGATCTAGAAGAAAGATTACAATTGAACAAGAATACTTAAATTTGACTTGCAAATACAAAGTGAATATATATTTAAAATTAATTATATATATTTTAAATTAATAAATTAATATTGAGTATTAAATGATATTTTTAAATAATATCTGCCTTTCTAGATAGGCTGTTTTAAAATGCTATGAAAGGGGAACAAGTTTTACTTGACAAAATTGACAATGATCTGATAATGGATTTAAAAATGATAGGCTACATGGAAAAAGATACTATATATAGATGATGTATTGATAATTAAAGGGGATATACAAATAATAAACCAAGGTTTATATTTAGGCTTATTAAAGGTTTGAAGAGTTTTGTGAGAAGGCATAAAGAAAAAGTGTGGGGGGGGGAAATGTAGGACATTTTTTGATAAGATTAAATATAGAGATTGTTAAAACTAAAAGGAAAGAATATACAGTTAGTTTATTTGAGGTTAAAACTGAAATAACATTTTTGTTAATTCTTAATGCATTTTGCTACATCAGGACTGAAAGAATGAGGCTTTGATTATTTGTTTATAGATAAGAGGATAAAAGAAGAAGAGCTCATTTGTTATATTTTAAAAGAAGATGATTACTAAAATGATATATACTTGTAATGAGGAAGGGGGAAATAATTTCTTTATATATATTTCTTTTTCTTTACTGTATTATTTGATCTTCCTTTTCTATTTTTCTATTGTCATTCTTTTACGTTTCATTTTTTTATCCTTTTTAGTTGTATTAATTTTTATTGCTGTGACTTTCAATAAAATTACTATGTATGTTTGCATGTATATATATCCATGTATGAACTCTGGAACTGGAAAACATTTTATTAGGAAAGAAAGTCAGATTTGCCAATAAAAGAGTAGATAGAGTTCAATGTCTTACTGTGTCTGGTGAATTGTGGAATAGGACAATAAATACCACTCCTTGGTGCTAACTGCTAACAAAATATCTTTCTGGAAAAATGTCTAAATTCAGCTTCTAGAATAAAAGTTAGAAACATCTTAATGCATCTAGCATCTTAATGCTAGAAACAATAAGAGAGTTCAAAGGCTACAATAAAAGTAATTACAATATCAAAGAGAGTTTTGCGTGAAATATATATTTGTAATATTGCTTTACCTTAAAGTTCCTACACTAACAATAAGGTGACCAACTTTTTTACAATGAAAAGGAGGACAAAACACGTTCTATTGTCCAAAATGCTAAGGTGACCAACTTTTTTACAATGAAAAGGAGGACAAATAAATTGGAAAAAATATATCGTAAATAAAAGAAATATTTTATTCATTGCAACAATAATACACTAAAATATGATATATGCATAATAAAACATTTGCAACATTTAATATTGTAATTATGCTTACATGCCTGTTAATTATTATTTAAATGAGTACTTTTCCATTGAATTAATATTTTTTGTCAATGTATCATCTTTTAACAATATATTGGAAATATCTGAACAAGAAATATCCTTCATATTGAATTTAACGGCAAGTGCTGCAGCTAGAGTATCAACATTCGATCTCGATTTTTCACTTGTCGAAAAATCATTGGCAATTGAAAAAAACTCTTTCAACTGCTGCATTTGTTCCAGGGCAGCACAACGTAAATTGAACAAGTATAAATAAATGTTCACATGGAATATGTTCATTTTTGAAATGGCTGAAAATATCCACCCATCTTTTATCAATTTCAACATGTTGATTTTCCCATTGTATTAATTTTTCAGAATTTAAATATACATTCAGTCTTCTAATTTCTTCAAAGAGACTATTGTCATCTATTTTAATGTCTAGAATTTCTTTAGATAAAAATTCAACACAAGATTCAATATCTGTTCAATATACTTGCGATGAAGTAAAAAAAAACACCATTAAAAACTGTTTAATAAAATACGTTACATAACGTGCAACAGATTAGCCTTCAAATATCAAAAAGGAGGACATGTAGGAGGACACTTTTCGAGGGAGGACAGAACTTACAAAAGAAGGACTGTTCTCCCTAAAGGAGGACGGTTGGTCACCTTACTAACAACTGAGTTGAGAATTCAAAATTGAATTGTGTACACAGCCCTACTTCTCTATAATGGACAGCTTCACTGAAAATATACTGTCAGTTTTAAACAAAATGCTTTTGTTTATCTAGCCTTACTTGCAACTGTTTTCTGTCTACTTTCTTACATGTTACTTTCAATATGTTCAATATGGACTAAGGCTTACAGAACTGTACCTCTTGCAAAATGTCATTTGTGGATGTGAGAACAGTAAATGAACATTCTACTACCAATTCTTTTTCTGTACAAGAAACTCTGAATCTACTTTTATTGTAACCACTGAAATACAAGGAAAGTTCAAATACCATGGTTTCTGCAAAGATGATCACTAAATAACTGACCATAAAATGCAGGTCCAAATAATTTTTAAGAAACCTAACTGAAAACACTAACAAGTGATATGTGAGGGTTAAAATAGTGTTACTGATTATCCCAAAAACACTTTTTCAAAAGACGACTGGAAAAAACAAAGTCCAGTTGCCTTTTGAAAAAACACATTTGGGACAATCATGATCTAGATGACAGAATCTCCACAGACATTTTCAATCATGATATATTGATGTGATTAATTAAATAAAATAAATATATTTCTAATTAAGAAATGACAGTGAAATAAAAAAGGAAGGCTAACTAATTACAGGTATATTATTTTCTGTTTTATTTTTCAGCCTCGAAGTATATCCTATCAGCTTATCTAAAACACTAAAATATTTCTCCTATAATTGCTTCTACAAAGATAGGCACTTAGCAATGTATTGTACATAGTCTCCAGTGGTGGGTTTCAAATTTTTTTAGAACCTATTCTGTAGGTGCGGCCTGTTTTGTGGGAGTGGCTTGGAGGTTATGTGACTGGGTGGGTGTGGCCAACTTGGAAAATGTGGTGAAACTCAATTAACAACGATCTTGCTTAGTAACCAAGATTTTGGGCTCAATTGTGGTCTTAAGTTCTCTTTCTTTCTTTCCTTCATTTGTTCCTTCCTTCGTTTTGTCTCTCTCTCCCTTTTCCTTTCTTTCTTTCTTTCTTTCTTTCTTTCTTTCTTTCTTTCATCTCTCTCTCCCACTTTCTTTTTTCTTTATTTCTTTCTTTTTTCTTCCTTCCTTTCTTTCTCTTTCCTTCTTCCTCTTTTTCTTTCTCTCTTTTTCTTTCTGTCTTTTTTCTCTCTCTCCCACTCCCTTCCTTCCTTCTTTCCTTCCTTCCTTCCTTCCTTCCTTCCTTCCTTCCTTCCTTCCTTCCTTCCTTCCTTCCTTCCTTCCTGGTGTGTATATCTCCCACTTCCTTCCTTCCTTCTTTCCTTCTTTCCTTCCTTTCTTTCTCTCTTTCTCTCTCTCCCCCCTCTCTTTCACACAAACACATCGCTTCAAATTATATTCGTAGATATATTCTATGAACTAAAACTGGTGCCCAATAAATGCTATGATCATGGCATTCTGTGTCCTACAAGCCAGCTCACAATTCAGCCTCTTACCACTCTGGGGGTTAACCAAATATGGTTAGTCGTCCTGTTATCTCTTGGCCTTGGTTCCCACCCTTTTAGCAGAGTAGCAGAAAGGGCTTTTTTTCCAGATTTCTCTTCCACTCAGTGGGTGACCTGGTGGGTGTCCGAAGTTGTTGGGCACGCCACAGAAGGCACGTATGTCATACACAAACACACACACATACACACACTGCTTGCCGCAATGCAAGGTGCATGTGTAAGGGGGACTGGATCAGCTGGAAGGCTGGCAAAGAAGCCTCTATTTCTCCGCTGCCGCAGCTTGCAAGCAAATTAGTCAGGGATGATGGCCGGCGCTTGTTCCCTCACTGCTTTCCCAGCCAGTCACCCAGCTAGGCAGGACAGGCAGGTCTGCAGCCGGCAGGCCACAGGGGTGGTGGTGGTGAGCGGTAAGTGAAGAGAGACCCGGCCAGCATCGCTACCTCCTTTTTTGTGAGCCGCGGCAGTGGAGAAATAGAGGCTTCTTTTTTGCCAGTTTCCCAGCTGATCCAGTCCCCCTTACACATGCGAGGTGTGTGTGTGTGTGTGTGTGTGTGTGTGTGTGTGTGTGTGTGACAGAGAGAGAGAGAGAGAGAGAGAGAGAGAGGAAGGGAGGGGAGAGAGAGAGAGGGAGAGAGAGAGACCTGGTTTCCAATGGGGGGAAGAAATCCATGCAGAGGGAGTAAAAATGCATGGATTTCTCACACACCCCCTTGATTGGAAACCAGGCAGCTGTGAGAGAGAAGGGAGTGCGCACCACATGTGCTATCCCCCAACAGCCGAATCCTCCCCTCCTGTTCCTTCTTCAACTGTTGGGGAATACCCCACCTGGTGCGCACTGCTCCCTTCTCTTTGACAGCTGCCTGGTTTCCAATAAAGGGGGAGAGAAATCCATGTGTTTTTCCTCTCTCTCTAACGCATGGGTTTCTCTCCCCCCATTGGAAACCAGGACACTGTCAAAGAGAAGGGAGTGCGCACCACATGTGCTATCCCCCAACAGCCGAATCCTCTCCTCCTGTTCCTTCTTCAACTGTTGGGGAATACCCAGTGGTGGGTTCCTGCTGGATCGCACCGGATCGCGCGCGCTCCCTTTCAGCGCTCCACCTGGCTTGCGCGCTCCCTTTCAGCGCTCCACCTGGCTCTCGCGCTCCCTTCCGGCGCTGAAACCGGAAGTACAGTCTTGCCCCGCCCCTGGCGAAGCAACGACGCCTGCCTGCGCTCCACCAGCTCGGCTGGGAACGGAGATGTTTCCTCAGCGGAGCGGAGCGCCGCTCCGCTGAGGAAACATCTCCGTTCCCAGCCGAGCTGGTGGAGCGCAGACAGGCATCGTTGCTTCGCCAGGGCCGGGCAAAACTGTACTTCCGGTTTCAGCGCCGGAAGGGAGCGCGAGAGCCAGGTGGAGCGCTGAAAGGGAGCGCGCAAGCCAGGTGGAGCGCTGAAAGGGAGCGCGCAAGCCAGGTGGAGCGCTGAAAGGGAGCGCACAAGCCAGGTGGAGCGCTGAAAGGGAGCGCGCGTGATCCGGTGCGATCCGGGAGGAACCCATCACTGGGAATACCCCACCTGGTGCGCACCGCTCCCTTCTCTTTGACAGCAGCCTGGTTTCCAATGGGGGGAGAGAAATCCATGCGTTTTTCCTCTCTCTCTAACGCATGGATTCCCCCCCCATTGGAAACCAGGTGGCTGTCA
The DNA here is from genome assembly GCF_964273705.1 of Natrix helvetica. Lineage (NCBI taxonomy): Eukaryota > Metazoa > Chordata > Lepidosauria > Squamata > Natricidae > Natrix > Natrix helvetica. The sequence goes on along the minus strand of NC_138550.1, from coordinate 35,618,543 downwards.
AAGCAAGGGAGCGCGCCCCGCATGGCTTGTTCAAACAGAAGAATTAACTGGAGGGGAGTTTGGCTGTTTAAAAAGCTCTGCGTGGAACTCCTCTCCTGTTCCTTCTTTTGCTGCTTGAACAGCCACGTGGGGCGCACTGCCTTGTCTTTCACAGCCTCCTCATTTCCAATTGGGAGGGATCCATGGAGAGGGACAGAAAAGATGGGTTTCTTCCCCACCCCAATTGGAAACGAGGCGGCTGTCAAAGCAAGGGGCCGCCCTGCCACCCCGTGCTTTGCTGGGCAAGTCTGGGGAGGTGCTTTGCTGGTGGCCAGGCCATGCCACACAAGCTACTGCCACCCTGCCGCCCCATGCTTTGCTGGGCAAGCCCGGGGAGCTTGCAAAGACCTTGCAAGGTTCCCAAACTTGCCAAAGATGCCAGTCATGCCGCATAATCTCCTGCTGCCATCCCCACCCCCACGCCCATACTTGCTGGTGGCCAGACATCTTAGGCAAATCTGGGGACAGGTGGGGGGAGCAAGCGAGCAGTGACCGGAGGGGCGGGGGAGCGAGCAACAGGGCCCGTGCCGGTTCCCAGGGCCCAGAAGTTACTTCTGGGTCCGTCACCAACAGGTTCGCACGGACCAGTAAGGACCAGCAGAAACCCACCACTGATAGTCTTCCATCCTCTGAAACCAGTTGTGGGATTCAAATAATTTAAAAACTAGTTCTCTGTTCTAATGACTGGCTCGGTGGGCATATGACTGGGTGGGCATGGCCAACTCAACGTCACTCACGTCAACAGGCACTTCGTCTTAGCTGTTACAATGTAATAAGGGTTAACCGGAGAGGCAGTTTCTGTAAGCAGGGCAATAAAGATTAGGCTAGAAACAACACCAGAATGTTTCCTTCCTGCCTTTCTTACAGGATTAGCCTTGTAAAGTAGGAAAAAAACAAAATGAGATTCTTCCAACAACTGGTTCTCCCGAATAGGTGCGAACTGCCTGAATCCCACTACTGCCTGAAACCCCATTATTAAGAAGTATTTATGCCTTTTATCCAGTGGTGGGATTCAGCCAGTTTGCACCACATCAGGAGAACCAATTGTTACGTTTCTGAGCAGTTTGATGAACTGGTTGTTGGAATAAATCATTAGGGCAAAGAACCGGTTATTAAATTAGACTCCCACCTTATCATTTTATCATTAACTTTTCATATTGCTGTACTGCAGCAATTATATAAACCATTGTCTGTAACGTTTATGATCCAAAAATAATGAAGATGAAGATGCAATATACGTTCAACCGGATGCCTCAGGTAACTTACTTAGGAATGCCAATAAGGTGTGCTGTTGCTTGACAGAGGCTTTTTATTCAAAACACTTTCAGATTACAAGTGTTTTTGATTATGTGTTTCTGAAGCAGCAATTACAAGTAAATTAAGGCAATCTGAACTCAAATATTCCAATTATTTCCCAATAATTATTGTTAATTAGTTTTCTTAACCTGACAACAGTATACAACTGAAGGAGAGAATGAAGATGGAGAAGAGATTATCTAAACTAGTTTAAAGTTCAGAAAGTGCAAGTTTAAAATTATTTAATACTTAGAAATGAAAAGCCCAGCACCAGTTTAAGTCTGAAAGGATATAATTTGAGGAATTACAGAAGAAAGAAAACTGGCATATTTGAAAGGTTAATAAAATGCTGTTACAAATTTCAGCAATGGCTATGTCATTAGAATTAATGTGAAATAATAAGACATTTTCTAAGCTCACTAATTTAGTACTCTGTGTGTGTGTACATGTGCGTGTGTGTGTGTAATAGGGAAAGGAAATCTTATTACCATGTATTATTAAAGTAAATGCATAAATTGCTTTTCAGGTTTTTTTTTCAGAAAAGAAATAATATTTTTTTTAAAATCATTTCACAAATGTTTCCATGGATTGCAAAGGGGCAAAAAGCCTTTATCAAACATAATAAGTAAGTTGAACCAAGTATAATGAACATTTTCTCTCCTGTCAGATCTTCACTATTCATAATGATATTTTCAAGAGAATTCTTTTCAACATGTTTTTTCCCACTACATTCATCTGGTATACAGGTTGACAAAGTTTTTTTTTCTGTAGACCTTTTTTTACAATTTTTTATTATGCATCTCTAGCTCAATGTTCTCTTGTTAAATAGTGTTTTAACTATTGAACATACATCAGCAAAAAGTGTCAGTGCTTTTAGAAATGAGTTTAGAGAGTCCTGATGGCCTAGTCAATATTGAATGTCCATTTTGGGTTGGACTAATTGAACATCATAATCCAAATCCTATTTTGGAAGACTATCACACTGAAAAACCTCAGGAAATGAAAAGAAAAAAAAAACCAGGGGATAAACATTGTGGGGGGGCACAATGTTATTAGCTGTTCTGAAACAGGTTTACACACTAGGAGGCAAGATTTTATAGGATGAAAACCTGAAATATTTCTTTCAGAGATTACAATTTACACTATTGAAACCAATGTGCCACATGTAAAAAAAGGTATATCAGAGAATGACCTCTTCATAATATACTTTCTCCGCAATCTAGTTCCTTCCTACTCAAATACAAAACTTAAATCTTCTATTTGAGAAACCCCTTTTTTTACAAGACTTGTAAACAGTTATTCTTAAACTTCTAAAGCTGTAAAATGTCATCACAAGTAAATCTTATGGAACATTAGTGTTTAAGTCAAATGGTGAATACCATGTCCCCAATACCAAATATGATTATCAATTTCTGAGCGTGCAAAATATCCTTTGCTATCTGGTTTTAAAAGAAAATTACCAATACATATATTTTACATTTCTGAAAAATAATTTACAAACACATTTCTATTGCCCATATTCCTTTTGGACAGTTCTCTGACCCAGCTCCCCAAACACAAGAAACTCTCTGAAGTGAACTCAAAGATTCCTTTATTAGGAGTGTTGGGAGCCCTGGCAAAAAAATTATCTCTCAACAGGCTAACAAATCCATCCAGCTTGAAAATGAATAGCTGTCTGCCGCATCTATTTATCTCCATTCCCTGCCTTTTTTCCCCAGAGATAGGGTGGGGCTTCACTAGCAGCAGTGGCTCTTCCATCCCAAGGATCAGCCCACAGATTTCTACTGCTCTCCTCTCCTCTGCCTTCTGTGCATCCGCCCATCAGACACTGGACCCAACTGTTCCTCCTCTTCCTCATCAGTCATCTCCAGACCTGGGAGCTATTGACTCTCTATCCGAGGACTGATGGACGGCCCAGGCTCCACCTCTCTTTCCCTGCCAGCTCCATTCCCTCTTCCCCCTCACAGCTCTCAGGTTCCTTTGAAGCTGATCCTGACTCCATCCTCCTCTTCCTCCTCTGATTTGGTTGCTGGAAGGACTGGCCCCAAATAAGCCACAATAGACAGCAATACAAATTTTACATGTTGGAAGCAATTATGACCTTACTTCTAAGCCTTTATAAATAGAGAAATCTTTCCATGAACTATCATAAATTATTTCAATCTCTGTATCACTTCCTAATAAATGCATTTCTATTGTTTTTAACTAATATTAATTACTTCCAGATTTAGAAATAATTTTATCTGAAGATTTTGGATGTCTAAAAGCATTGCTCTCATAACACTTTCTTTCTTTCCAATTTGGGCCTTATTATCTAACCATAGATGATCAATTAAAAACAGCAGTTTCTAAGAGATTGTTTTATTTCTATTAAAAATAATTCTTACCCTCCCCGCATAGGACTGAACAATTTTAGTCAGTACTCATTAAATTGTATGTACATTTTTCAGATTTGCTACTCTGGTGCTAAGCATGCATAACAAATTTGTTTTAGTTCTCTTATTCAATATGAATAGCAAGAAAAAAAAGAATATAATTCATGTACCACTCATATTGGTTGAAGCATGAAGAATTTAACTATCAAGGCTACATATCTCTGAGATATTACAATAGTTCTATTTTAACCTGTCTCTATTACCCATGATTCTATTCTCTTGCTTTGATATTTTAAATATTTATCTCCAGTTTTGTCAGATATAAATAATATAAAGAGAAAAAGACAATTTGTAGAACATTAAAAATAAAATGTTGGTTAAGAAAAGCTGTAAAAACCTTGCTCTTATACATAACTTTATAATATTTTACTAATAATATATATGGCTAGCTGATGAGAGCTAAATAGCTCGAAATGGATCTATACTAGTCTCCCTTTATTTATTTATCAGCACAAAAACAACAACACACACACACACACATTTTGTTTTGTTGTATTCGGGTCTTTTCCCGTGTAAGATTGAGATTGTCTTTTCGGCAGGATCTCACCTGCCATCTTCAAGCTTGGGCTTAAAATGGGAACGGAGCTGCCGTCTTTCTGTAAATCTTGGTGGGAGGGGATGGGGTGCTGGCTTTGTTTCAGTAAGTGGAGTGATTGGTTGTGTGGTTGTATCATGATTGGTAGATTGGTGCTGATTGGTGCTGGCTGTATGTGCATTGTTGTTTTGTATTGTAATGGTTTGGGTGGTGGGTGGTGTTCGTTTGTTGGCTAGGGCTGGTTTCCAGATGTTTGGTAGGCGGGAGGTATCATCACGTTTATTCATATTGTGGGGGTGTTTCTCTATTTCGATGGCTTCCATAATTATTCTCTTGTTGAGGTGTTCTGTTTTGGAGATTAACCTGGCTCCTTCAAAGTTGATTTCATGTCCTGTAGCTTTAAGGTGCTGGAAAAGGGAGGAAGTTTTTTCTTTTTTTCTTACTGCATTCTTGTGTTCTGTGATGTGTGCATTTATCCTCCTGTTTGTTTGTCCTATTATATTGCTGGGCAGATTTTGCATGGTATTTCGTAGACTCCTTGGTTTTCTAGCTGGATTTTGTCTTTGGGGTTTCTTAAGATGTTGGCTATTTTTTGGTCAGTGGTGAAGGCTGTCCTGATATTGTGCTTGTGGAGAATTTTGCTGATTTTATCTATGGTGCCTTTGATGTAAGGGAGGAGGGCGATGCCATTGTCCTGTTCTGTGTCTTGGTTTTTTGGGGGAGTCTCCTTTTGGATTAGGTTGGTGATTGTTTTTCTTTGGAATCCATTGGAGATTAATACATTTGTGAGTTTGTGTAATTCAGTTTTCAGGTGATCTTTGTCAGCTAGGTGTTTGGTTCTGGAGATGAGGGCCTTGGCTACAGAGTTGATCTGTGCAGGGTGGTGGTGGGATTGTGCATTTAAGTAGCGGTTGGTGTGTGTTTTTTTCTGGTAGATGGTGTAAATATATATAGGACAAACAAACAGCAGGGTAAATGCATGCATCACAGAACACAAGAACGCAGTAGGAAAAAAAGAAAAAAATTCCTCCCTTTTCCAGCACCTTAAAGATACAGGACACGAAATCAACTTTGAAGGAGCCAGGTTAATCTCCAAAACAGAACACCTCAACAAGAGAATAATTATGGAAGCCATCGAAATAGAGAAACACCCCCACAATATGAATAAACGTGATGATACCTCCTGCCTACCAAACATCTGGAAACCAGCCCTAGCCAACAAACGAACACCACCCACCACCCAAGCCATTACAATACAAAACAACAATGCACATACAGCCAGAACCAATTAGCACCAATCTACCAATCATGATACAACCACACAACCAATCACTCCACTTACTGAAACAAAGCTAGCGCCCCATCCCCTCCCACCAAGATTTACAGAAAGACGGCAGCTCCATTCCCATTTTAAGCCCAAGCTTGAAGATGGCAGGTGAGATCCTGCCGAAACATTGCAAAGACAATCTCAATCTTACACAGGAAAAGACCCGAATACAACAAAACCAGCATACCTACACCCGTGAAAATCTACGAAAACACACACACACACACACACACACACACACACACACACACACACACACACACACACATATATATATATATATATATATATATATATATATATATATATATAGTGACCAACCGTCCTCCTTTAGGGAGGACAGTCCTTCTTTTGTAAGTTCTGTCCTCCCTTGAAAAGTGTCCTCCTACATGTCCTCCTTTTTGATATTTGAAGGCTAATCTGTTGCGCATTATGTGACGTATTTTATTAAACAGTTTTTAATGGTGCTTTTTTTACTTCATCGCAAGTATATTGAACAGATATTGAATCTTGTGTTGAATTTTTATCTAAGAAATGCTAGACATTAAAATAGATGACAATTGTCTCTTTGAAGAAATTAGAAGACTGAATGTATATTTAAATTCTGAAAAAATAATACAATGGGAAAATCAACATGTTGAAATTGATAAAAGATGGGTGGATATTTTCAGCCATTTTAAAAATGAACATATTCCATGTGAACATTTATTTATACTTGTTCAATTTAGGTTGTGCTGCCCTGGAACTAATGCAGCAGTTGAAAGAGTTCTTTTCAATTGCTAATGATTTTTCAACAAGTGAGAAATCGAGATTGAATGTTGATACTCTAGCTGCAGCACTTGCCGTAAAATTCAATATGAAGGATATTTCTTGTTCAGATATTTCCAATATATTGTTAGAAGATGATACATTGACAAAAAATATTAGTTCAATGGAAAAGTACTCATTTAAATAATAATTAACAGGCATGTAAGCATAATTACAATATAAAATGTTGCAAATGTTTTTATTATGCATATATCATATTTTAGTGTATTATTGTTGCAATGAATAAAATATTTCTTTTATTTACGATATATTTTTTCCAATTTATTTGTCCTCCTTTTCATTGTAAAAAAGTTGGTCACCTTAGCATTTTGGACAATAGAACGTGTTTTGTCCTCCTTTTCATTGTAAAAAAGTTGGTCACCTTATATATATATATATAATGTTTTGAGCCCACGCTTGAAGATGGCAGGTGAGATCCTGCCGAACACAAATCAATGAAATGCACTCATTGTTGGTCTATCATAGGGGTGTCAAACACGTGGCCCATGGATGCATCATGCCTTGGCCACGCCCACTCCCAGTTTAGCGAAGGGGGGAAAGTTGTGATATGTCACGTGATGATGTGATGCCACTAGTTTTACACCCCTAGAAAAAATAAAGGGATTTTATTTTTAATTTAATCAAAGAATAGAATTTGATTAAAGAGAAAATTGCTTGAGGACTAAAGGCGCCAATGAAAACAGTGGGTTGCAGAGAATTTTAATGAGCCTACCTATGCATTATTTGGTCTAAAAAAGAAATAACTATTTTTCTATCAAGGTCATTCTTTTATAGGAGTAATCTGTGTCTTAGGTGGCCTTGCATGCTAATAACAGCCATACCTAAAGGATTTGGGGGAAAATGTAGTTTTATATAAGCGATGCTGCTCTTTGCTTCAGAATAACCAAGATCTGTAATTACTTTCCCATACCAAGAAATTGTCTGGGCTCTTAACTTGGAAAATAAATGTACTCCCCACCAATCATCACCATTGCTTGTTTCTTTGATAAACATTTGCCACTGATATCTGTGAAATTTGTTTCAAGCAATATTAGAAAAAATGTTTTACATGGATTTTCTAAAAGCATATTGAATTCCCTAACTAAATACATTGGTGCTCTCTGAGCTTGGTCGTTAGCTTGTAGGCAAAAGATAGAAGAGTACATCAATGAAAACCAACTAGCAGTCAGAAACTATAATGAAAACTCCTTAATCTCCAAACACATATAGAGATTCAACTATAATATCAGCTGGGAAACTATAAGCATCATAGACCAAACTAAATCCAAAATGCTAGGAAATTCTTGGAAACTTGGCATTCTGGCAGATCAGCCATTAATAAATCCATAGAGGTAAGCCATAATTACACATCATTCAGAATAGATAATAAAAAAGTGTAAAGAAACAAAAAGACCAGAATACATACTCTCCAGCAACCAACACTAGATAAACAGGGGTAACATCAATCAAGCAGAAAACAATACTTAGTCAAAAAAAAAAATACTAAGGAAAAAACCACACCACTATCAACCCTGTTGGGGCAAGCTCCACACTCACTAGTACTGATAATGTTACTTAGTTGGGTACAGTGACGTGCGGTGAGGTTTATGATTGGTGAGGCACTGACACAGTGCTGGGTTTCAAATATTTTTAGACTTGTGGACTTCAACTCCCAGAATTCCACAGCCAGTCATGCTCAGTTCCAATTTAAAGTGACAGCATTTGTTTTTCTCCTTTGCTCCTTCTTTCTTTTTCTTTTTCTTCTCCTTCCCCTCCTTCCTCCCTCTCTCCCTTCCTTCCCCTCTCTCAAACACACACACACACACACACACACACAGAGAAGTTGGATTGGACTATCTCTCCTACCCCTTCCCTCTCTCACTCACTCTCAAACAACCCCCCCCCCCACACACAAAAGTTGGATTGGATATCTTTTCCAGTGGCTTGAAAGCAGCTCCTCTGCCATCTCCCCCCCCCCATTCCCCTGCTGCCTTTCCCAAACACCTCCACCATTGCAAATGCAGCCTGCTGTCTTGGTGGGAAATGCCTGGAACACAATAAAGCCCACCCACCACCTCCTGCTGGCAGGCTGGGGTGAGAGGAGAGGCAGAGAAGCTGGAGGGGAGCCGAGCCTTCCAAAAGAAAGAGGCTGGGGGGGAAGTGTGTGTACTACAGCATGGCTCTTTGCCTGGCTTCCTGCCTCCTCCTGTGGTCTCAGTGCTCCCTTGTGCTCTCCCTCCCCAAGTGTAGTTTGATTGCAGGTGGAGCCACGTTGCCTTTTCAAACTTGTAATCAGTGAAGCTGGGCTAGATTTTTATATAGTTTTATCCAGCTGTGTGTGTGAGAGAGAGAAATGAATGGGGGCCTGGGGAGGAAGTCACTACACTTGGGGAGGGAGAGCACCAGTGAGGTTAAGCAGAGTCATCCACGGTGAGGCAGCAACTAGCTCAGCTTTTTCCTTTTACTTTTTTTTTTTCATGATGAGAGTGGTGAGGCTGTGCCTCACCTGCCTCACCTGACTGCACGTCACTGGTTGGGTAATGAAATGCCTGCAAGCAAACAACCAAGGTCAGAAACCACAAGGGATTCTACAGTTCAACCCTGAGCTCTTCATATATTGAATACATTTGAACTAAAATATTTGTAGTCATACATCATGGTATTCAGAGCATTGGCAGATATTAAGGACTTTTCCGCATTTCAGACGTATGCATAAAACAGCTGGAAATGAAGACAATTTAAGTAATTCTTTTCAAATGTCAACTCTTTCCCCCACTTCAGTTCATGGAGATGACCTGAGGTTTATCACAGCCCTTGATTAGTGGATAGCGTTGCCACTTAAACATGCTCCTGCCAGCTGTGCCACTTTTGTTGGCAAGTGTTTGAGAACATCTGGTTTCAATTGAAAAAATATATATGAACCTCCTCTTCCCATCTGGTTCAGTCACTGGTGATTTGTTTAAGAGGAGAAGAAAAACATCACAGTGCTACAGTTCTTCTTTTCTCTTGGGTTAAAAGGGGCAGTGGCAGACTTCTTTTCAATTCTATTTGGTTTTTAAAAATCACTCTTTTACTGTTCCATCAGTGAACTTGTTAAAAAAATGGCCATGAACTAGTGACCAAAGGAGGAAACTAGTGACTAGAGGAAAGAAGTTGTTTCTGTCTTAGCCCACAGTAGACAACTATGGAGGTGGAGATGCTTGCATGCAATGAAATGAAGCAGATGAGGCCAAGCAGATGTATCCATTATTCCAGCAAAAATCAGAAAACACCTTTTTGGACACATGGTAGAAAAGGTAGAAAAAGGTTATCTTTGAGTTGGCAACATCGTGCATTCCTGCCCTTGAGAAATGATCAGTGAGCCATACTTGTAGTACAAGTGATTCGTGCAAATCACCCCAAAGTTAAAAATATAGCAAGCACTCTGCCTATTTTCAAAACTGAAAATTGAAGGAAGTGTCTGGTCCAGTAACTACATACAGAATACGTAATGCTGGGAATGCCATCAAATTTATGCTACACTTTTTTCTGTAATGTGTATACTAATTATTAGGTAGTTTCTCTACCATTCTTGAAGGTTGCAAGATGCCTAGGAAAGGCGAAAGGTTAAAGGAAATATATGATATACAGTTTGCCTTTAACAACTTTGCTATAGCCTTCCAGCATTCAACATGTCTACTTACTACTTCAATCTGCCTACTAGTAGGGCTGTCTGATGATTCTAATTTAATGTTGTATGATTCATGTTTTACAAGTGTTTTACAGAAGAATTAGTCTTGAATTACCAAATATATTTGTTTGATTCAGCAATAACAATAATAGCAAAAGTATTAGACATATACCACTCCGTAGTGCTTTCAGAATTCTCTGAGTGGCATATCGCCCCCATCAATCTGGGTTCTCTTTTTACCAACCTTGGAAGAATGAAAGGCTAAGTCGACCCTGAGCTGGACAGGATCAAACTTCTGGCTATGGGCAGAGTTAGCCTATAATACTACATTCTAACCATTGCACCACCAATGGTTTATACAAGCATAATACTTAAACTCAAACTTCCTACAGAAGAGCCTAGAAAATTCTAACAGTTCTCCAATTCTAGACTTGCAATCTTTTTGAAAGATCTCATGAACTTTCATAACTATTAATTAAGCTGAAGAGCTAGCACTGTCTGAAGAAATCTCTGTGGTCATATGGCTGGCATGACTAAATGTGGAAGGTGCACGGAACACTGTTACCTTCACACCAAAGGTGGTCCCTATTTTTCTACTTGTATTTTTCATGCTTTCGAACTACTAGGTTGGCAGAAGCTGGGACAAGTAACAGGATTCACTCTGTTAGGTGGTGCTAATGATTCAAACCGTTGAACTGCTGACCTTTCTGATCGACAAGCTCAGCGTCTTAGCCACTGAGCCATTGCGTCCCTTATTACCTTTATTTACAAATTACCATTGTTTAAATATTGTTCATATAATGATTGACAATTTTGGTGGATTTAAATCCTAAAGAAATTAGTAATTATTCTTAATTATTGGGAGATAATTATGATAAACTAGGAGACCATGAGTTCTAGTGCTGTCTGTTCTGATCCAAGCCTCTGCAATATATATGAACGCAGACTTGGCTGTCTGCCACAACTAAGGAGGGAGATAAGCAACCCCTTGGCTGGGAGCCCAGAAAGCTATCTCTATGAAACAAGGCTTCGTGAAACAAGTCACAAAATTCTCCCAATCTTTCTCTATGGGAGCTTGGGGGGGGGGGGGGCTCCCATCACTGACTTGGCCTGCTGACACCATACACAAGACCTGACGAAAGATTGTATGTCATGTCAATTGGGGCCACCAGAAGGTACGGGAGACCAGGTTCAAGGTCTTGAAGAGGCCAAAGTGCGTCGCCACGGGATTATCACGGCACTGGGATAGAATAAGTCCCCAAAGTGGGCCCACTGGCACATAGAATCTGTCTCTGTACCACAAGAGTTCATTGGTGAATGTCCATGGGGAGGCAGGTCCCACCTCTGCCTTCCAATCATGATGCCGCTGTGCTTCCCGTATCTGAGGCCGTAAGTCCACAGTCTCCTGAACCACGGAGAAGGACTCTACGGGCAAAACTGTCCAGGGTGGTACAAGAATATTAGGGTACAAGAATATTAGGGTTTCCGTAAGAGTGCATCTGCCCTTTGGTTGCGCGCACTGGGGATGTATGTCATGCAGAAATTGAACTGTGCAAAGAAGAGGGACCATTGAATGTGGCACTGGTTCAATTTTCATGCGGTCTTCAAAAATTCCAAATTTCTATGGTCCATCCGGACTTCAATTTGATGTTTGCCCCCCTCTAAATGATACCTCCAGGCATCTAATGCCACCTTAATAGCTAGTAACTCCCTCTCCCAAATGGTATAATTGCACTCGTAAGAATTGAGTTTCCGTGAATAATAAGTGCAAGGGAAGAGGGTACTGCCGGTGGTGTGAGCCTAAAGTAATACCGCTCCAACAGCGATATCTGATGCATCCGCCTCCACTACAAATGGATGGTTGGGGTCAGGATGGTTCAAGATGGGCTCTTTCATGAAGGCCTGCTTCAAGGCTTGGAATGCTTGTTGCTCAGGGGCACGCCAGTGAAACGGAACTTTTTTCTGAAGGAGCCGAGTGAGGGGCGCAGTCAGGGGATAAAGGTACGATAATAGTTGGCAAACCCGAGGAGTCGCTGGACATCCTTCACTCACCAAAGAGGTTGCCAACTAAGCAAAGATTCAACCTTGCCCGGCTCCATTGCAATACCTTCAGGAGAGATACAATGCCCCAGGAACTTGATGGTGGACTGCCACTTCTCCAGTTTCGCATACAAGTGATTCTCATGAAGCTGTTGAAGAACCAGGCGTAGGTGCTACCGATGACTCTCCTGGGAGAACGAGTAAATTAGAATGTCATCTAGATAAATAATTACAAACTGGTCCAAAATGTCCCAGAAGATGTTGTTCATAAAATGTTAGAAGATGGCAGGGGCATTGATCAGCCCAAAAGGCATGACCATATACTCAAAATGCCTGTACCTGGTGCCGAATACCATCTTCCATTCATCCTCAGCCGGATCCGCACAAGATTATAGGCTCCACGCAGATCCAATTTCATGAAAACTGTAGACTCTCTGAGCCGCTGCAACAGTTCAGGAATAAGGGGCAGAGGAAATTGATTGTGCACCATGATAGAATTAAGTTTACAGTAGTCACAACATAGTCTCAAATCTCCGGGGTCGGATAAAACCCCGAGCTAGGTTTTGTCCAAAAAGTCCCGCAATGTGGCCAACTCTGGATCTGACATCGAATACAAATGACCCACGGGGAGCGGTGCATCTGGAATCAAATAGATGGGACAATCATATGGCTGGTGCGGTGGCAATTGGTCTGCTACTTCTTCACTGAACACATCTGCAAAATCTACTATATCGGAAGGCAAGGACACCCCGGGTGGACTCAGCAACTGGGTTGCACAGACTTGACAGGTGTGGTCCACACATTGCAAGTCTGGAAAAGTGACAAGGTTCTGGGATCAGTAGATATTTGGATCGTGCGCACGAAGCCAAGCCAATCCAAGCCCAAAACCACAGGAAATGCAGGCCAGAGGTAATGTAGAACTGAATGGCTTCCTCATGAGCCCCGACGACCAGACACAAGGGTTGTGTAGCGGCCTTGATAGGCCAGACAGAAGCACCTGGCTGTCAATAGTCTCCACAAGCATAGGAAGATCTACCAGACACAGAGGGACTGCATATGTGATCGCAAAGGTCTCATCCATGAAGTTTGTTGTAGCCCCAGAGTGGACCAGAACATGTGCCAGAATCTCCTGTGGACTACTGGATAGGACTATTCGTGATGCCAGGATCAGGTGTCGGGGAGGCCCGCAAGTCACTGTCTCTGAGCATGGCTCTGAATTGGTGTGCGCCCGACCCAAGGTCTCCCTTAGATTGGGCTTGGGGCGTTTCCCAACAAAATGTTCTGGGGCTGGGGGGTAGGTCCAGTAACTGACGCCCCTTGTCTCTTCTTGGGGCAAAAGGCTGCCATATGCCCAGGTTCCCCACAATAAAAAACAACCCCCCTGAGCGCCGTCTGTTTTTCTCCATTATCAACAAGCAGGGTTTGGCTGCACCTGATTCCATGGGCTCCTCCCATGGAGTTGGAGTCTCATGCATGGCCGGAACCAACCTGTTCTCCAGGGATGTGTGACGACTTCCCCGCCTCTGCAACCGAGCATCAATCCGGAGACACAGATGGACCAGTGTGTTGAAATTCGGTGGCCTATCCACATGCACCACCTCATACTGCAATTCTTCCAACAACCCATCCTGAAATGTGTCCATGAGGGCTGCCTCATTCCAAGCTGAATCCTGGCTAAGTATCCTAAACTCGCTGATGTATTTCTGCAAGGAACACCGGCCCTGCTTCAGAGTCTTCAGACGTCGGGTAGCTGTCACTGTCTTAATGGGGTCCTCATACATTAACCTGAGGTGGTCACAGAACCCCCTGAAGTCATCCAGCAAAGGGCTAGCCTGGACCAGCAGTAGGATAGCCCAACGAGCTGCGGAGCCAGAGAGAAGGCTAATCATAAACAACACTTTATCTCAGTCAGTGGGGAAATCCTCTGCTCTCAAGCTGGTAAACAGCTGGCATTGTCCCCAAAAAATCCCGGAAACATGGCTTGGTTGCCATCAAATTTATCAGGCACTGCAACCAGGCATTTCCTCCCAGGCGGTGGTGGAGCAGTGTGAACTCGGAGCTGAGCCACCTGGGCAGCCAGCACAGCTACCTGTTGGGTGAGCTGTGCATTTTCTGCACAAAGCTGCTTCATTTTAAATTATATTTAAATCTGTTTTAGAAGGCAGGAAGCAAACTATTCTGTCCCACGCCTCTACAATATATACCGATGCAGACTTGACTGTCTGCCACAACTAAGGAGGGAGATAAGCAACTCCTTGGCTGGGAGCCCAGAAAGCTGTCTCTATGAAACAAGGCTTGAACTCACGAAATTCTCCCAAATTTTATCTACGACTGGATCAGTAAATTGTTGTTTCCTTCAAAATTCTTTTTCCACTCTTTTTCCAAAGCTGCTCCCTCCTCCATGCAGCCCTATGCATATGTACTTCTTCTTCACTGCTCCCTGACTCAGATGCCACCTGGTGGCCAACAGGTCTCTCTAGTCCTGCTCTGACTCCGAACACCCCCCAGAGTCTTCCTCAGCCTCCAGGGCAGTCCCATAGTGTTCATCGCTGTCAAATTCCACCAACAGCTCAGCCGGGTGCTGTTGGGCCACAACACTGCCTCAGGCACATAACTGTGTGACATCGAGTAAGGCAATGCAAAGTGCTACCAAAAATCTAACCAAGAAAACTGCCGGGATTTTTTCAGACAGTCACCAAAAATCAACATTGAATTGAAGGTTGTGTGCATTCTCTTACACATACCTATTGAGACACTTCTGCTCATTATGATAATTACAATAATCACTGCTAATACTATACGTAGCAAGAAATAGAGATAAAGATAAATAAGATAAAGCAAGGCAGAATCTGGAAGCAACTTCAAACAGGAAGCAGTTTCAATTTAATAAATATATATGGCATTGGCAAATACGTTTTTCTGACGCACATATCAGAGGTGGGTTGCTACTGGTTCACACATGTTCGGACAAACTGGTAGTGGTATTTTGGGCTTGGTCACCCGAACCAGCAGCGAAGCGAACCGGCAGCAACACTAGCAGCAACCCACCCCTGGTGTTTGTGTGCGCGCACACACACACACAGGTGTGTGTGTGTGTGTGTGTGTGTGTGTGTGTGTAAAACAGCTGAGAAAAATCTGAATGCTTTTTAGTTTGGCAGGTTCACAAATAATTTGAGACAAGGACAAGTATTTTTAGTACACTTATCAGTGCTTCATTTCAACACATCTGCTCTGTTTTATCAATAGGAATAATAATAAGGAAAAAAAGCATCCAGTATGTTGTGACAATGGCTACATTATTCTTGTATATTTTAGGTATATTGCCATAAGACTGTGCCTCATCCCCAACTTATTTTAGCTCATCTCCTATCACAACATTGATTCCTATCATGAAAAAAAAAGAAAAAAATATACATTAACTGTTTAGCTGAGATTTAGAAATGGAGTAAATCAAAATGGAATTATAACAGCATCTTTTGCCCCCCTCCCACAACACGTCTTGAAATTTTGAAAAGAAAAGCAAACAAATTGAAGCTGGTGTGGAGAAAGACCATCTGCCTTACATACTTTTCCCCTTGCCAAAATCAGTATTTGAGTAAGGAGAAAACTGCTCATGGACTGACCGTGCCAAAATAAGCCGTGGGTTGAGGAGAATTTAATAGCTCTCCCATTACACATCCCTGCTCTAAAACAGAAGTGGGCAGCTGTTTTTCCTGTCAAGGGCCACATTTTAATCTCTGTGCAGCTGCACTGCATGACAGTCAAGCATGAAACAACTGACAGGCAAGGCTTGAAGCAAAGGTGGGAAGGGCTTTCGGTTCTCTGGCACTTCATTTTCTTTCTGTCTTCAGCATGTAGAAAGCTGACAGGAAGAATACATCTGTTTTGTCAGACATCTAAACTTTACGTAGTTTAAATTTCACCAAGTTATCACAAGAGAGCTATAGAGCAGGGGTCTCCAAACTTAAGCCTGGAGGACTTCAACTCCCAGAATTCCCCAGCCAGTTTAGCTTTGGGGAATTCTGGGAGTTGAAGTCTGCCAGGCTTAAAATTGCCAAGGTTGGATCCCCTTGCTATAAAGAGCATACATTTATCTCCAAGCTAGTGGGTATGTATACACATCAGAGGTAGGTTGCCAATTTCTTTACTACTGGTTCGGGCATGCTCCCATGCATGCTTGCATCACTTCTGCGCATGAGCAGAAGCGTCCAAGCAGGTGGGTTGAGCCTCCCACTCCCACTATTACCGGTTCGGCCGATCCAGATTGAACTGGCAGCAACCCATTCCCGATACACATGAATGTAGGTACGTGATGGCGAACCTATAGCACGCATGCCAGAGGTGGCATGCAGACCCCTCTCTGTGGACATTGCACACCATTGCTAGCTGCTCTTCTGCAATGAGCTTCCAGGGCTCTGGCATGAGCATACACCCACATGATCTAAATGATTTAAAGTCATTCACCTTTTCTGGCCTGAATTCCCTTAGTAGCTGCAGTTTTTCAGCATTAGCATCTGCTGAGCACTAATCCTAAAATGTACCGCTGGTAAATGCACTGTTTCTTTTCTGTCAAACTTGTAACCCTGATAAGTATGTATTTTATTGAGAACATTTATGTCGTTGACCACCTTATATCAAAATATGGCAGTGACGACCCATCAATTAAAACATGACTAATAAACCAAAATTACACACACAAACACATTCACATCTCATCCCATCCTATTACTTAGGGGTAAAGTGGTTTTCAGAAGGCTAAGGATAAAAGGACGGCCAAATATCCAGGGAAGGGTGTTTTATAGGGAAGAGACTGTCATGGAAAGTGTGCACTTCCTAGATTCCATAAGGCAGCAATATTTAAAGGAAAATACTAGGAGTGGGATGACCTATCTGGTCTGGTAGGATGCGTGGATGTCTGTAGAGAAAGACAGTCCCACAGATAACTGGCTCATGCCATACTTAAAAGTCCTGGAACCCTAGGGAAAATTATGTTCACAGTCAGCCCAATCTCCTGCTCTTGTTTCAAATGGCTGAAGTACTCAGATCAAGTTTAGGTGTATATGAAAAAGTCATCCCAAAAATGGATTCTAGTGATTCAGAAGGTCATCTAGGCATGGCTACATGGTAGCTGTTATTGAACAAACTTAGATCCATATAGTAATGGACATCACATTAATTTTGGGATAAGCACTAGGAGGACAGTGCAATCACTGTTGGAAGGCCTAGTGATGTCTCCTTTCAGCCTTTCACACTTAATCCTTTACTCTTTTGTGGAATTCTATGGGGTGCCAACTTTCAGACTAGTCACGCTTTTTATTTACCCTACGATATACAATACAAGGTTGCAAGAGCTAGGCACTTTACCTTACTAAATGTCTTAATGGAGAAAGAATTGTGCATTTATTTGGCAGCTCAGAAAATGCAGCAACATGGGCTGGGTGCTACACTAGGGATCAAATTGATTTCAGTGAAGGTGGTATTAAATGAGGCTTTACGCTTATCATTCTCCACATGCTGTTGAGCTTAACTGCTGCCTTTCAGATCTCAAGACTTCTGAAAGCATAAAGCTGTGCTGGGATGACAACACATCATCTGGACATTTATATTTGGTCACATTGATCATGTTAGATGTATAGATGCAAGAAATGGAACATACAGTTTATAAAAGCTACACTACTATCATCATTATTGCATCTTTGATATTTCTCTGGTAATGCAAAACATGTTTTGGTTAAGTAGGGGGCTTCTCACATTTCCACATCTGGGAGGCATTTCCAGGTCAATCCAGACCTATATGAATAAACAGCTTGGGATGCATATTTATGAAATATTATCTTGCTTCTTAGAGAAAAAAGCAGAATCTTTTAACGGGAATTAGTATTTAATTCCATCTGAATATAATCAGAATTCAACACAGGGCAGCACCCAAAGAACTTATTGAACTAGCTCCAAACAACAAATGAGAAATAAAACTTAATTATCAACTTTACTTCAAAGAATTCTTGAGAAACTTCTAGCAACTTCTACAAAGCAGTCGCAGAGACCTGACAAAACACAACATATACCAATACTTTTGTATTGCTGGGAAAAGGCTGACTTTGATAAAATAACGTAGCATAAGAACCAATATGGTTCAAACATTGCCAAATCTGTATTTCATAGTATTTGTGTTTCTTTCTCCAAATCATTTTGACTTGTTTATAGCAGTAAACTTCTTCCTTTGCGTCTTTGTTGGAATAAACTGGAGGAAGTGCTGCAAATAATTTCCAATGTGTAATTCAAATTAGTGGCTAATATTGTCATATTTCCTCTATCTAAAATTAGATAAAAAAAACGTGTTGAGATGTATAAAGTCCCTATTATTTCCCCAGGTTTCCAATTCTTATTTTCTGGTTGAAATTATATGTTTGAGTACTTTAAAAAACCAGAAGTCAAAACAATATGAATATTAGGAACATTATACATTTTAATAAATGTGAATAATAGGAACATTATACATTTTAATAAATGCATGGGGATTTTTAAAATACATCCTTCCAAAGAATTTTTTATTGTTATGGGTGGTATATAGAATTGTATCATAGTTTTAGTTCAAACCCTTTGTGAAAATTAGAAGCACAGATATGTTTCTAATCATGAAACTGGCAAAGAACAATAAGTTCAGGAGATAAATTTACATGTCATCCTCAATTAACAACTGTTCATTTAGTAGCCATTAAAGGTTCCAATAGCACTGAAAAATCTGACTTATGACTGGTCCTCACACTTACAACTCTTGCAGTTCCTCCACATTAACATATATTTATGACTGTTGCAGTATCTTAGAGTCACATGCTTATCATTTGGGACCTTTCCAACAAGCAAAGTCAATGTAGGAAGTGAGATTCACTAACAACCGAGTGAGTCACTTGCAGGAATTCACTTTGCAATCATAGCAAAAAAGGTTATAAAATCAGATAGGACTCATTTAACAACAGCCTTGCTTAACAATGGAAATTCTGTTCCCAGTTGTGGTTGTAAGTTGAGGACTTCTTGTACTATCCATTAAAAGTTAAAGTGTTTACAGATTTTTCTCCTCGAAACCAAGGTAACAAAAATGCAATGTATCAAATATGGCTGATGAATGGTGATGAGTATATTCTGAAAAAGACCAAAAGTTTTGAAAGTCCAGTATTTTTTATATACCAACAATGCAACATAGATCCCACAAAATCCTCCTTTTTAATGTTTTACTGCAAAGCTCCCTTACAATGATAGCAACCCTCTTATACAAGCCACCTATGTCTAGAAGAGCCTTATCGTATACCGTATTTATCGGCGTATAACACGCACAGGCGTATAACACGCACCTTCATTTTAAGAGGGAAATTTCAGGAAAAAAAATTAAATTTCAAATAAAGAACTTTGAAGCAAAATAAGGGTAGCTCAGAACTTTTTTTATTAATATTATTACCACTTATAAGGTAAATAATGTAAAAGGACAGTAAAAGCAACTGTTTTAACAAAGAAACTTAGATATTCTGTTTTTACAAAAGTACCTATTTTGTATTATCACCACTCTATTTTTTTCTTTTCACCCTCCTTCCCTTCTCTACTTCCTTCCTTCCTCCTCTCCTCTCCTTTTCCTACGTCCCTTACCTCTCCCCTGCTCCTCTCTTCCCCCTCCTACCCTCTCTCCTTCTCTTTCTATCCCTTTTCCCTCCAAAACCCAACCCTTGAACTCCGAACGAGGAGCTAATTTCACCGATCCGAATGTGAAATATTAAACGTTTTCTTTTAATGCCGAGTGCTTTTATTCCGCATCTCCTGTGGACTTGCCAGCCCTGTGTCTATTTTATTTTGATTTTGGTGTTTATTTTCTGCGAAGGTAGACCTTGAAGCAATGCTACAAGGGAGGGTCCCGGCACACCCTCGCCCCTTCCTCAAAAGACACATATAATCGGCAAGGGTTGCGTGGTCCAGAAAAGAGATAAAAATCACGCTTCCATTGCAAGCGAAGTAGTAGATCTATAACTCTTTCCACAATCTCCTTTTTCTTCGTTGGATTCTCACCGAGCCGAACCGCGAGTGGCTTAAAGCTCTCGGGTTGAATAAACCACAATTGGCCAGGATCTCCTGCCCACTAAGCTATCAATCACGCTTTATAAGCACCGCGTTCGGATTCGACAACCTTGCATTTCAGGGAATCCCGCATTTCGGTATCAGATCGCTGCAACGGACTTAACACGTCCTTTTTTATTTTATATCTTTTTTTTTTGCTAGCAGGCCTTGAGGCGCATATCCTAAGATGCGGGACGTCTCTATCCTGCGCAAATCTTTCTCTGGACTACAGCCCCCCCCTCCTCATCCCCAGCCAAACAGCCCAGCCACGTCGACCGCCTTTTCCCGAAAGATGATCGGACCGGGGGCTGCTTTCCTGGAGGGGAAAAAAAAACCATCCATAATTGGGCGAGGATCCTGAGGTTTAAAGGCTGTGATCCTGCCCCGGAATGGCGCTGCCTAGCCTGGCTTCTTAACATTATATCGGCGTATAACACGCATACATCATTTGCCCCCTATTTTTCGGGGGGGAAAGTGCGTGTTATACGCCGATAAATACGGTATGTCTTCAGATTTTAGAACTGTAAATCATATTCCTTAGAAAAACCTGTTAACCTGTGGAATTCACTGACAGTTAAATTCAGGGAATCTGTATAAAACTAAACACATGTGTGATTATCAGTCTCTTTCACTATAGAGTCACATTGTGACATCAGTAAATATCCAACCATCCATGTTTACACCATACTTCTCTTCACTATCATGAATTCATCTTATATGGAAACTTTTGCGAATATGCAGACTTTCCCTATTGCAACTTACTTTTCATGTGAAAAATGGCTTTTTAGTGACATTAACTGTCTGCTGCAGAGAGGGAGAAATATGCGAAGAAGAAAAGATTAAACTTAGAGTATCACAAAAGTAGTGATTATATCTCACCTGGATTATTTTTTTAAAAAAATTACAAACTTCCATGAAAAGCTACTAATGTCTACTAGCTATCAACCTATAATTTAATGTAGGAGAATAATCCTGCATATTTTTTACCTGTTCTCAGACAATTAGAGCAGAAAAATAATATGCTTTGCACATTACTTCAAAGGAAGAGAGAATTTTAAAGTTATTCTAATATGTGTAAGGTTTTTGTATTTATTTAATTACAAGGTTACTATGAATGTGTGTGAGAAATAATAGTCTGTCTTTCATTCTTCAACAGTCTATAGCTTCTCTGGCTTCCCACACTTCAGTTAAATCTTAATGAAAAACATCACGAGAAATCTGGTGGAGAAATTCAAAAAGCTATTGCACTGACTTCTACTGTAGGTTATCTTAAATATCAGAGAAAGTGTGCTGTACACCTAAATATTCCTCAATACCAGCTCATGGGGAATTCAGATTTGTTTATATTTTCATATTTTAGTTATATATTAATTGCAGAGTTTAGAACACTGGTGAACAAAACTTTAATACAGCACAGCAAATTTCTTCTTGTTACATAGTTGGCAAATTGCATGTTGAACCTTTTTTAAAAAAACTTTTTTCTGTGCTTTTGCAACTTGACCCTGAAGTTGCCAAGAATGCTTAAATACCTAGAATGCTAAGAATGTAGTTGTCCATAGCCTACTTTTAGTAATGGTTTAATATATTATTTTTCAGTTGTATATAGCATAATCCTTTATTTACCAAGGGATACTTATATCATCTCTGTACAAATTATAATGATATGTGGGAATGACCTGGGAGACAGCTTGGGGGGGGGGGGGGGGGACCACAGCCACTGGAACAATCAGATAAGAGGTAACTTACCTTGTGACAAGAAGGTGGGGATGGCAAACATATCAGAAAGCGATCCTTCCTAGTTTCCTTGGCTATAAAGGCAACATGGAAGCAATGTACTTTCAGACTTGCAAGATTTGTTAATGTAACCTTAACAGTGAAACACAGTTGGTTCATCTGGGCATGGTTCTAATCTGAACTACCTCACAAGGCTGTCAAGGCTGAATTTTTCATCCATTTGCTACTTCTTTGATTCCTTCCAAAGAAAATCCTGGGAATTCAGGCTATTAACATCCACTCTTCACACACAGAATAATTAAAACTGAAACTGACCCACTAACAATAGCCATAATTGCTGCTACTGTGTTTCCTCGCAAAAAAGACCTATCCCCAAAATAAGCCCTGAGTTTATTTTTAAAAGTGCACCCAATAATAAGCCTTATCCCCAAAATAAGCCCTAATTAAGAGCCCGCCTACTCCAGGGTATATGGGGTGAGATGAAGGGCATGGATCAAAATTAAGCTAGGGTGGGTATGGGTGGTTGGAGCTGGGCTACTTCTTACCTTTGGACAGTTGCTGCCAGGCCTCGTACACCCTGACACCTTGCTACAGGTGTTCTACAGCTGACAAGGCTTTCCTGACAACATCTGGAACAGAGCTCTGGATTGATCTGGAGCTCTGGTATCAGCTTTAGAGGCCTTCAAGAAAGCCTTGCTGGCTGCAGAAGAAGTTCCTGAAGGCCTCTGACAGCAAAAAGGAGGTGGGGAAGATGCACACAAATGAGGTAAGTCAGTGGAAGACATCCCCCCAAAATGTGCCTTTTTTGGTGGCAAAAAAATAAATAAATAAGACTGGGTCTTATTTTTGGGGAAACATGGTAGTAAAATGTTTTAGTCCACTTCAGTTCAGTAAGACGTTGAAAAGCACAGAACAATAAGTAGCTGAGTACTTACCTTTGACCTGAGAAGTATTTGAAGGCACTCCACTTGAAAGCAATATGAATTTCCTCAAGAGGAAAATGAGGAAGGAAAGTGAGAAAGAATATGTCTTTTTAAATAAGGAAAGCACCGTGAAAAGCATGAATAAATAATACCAAATAGAGATGTGAATAACATTAATTAGCTTCAAAATTGAATGAGTGCCTATTGCAAAAGTGCTCTCCTGTCAACTCTTATTATATGGAGACCTTGTGCTTTTTAGAGCATTCCCTATGCTTTACAGTAGTACTGTAGCACTGGTACTTGAAACTTTTCATTGCAGCTGCATCTTTTTAAAAATGAAATCTTTTAATGACCTCTAATTTTTTTAAAAAATTACAATTTGCTATTAAAAACAAATAAGTAGACATAAATCAAACAAAAGGTGGTAATTAATAAAAATTCAGGAATATATTTTAGATCCATTAGCTACCTTAATCCTTTGATTCTCAAAATGGCATATCCTAGAATAGATATTCTGCTATTATACAGCTGATATATCAGTGGTTCCTGCTTGGGGGCTAGAAATTCAAGTCTATAGTAAATCTTAGCACTTTGTTCATACAACTTCCTAATCCATGGCTAGCCTATGATTTATGGAATTAACCCAATTGTCTAGATTTGCATAATACTCAACTATATATTAATCAACCTACCACAGTCCATTTGTCATCCAAATCCAGCTATTGGCATAAAGGAGAATTATACCTTTATAAGAATCTATAAAATACTTTTGATTTTTCTTATCCATTGTTGTTTTGAAGAGAAAGATGAGTAAAAAACAAAGATTCTTAATCTTTATTGTTAAGGTAATGTACAGGGCCTACGAGACTGAAACTATCAAGTATAAATTCCTTTCTATATTTTAAGCTTTAAAAATCTTAGATAAAATGGAGGACTTAGTCTCTAACATTGGACAGGCAAACCTATTAAGGCCGTGTAACCTCTTATTAAAACTATACGTATCATTCAGTAACATCAGTCATGATATCCTATAGCAACTATAAGGATTGCAATAAGAGAATCACTTTACGATGATTCTGCCTTAACCTTAATGGACGCTTCCAGTTTGGTAGTCATAAAGTTGTGATGTTATTGAACATTTATATGAAATTGCTGTGAAAGGTTTACCCATAGATTCATGGGGAGGAGTCATCAGTATAGTGTATGCCAACTTGGGCTGAGTCAGACATGCCATAGGAATCCTGACTAATGCCTGTAGAAATGTTAGTGGGAATGGGTGAGGCAAAACAATCTCAGATTCAGTTCTGTCGTGACAGAATTGCTCTCATCTTTAATCTGCTGGACGGTGCAAAATCTGCATATTCATGAGATAAGAATAATGGTGGTTCACTTGCCATTTAAAATCATTGTACTCTTATGGCACTTGCCTGGCATGTCATTACTGGAAGTTTTGTTGCTGTTGTTGTAAAAAATAAAGAAATAAAGCCCCAATAAACCAAATTATGCTGGATGATATATATGCTCTAAAGAAGCTGGGGATTTAAATATGTGAAGTGAAAGAAAAATGTTTTTTGTTTTCTTTGGTTTAGATCTAAAAAAAGGAATGATAAATGCTCACTGGGAAACCGAACAAAAAGGATGGATGGAAGGAAACTTCTTATAGGGAGATTGCAATAATAGATTTTCCTTATGATTCATTTAAAGGACAAAGGAGTCAAATATCAGAGTCCCAGTGGATTCACTTAGGCCAGGGGTGGCGAACAAGTTCGACAAAAAGAGCCAAAATTTTAAACTGTGAGAGTCAGAGAGCCACACCACGCAGTGACCTGCCAAAACAGACAAACACTCACACAAAAGCATATAATTTTAACAATAATATATTAAACACATAATATAACATGCTCAGTCAGGTGTTTATTGTTATAAATTTTGTTATAAAGGGAGCAAACTCTTCCAGCCAGCTGCTAAAGACAAGAGGAAACCAAAATCAAAGCAGAAAGTAGAGAAACAGTGTGGAAGTAAGGAGCACAGTGTGGGCTGCCCCAGAACACCCAGCACAGGCCATGCACAGTGGTTCTTCACAGGGACTGAAAATCCTACTCGGATTTTGGCAGGAAGGATTTTCAGCTTCTAAGCAAAGAGGCAGGAGTACAGTAAAGAAAGTAGTACAGAATGTTTCAGCAGGATGGGACAGGCTGCCCACAAGTGTCTCTCCGTTCAGGGACTGAAAATCCTGCTTGGATTTCATCAGACAGAATTTTCAAGTCCTGAGCAGATCCTTCCAGATCACTCCCACTACCCAGAAGACACCCTACTTTCCTTATGTGGATCTCTGTCCACCTAACAACCTACAAGATTACTTGATGACCACAACCAGGAATGCCACACTTGCAGTCATTAAACAAAGCAGTCACATATCTCGCTTAATGACTGCTTTGCTCAGTGACGAGATTGTGATTGTAAATCGAGTACAACCTATACATGGGTTGTAATATTATCTTCCTTTAACCTAATATATGTATTATAATATATATATGAGTTTGGATTATCTTTGATATCTATTACAATTACAGGCTGTGAGAAAAACACTCGTAGAATTTTGGGAAATATACAAACCATGGAAATTCAATTAAATGTTTTCTCCTATTTAAAACTCTGCTGCTCCTGAACCCAGAGCTTTAATATGCAACCATTATTATTAATTTGAGCAATCATTAGAACCTCACCGGAATCCTGCAGCAACTGTGCTAGACTTTGAAGCATTATTTTTTTGGGCGCAGCAGAGGGTGCTGTTGAGATAAACCCGGAAGTACGGTCGACGCGACGACGCTTGCCTGCGCTCCACCAGCTCGGCTGGGAACGGAAGCCGAGCTGGTGGAGCGCAGGCAAGCGTCGTCGCGTCGACCGTACTTCCGGGTTTAGCGCGCGATCCGAGCCACAGTATACTAAATAATGGTAAGAGGCAAAGAGCCTCATTTATTTTGGCCGTGAGCTGCATGCGGCTCACGAGCCGTGTGTTCGCCACCCCTGACTTAGGCCAAATGCATTACCAAGCTGCAGAGATACTTTCTTGTCTGCTGGTAGAGAAAGCAATAAGCTCGATGAAGTCTTGAAGATGGGTGTAGTGGGAGACATATGGAGAGAGGCCTTCAGAAAACTTTGTCCACATGGTCTCATCCCAAAGCCTACTACATGTATCACCTCATGATTGGTCTACAACAAACTTCAAAAGAGTTATACAGAAAATCCATTTTTCCTCCTGGTGGCCTTCCCCTCCCACAGATTATGGCTGCTTTTATCCTTTTATCCATAGACCTATGGTGTCTGCAGCTCACAGAGAGCACCTTCATCTGTTCCATGCTAAGCTTGAGTTAACCCACAAGACACCCCTGAGAATAACAGCTGATCAGAGCTCTCTCCCAGCTAAATTTATTGCTTTCTTTTTTAAAAAATATTTTTTTTATTTTCAAACAAACACAAGCACACAACACATATAACATAAAAGCTTCTTCAACTACATACAGTGTGTCGATTGGTTACAAGATCTTTCTGCGTCCTTTCCATAGTCATCACTTGAATTTTATCAAAATTCACATATTATCAATCAAGATATCTATTGTTATTATGCTTCCTTTGTTTGATTATCACTATTGTATCTCCATTTTAGACAAGGTATTCTAAATATATAACCATTAATATTATAATGATTCATTATATCATCTTCAATATATCCAATAATAAAGAGTTATTTTTATCCTATTCTAAGTTATTCTATTATTTTAGCATTGATAACATTCTCTAATAATTTTCAATTCCATGTTTTTCCCATTATTAGTATCATCAATCTAATATACATGTATGCAAATTGTTATAATTATTAAACATCCATTAAGCCTAGCTGTTATCACATCCTTTCAACATAAGGCATATTAAATTTGAAGTAAATTTATATTATAACATTTCATTACATCATCCTGAAATCATCCAATGATATTACCTCTTTATATTCTATTCTATATAGAATTGTTTATCTTTTATAAAAAGGCTTTTCAACATCATCTCCATGATCCTCACTTACAATATTGTATAAAATTTCATATTATCAATCTAGTATATATCAATGCTTTGTTATCATTATTAATCATTTATTTGACTATAGCTATTATTACATTGTACATAGCACTCAAAATTTAACTACATTTAACTAAATTTTATTATGACATTTCATTTCATCATCCTGTATCCTTCCAGAAATAGTGTAGTCCAATATCTCTTGCCATTTGTAAAGTCTGTATTCTAGGTATTTTCTTGGTAAGTCTTATGTGGATTCTCTTATTGTTTTCTATCCTGCTTCTAGCACTCCCTGAATTCATAAGCAGAAAAAAAAAGGGAAAACCCCAACTCCTCCCTCTTCCCACGTAGGATCCTTGAATTTGTTCCCCTATGTTTATGTGCATTTGTCTGGCACTTATAACAGGGAGACATTTGAGAATTATGGTTCCTTTGCTTCATAGTGGCATATCAGCATTGCTGATGAGCTTCAATTTCCCTATAAAGCCTGTGAGAGTTTCATGCTTGCTGGTTTTTCTAGTGTTTTCATACCATCCAAGAGCTTTTATTTTCTATGCTTGGCTTAGGAAAAGTTGAGTTGGGGCATTGAGACATGCATGCAGTCCAGATAAAAAAATGGATTCTTAAGGTATTGAAAAAATGGACATTCACCCTTAGCAAAGGCAAGAAAAATTATTTGTAAAAGGAAATGAAGATATTAGATGTTTGAGAATATACTTTATATACAGCAGTTACAATAGATACAAACTCAAGATAAACCACTCCAAACTTGATTGCAGAAAATTCAACTTTAGCAACAGAGTGGTCAATGCCTGGAATACACTACCTGACTCTGTTCTTACATTCCCATAATTTTAACCTAAGACTGTCTACTATTGACCTCACCCCATTCCTGAGAGGTCTGTAAAGGGCATGCATAAGCATACCAGCATGCCTACTGTCCCTGTCCTACTGTCTCCATTTATTCGTAGCCATTTACTGTATTCATATTTATGTTTATACTTGTACAAGTTATCTTTTACAAACTAAAGTTTGACAAACTAAAATTAAAAAAAAATGCAGAAGACCCACTCAATCGTGTAAGACCCATTTAGCCTAGTTTAGCTTTTACGTGTGATTCTGTGATTGCCATTTCAAGGCTAGGAAGGAATTTTGCAATAGCTTCCAAATTGTCTTAACATTCTTAGCACTGTCCTTTAATTGGTAAAAGATACTGGTACATAATTAGATGGGTGGAATGAGATCTGTGCCTAAAGAAGAAGAAAAGGCCAGGATTAGACATTTGGGAATCAATTAGGGGCTTGTTAGTGAGAAATCAGAATATGTTGGCCAATTGAGGAATTAATACAGGGCTTCCAAAATCAAAAGGTCATGCTTGACCTTACTCTGAAGAACTATATGCATTGTGATGATTCAGACATGTTCCTTGAAACAGTCCCCCCCCAAAAAAGGGAAACCACTGACATAGTATCTAGATTGTCCCTTAGTATCTCTAAAATTAACCTGAATATTCAAGTTTAATTTCTCCCCCCCCCCCTGCTTTTCTACCCATTTAATTCTCTTCATAAAATTTCTTTATACTTTGCCAGGAAGATGATAAACACTTAACTTGTATTCAAATATTTGAAATATGTGGGATATTTCACGGTAAGACAAATGCTTAAAAACGAATGATTGTAAAAGAACTGCAGTAGACATACCCTGGAACAGGCTCCCCAAAAATATTGCTTCAGAATGAAAAAAAAAACCTTTGGTGACTAAAATTATATTCAGTGTGAAATCACTTATCATAGGAAACCCAGGCTACATCCACAAGTTCTGTATTTTCTGTAACTTCAAAATGAATTGCTAAAGTTAATTTAGTAAGGTTAACTGTTAGGGAACATCATAACAGAGAATGAGTATCTACTGTTTGAAACACTATATTAAATCACATTTGGTTATACTATACTTAACAATTATCATTTCAATAATAATAACAACAACTAACTCTTAACTATTATATGATTAACTATTGTGCTGAAGTGCTTGGCTTAAATTAATTGAATCAATGATTTTGATATATATTACATCTCATAAGAAGCTGAACATTTAGAATAAACTTGTTTTCTGCAAATATCAATGGAAAGTGATTATTTTCTTATAATGAACATAGGCTTCTTGAGAAAATACAAGTACTGAAGACTATGAAAAGTCAATATCTAAATATTTAGCCAAATTAAATATTTCTGATACTGCACAAAACTTTATGCTTCTTTTAGATTTTACTGATAGCAACAGGGGTGAAATTCCACTGGATTGGACTGGCTCGGGCGAACCTGTAGGGACAATTGTAATCAGTTCGCTGAACTGGTAAAAATAATCCCTGGTTGGCCCTGTCCATGCCTGCCCAGTCGCCTGGTCGCCGCTCATCTCTTCCAGCCACTCAACACGCCCACCCAATCCAAATGTTATTCTCTCCATTGACAGAAGAGCTGCTGCAGCCTGTCCCTTTAAAGTAGTTCCTGGGAGGGAGGGGACCGGGGGGGACAATAAAGGGAGCAACAGCTCCACTGTGAATGAAGGGAGAAAAGTTTGGATTCTCTCTGAAGCATTTAACCTTGAATTCTGCGGCAGAAAGAATCCAAACTTTTCTCCCTCCATTCACAGTGGAGCAGCGCAGCCTGTCCCTTTAAGGTTCGACCCCCAGGAGGGAGGAGACCAGGAGGGGACCATAAAGGAAGCAGCAGCTCTGTTGTGAATGGAGGGAGAAAAGATCAGCTTCTCTCTGCCACAGCATTCACTATGAGCCTCTTTCGTTCTCATACACACATTTTTTCCTACTAGGTTCTGTGGGTGTGGCTTGGTGGGGGGTCATGTGACTGAATGGGCATGGCCGTGAGTGACATCAAGTTGGCCACACCCACTCAGTCACAGGAAACCCCCCCCCCCCTGAGCCATGCCCACAGAACCGGTAGGGGGGAAAATTGAATGTCATCCCTGGATGGCAAGTATAATAGACAGCAATTGTGAAATGGCAATTTAGGAAGCATTAAATAATTAATAAAATGCAGTTTGACTTCAATAGTTTCACTTTCCAAAATTGTGAAGGTATTATTTGGCTTTATCTATTATTTCTTTTTATATCGTCCCCTATCTCCTAAAACAAAGCATAAACCGAATAATCCAAAATTCCATCTACAAAATAATGGATTATATATTAATTCCAAAAAGGGTTAAAGTTCCAAACTTGAGCTCAGTTAAAGAAGAACAGAGTCTAATTTAACAACGGTCAAAGCCTAGAAGCCTGAGATTTCTCCTCAGTTGCTATTTATTAAAGCTGTAAGGCCTTCTATAGCAGAAAGAAAGGATAAATCCTTATATGATTTTTGTATGGACCTCAAAAAGTGTCTTACATATTTTTCCCCAGATACCCTTCAAGTTATTCATTGTAGCCGCTTTGCTGGATTTCTGTCTTATGTTTTCAAACTATTTATGTATATGCTGTGATAAATGTAAAAACTAAGTGAACATTGATGTTTGCTTAAGAATTATATTAAGAAGCATCAGCAACATGTTTTCAATCAAATTGTATTTAATTCTCTCTGAAACAAATCAGAAACAACACAAAATTGTAAGCAAAATTATATTTATATTGTGATATTTAAATGTATGCTGCTGCTTTTTGTCCTTAGCAGGAAGGAATCAGAGTGCAGTGCCAGCTTTCTTAAAAATACAGAATAATAAAGTTAGAAAAGGTCATTTAGACCATCAAGTCCAAGCACTGTTTAGTGCAGGAGTCCAAATTAAACATCCCTTACAGATATGAGGTGGGCCTCCATATGAAGAAATGAAGGGAACCAATTACTCCTGGATATTTGGTTTTACTGTCAACTACTACTATATTTAGTCTGGGATTCCCCCTCCCTTACTATTCCATCTTATCTGTAAACTAAATCTATTATCTGCTGCCTGTATTATAAAACATTGGCAAATAGTTTTAAACATCTGTGACATCCTAAATAATAACCGCATTCATACCCACCTCAGCCTTATTATCTCAAGATTTATTGTATGGATCAGTCATTTCCATCTCTTCATTACCAGATATTCATAATTATAGCTTCATAATTATAGCTTCACAAAGAAGAGGGAGTCAAACTATTCTCCAAGGCACCTGAGGGTAGAACAAGAAGCAATGGGTGGAAACTAATCAAGGAGAGAAGCAACTTAGAACTGAGGAGAAATTTCCTGACAGTTAGAACAATCAATCAGTGGAACAGCTTGCCTCCAGAAGTTGTGAATGCCCCAACACTGGAAGTCTTTAAGAAGATGTTGGATAGCTATTTGTCTGAAACAGTATAGGGTTTCCTGCCTAGGCAGGGGGTTGGACTAGAAGACCTCCAAGGTCCCTTCCAACTCTACTATTGTATTGTATTGTATTGTATTGTATTGTATTGTATTGTATTGTATCATTGATGCTTCAAGTCCTTGTAAGCTTATCCTTGTGCCAGCTTTTCAGGGGTAATTTCCATTTTGTCAGCATAAGACTGTTATCCATTCACCAACCTTTACCCTTCTTTTAAGTATGTTAATAAACATTAAATTACCATTGTCACTTGGTGTTAATCCAACAACAAAAGCTAACCCTTCCTTCTCCATCCGTCTATCCGTCCACCCACTCATCCATCCATCCATCCATCCATCCATCCATCCATCCATCCATCCATCCAATTATTTACAAAAAGGATCTCTCTCTCTCTCTCTCTCTCTCTCTCTCTCTCTCTCTCTCACACACACATTTTAATGCACGAGGTTTTTTTGTTTTTTAAAAATGTGATTGTTGTGATTGGTTTAATATTCCAAAAGGAGAGCTGTTCTATATAATCATAAAGCTCCAGGCTATAAAGGCCAGAGTATGGCATTATATAATTTATTCCTTTTATATTGTGTAGCTATAAAGACTGTGGGAATTCTCATATTAAGCTGAATTAGACACTAGGTAAAGCCATTTTTCAAGTAGATTGGTAATGTCTGTGATAACTAATAAGCAGCTACACGGGTAAGAGAATGAGCCACAGCTAGAGGGCTTCTGTGAGAAGAGGACTGAGACCTCCAACCTTCACACTCTAATTCAGACCTGCTGCTACAGTTTGGTATTTCTTTGAATAATTCTCTCAGATATTGGAACAGTGCTATCATGTCTCCCCTAGTCCTTCTTTCTCTTAAGCTAGATATACCTAGTTCCTGCAACCGTTCTTCATATGTTTTAGTCTCCAGTCCCCTAATCATCTTTGTTGCTCTTCTCTGCACTCTTTCTAGAGTCTCCACATCTTTTTTACATCGTGGCTGAATGAAGAACTGAATGCAGTATTCCAAGTGTGGCCTTACCAAGGCATTATAAAGTGGTATTAACACTTCACGTGATCTTGATTCTATCCCTCTGTTGATGCAGCCTAGAACTGTGTTGGCTTTTTTGGCAGCTGCTGCACACAGCTGGCTCATATTTAAATGGTTGTCCACTAGGACTCCAAGATCCCTTTCACAGTTACTACTACTGATACCTTGCTCAGTAGTAGTAACTGTGAAAGGGATCTTGGAGTCCTAGTGGACAACCATTTAAATATGGTAATATTTAAATGGTTGTCTTAAATATTTATTTAAGATAAATATTTTAAATTTATCTTAAATAAATATTTAAATATTTAATATTTAAATATTAAATATAAGATGCTGTTTTATAACTTCCTTTTTTCTGTCTCTGCTTCTGAAGTTCTTGTTCTACATAGGTAGTCCTTGGCAACAGTTCATTTAATGACCGTTTGAAATTACAACAGCACTGAAAGAAGTGACATGATAGTTTTTCACAGTTATGACCTTTGTAGCAGCCACACAATCATATAATCAAAATTCAGATTCTTGCCAACTGGTTCATACTTATGACCATTGCAGCAACCCGGGGTCATGTGACCCTCTTTTGCAACTTTCTAACAAGCAAAGCCAATGAGAAACCAGATTCACTCTGAAACAAGTTACTAACGTATCAATTGCAGTGGTTCACTTAACAACTTGGGCAAGAAATGTTGTAAAATGGGGGGGGGATCACTTAATGTCTCACTTAACAACAGAAAATTGTGGTCATAAGTCGAAGACTATGCTGATGTCTAGATGACAGATGCTGAAGATGAAATTTATTTCGTTTCTTGAAATCAAAATATATTACCTCTACTGGATTCCATATTTCCACAATTTATTATGCAATGCACTTGGTTAAAAATGAAGTAATATAGCAAGACTTCTTGACATATCCATGCTGACTTTTGGCATTTAAGTATAAATATAATCTTTATTGTTGTTGTACTTAAATACAACGAAATTGGTATTTCTCGCATTGCTTTCAAGATACTTACATGCAGATTACTGATGTAAATTATTCTCTGATGTTATGACAGATTGACTAGTTTGTACTCCCTAGATCTTCTTTTTTCTCTGTTTTGAAGATAAAAATAACATATATTTACTTCCATTTTTGGCATTGTACCAATTCTTGAAGATTTGTATAAGATATCATATAAAAGAGTCTTGAATTCATTTAAAGAAACAAGATGAAGTCTTGTTAGTCCTTGCTAGCAGAGTTGAGTTTTCCCCCCTTCTTTCTCAGTAATGTTATTTCAGTCAAAGTAATTATTCATTGTTTTCTTTATTTATTGTAACTCAGTTGTTTTCAACACTATTGCCAGTTCAGTCTGAGTAGGTATGAATACTTTTAATATACACTGCCATTTCTGTTCCCTTTCTATTCTTCTGCTTTTTTTTTTTGAATGAATTGTGTTGTCCAATTGTTATATTGTTCCACCAGGTCTCTGTTATACATGTGAAATTATAGTTGCTTCCTGTATAATTAATTCAAGCTCATCTTCTTCTTTTTTCATACTCAAAGCATTAGTATACAAATGAAGGCCAAAACGTTCAAGAGCCAATAAATATTTTTCCAGTGTATTCCATTGATGATAGCCACTGAATGATTTAATACTTCTGTGATATTCCTTCCTCACTGTATAAAGCAAAGCCTTTCAAGTCAACTATTTTTCGATAAGGCTGATCTTAAAATGCTCGTATTCGAACTTAGGATCTTCAGCCACAGATTTTTACCGTCTTTGTGACGAGCAGGCATCACCAAGAAAATTCATTATTGAAATATAAACCTTGATTTAATGAACTGTTTATGAATAGCCCGTGAAAAGCTATTTTGCATAATTATGCAATTAATGTTTTTACATAACTTGCATAATTTTGTAATGTAAGAATCTTAATAAAATCATACAAAACACATAAATCAACACAAATAAAGATATTAGTTGTGCTATAACACAAATACTGTAAATTACAACACTTGTCTAAATTGCTTAAGAAAACACAGGACACACTGTGGATGTTTAGAGAATGAAAGTTTTGTCATTTTGAGATTCTTGGTGCTTTTTAGGCTGATTTTTTTATTCTGTTTCTTTAGCTGATTAGTGAGCCCTTTTCCTGGTTTATGATCTCACTATTGACTAATATACAATACAATACAATAGCAGAGTTGGAAGGGACCTTGGAGGTCTTCTAGTCCAACCCTCTGCCTAGGCAGGAAACCCTATACTGTTTCAGACAAATAGCTATCCAACATCTTCTTAAAGACTTCCAGTGTTGGGGCATTCACAACTTCTGGAGGCAAGCTGTTCCACTGATTAATTGTTCTAACTGTCAGGAAATTTCTCCTCAGTTCTAAGTTGCTTCTCTCCTTGATTAGTTTCCACCAATTGCTTCTTGTTCTACCCTCAGGTGCCTTGGAAAATAGTTTGACTCCCTCCTCTTTGTATGCAGTACATCATTATTATATGACTTGCATTTTTAAAAAAGTACACCCTACTTCAAAATATTTTATTTCTCAAAAATAGCATTCAAATCTTTAGACTAGACTAGACTGGACTGGACTGGACTGGACTGGACTAGACTAGACTGGACTGGACAACTGGAATAACTTTATTGTCACTTTGAATGTACACTAATTGGCATACATTAAAATGAAATTTCCTTGCAAACAGCTCTCAAAAGGTAACGACCTCCAATACACTTCAAAATAACATCTAATAGCTCTTCACTGAGATCTTCATTAAGGAAACTACTAATTTCACCCTTCAAATTGACCTCACCTATCATTTATGATACCGAATGTTGCACATTTCAGTTGAATTAGTGCTTGAGAATTACCAGGAAATATGGAGTATCTCTGATACAGTGGTTCTTGGAATTTAATACTAGAACATTTCATTACCTACTGAAGCCATTAATTGAATCTGGAACTTTGCATGCAAAATGTTCTTTGCCAATAAGCTACAGCTTTTCACAGTGCGTAGAGCCAGTTTTTACAGTGAATACCTAGAATGCATTTTTTGGAAAATTCACAAGTGAACTGTGCAGTTTTATGCTTTTCTCTCTATTGCCACAGAAAAGACCCAGGACTGCTTACAGTCCTGTTGGGACTTGTCTGGACTGAAATTGCTTTGACAATCTATGTTTATTAAGGGATTTTTACTGGAAACTTTCATTACAGCCTCTCAATTTCTACTGGGGATTAAAGATCATTTATATTCCTTGCAATAGGTACTCTATGGACTTCATGATCAGAGCCTTGAGACTCACTGATGACAGAGATAAGCTGTCCAGATTCTTAGTCACAGCTGCAGCAGCAAACCCCTTTAACTGGGCTTACTTTTAATGTCTCAGAGCCCTGCTGAGCCTGTGGAAATCAGAGTGTAATAATAGCATCTGCAGCCATTTAGCTTCTCCTTTTGTGATTTCCATCATTATCATGCTGTTTGCAAACTTCAGCTAGAAAAGGGCTATGAAAGAGGAGAATTCGGAGAGATAAAGAACACAAAAAGTATGTCAAATTCCATTGTAAAGTTGTGCTAATGGATTCTTATCTAGCAAATGAAATGCCATGACAATCCACACAATCTTGAGCAATGTTGTATTTTGATTGATACTGGAAAGATGCAGAATTGGAGCTCTTACTAATCCATTGCATGCATTTAGAGGAAACAAAGGAATATTATCAACCATATGAACAAAAAGAGATGGATGTTTAGGTACAGATATACAAATAGAAGGAGTTGGAAAGGGTTTTTTACAGGCTGTTGCAGTCTAGAGTAGAGTAGGGTAGGGTAGGGTAGGGTAGGATAGGATAGGATAGGAAGGATAGGATAGAATAACAGAGTTGAAAAGGACCTTGGAAATCTTCTAGTCCAACCCCCCCCGTTTAGGCAGGAAACTCTATACCAGGGGTATCAAACTCATCATGTGCTGGCTCTGTCCCTGCCCGGTTTAGCAAAGGGGGAGAAGTCCCAATACGTCACGTGACAATGCCATGACACCCCTGCCCTATACCATTTCAGACAAATGGTTAGCCAATCTCTTCTTAAAAACTTCCAGTATTGGCTGGATGACCTCCGGTCCCTGAAGGTGACGGACGTGCGTGTCCGCTGCTCGCTCTTTCGGTGGGCTCCCCTTAAGTTTGGGGGGAGCACAGGGCGCCTTGGAGGGGTGCCATGCCCCAGGAGCTGGGAAGCATGGGGTGTGTGCAGCGGCGCTGCATGCTGCTGCGCATCTTCGCCGAGTGGAGCCTGGAAGGAAACAATTAATTAGAAGGATACAGCTGAAGTGCGGTGAGGTGGGAAATCTTCCCAAGGTTTTTACCGTTTTATTCAATTAATGAACTGCAGTTTTTTTAGAACTTTATTTCAACCTTTGGAAGAGTTAAGATTGGACGGGGGAAATTCCACCCCCCTCGGAAAAGCGGCACTTGCAAAATCTCTCCCTCTCATAGGAGAGAGCGAGAGTTTAAAAAAACCTTACTTTCACTTCCTCTAAACAATGGAAGAATAATTTTTTGACCACAATTGCGAGAGAAAGGATGGTTGAACTGACTCTTCCTTAAACTATGTATGGGAACTTTGGACTTGTTATTTCCTGACCACCTGTAAAGGCTGACCCAAGATGACCAACTTCCTCCTTCTTCTTTGTCTTTATGAATGAAATCCCTCCCTTGAGTGTACTGGTGCCTGCAGGGAGCAGCAGGCACCCTTCCGGTATGGTGCTTCTGAGGGCCCACATGCCCACCCCCGTTCCTGAGCTGTATTAGACCCAACCTGGCTATTTGCGTACATGCATGCCGCGTACGGCGCCTGTGTGACACTCCGCCGAGTAGCTGGAGCATTGTGGGCAGTGGGTGTGCCTGCGTGCACAGTGCGTGTGCACATGGTGGACACCCAGTCCTAGTGTAGCATGCCGGTTGAGATGAGACCCAGAACTCACCACTGGTCTTGATTCACAAGAAACTTTTTGTTGTTATTATGAACTGACATTGCTGTGGTGGTGCAGTGATTAGAATACAGTACAACAGGGTACTTCTGTTGATTGCCTGAAGTTTGGCAGTTCATGTCTCACTCGCTGAAGGTTGACTCAGCCTTCCATCCTTCCGAGGTCGATAAAATGAGGTGCCAGATTGTTAGGGGCAATATGCTAGCTCTCTACACTTAGAGGCAGCTGTAAAACACTGTGAAGCTATATATAAGTCTAATAGCTATTGCTATTGCTTATAAAATGAAGACTGCTTTTAGAAATTCTGGTAGTAATTACTTCATTGGTTCACTATTACAAATGGGTAGTTTTTAAAAAATACTTAAAGACATTCACATCATTCCACTAGTCTAATTATAAGAAAAATATTAAACGATGACAGAAGGAAAAAATAGTAAGTTCTATCCATACTGCTTTCTAAAGAAAAACCTGCAGGATCCACAATAGGGAAGGGTCATTAGAACCAACCAAAATAACACAAATGAGCTGGAAGTTGCCTAGAGCTCTTCCTCAGGCAAAATACTGCAGAGGAGAATATTAGAGAAGCAAAGCAGGCAACAAAAATTATGAAGTTTGGATACAATCTCAAGATGAAGATTTAAATCTGATTTGAATTCTGAATTATTACAGTGAAATAGAAAGAAAAACAGCATAGCAAAGCAAAATGCTTTAAACAGGGAAAACAATCTTTTTTCCCCTTATTTAAAGCATTCTGTTGCCTCAGAACCAAAAAAGGATAATTCTCTAAAACAGTTTTTCTCCTCATGCCCATTGCTGCTATAGGTGAGATTTTAGCTGTGGTAAAATCCATGACAGGGACACATACATTTAAAAAAAATCATAAAAATATATTATTTAGAAAAAGAGTTCATAGAACAAGAGTATATGTATTACATTGTATTTTTTTATAAAGAAGTTAAGCTATTTCCTTGTTATGTTTGTAATTACAAAACAG
Organism: Natrix helvetica; assembly: GCF_964273705.1. Taxonomy (NCBI): domain Eukaryota; kingdom Metazoa; phylum Chordata; class Lepidosauria; order Squamata; family Natricidae; genus Natrix; species Natrix helvetica. The sequence continues at coordinate 35,580,228 of NC_138550.1, read as the reverse complement.
TTTTTTTTAATACTGCCACATGTGGCAACCTTATGCTTGCTTTCTTCAAACCATTTGCTTTCTTCTCTCATCTGAGAACATATTTTTATAATTGGGATGAAAGGCCTATTATTTATCTTACTCTAAACTTACAAATGTATATGGATATTTTTTAAATATAAATAATTTACATATTGTCTGCTACCAAAAAAGTCATCTGGACCTTGGCATAATTTTATAATTAAAGTGTAGACCTAATGACCCATCCACCCCATCAGAACTGTGGCTCCCTCTCTCTTTCCACTTTTCCATCTGTGCTGAAGGAGAAAATAAATGGTCCATGCTTGATAATCAAAAGAACCACAAGGATGACTTCCTTTTGTTCTGAAAACAGCTGGGAAAGAAGATTGATGATGGCTGCCCTCAGGAGAATATTCTGCAGATGGAGCCACATAACCAAGCAATTGTATACTAATTAAGTTGACGTCACAGTCCTCCACATCTTTTGCAGAAGAGCTGAGTTTCAGAAAAATTCATCCCTGATGCTTAAGTCCATTTTTCTGCTCTCAACTGAGGATCACTTTAGGTTTACTTTTCTCATTAGATGCTACAATGAAAGTGTCTTCCTATTTCCGTTTACTAGTTCATTATATATGTCTTTTCTTTCACTATTTTTTTAACCTTATCATATATATTTACTTCAAAAAGTACAAGAACATCAAGAATGTAACACAATGATGTCAAACAGATAATAATTTAATTTTCCAAGCTATCCCCCCCCCCCCCAATTTATTGTATGTCAGACTTATGATCATTGTTGAAAAATAATTAAATCAGTTGGTAAACAAATGTTTCTGGCTGGTATCTTTCTACTTTTTTTAAAAAAACTGTGTCAGCAGTGTTGAATATAAGAAGCTTAACAAGGCTATGAGAGGAACTTTATTCTCTTAATACAAAGTGGCGTAGAGCTATAATTTAAACATGAAATTCTGGAAATCTGTCTAATAATCATGATATATCTGGTCACAATTAACTACTGACCACATCAACAAGTTTATATGTGCCAACTAATTCTATGCATATTGTGAAAATGTATATACTGTATTTTCCGGACCATAAGACGCACCTAGCATTTGGAAACGAAAACAAAGGGGGGGGGGAGATTTGCCTTTGCCTCCCAGAAATTTGCCTCCTTGAAATTGGTGGTTAGATCAGCCTCCCGGAATACTGCCTATCAGCTGTTTCAGGCTGTGGGAATCACTGCCCATTGCTGCCGCCACCTATTGCTGCCTCCGCATGTCCAGTTTTCAGCCCCATTTTTGGCCTCGGCATGCCCCATTTTCAGTCTCCTGTTTCAAGTGGTGGGGATTACCACCACCTATCCTCACCACCTATCTCTGCCACCTGGAACAGGCCAAAAATGTAGCATGTGGAGACTGAAAACAGAACCTACAGAGGTTGAAAATGGGGCACACAGAGATGCGGCGATGGGCAGCAATGGCGGTGATCCCCACAGCCTGGAACAACTGATAGGTGGTATTTCAGGAGGCCGATGCAACCACCAATCAGCTGCTCATGGTAAATCAGGCTGTGCTGAAGCTGACCAGGCTCTTTGCTGTTTGCTGCAAGGAGACAAATTGCTCCTTACAATTTTTGCAAGAAGCGGGGCTTCGGCAAATTAGCTCTATAAAACACACAGACATTTCCAACCACTTTTGGGCAGGAAAAAAGTGTGTCTTATACACCAAGAAATATGTTTAAGTTTACTCTCCTTTCAGATATTTTCTGTATGCAAATATAATTATGTACTAACTTAGTACCATAATTGGTATTTGAAGTGAATCTGGGAACACAATCCTGTTTTCCCTTTATGCATTATATCTCTATCCATAAAGATCATATCTGAGAAAGTGTTTTTAAGCTATGATGTACTTAATTTAAAATAACAATGGATTGGAATCAAATAACTCCCAGGTTTAAGTCTTAATGTGAGAGATAAACTGATGTTGGTCAATATAGAACCTGTCTTGACTTGTAGGTAGATTTGAAACATATAGCGAATTCTCTTATATATCTTCTCTTTGAGCCATATGAAGCTAGCAGAAAAGTTTCATTTCACTGACAGATAACAATATAATGAAAAATGAATAATGAATAACTTTTATGGCAGTAAAATGAAAACCCTTTGTCACATTGAAGCTAAGGTAAATGCAAGAACCTCACAACTCATCTGTGAGAGTTTCAAAAAGAAGGCAACTTCAGTGAACTGAAAAAAAATTCTTTTCTATCAAACTGGATGGTGGATGGTAAAAAGACTGGGGTTTTGATAACAAAATGGAAATGATTTGCCACTGTCTTCCTTTGGATTGGTTTGTCAAATGTATAGTCCAACTACAGCCACATGCTTCCCATTCAAATATTACTGAAGTCTGGTCCTGCTTAGCTTTTTGAGTTCAGCTAATTTGCTGTTACCATTTCTCTGGACACTGTATTAAAGATACATTTTTCACTATATAGATTGAAAGAGTTCATACAACATGCTAAAACAAGGTCCAAATTAATTCAATATTCATATAATATGTTAAGCCAAGTACTATACAGTACTTGACTATAAATCATTATATGATGATTTAATGTTCTGGTCTGCTCACCTACAGAGCTGACATGAGTCTGATTGTTCTGAATTCTCTCTACTTCATCCTCACCCTTCTGTCCCAATTAATCAGAAAGGTGTTACCTGAGTTACTCCAGAATATTATCTTATTTTAGGGTTTAAAAATGTTTCACCTTCTTTTGCCTAGATTACATTACTTGAAGATCCATCAAGGTCTTATTTCCCTTGTACAATTAATTGATTGCATGTTTCATACAATTTGCTAAGACAATAGCTGGGTTGCCACAATGTAGAATCTTATCCAATCCCATTTTAGGCTAACTTAGTGTATTCTGTGAACCTGGCTCACATTTATTCTCTAGCAGCCTGCTTACAATAGACTATATTTTCTAGATATTCTAGTTTAATCCCTTCCTTGTAATGCTTTAAATCAGAGGTGTCAAAGGCCCGTGGCCCAGATTCTGCATGGTGCTTAGGCCTGCCCTGCAAAGGATTGGCCCACGGTGTGTCTGCCAGTGAAAAGGGAGCTCGGGAAGGCTATGTGCGGCCCGCCAGGGCTCTGTTTTCTGCTGCGATGGCCTCCTGCAGACCTCTGCCAGTGAAAACAGGCTCTGTTTTCATTGGCAGAGGGCTGCAGGAGGCTGTCACAGCTGAAAATGGAGCCTTGATATGTGACATCAAGCAGGCCATGCCCACCCTGTCCATGCCCCGGCACCCCGAGGTGAAAACAACCCTGATACGTCCCTCAATGAAATCAAGTTTGACACCCTTGCTTTAAATGGACTATGAAGCACTAAATTGATGATCCTGAGTACTACTGAGAACTAGCTCTTTTAAAATTTATCTTAATGTCTCAAAAAGGTATTATTCCAAGGAGGATGATAAAATGAAATCTCGCTACATATTTTATTTACAAAAAAATATTGCAAACTTAATCTGGATTATGATCAAGCACACTTCCCAAACATTCCTTTAAAAAGCTTCCTTCAGGGGACTTAATGGAACTTCAGAGTAGTGGCATTTCCCCCCCTCAGATCTGCAGTTATGGGGCAAAGGTTAACTCCTTCTCCACAAAGTGTTATTAATCTTGATTAGTAGGAGATATCAGTATTAGCACAACCAGGCATAATTGCCTGCACATCAATGGTGGGTTTCTGCCAGAGTTATTGCCAGTTCGGTGTGTGCGTGTGCCTGACACGTGCTCTGTACACATGCACAGTTGCCTATAAATACAGTAGGTCTGTGCATGCGCAGAACATTAAAAATGTCAAAAAAACCGGACTTCCGGTTCTGGCGGCTGACGGTGACGGGCAAGTCCTTTGCCCGCTCCGGCTCCCCGGTGGGCTTCCCCACTCTTGGGGGGCACAGGATGCCCCGGAGAGGCGTCCTGCCGAAGGAGCGGCTTCGCGGGGGAACCTGGCATCAGCGGCGGCTGGTGGGGGCCCCCCCGCTTTGCTCTAGGCATCGGTGAGCAGTCTCGGAGGGCGCTTCGCGTCTCGCAACAGGCTGATCGGACGATGAATCAATAGAAGGAAGCAGCAGCGGTGTGGTGAGATGCTTCCCCCCTTCATTCGCTTTTTGGAATTAAAAGACTTTTCAGCATTCTTTAATTTTAATTTTCGGATTTCCTTGGAGGCGCGGCTGGAGGGAGGGGGATTTCCCCCCACCTTGGACAAGCGGCTTGAAATAATTCTGCTCTCAGCCCCAGGGGAAGGAGGAGGGGGGAGAGCCAACCAATGATGCCTCACCCCTGTAAAAGTGATTTTTCACTTAACTTAGCTCCATAATTTATGGATGATCTGAGAACTTTGTGAACTTTTTAAACTTTGTTATGTCTCTGAGCCCAAAGCTGGCAGGGCAAGATGGCACACTTCCGTTGTCTTCATGAACTCTGAAACCTGACTCCACCTTTAAAATTCAGGCTTCCGGTCTTTGTCTCCTTGCCACCCAGAAGAATCTCCTGTGGATTGTTACTTTTTGAACTCTCTGGGGGAAAATTTTTTTCTCTATTGCCAGACTGACTAGAGAAATTCTCCTCTGCCTGGTTCTTCTGCCTCTGGACTTATCTGGCTGCTCTGCTTCTCCAGCTGTCCATTCTCCATACTGACTGATCTCTTTATTTTATAAACTATGTCTCCTAAAAGACCACCCCCTGGAAAACCTGGCTTTGCTACTTTTGCCCCGACATCTGCAACATCTAGTCCTGCCACACAATCAAAGATCACAGACCTGATGCAACCTAAGAGCACAGAGATGGATTTGCAACAAATGCTGCAGCAACTTATACAGGGCCAGGAAGAAATCAAGAAACAATTAAAGGAACTGAAGGAAGAAATTAAAGAGAACCAAGTCCAAATTTACAAGAACTCACAGAGACTGGACCTTGTGGAGGGTGGGGTGGCGGAGGTGAGGGGGGGGGTTGAAGCGGTGCAGAGGGGAAACAAGGAACTTGATATCCAACAAATGAAAACAGAGTTTGAGAGAATGTCCTTTTATCTTAGATTTCAAAATGTTATAGAAGCAGATGGGGAAAATATAAGGGACATTATGACTAACATCTTGGCTGAATACATCCACAAGGAAAAACAACAGATGGAATGGGAGATAGATCTGGTTTATAGAGTGAACTCTGCTTATGCTAGAACACACAATGTACCCAGGGAGGTTCATATTAAATTCCTTAGAAAAAGCACAAGAGATGAAATTCTGGGTGTGCAAAGGGGGCAGGCACTAACATACTATGACAGGGAGATAACCATCCTGAAGCAGATCCCCAAGAAAATTAGGGAAAAAAGGAAAAGCTATTCGCAATTGGCGAATAAATTATACCAGAAAGGGGTGTGGTTTAGATGGTTGATGCCTGAAGGTATGCTGATATTCTGGGAGGAGACAAGAATTAGAATTAACACACCCATAGAGGCACAGGCCTTTATGGAAAAAAACAAAACAAACCTAGAAAAAACAGAAGATCCTACTACGGATATGCAGGACACGGGAGGGGCCGGAGCTCTTCCAGCGGGGGGAGAAGGGGCAATACCAAGAAAGCTCAGATCACAAAAATAAACAAGAAAATCTCATATTATAAAATGACCGAAAGTAGTAATGGAATTATATGTTGAATATATACTACAATGTGTAAACTGATGGAAAATATTAATAGAACTAACATGCTGATTATATATGACTATGTATCAATGTTTTATATCTAGATGTATTCTATGAGTTTGGAGGGGGGGGCGCCTGCCACACTTTGCAACTGCCAAAATTTGTATACCCTTCCATTTACCTTTTCCCCTATAAATGTTAAAAAACCCAATAAAATTCTTTTCAAAAAAAATGTCAAAAAAACATGCTGCGGTGACCGGGGAACCAGTTCAGGGGCGTGGTGAGCCTGCCATCCCTACCAGTTTGGCGACCCAGTCGCAATTTCCAATGCCAGTTTCCTGAACCGGTGCGAACCAGTAGCAACCCACCTCTGCTACATATATATATATATGTTACGGTGAAAGACCGAAATCTGGTGAATGTCGACATTCACCGGTGAAAGACCGAATATTTCATTACATTGTTTTACATTCGGACCTTCACCGGTGAATGTCGACATTCACATAGTCGCTTGGTGTATGTCCGAAAATACCCTTATCCTCGGCTCCTCGCTTCCTTTTAAGCGTCTTCTATTCGCGGAGTTTTTTTTTAAAAAACCTGCGATCCTTAAGAAGACGCTTAAAAGGAAGCGAGGAGCCGAGGTATTAGGGTAAGGGGATTAGGGTAAGGGTGTCGAGAGGATTACCCTTATCCTCTCGACACCCTTACCCTAATACCTCGGCTCCTCGCTTCCTTTTAAGCGTCTTCTTAAGGATCGCAGGTTTTTAAAAAAAAAACTCCGCGAATAGAAGACGCTTAAAAGGAAGCGAGGAGCCAAGGTATTAGGGTAAGGGGATTAGGGTAAGGGTGTCGAGAGGATTACCCTTATCCTCTCGACACCCTTACCCTAATCCCCTTACCCTAATACCTCGGCTCCTCGCTTCCTTTTAAGCGTCTTCTTAAGGATCGCAGGTTTTTTTTTAAAAAAACTCCACGAATAGAAGACGCTTAAAAGGAAGCGAGGAGCCGAGGTATTAGGGTAAGGGGATTAGGGTAAGGGTGTCGAGAGGATAAGGGTATTTTCGGACATACACCAAGCGACTATGTGAATGTCGACATTCACCGGTGAAGGTCCGAATGTAAAACAATGTAATGAAATATTCGGTCTTTCACTGGTGAATGTCGACATTCACCAGATTTCGGTCTTTCACCGTAATATATATATATATATTACGGTGAAAGACCGAAATCTGGTGAATGTCGACATTCATATATGTATGTATGTATTTGTGCTGATAAATAAATAAATTGGGCATTTGTGTTACAACCCCTGGTATGCCCAATTTATTTATTTATCAGCACAAATACAAATATATATATATATATGTGTGTGTATGTGTGTGTGTCTGTGTCACAACCCCTGGAATGCCCAAGGTATGCCCAACGTTGTGGCTGGCTGATGAGAGCTGAACAGCTTGAATTGGATCCATACTAGTCTCCCTTCATTTATTTATCAGCACAAATACAACACAAATATATATATATATATTTGTGGCTCATATGATATATATATCATATGTGGCTTTGCTCTTAAGCAAGATTTATACAAGAGAACTTCCTATCCCTAGTTTGAATTCATGATTGTACAGTTTCTAGTTTTAAATTCTCCCATAAAAAGCAGATTTCAGATCTAGTAGCTTTGGTCCTGGTAATGCAACCACAAATATGGTGTTAGTATTTTTTTAAATTTCACATCCTTGTAGATATGACAAGGTAGGAACATTGCATGGCTTTGAGCCACAGTGGCACAGTGGTTAGAGTGCAGTACTGCATACTATTTCTGCTGCCTTCCAGCTGCCTGTAATTTGGCTGTTCAAATCTTACCAGGCTCAAGGTTGACTCCGATTTCCATCCTTTTGATGGTGAGTAAAATGTGGACCCAAATTGTTGGGGGCAATATGCTGACTCTGTAAACCACTTAGAGAGGGCTATAAAGCTTTTGCTATGCTATTGCTACCACCAATAAAATGTTAAAGTGAAAGTTTACTTTGTTTTTTATCTAAATAGTAGCAAATAAAACCAATGTAAACAAATAATTAATTGAAATGAAGATTACAAAAGGTCTTTTCATATCTTGCTTTTGTCTTTCTAAATGCAGCTGCTTATTGTTAACACACAGCCTTCTATGTATGCTCCCTTTCAAACCAGATTCTTCCTATTATAAATTTTGTTTTCCTTCCTTTAGCTTACCTTCTCTTGTATACATTCATCAATGCCTGAATGTATTTTATCATTTCACATGAGACTTTAATCTAATCTATCTAGACTTTCCTCTAAAATGTTCCTAAGTGTTTTCTGGGCATATATTCACATCTAGCTTTGAAAAATAGTATTCTGTATGATCTAAAGGACATCAAATAGGCAGAAACGCAATGGATGAAAAAAAAGAGCCATTCTGGTTAATTGCCCACATAATTCTTTCTCGTCAAGTGCCTTATCCTTGGGAATAGTCAATTCCCAAAAAGCCCCCTTGGCTTGCACATACCAGTCAATCCACACAGGACTACAGCCTTGGAATAATTGTTGTTTCAGCAGATGTTTCCACTTTTGAGATAAAAGGTACTGTTATTCAACGTCTCTTTGTACAATAGTTTGTCTGTGTATGAATAGTTCCATGATTTCTTTTCAGAGTCCAGAGATCTTTGGCTGTTAGGATTACTTACACAAATTAATATCTATTGCAGCAACTTCACCTTGACTAACCTTTCAACATTTCCTCCCACACAACTTTCCTTATTCCGTGTATACACCATAGTTAAAGAGAACTTGCATTATGTTAGAAAAAGCAAGTCATCTTCATTATATTTAAGAACTCTAGGGCTGTGCTTCTAGATAGTCTGCCAGTTGGTGACTGTGTTACGAAGAAAAGAGCAGAGGGATTTTTACTGGATTATTTTTAAATTAAAATAGTCTCCAATGCTTTATTTCAGGTGGATTAATTAATGTACTGACTTGAGAAAAATACCAGGATGCTATGAGAAATTAATTTATTGGGAATCATTATTAACACAAGATGCTAAGCTGAAAGTTCTTAACAATGAACATTTGGTATCCAGTGAATACTTGGTTATTAAGAAAAAGCTATCTGTCTAAGTTATTAGATTCCCAACACAAATTAAACTTTTAGAACACCATCTTGATAAGAACAGATCAAAAAACCCCACCTTAGAAACAAATGGCAGTATCAAAATATTGCTTGTCCACAATCACTGGTGAAAGCATTCCAAAATATAATTCCTGAAAATGACAGTTACAGTAATGCATTAACTTGCAGAAATCAATTTCTGTTTAATTTTATCTATTTCAGGATACATTTCAGAATGTTATCTATGCTCAGTAACTATGAGTTGCCTTGTGATTTGCCTTTTGATTCAGTAACAAAAGAATTAAGAAATTACATTTCCATCAGAGATCCCTATGGCTGACACCCTGATGACATTCAGGAAACTATTAAAAACCTGGCTATTCTCCCAGATTCTGGGACAGAGTGAAGGTTGAGCTCCTGCTGATGTGTTTTCTTTTGTTATATATTGTTTACAGGTCTGTTCATTATTCTGTTTTTGGGGGGGCGGGGTGTTGTATTGTGAGAACAGTGAGAACAATCAACCAGTGGAACATCTTGACTTCAGAAGTTGTGGGAGCTTCATCACTAGAAGCTTTCAAGAAGAGACTGGATTTCCTTCTGTCCAAAATGGTGTATGGTCTGCTTGGGCAAGGGGTTGGACTAGGTCCCTTCCAAGTCTATTAATCTGTATCTCTGTATCTATATTGTTTACTTTTAATGGTTATCTGCCCAGAGTTACTGGGAGATGGATGCCTTGTAAATTGTGTATTTATACCCACCTTTATATTTTTTATAAATAACATAAAGCTGTGAACATATCCATTATCCTTCTCCTATTTCCCCTCACAATAACAACAACCCTGTGGAATGAGTTGGGCTACAAATTATTGGCCCAAGGTCATCCAACTGGCTTTCATGGCTAAGGCAGAACAACTATGTATCTATAAATAAATAAATGTATACTTTAAAGAAGATAGAGTCAATTTAGGACAATAAAAGAGGGATTGTATAATCCATTTCCCATTCGTCTACTGGTTTAAAAATAATATTTTACACATAATTTTAAACTGAAACTTCTCAAAAAAAGAACTTTTAGTTCACTTTGAACTAGGGTAATGGGCACTTGTAAATTGCATAAAGACTTGTTAATAAATTTTTTGGGCACTTCATTGCCCAAGTAGCTATGATGTTTTATTTGCTCTGTAGTTCTCAGAGTGACATCAATTCAACTGCCATTCCAAATGGCAAAAATCATTGCAATTGTCCTCTGAAATTTTCACATTCATCTCATGCCATTGTAATAACTATATGCAAAAACACAGTCAGGAATATTTTGAACAGCCTCAAATTATAAAGTCTATTTTTGCAAATAGTTGCCTAAGTCTATCCATCTGAACCTTTGGCAGCCATAAATGCTCAGGACGGGCAATTATATCTGCATGCTTCATTCATTTCTGTTATAAAGAAATCTTACCAAGTTCATTTCTGAGGCGGGAATAAAATATGCTTGAACCAATTATTTAAAAAGTGCAACGAACAGAATCAGCTGTTGGAAGTAGATACACAAGAGCCCCTTACATAGGGAAATTTTTGCCTTTGTTCCTCAGAAGAGCCTATTGTAATGTATGATTTTGAACCTTTTTGTCATGATTATGGTGGGAAAAATATATTGTGGGAGGACTTGATTTTCTTCCTATACTTCCAAAATGTTTATTTGAATCCTTCTTCAAAATGACCAAAAAATAAAATAGTTCCTCAGCATGAAATCTTGTGATCCTTTTTAAACAACCTGCAATTTGTTTCACACTTTGAAAGTGATTGGTGTGGCACAATTTGCTTAAAAATACACGAATAAAATGCCTCTCAGTTGTCTGTCCATATTCTGTAGCATTTAAAGAAATAAAATAATCAGAATATCCAATATATCCAGGGGCATCTTTGTCTACCAGCTTGCCAAATTCAATGAGCGTCAGACAATCTAGTGGTGTTCAGCTGGAAGAAATGTGTTACACAGCTGGTAAAGCTTAGAAATATGGAGATAAGTGAAAACAGGAAGGTCTTGTAGAGGAGGAAGTAGAGGAATTTGTATTCCTTGTTTATTTCTTGTTTTATCATGCTTGGAGCACAGCAATAAAGGGAAGGGAAGAGAAATCAAACAGCTTTGCTCAAGGAAAAGATTGTATCTGCTCAAGAAAAGTAGCTATAGTCTTAATCATGATTACTTCAAAGTCTTTCATCTCTTCTTTGAAGAAAATTGTAGACAAGGGAGCGGTGAGTGCAAGATAGAAGACAAACACTTTTGCCTTGTTGACTAGTGTAAATTGAACAGAAGATCAAGTACAAAACAATAGAGGCTCCTTCTGTTTAGACAACTGTAAAAAGAGTTCTTTCATTTGCTCTTTGATGAATGGCACAGGCCAATTTCATACATGGGGATCAATACCTATTTCCTGAGACATTTATTTTGGGATTTAATGCTGCCAGTTGAGTCCTGCCTAGGGAAATAGTTTTCCTTTCAAAAATTGTTTCAACTGGCACTTTTTTTCGGGGGGAGGGGGCTATTCTTCAGCTCCTTTAATAAATCTCTGTCATTTCTTTGTACCCCTTCCTTTCTTATTATTATCACAGAGTTTCAATGATGTACAGCAGCTATATTTTAATAAAATATCTGTTTCAGGGAGGTTTCAGCATATTAAGTTGGAGAAGAGGGGAGTATCAAATTATCACATGCTTAGATTTCTTTTTTATGTTACCCTCTGAAATCATGCACACAATAAATGCATACTGTGAGATGGATTAGTTTAGGTGTTGCTGCCTGCCTTCTACATAAATCCTGCTTCTTCTCCAATTACTGATTTTGAAAAAAAAACAGAATAGTAGATATAATTTTATTCTTTCTTAATATTTTTTTTAAAAAATATTTTAACATATAAAAATAAAACGTTAGCTGCTCAGAGTTGCATATGTGGATGGATGAATTCATTTAATAAACAAATAAAAATTTATATTTTTTGCTTATTTATTTAAAAAAATGTAATGCTACTTCAACCTTTAAAAGACCTCAAGCAGCACTCAAAGGGCAACAGCAACAATCCAGTGTAATCTCTAGGGCACATAAAACAATCTATCACAGTACCATGACTAATTTTATATGTCTGGTGTGGGTAGCTTGGCTGTCAACTTCATCTCCCTGATCAGGTCTCAAAGGTCTTCTTGGCAGATGGCATTCACTGATCTTTCTGGTTGGTCTGATTGGTTGGTTCATTCAATCTGTTTCTGATAGGCGGTTTCAAACATACCCAAGTAATATTGTATGTGTAAATAAACCTGTAATTAATGCAATTTCTGAAACAGAAGTATTATGTATTGGCAATTGTTTTTCCCATGAAAGTGAAAGTTGGTTTTTGAAGAAGTAGGTCAGAAACAGAATTGGTATCTTTTCCTTTGGCATTGGATGTGACTATTGAAAAGTAGCATGGATGAGTGAGAAAATAAATGCATCATTGGAAAAAAAACAGTCGACAGTTCTTCTTTAATTGACAAATGACCAAGCTTAGAAATAATATTTTTCTACACATTTTGTGAAGCCGTAACTGTTCGGAAATTTATAAAAAGGGGGATTATCAAGAGTAAAGTCAATAGACTCAGTTACATTGCTACTGGATACAACTTTGGGAGATCTGAAGACTGGGGTAGGGACAAATTATCTGGAGAAAATCTATCTGGTTATTCAGCGCTAATACTTAGTGGCATATAATCTTCATTATATCTTTTCTTGTGGTTTTCTTTTCTTGCAAAGCCTGCAGTGGTGAGAGTTTATAATTATTAGTACTAAATTACCCTTGTGAATCCAAATGAAAGACATTGGCTCAAATGTATTATTTTTCAAGAGTTTGACTAATTAAGTTTAAAATATCTAATTAATTTTTCCACTTTTTTTTCTTATCAGGCTTTGGCTATTCCCGTGAATCTTAAAGAGATATTTTCCCCATATAGCTGCTCTGCTCACTTCAGTCTCGTAGTGAATTAAAAAAAAAAAGTTTCTTGTCATAGAAAATGTTGTGTCTTGCATTTTTAAAAGGAAGAAATACAGGGGGGGGGGGGTGTTTCATCTCCCATCACAACGAAGCCTTAATTTACAATATTTAACCAGAAATATTTTGATTTCAGTAGAGCTACCAATATGCACTGCAAAAGTCTAAGTGATCACTAGGTGATAGCAAAGAGACAAAAAGCCACTTAACCCACAGAACCCTGCCATCTAGTGGCCATCTGAATTTTTGCAGGTGGGATATGCTAGCTGAATATTTTACATCGCATCCTCTCAGTATTGTGGAGAATCTGTAATAAAGAAAAAAAATTACAGTTTAGTTTGGAATATGTTTCAATCTTTAACAATGGTTGCATTTTTCTTGGACTTTTTCAAAGACATCCTGGAGTAAAATATTACGAGACAAAATCTGAAAATCAATACACACTTTGAAGACTTTCACTTTGCTCTTTGAGAGTCCATTTATGTTTGTTTTCCTTTGCCTTCTAAGGAGTTCCTCTATACCTGCTCATTTGATGATCAATTTATCAAAGGAATATTTCTTTTCTTCAGTGGTCAGAAGAATGATCTTTTCTGCAACAATTATGGAGAAAGACAATTTGATCAGTGGACAAAAGAAAGAAGTAGTATGAAGGATGGTTTTAGGCTGATTTTTTATTTATTTATTTATTTGGTCTTTTTGCAGATGACAAGTTCAAAGTTCAATCAGTGTGACCGAAGTGCTTGTGTTGCTTAATTCTATTTACGGAAAATTGTAATTTTACTATTTTCTTATGTGAAAATAAGCCTCAGAGAAGTCAAGTGGAGTTTCATAGATAAAAAAGCACACAAGGGATGATATTCTGCAAATGACAATTTATTCAAATATTGTGGGGGGGGGAGGGTTTCTTTACATGGTTTTCCTGTAGTCGCTAGAGGAAAGGGAAGCATGAAAATGGAGCTGTGTTAATTATGCAAAGAAGGGATTATTATTGTTTACTCTATATAAGGGATATTCAAACTTGTACATCAGTGGTGGGTTCGGGATCCTGGTGCAACCGGTATGGTGCAACGGAGCCCAGGGTCCATCACATGAATGTGCGCAGCACGTGCGCACATGCACGCAGCATGCACATGTGTACTTACCATCTGCGATGCTCAGTGATGCCTTCATGATGCTCAGCTGCTCGGCTGAGTGTTGTGCAGGAGCCGTATGCTCCATGCACATGCGCGGAAGCCCCGAAGAGCTCACATACCAGTAAGGAGCATGGGCGGGCGGCTGGACCCTCTGGAGCACTGTAACGGAACTGTACATGGTGCACCCAGCAGGAACTGTTACGCCCGTACCGGGGCATACCGGCTGTAACCCACCAGTGTTGTACATGCTTATTTGAAATATTGAATTTCTAGGCAGGCTACGTCTTACAGATTTGGGCTACAAAAATCTGGATAGCCACAAGATGATAATAAATAATTAGAATTTTCTGCAATCCTATTGTGACTATCCAGTTGCTTGAAATGTCAGCAATTATTATTGTGGTTTTGTAGAAAAGAGATTCATCTAAATAAATGCTTGTTATGATCTTTAATGATGTCTAAAACTTTTTTTTAAATTAGGAACAGCACCATGATTGTAACACTTACCTTTTAAATAGAAGGCTGCTGATTTGAAACTCAAAAAACAAACAAACATATTTTGTATTTTTGAGTGTTTGTATAGACATCTAGCATTTTTAAAAATAACATTATTACTAAATTTTTTCTCATCCTGTTATGGTCTTCCAAAAAGTCAAAGCCAAATTTGGCCATAAACTTGAAAGCAACATATTTGGATTAAAAAGGGCTGTGGGTTTTTTAGGCAATAGATTTTCATTTCATGCATTTATTTACAATGATCTGAACTGAAATTTTGAAAATCAGAATGTTGTATATTTCATGTGTAATTTGATGCCTTTGTCTGCCTTTTTTGGGGGGGGGGGGGTTACCTAGATATTTTTACATAAAATTACAATGTCTGTTGAAACCTTTCCTCAAATTAGACTGTAAAAGTTTCTGTATGTAAACATAAGTGTGGAAGCTTTGTTTTTCTTGATCTGTCCCTTCAGAACTTCAGAGACAATGTAAGTGCTAGGAGAAATGAAAAAGGATATATGTATGCGTACACATGGTGCTACGTAAGTTAAATTGAAATAATCCTGTCCTGAAATATTGGGGAATACAAGTTTCTGAAGCAACTGTCTGTTTCTGTTTAAAGCAAAGGTTTTAAAACTTTTTCAGGCTGCAAAGCTATTAGTATAAAAGAAACTGAGAATACAAACTGTAAGAATAAAAATATCTTCAAAGATATTAGAAAGTTTTCTTCCGTTGTGCTAGCATAATGCATGTATGTAATTCAGAGAGGTTTGCGGAAAGCAAAGTATAATTTACTGTGCTACAGAGGTAGCTGTTCAGACAGCGAGGTAGGCAAATGATGAAATGGTGCACTCAAGTCTTCCCCTTTTATTTGTGTGTTATATCACTTGAACGTTGAAATGGATGGAACTTGTGATAAAATGGTAAAATATTTTAGATCTTGCAGGCACCAAGCGGTATATAAATCTAAGTGCTATTGCTGTTGCTTTGCTTCCAACCAGTGGAATAAAAGGCCACGGAAGATGATAATTGCGGACTCCCAGGAACCACAAGGAAAGTTGAAACTCCATTAATAAGGCAAAAGGAACTGGTCCCTCTCTTTCTTTCTTCCAGAAAGAGAATTCCATTATTAGTTTCCGCCTGCCCTCTCCAATTTATTTTTCTTTAATCCTGGTGCACTAGATAGAGGTTTTATAGGCAAACTTTTAATTGCTGTATTTTTTTAAAGAGAGCAGAATGATTAATTTAAAGCTAAGCAAAAATGGCTTCTATAAGCAATGCTTTGTGCAGTAAAATTGGAAGATATTTTTTCTATATTCTACAGTTGTTTGTGGAGTTTTCAAACAGTTTTGGCAAAACAGAACAAAAATCTACCAGAACATATTTTTCAGAGACACATCGTATCATTTGATGTTGAATGTGAACATCATGAAAGGAGCAACAGGTCTAATACTGAAAAATTTTAAGGCAGAATATTTTATTCAAGTCAGTGGTTTTTACAAGTAAACAATTTGGGGATTAAGCCATTCTTTGACTTATTTCAATTTAAACCTTTATTCATTTATTTTCTGCTTTATCATCCAAGAAGAAATTCAAAGCTGCTAATGGCATAAGAAATAAAATGAGAAAATCATCAGAACAACCAAACCATGGAAATAATTATCTGACAACCATAAACATATTCCTGTAACATAGTGTCACTTCAGTATAACTAAAAATACTGATATAAAGAGCAAGCTTCTATATCCTGTAGGAACCAAGAGAAAAAACAGATGTAACATAAATGCTACAAAACCAACATCAGAGATTAATTCCGAAACTATTCCCAAACTTGTAACATCAAATGGTTCCATGGTTGTATCTTTTCTATAATGAAAGACTTGCAGTTGTTCCCTATCGTTTTCAAGCCACAAGTCGGTCTGACTATATCAAGGTCTCTCTCTCTCTCTCTCTCTCTCTCTCTCTCTCTCTCTCTCTCTCTCTCTCTCTCTCTCTCTCTCTCTCTCTCTCTCTCTCTCTCTCTCTCTCTCCCTCTCCCTCTCCCTCTCCCTCTCCCTCTCCCTCCCTCCCTCCCTCCCTCCCTGCCTCTGCCTCTGCCTCTGCCTCTGCCTCTGCCTCTGCCTCTGCCTCTGCCTCTCAGCAAATCTGTGGAAGTTGGAGAGAGATCAGTCGGATGAAAGTAATTCCCAGCATTTTATCACTTTTGTAAATGCATTTTGAATTTACATGCATTTACAAAAGTGGTGGGCCGAATAGAGGGACAAAAATTAAGCATGATTAAATATTTAATATTAATTAATTAAATATTTTAAGTCTAAAAAAATAAAAT
Source organism: Natrix helvetica (assembly GCF_964273705.1). Lineage (NCBI taxonomy): Eukaryota > Metazoa > Chordata > Lepidosauria > Squamata > Natricidae > Natrix > Natrix helvetica. The sequence continues at coordinate 35,563,436 of NC_138550.1, read as the reverse complement.
CTAATTGATACACTCTTTAGACTTGTCTAAAACTTTAGACCTCCATCTGGTTCTTTGAATTAAGTTTAGAATTAATAGAAAAGTAATTACCATTTTATGCAACACACGATAAATGTAAATGGGGTAAGGAAAAGAAATAAGCCACCCTGTTTTTCAGAAGTGCCATTTATACTATTTACTTACATAGCCTGACTCATTCACTCATTCACTAAAACAGTAAAAAAAATGTTGGGATCATTGAAACATTCCTCCTTTCCAAATTAGAGACAAATGAATTAACTTTGTTCAAAATAATTTTTCCATGTTACTGTTGTATCTAAAGATAGAGGTGAAACAGAAAGGAACAGCACAGAGTAAAATAAAATCTTCCACCACATTGTTTTGGCAATAATTATTTCGAATTAGGAAAATTGTGTTGGCTGCTACATATTAACAGGGGAGGGAATGAGTCCAGAAGTAATGAGTATTTGTATGATGTCCAAAGGAAATATTCAGTGCCATTACAGCTTGGAGACAACATTAAGAAAAGAGTAGAAAAAATACAGGAATAAATTGAGGCTTTATTTTGTAGTTAGCTTCCTAACACCCTCATATATTCCCCAATTTTTAAAATAAGATTTAATTGAACTGCCAACTTTATGCAGGGCATAATTGTGCCAGCAATTTTACATAATGGATATTTCATTCTACTGTATGTGTGATAGTAGACCTTACTACCATAAGAAAGGAAGAATAATTTGCCTTTAATCCATTCCAAAAGAACTTTAACTTGCACCCGACTAAACATTTCATTAAATGTGTTTGCAGTGACGCCATTAAAAAAAAAAAACCAACTAACTGTAGGAAACAGTTTTAATCAGGGCTGTAGCATGAAGTGTTGGTGAAGATGATGGGACTTTCTGAGATGCTAAATTGACTTCTTTGATCAGAGAAAAGATATCTACACTTATTGCTGACAGTAAACCCCTTATGGAATTTTTGTAGGAAAACAGAGAAAATGAATGTTTGATTTATGGTTCTGAAATAGACAGACTAGATTATTAAAAAAAGAGCTATGGTGTAACCATAGACCAAGTGGTAAATTTATAATTGTGCTTATAACTGCTGTAAATAAGATGAGAAGCTATTGCTTTGTACCCCACCCCCCTAATTTTATGTTGTTTTCCTTTTTTTGCATTTTTTGTTTTCACTTTGATGTTTTCTTTCTTTCTTTTACATTTATATTAGTTTACATCAGATTTTACCTTCCTTTATTCTTACTGAACTGTGTTTCTGATGAAAAAATCCTGCCCTTACATTACAATTAGCAATTAAAAAAAGCTTCATTTTGAACCAATGGGACTATTTCTCTCATAGTTTGCATCATGAAGTTCTTTCTATTAGGCTCATAGGGAGGAAAGAGGACTTAAACAGCTCCACATGCTATAGACCCATTAAAAATCTGTGATCACAAGCCATACAATTAATGCAAATTGTAATTAGGTTTTGAGCCAGTGAGCAAGATACTAGGTACTGTGGGGTATTTTGCAAACCTCTTGCTTTCTTCTGGAGTGTGTCCCAGATATTGAATGGACAGAATACTAAAGAGATGTATTAGGCATAAGGATGTAAAAGAAAAACTTCAATAAATATCCTGAATTGTGTGAAGGACATAATCACAGCATACACCACCATACACAGAATCTTTCCCATGTTGGTTGTTTTCAGCCCCAAAAATTGGCAAAAGATTTGTTGTAGAAAACTTTATTATAAGCATTTGTAAAAGTTCCATGCAAATTTAGGATATACTATAGTTGAAAGGCCAATCCCAAACAATACATACCAATCTACTAATGTTGTAGTTTGGAGACATCATCTATCTCCAATCTACAACACAGTCTTTCCAACAGTTACAAGAAAGCTCCAGACCAATGTGCACCACTCAGTTGACCCTGATGACACAGATAAACCTCCAGGTGAATGACCTGCTAAAATACTGGTGTCAAACTCTCCATATCACGTTGCTGTCACATGATGTTTTGTGAGGTTTTTCCCATTCGCAGAGTTGGGGTGGGTGTGGCTTGCATGTGACGCATGCGGCCCATAGGCCACCAGTTTAACAGACCTGTGCTAAAATAATGCAAATGACCAGCTGTCTGCAAGGAGTATAAATATTTCCATTCCCCACCATCCAATCAGATTTGAAGAAGGTTCTTGGATGAGAAGCGAAACATCTTCAAAGAAAAAACAGAAAGTCCCACTGCCGCTTGAAAAAAGCACCTTTGGAACAACCATGACCTGAATGACTGAGAATCTCCATAAATAATACATACTAAAGTTAACTTAATCTACAGAACTACTTGATGTAGTGGTTAAGGCACTAGGCTAGAAACATGAGTTCTAGTCCTGCATTAGACATGAAATTAGCAGGGTAACCATCTCTCTCAGCCACAGGAAGAAGGCAATGGCAAAACCCTTCTGAAATCTTCGCAAGCAAACTGAAGAGACTGTCCAGGAACTCGTCAGAAATCAGAACTGATCTAAGGGCACAAATATTTATCTATTTAACAGACTCAAGTTATATTATGGAAACTATGCATAAAAATACAAATAGGAACAGAATTCACAAAGAGAAAAAATATAAGAAAATATATAATTTCACCACAAAAAAGACATTGCAGTTAGGCATCCAAAATTCATTTCATCTAAACAACATTTTAAACATTGATTCACTTAAAAAATAGAATGGGATAACATCTGAGTAGAAGCAAGAAAGAAACAGACTAGATTTACAGTATATTTCCATGCCAACTAACAATGGTCAAATCCTCCATGCTCTGATTTGTGTACAAATTTTATGTGATCACTTGATTCATGTTTAAATAAACTGTCTTGTGTTTCAGCTTTTAGATTAGACTGAAAGTGCCATTATAAACAGGTGTCATCTTGATATTTTTCTTTCAATTTGTTAAACGTAGCTCAGCACTTTATGAGGCGAAACCTGCAAGAAGCAACTACTTACTTCCAAACTTTGAATACATTGACAAATATGTATTATGCCAAGTCCTATCTTTTATTATCCTGTTCTATACTCAGAGCATAAAAATATTGCACAACATAGGTAAAGGTAAAGGTACCCCTCGCACATATGTGCTAGTCGTTCCCAATTCTAGGAGGTGGTGCTCATCTCCGTTTAAAGCCGAAGAGCCAGCGTTGTCTGAAGACATCTCCGTGGTCATGTGACCAGCATGACTAAATCCAAAGGCGCATGGAGCGCTGTTACCTTCCTACCAAAAATGGTTCCTATTTTTATACTTCCATTTTTATATGCTTTCAAACTGCTAGGTTGGCAGAAGCTGGGACATGTAACAGGAGCTCACACCATTATGCGGCGCTGGGGATTTGAACCGCTGAACTGCCAACCTTTCTGATTGACAAGCTCAGAGTCTTAGCCACTGAGCACAATATAGGACCCCATTTAGGATGACTTTTATGGGTTTTAATAATATCTGATGTGGATTTGGATGTGATCTTAATAAACTTGCCTTCACAGAGTGTAATTTTACTAACTTAATCCCATAATGTTATTTGCATGATGAAAACAAGAAATATGCTGCCATTTTCTTGAAAGAAAAGGTTTCATTTCAGAGAATTACTATTCCTGGGAAAAGTTCTGACGCAACTTTTGAAGAATATACTTCTGCTACAAGAAATGATTCATAGGATAATCCATGTTAATATGAGTCAGCACTTACCCTTTGAAGCTTTTCCAAGGAAAAAAATGAACAGCAGAATTAAGGAATATGGGGGCGAGGAGAAAAGAAACCGATATGAGCTGTATGTATCAAACCAATATGTGATTTTTTTTAATCACACATTTTTGCTTACAATAGTGCATAAATCTAGCAATTATTGATTGAAAATTATGGATTATACATATTCTGTCAGTGTAGTAATTGGATTAGTAATTTAACCAACAATTTTAAAAATAATGTTCTGATAAAGTGAAAGGATAAGAGACTCAGTGGTTCAGTGGTTAAGATGCTGAGCTTGTCGATCAGAAGGTTGGCAGTTCAGTGGTTTGAATCCCTAGCACCGCGTAACAGGGTGAGCTCCCGTTACTTGTCCCAGTTCGAAAGCATGTAAAAATGCAAGTAGAAAAATAGGGACCACCTTTGGTGGGAATGTAACAGCATTCCATCTGCCTTTGGCATTTAGTCATGCCAGCCACATGACCATGGAGACATCTTCGAACAGCACTGGCACTTTGGCTTTGAAACAGAGATGAGCACCGCCCCCTATATTCAGGAAGAACTAGCACATATGTGCAAGGGGAACTTTTACCTTAAAGTGAAAGGACATTATAATTAATATTATATTCCCTAACAATTATATAAGGGAATATAATACTAACATTGGAATTTGTTTCATTAATTTATAGAATCTGATAAAGATTGGAAGATTTTCAAAGTTTATATAAAGCTGGGTTTTTTAATTAGTACTTGCTTATTGTTTTCTGAGTCCCTTATGCCAATTAATCTTTAACTTAGAGTACTAGTTTAGTTGTTCTGTTCAAACATAATTTTTCTATTACATTTTATTTTGCATATGATATATTGTGCCTGTATTATATTTCTTGTAAGATGTTCATTTACAGGCATTAGATATTTAAAGTTACCATTACTATTTCAGATGGTTGTAAATTGTTGTTTGTACCATAAGATTTTGTGAAAGACACAAAAGTATCAAATCTTGTGTGAGCCACTGTTCTCTCCATATCACAATCTACAAAAAGGAACAAATACTGACCTTAGATGGTTATTTTAAAGATGGTTAGCAAATTGTTTAGATTTTAAATATATAATTAATTTTACAAAGGATATGTCTAGTTATTATCTATTGGCTGTAGTGTGAATTTGCCTTCAGTGAACAGTGATGGCAGTATGAATCCTTAGCACTCAAAGACAATACAATCCTGAATATTTGACACTAATGATTTTTTTTGTCATCATACTGATTTTACTTTTGAAGACACTTGGTTGGCCATTATATAAAGTAAATGAATGTAAATGTGCTTTTTAATTTGGTGAAGCTTACCTCATTTATGTATCAGTTAACAATTTAGATGTCAAAAAATGCAAATGAAATGACATGTACTGCTGATAGTAAATTCTGTCTTCCTTAAAATTTTGCAGACAGTTTATTCTTGGATCCTGTACACAGCAAACACAAAATATTGGCTATTGACAGATGGACATAAGAAGACATTTTGTCATTCCATCTGCAGAACAGCTTGCTAGTGTCATAGGCTTCTTCTTCATACTTTACTTAGCAACTGTTGGTTCCAGATAGTAATGTTTCCTACTATAAAGATCAACTGGCAAATCCAAATATACTTGCTCTGCAGTTCATTAGGATTTGCTTCATCGTTATTTCAGATACTATATTGGTTATTTTGGCTTCTTTTACGTGAATATACCTGTGTTCAGCATTTAGCCATTGTGTGTTTCATTTTCAGTTCGAGAGTTGCCAGCAGCATGTTGGTTGCATTATCCTTCTCTACATGCCATTCATATTTCAAGTTTGTAGTTGGCTATACATAACTGTGTGGTCTCCTTTAGTCAATGAATGATAATCGCAACACATGAATGCTGGCCACCATAATCCTATCTATATTCAGTAACTGAAAAAATTCCATTAAGTGCCAACCAGCATGGCTTAATTTAAAAATGGCACCTAACAAAGGAGAGTCCTCACACTTTCCCTATAGCTTATGGAGCAGCATATTCTCCAGGAGGATCTACTAATGCTTGTCTTGGGCTGAATCCAGTTGCCTTTTTAATCTTCTACATATTCCTAATTTCTTCCAGAATGGCAGCTAAATATAGCTACCTAATGAAGTTTTATGTGCTCTCCTGATACTTGAGTGCCCTGGTTCCCAGTGGGTTCCAGGGGTTAGGGACACCTGGTTTAAGGAATATCCCAAATAATCCTAAATGCAATACCAAATACCAATCTTTAGCACAAAAATGTATTCTCAACTATGCTTCCAAAAGAAGTTAGAGAAATACATTATGGAAATCTAGCTTTACACAAAATAAAAATAAAAATCTGGATAAGAGGACATCAAGGGTAAAGCCTCCTGCCTTAAGTGATAGAAGAACCATAGGAAAAGAGCAAACAACACAGAACATTTAAATCCAGAACAGAACTTATAATATTTTACTTTGTTCCTCTTTATAACTAATTAAATGCATTTAATTGATTTTGCTGTATAAATAAATGTGGTAAATTCAGAACATCAAAGTCCCTTGATTTACAACCAAAGTTTACAGCAAGAGAATACATTTGGCCATCTTAAATAATGTGTTGACAAAATGACTTTATCTGTCTAATGCCTTAAAATTCTACTGATACCATAGCAACTGGCAGCACTGAAAAGTGTAAGCAAAAGAAAATGAAAAAAGAAGAAGAATGAGGGTAGATGACCATTAATTACTACTGAATATAAATTGAGTGTGGGTGGTTAATTGGATAGATGGATAAATGGGTAATAAAACAATTACCTAGGAATGAACAAAATATATGAAATGTATTTCTTGTATTATTTTTTTTTTGTGAATTAGGACTGTTTAGCAAAATTAACATTCAATACAATTAAAGAGTAAACTTTTTATTCAGCTTTGAAAAACATTAAAGATTTGAGTTTAATTTCTATAAATAATTCCACAACAGAAAGTAAGTCTGTGGATAAAGAACCTGCTATATAAATACGGGAGAAACATTTCAGAGTTTTGGACTCAGAGATTAACCAAGCAAACATCATTCAACCCTTAACATTGTATAGTGTCAAGCTTACCCACCAGTCTCTCTCTCTCTCTTTCTGAAACTGTCAAGCTGATCGAAACTCTTAGAGTTGGAAAAGTCTCTCATAGTGATTGTATTCTACCTTAACTACAATATGGAACTGTGCATATTTTTCAGTTGTGCATATCCTTACTCTTCATGCACCCTGATTGTGTGGGGCATATACATAGTTAAAGACTGGGGATGGTGATAATAGTCCCAATATAATAAGAAAGGCAATGAAGGACCTCCTACTAATTACACAAACATTAGCCTTTAAAGAATTTTATGCAAAATATCTACACTAGTAACTATCCAAATGAATTGAATCAGAAGGCCTGATCAGAGAATAGGTGGGGGTTTGACCCATATATTTAACAGTGGACCACATCCTTGTACTACATATCATGACTGAGTAGCACATCCACAAGCCTGAAGTCTACACCCTGTGTAGCTTTTCTTAATTTTAAACTTGCATTCATTCCATATTCCAGATACTGCTATTGGGAGAAACTGCAAAACACTTATACTAATAGATGATTGTTCCTCTTAATCCAAGAGCACCATTCAAACAATTATGAGATGTAATACCCAAGGAATATGTTATGTATATAGTTTTCCCTCTGGTCCGCTGCACTAGGGGGCGCTGTGCTAAGCGCTGATTGGCTGACTGCTCGGACAGCGGCATATATAAAGGCTGTCAGAGCAGAGCTCAGCTGTTGCCTGTTAGCAAAGCACGTGTATTGTGAATAGCTGCGTTGGCAACCTGTTAGCAATAAATTGTTAGCATTCTGTTAAGTCCTGGCTCGCCTCCATTTGTCCACCTGTGTTCTCCGCAAGATAGAACATTTGGCGACGAAGGTGGGATACTCTGGAGGAGCCCAGGCAGAGCTGTGAGTCACTAACCACGAGCTGAGTCACCAAGAACTGAATTCCCTCAGGGGAATCACTCGACGAGAGGTCGAGTGAGTCATTGTCCTCGCAGACTACGTTGGCTGAAAATCTACAGAAAAAGTTACCTCAGAGATGGCATCCATGAATACTTTTGCCGCCTTCAACGCGGCCACAGAGACTTGGGTCTCATATATTTCGCGTTTTGAATGTTTTTTAGAAGCCAACGGCTTCACAGATTTAACTGAGCAGCGAAAAAAGGCTTGTTTTTTAAATTTGTGTAGTACTGAGATGTTTAATTTGGCTGAAACCTTAGTTGCCCCACACTCTGTCCACGACATAACCTGGGACGTGTTAATGACCAAATTAAAGAATCATTACGCCCCATCGCTTTCCCGCACTACATGAAGATTTGCCTTTTACCGTAGGGTCCAGCGAGAAGGAGAATCCATAAATGATTACGTGGCTGCGTTACGAGCCGCAGCTATACATTGTAGATTTAGAGACCTAGATGAGGTTTTAACAGATCAGATTGTGGGAGGTGTTAGGGACCTCCGCATACAACGCCATCTACTGGCCAAACCCGAACTTGATTTGCAAACAGCCCTTGATGAAGCCAGGGCTGTAGAAATGTCAAATAAGTCCACAAACGAACTCCAGAGATTCTCAAACCCTCTACCTGTTGAAAAGACTACCGAGGTTCACCATGAAGACACTCTCGAGGACGCCGGAGCTGTCGGAAACGATGAAGTACATCGTCTGCGTGGGGAGCAACAAAAAGGGCGCCAGGGTAAGGCTGCATTCCGTGCAAATTGCCCTGGGTGTGGGGGTAAGCATGATAGGGCAGACTGCCGTTTTAAGAACGTTGCCTGTCTCCGTTGCGGGAGAAGGGGCCATTTGGCAAGAGTTTGTAGGGCAGCGGCGCCTTGTGCAAGCGCGTTAGAAGGGAATTCTCCCAGCCCTAACCAAAGTTTCAAGAAGCCCTCTAATTTTAGCAGGAATGCTGGGTCTAGGAAACAAGATTCTTGTTTCACAGTCAATGATGACAGGGATGAGTCTGCTGTAGATCAGATCATCCATGCACCCAGGGGGAAAATATTCCTCAATGTCAGGATAGAGGGTAAACCATGTTAGATGGAGATAGATACTGGCTCAGCCGTGTCTATCATCTCATGGGCAGGAATCAGGAAAATTGTGCCAGGTATTTCACAGGCACGTCTATCCCCGTGCCCATTGAAGCTGAGGGACTTCCAAGGGAATACCATTCCAGTACTAGGAAAGTTTTACTGTAAGGTATCATTTAAACAGTTTCACAAGAGGCTTCCCCTCATTGTAGTCAAGGGCCCCAGGCCAAGTTTATTAGGGTTGGAATGGTTTGAAGCTTTAGGTCTAGCCATAACTGGTATAGATCAGATTCAGACCACTCCACACCTTGATGCACTGATTAAGGAATTTCCCGAAGTTTTCGGGGAAGGTTTAGGAAAATATACTGGCACACCCATATCTTTCAATTTAGACCCCCAAGTGCCACCACGGCGGCTCAAGCCGCGCAGGGTGCCGTTCGCGTTAAAATCTAAAGTGGACGCTGAAATAGATAAGTTAATAGCTCAGGGGGTGTTAGAACCTATTGACCATGCCTGCTGGGAGACTCCCATTGTCATACCAGTGAAGCATGATGGGTCTGTGCGCATATGTGGGGACTTTAAATGCACACTTAATCGCGCATTACAGCAGAGTGCATACCCCTTACCAGTAGTGCAACATTTATTGCACTCACTGGGACAGGGAACAATATTTGCTAAACTCGATCTGGCTCAGGCATATCAGCAGTTGCCTGTGGATGAGGCAACTGCTGAAGCCCAGACTATAGTTACGCATAGAGGCGCTTTTAAGTGCCACCGATTGCAGTTTGGGGTCAGCGTAGCGCCAGGGTTATTTCAGAACTTAATGGAAAGGCTTTTGCAAGGGATACCAGGCGTCGTGCCTTATTTTGACGACGTCCTGGTATCAGCCCGTTCGCTGGCGCACCTTATGGCCCGTCTACGAACCGTACTTCAGTGTTTCCGCGGTGCTGGGTTAAAACTAAAAACTACCAAGTGCCAAATCACGGTTCCACAAGTTGAGTTTTTAGGTTTCTTAATCGATAAGAAAGGAATCCGTCCTACGCCTGCTAAGGTGCAGGCAATCAGCCAAGCCCCCTCACCAACAAACAAAGCCGAACTCCAAGCTTTCTTAGGGCTGCTCAATTTTTACAATATTTTTCTGCCTCATAAAGCGTCTATTGTGGAGCCCCTCCATCGATTGCTAGACCGTTCCGCAAAATGGTTTTGGGAAAAGAAAGAGGCCGCTGCTTTTGCTAATATCAAAAAGTTTTAAACCTCTGAGACTGTTTTGCACCAATACAGCGAATCCCTCCCGGTGACTCTGACTTGTGACACATCACCCTACGGGGTCGGAGTGGTTTTAAGCCACCGTCTGCAGTCTGGTTTAGAAGTGCCGGTCGCATTTTTCTCCCGCACCTTGTCTTCGCCCGAACGAAACTATAGCCAGCTCGATCGTGAAGCTTTGGCTATAGTAGCTGGGGTGAAGCGCTTTCATTCCTATCTGTATGGCCGTCATTTCCAAATAGTGACGGATCACAAGCCCCTGTTGGGCATCATCGCAGGGGACAAGCAAACGCCCCAGATCTTGTCTCCACGATTCACGAGATGGACGGTGTTCCTGGCAGCCTATGACTACACCCTGCTCCATCGACCCGGGAAGCACATCTCCCATGCTGATGCGTTAAGCAGATGCCCTCTACCCATTGCTGTCCAGGATCCTGCTCCTGCCTCCGACGTGCTCCTGATCGACGAAATGCAGTCGCCCATCACAGCAGCTGACGTGGCCTCACACACGCGGCGAGACAAGCTGCTCTCCAGGGTGCTGGCTTGGACTGAGCGTGGTTGGCCAGCCAAACCTCTGGGCACCGAATGGCAACCTTTTGCAACCAGACAACATGAACTCTCTACCCAGCAAGGTTGCCTCCTGTGGGGAAGCCGAGTGGTCGTTCCTGTTTCGCTCCAAGACGCGGTGCTGACTACGCTTCATGAAGGCCACCCCGGCATCGTCAGAATGAAATCACTCGGCCGCAGCTACGCTTGGTGGCCGGGCATGGACCAGGACATTGCACGGTGGGTCTCTGGCTGTGAAAAGTGCCAGGAGTCCCGACCTGCGGGTCCCAGAGCTCCCATACAAAACTGGGAGCAACCCAGAGCTCCGTGGTCCAGAATCCACATGGACTTGGCGGGCCCAGTAAAGGGCCAGGTTTTTATTGTTATTGTTGATGCTTATTCTAAGTGGGTAGAAATTGCTTTATTGTCTAGTACTACTGCCCCTGCCATTATTAAGGTTCTCAGAAGGGTTTTTGCTACCCATGGGTTACCGGATCTGGTGGTATCTGATAATGGTCCCCAATTTACTGCTGCCCTACTCAAAAAATTCTTTGACCAATTGGGAATCCGACATGCATTTGTGGCACCCTTCAATCCGGCGGCCAATGGCCTAGCGGAACGCGCTGTCAGATCTGCTAAAGAAGCGCTGGCTAGGTTCGGTCCACTCAACTGGCAGGAGGACATAGACACTTATCTCTTTTGGCAACATGCCACCCCATGTGCCACAACTAATAAAAGCCCCGCTGAGTTATTAATGGGTCGGCGCATCAGAACAACACTGGACAGGCTTCACCCTGAATATGCCCCAGCAAAACCTCTTGACTCACACTGTCAATTAAAGGGTTTCTCTGTAAACGCTACTGTATATGCCCGGAATTACACCGGCCACCCACTTTGGGTAAAGGGAATCATTAGAAGAATCACGGGTCCCTGTTCATACTTAGTAGAACTAGAGGACGGCCGAATATGGAGACGCCATATAAATCAATTGCGAAATCGGCAAGGGGAGGCAGACACAACTGGGGAACAACCAGGCCAAAATTCCGAAAACACACAAACACCTACTTCCAGGCCTACCACCCCAGAGCCACCTCAAAATAGAGCAAGGAGACCAAGGGACCTACCTTGTCTTCCCTGTGAACTTCCAGCGGTGGCTGAATCAGTTGGGATAAGGCCCGGGCCGTTGGAAGTCGCGGCCACTAACTCTGAAGCAGACGTCACTCTGCGGAGATCAGGGCGGGTCCGTCGCCGCCCAAGGTATTTGCAAGATTACGCATGCGCCTTCTAAGTGTGAAGGAGTGTTATGTATATAGTTTTCCCTCTGGTCCGCTGCACTAGGGGGCGCTGTGCTAAGCGCTGATTGGCTGACTGCTCGGACAGCGGCATATATAAAGGCTGTCAGAGCAGAGCTCAGCTGTTGCCTGTTAGCAAAGCGTGTGTATTGTGAATAGCCGCGTTGGCAACCTGTTAGCAATAAATTGTTAGCATTCTGTTAAGTCCTGGCTCGCCTCCATTTGTCCACCTGTGTTCTCCGCAAGATAGAACAGAATATATACAGTATATAAGCAGAAGTATGTAACAGGGCTAGATTTTGTTCCCCATCTTGATTAAGATTTATTAAGTCGTATGGCTGATCTCTTGGATGCTAAAACTTTTGTGTGCCAAAGATGATAGATGCCAACATTATCTTATACAGAAGATGTTGCATAGTGATTTACATGTAAAAAGTGGTTTACATCACTCATTTGATCCCTATAGGCATGGTTATCTCTTCCAAACCAAAGGGGATCAAATGAGTGATGTAAAACAACTGTTCACAACTGCACTCGAAGTAGAGTGGTTATTATTTACCAAAAATTTGAAATCATGATTTTCACCAAGAAACCAAAACAGCAAGCCTAGATAATTGAGCAGAATAAAATTGAACAAGTACACTCTTTTAATTGTTTGGAGGCAATCTTCCATGACAGAGAATCCTTGAAAGTGCATTGTGGCATATAGTACTAGTGGCATCAAGATTTATACGAGATTCTTCTCTCCCAAGGACATGACTAAGCCAAACAGCAGGGTTGTTTTTTTAATCTAAAACCTTTCTTTTTAATTTAATGCAGTACAGGTTGAATTATGCAGGAAGGAGAATACTTCAGAGACAAGACAAACTAAATGTATAAGTTTCCTATCTGTTGTGCCCAATGTTATCCCTAATGTAATATTCAGGCTTGAATCTGGACTGTCTAAAATTGAATTTGTTGTTGTTAGTTGTTACACATTGGTTGAGGATTAGGTTATTTCTATTAGGCCTACCTATTGCTTCCACTAGTCCTATCTGATAACTACCTTTCAGTAAGGACACTGGCAGCAGAGCAAAAATGACAAATTATTAGATTGCCTGTAGGCTTTTTGATAGCTTTCATCTATACTCAAGTTGAAAAGCTAGTGCTGCAAAAACTGTGTGATATGGAATATAGGCCTGCAGTCAATTCATTCTCTGGAATCCTACTACATTCAGGTTCCTGGGATCCAGAAAGCTTCTTTTACATTCTCACTTCCTCTAAGTTGAGAAAATAAACTAGGTACAATATGCTCCCATGGGTGCTTCTCTACAGCGAGTATGCCAACATCTCTATACCTCAATGCACATATCCTTGTGACACTAGGGAAATCAAAACAAACCAAATGTTCTCCTTTACTGTAACTTCTTAAACGATCTTCAAATCAGTGGTAACCTCTCTTATGGTGTGATTCCTGGGAAGAATAAACGATTTCTATATTGACAATCCCCTTTGAGACTCAAATTGTGCACCCACATGGTAGCTAAATTGATGCCTACAGCAGTTAAAACTAGGTGATAGTTAACTTCAACCTATTCAGTTTTTCTTTTTCCTTCATTTCTTCACTTTCTATCTGGCCTTGGTTTATATATCCCTGAACTATGATTCTAATAAACAACTAAGCAGGTGTTAAATAAATAAATTATGCTCAAATTATCCCAGCAAGAAGTATATTAGCTTAGTGTACACTTCTGCATTTTATCACCAGATTTTTAATTATCTAAACATGTTAATATACTAGTGTTTTAATATTCTACAAGACTGTTATACAGTCGTATAACTTTATATATTCTACATACTTAATATTCAAGCATTTCTCATAATATTTACTGGATCACATGCTTTATATAAGGTCTGGCACTTCAGTATTTATCTGATATTTTTATTTTTCCTCTCTTCTCCTTTCTTTTGTTTAAATTGCTTAGCTACCTCTGATCAACTTTTCCCCCTCTCCAGTATTCTTAATGAATCTACATCTGGTCATCAACAGTAATAAAGAATTTGTATTTATATCTATATTTAATAAAAGAATTTCTCCAGAAATCCATCATAAAATTGTTTTTAAAATAGCCATTGCAAACAATTTAATCTTTCTCTTGTTGCTTTTTCAATAATTCATATAAATAGAGATCAATTATCTAATATGACATCATGGTTCCATGTAGCCAATCAGATTTGGTTAAAGAACAAGATAAAGTCATCCTAAGATGGCTTCCTCCTCTCATTCAAATTCACACTAGTTGGAATCTTTCCAATATTGAGAAAGGCCATAAGGGATATATTTCAAGGGGTAATTTTTTTTCATAAAATATATTCTCCCTTTCCATCTTAGACTCAACTCAGATTTATGTCTGTGAGAGCTTTAGTCACATTCATTCCAAATACTTGCTGGTAGTTCAAGCTCACTATTCTTATTGCATAGGATTAAACCAGGAACATTCACTATAAGACTAAATACTAATAAATAATAGCAGACAAGCTCTGCAAGAATACTAAGGGAAAGTGGTGGCTTTAGCAACTGGAACTCAGTAAATCCTATTCATGTTAAGATTTCCCAGGCAATGAAAGGTAAGTTATAAGACACAATTCCATTCTAGTTTCTAGCTTATTGATTCAAGATGTACACTGCTTTCCAGTTCAATTATAACATCTTTCCTGCAACTGTTTCCACACAAAAGCTTAGAGGAACACCTTTAAAATCAATGCAATTTATACTATTGATTTAAATTACAAATATAGATATCAAAAGTATTTCAATTGTAGCAGGACATTTCAGTTTCTGAACCAAGATTATTGTGACACATTAATAATGAAGTTTAACATTTAACTCATAAACCGGTGATGGATTGATCTGTTGTCTTCTTTGTTCAGAACCGTTTTATTATCAGAGTCCAGAGACACCTTTCATAAGGGAGTTAATATAAAGCCCTCAGTCATCACTGCAAGCAAGCAAGCACTGAAAATAGTGTTTAAATACCAGAGAAAATGTCTGTTGTTCAAGGAAGTTGATAAAAGAACAGTGATTCATTGTATTATAGTCTCTTTATTGTTTCCTTATAGTTCAACAGAAAGAAAAGTAAATATATTTATTTTGACCCTAAAGACTTTTAAACAGCTATGCCGGGGCTGTCAAACTTGCGGCCCGCAGGCCGGATGCGTCATGTGCCGACCACGCCCATACCTGGTTTAGTGAAGGGGGGCAAAGTCCCAATATGTCACATGATGCCGCTGTGACAACACGAGTTTGACACCCCTGAACAATGCTCTCCGTATGATAAGGAAAAGGTGGACAAGCACATTATCTTCTCATGTCTGTCAATCATCAGATTTAGGATAGAAGGCTACAAAAGATGTGGAAAATAATGAAGAAAGAGGAAGAGCTAAAACCAATGGGTCACACTCCCATTGCTCATGTGTAGATCTTAAATATAAAGATGGATGGATAGTGCAGGCAACTGACCTTTATGTAGCCAGAGACATAAAGTCACAGTTTAAAATAAGGGCCACTTGGAACAGGGCACTGATTTAATGATTTCCAAAGAAAAGATAAAGATATGATTTTGGCATGATAATTTCCTTTGGGATTTTAGATGTTACATGTGTGAGTTTAATTCGTAATGAAAAAGTCATGCTTTTGTTGGCATATTATCCTGAAAAACTACAGGGGCCACAGAAGTTTACTTGTAGCTTGGAGGCTAAGGACTGTTGCCCACATTTGGAAATTTGCATACCTGTTCTGGCAAACAGCCCTTAATTTAGGGCTAAAGAAGTGAAAATGCACAGATCTGTCATTTCAAGTCTACAGTGCCTTAGAACACTGTAGGTATTCTCATTTTAGTATAATCGATTCATACTAAAATTTGCTGGCTGGATATTCAATGAACATTGAGAGACTGGTGTTAAATGGACAAAAGAGTTTCTATACAAGCTCTTCTACATTTGGTTAAAATGTTCGGTATCATTTTGAAAATACTGATCACTTTAAAGCTATGTTAGTTTGGCAAAAGAGATCATCCAACATTGCAAAACTGTCCAGCATGTAGTGTGCATTTTCTACATACATACATACATACATACATACATACATACATACATACATACATGTGAACCTGAGTCCTAGGATGATATGATCTACTTTGTACTACCTGTACTATAGAATTGTTAATTTTTTATTATTTGATACTGGAAAATTTGCATTCAAAGTATTGTATAGAGTCAGTGTGGTTTATAGCAGGGACACACAATTCCAAGCCTTGGTACCCTCAAATTTCTTGATCCATTCTCATTTTAGTCACAGTTAACTTGACAGTGACATTTCTTGCCATTTGGAGATGTGAAATGGAGAAAAGTATGTGTTCTAAAACATCAGTAAAAATAAAATAAAGTCGCCCTCAATAGAAAAGAGATTTTCAAATAATCCTGATTCCTTCCAAATGTAAGTCTGATTTGTTTCACCACTACTACCATTCCACAAATAAAACATGTGATATCTAGATGTTAAAATATTGTCCACTTCTAATTTATGACTTGCTGTGAACAGCTGTGAACATTTTAATAATGGCTGACACCACTTTTATTGTGGCTCTTTTAAGATTCTTGTGCCAAATGATATTGATAGTTGCTAAGAAAAAGTCGAGAGAAAATGAGCGAGAGAGCAAGAGACACAGAGACAGTGAATTGTGTATGCATGTCTGTGCAGTGTGTGTGTGTGTGTGTGTGTGTATGTATGTATGTATGTATGTATGGAGAAAGAGAGAGAGAGAGAGAGAGAGAGAGAGAGAGAGAGAGAGAGAGAGAGAGAGAGAGAGAGAGAGAGAGAGACTATTCAGCATTTTAGCTTCTCATTCAATGCAAACAAAACAAAAAAACAAAGACATCTTAAAATATAAATATATATGAAGTTAGATGTCCATAGAATGTCAAGGGAAATTTTCATTATAGGCACTGGCAGACCACTGAGAACTTATTATTTTCACTGGATTGTATGTAAAACCAGACCTCCAGTGAAAGTGAATCTTGCTCTCATAGGATCTTTAAAAAAAGAATGAAGACATTGTGCCTAGGGGCTTTTTCATTAAAATCTATCTTCAGTCCTCGAGCAGAGTTTGATATCTCTTTTACTGAGAAGTTAGCGAATCAGTAATAAATATTTTTTTTGCATCTGAATCATTGCTATATAAGAAGGCAGCAGGTGGTTTAAAGGCCACCAGTGTGGTGGCAATGTTAGTGCTACTTGTATAATAATCACAATGTTTTATTGTCTCGTTCTCCTTTTTTGAAACCATACCACTTGCTAATAACTGATGATATGCACTCTTCAATAATCTCAAAGCAAGATAAACTGCATGCCACTGTCATATCACTTGCAAGTTTTCTGAATAGACTTGTGAGTAACAAAAATATCATCTTTTATCAAAAATAAAAGGAATTATTAACTTCCATTTCTCCAAGGTACAGCCTTTGACTCTTTCTACACACTAAAATCTTAGGAAATGACTTCTGGTTCAGAATGCAGTTTCCATTATTAGTGTTTTGTCTCCAGCATCTCAAAACCAGCTGGGGGTTTTCATTCCTCTGGGTCAAATCCTCATAAATAAACCAGTTTTTATCTCACAATGTAAGAGAAGTAATATCTGAAACATTGTTTCCTCCTAAGAAGGAAAAAAATCCAAGGATTTGAAACCTAGTTGGAAGCTATCAATATTTTTTTTTAAATGTATATCTGTAGTATATTTTTATGCAGGTAATTTATGACTCTTTAAATGTTTTCCAAACTTTGGCCAATAAGTAACAACTAAGCTGTTCTTCTTCCCGAATGATACTGCTTCTTGTCTGTTTTTAACAGGAAACACCTGTAAGCATTAAATAAATTGTTTTGGAGGAAGGGCATGAAAACTTTGCTGGCAGCATGAAAAAAATATGGCTTGTTTGTCTCAGGATATAATCACATAGGGCTGCATACTGTGACCTGGGGTTAAGTCTCAGCGAACCCCATAGAATTTCAATGTTAGATGTCCCGAGAACTGAGCTTTTTGTCATATTAAGAAGCTCATGCTTTCATTCACTTGTGGGTAGGTATATCAGCATTTGTTTTTCCTTCACTCATGGTGGCTTTTAAAAGCTGGCAAATTACTTTTTATTCAGATAAAACTTGTGGTTCTTTAAATTGCTTCAAAATAGATTCCCTTCATTGATCAAGAAGAAATTTACAAAACAGCTTGAAATGCTGTCTAAAAACTTTCATAAATTGTCTTTGAAAGAAGAAAGAAAGGATATATCTCATATTTTTATTTATTAGATGTATTAGATTTATTAGATTAGATTAGATTAGATTAGATTTGTTTGTTTGTTTGTTTGTTTGCTGCCCATCTCATCTACAGGCTATTAGCTCAGATATGTTTTGGTAATATTAATAAATAACTTATTGTAATGACATTTATTTGATGGCTAAACGAAAACACAAAATGCATAGCTTTTATTCTTTTGCCTCTAATCCAAAATGAAGTGACAAAACGTTCTGTACTACATTGTCTTCATTCATTTACAATTCTTTCTGGGCCAAGTTTAAATTACCACTTGTGAGGTGTGTTGATTTAAGCTCACCACAAAAAAAGTTGAGCTAGAACAAAATACAAATATCTTCCTTTTATGTCATCATCATCATCATCATTATCATCATGAGTCTTTTTTCAGTAGTTTATAGAATAAATTGAACACTCAGAACAAAACTGAACTGGAGCTTGGTAAACATGTGTAATCCTCCCTTTTTGCTTGATGTACCATTTCTATGGTTCATTGCATAATCATTCAGATGTTTAGATTGGCTCTATCATTTTTATCAACCTAATGAGTCCTTCCCTAAGACCTAGGATAGGAAGATGTTGTCTGATGGTATTAAAGGTATTAAAGGTATTTCATTTCACAAAGTATAAAAAGTGCCTTTTACAAATGACTGGTGCTGATTTTGTCAGTGCTGATGGTGTTCAAGTGGTGTTCCAGATGTTTTGGGATTGTATCCGAGGTGGGATGAGGATTGTACCCAAGGTGCCTATTACTATTGGCGATGTCTTTGTTTTCTTTTGCTTCAGCCATTATAATTCTATTTGCAGGTTTTTATATTTTGTGATTTTCTTCAATTTATTTTTATTATTATTATTATTATTATTATTATTATTATTATTATTATTATTATTATTATTATTATTATTATTATTATTATTATTATCATCATCATCATCATCATCATCATCATCATTATTATTATTATTATTATTATTATTATTATTATACAATTGTATCACAGCAGCCAGTTGTTTTGCTGTATTTGGCATTGATTACTAGTCGGGCCCCACCCAGGGGCCTAGGACATCATAACATATTTTCGAAATATACGTGTGGCTCCAAGCAGTGCAGCTTTTTGCATTTGACTGATGGTGATTTTGTCAAGTATTAACTGTTTTAAATGTAATTCCAGTGCTTTTGGAATAGCACCCAGTCTGCCGATTACCACTGGAATTACCACTGCTGGTTTGTGCCAGAATCGTTGGATTTCAATTTTTAAGTCCTGGTATTTCACGACTTTTTCATGTTCCTTCTCCTCGACCCTGCTATCACCTGGTATTGCAATGTCTATGATTGTAACCTTATTTTTCTCAACCAGTGTGATGTCTGGTATGTTATGCGCCAGTATTTTGTCCGTTTGTATATGAAAATCCCATAGGATCTTGACCATCTGATTTTCGGTGACTTTTTCAGGCTTATGTTCCCACCAGTTTGTTATTGTTTTAATATTATAATTTTTACACAAATTCCAGTGGATCAATTGTGCTACTGAATTGTGCCACTGTCCACTTTATCTTTTATTTTTTCCAGAAATTGACCATGCAATGCTTTGTTCTGCCAACTCTCATTCTTGATTTTATCACATCTTTTCTGTATTTTTGTTTTGTCTGATGGGCCTTCAGTAGATTTTTGTTCTTTACTCGATTAATAGATGTTCTTGACTTTCTTTTAAATAATTAGCCAGTGCATGTTTTTCTTCTTCAACTATTTGCTTCACTTGTAATAATCTTCTGCCACTTGATTTTCGGGGCAGGTATAGTCTATCAGTGTCACCGCATGGATGTAAACTGTAGTGCATTGTCATTAGTTTCCTGGTTTTTCGGTCCAAAATGTCCAAATCAGCTTGTGTCCAGTTAACTATACCAGCTGTGTATCTTATAACTGGTATTGCCCAGGTGTTTATGGCCTTGATTGTATTTCCACCATTTAATTTAGATTTCAAAATTTTCCTAACTCTGTTAGTGTACTTCCTCCTGACAATAGTTTTTACTTCTCCATGTTTGATGTTATCCAACTGCAGAATGCCTAAGTATTTGTAGGCTTCATTTTCATTGCATTTAATTAGTTGGCCATTGGGCATTTCAATTCCCTCACACGCAGTGATTTTGCCCCTTTTTATGGATGCAGTGGCACATTTTTCCATGCCAAACTGCATTGAAATATAGGTGCTGAATGCTCGGACTGCGTTTGTCAGTGATTGGATTTCTATTTTGACTTACCATAGAGTTTCAGGTCATCCATATATAATAAATGTGAAATTTTTTCAGCTTCTTTGGCTGTTTGGTAGCCTAATTTCATTTTTTTAAAGATTACCAATAGCGGGATCATCGTGATGATGAAGAGAAGAGGTGAAAGTGAATCACCCTGGAAAATTCCTCGCTTGATATTAACAATTCCGTAGTTCTCATTCCCTACTGCCAACTCAGTTCTCCATTGTTTCATCGCCTTTTCAGTGAAGGATGTAATATTTTTGCTAATGCCAGTTGTTTCTAAGCATTCTAAACATTATTATTATTATTATTATTATTATTATTATTATTATTATTATTATTATTATTATTTCAGTTTTTCCCATATCTAGTTGACTCTGGTAGCTCACAATAGGTAAAAAAAAATACCAATACAAACAAGCCAAAAATTAACAAGTATAAATAGATAAAAACCCTCCATAATAAATTTAAAATGAAAAATCATGATTAGCAGTAGAATCCATCCTTACATCAGCTCAGCACAGCCATTGTAAAGAGTTCCCACCATTAAAATGTTCCCATGCCTGGCAGGAGTTATGTTTAACATACAAGGAATGTTGACATGATGATAGAGGTACTGTATATGGAGACATGAAAATATGTGTGCGTTTTTAAAAAAACATCAATTCAAGGTCATTCTTCAATCATTGTGGTTTGCTCCCTCCTGATCATTTTCTTCCATTTTCAAATCTGGTATCAGAACTTAATGTAGTATTCCAAATGGGGATATACTATGAGACATATAAAAGCATTACAATTAGATAGTTTTATTTTCAGTGTCTTTCCTTAGCATCTCAGCATAGAATTTACATTTTGCATGCCTGTCACACACTGAATTAATATCATAATTAAACTATCCATTATGATTCCAATATATTTTTCTTGATTAGTTAGAGACTATTTAGATCCATCAGCATAAGAGATGAAGTGAGTTCCACTCCTTGGTGTTCCTTACTTACTTAATGGAACCAAATTTCCAGTTGATTGACCATCATCCAATTTAAGAATTTCTTCCTCAGCAACCTACAGTATTTTAGCTGTATAGCTAGTATTATCTATAAGCCAGTCTAGTTCAGTATTTACCTCCAAAGTAAAATAAAATGGATAAAAATGTGGGAACACTCCCATGTAAATCAATCTCCTACAAACAAGGCAGAATATGAATGAAATAGTAATGTTATTGTCATAATAGTAACCATCATCATTGCCTCACTATTGTTCTCGTCGTCATCATCATCATCATCATACCTGGGTAGTCGGAATATTTACTGAAATTTGCCTGAAATTGTAGAGGTGTAGAGGTTGACTGAAAGCAATCAACTTTAGATGCAATGTGGAAGAATAATAAAATTAAGGTATCCTGTTTTAATTTTTGAAATATGAAATGAGTAATAGATAATAAGATATTGAATTAGTGATGATAATACAAACTAATAATTAATATAATGTGTAGTGGTAAATAGGTAAAGGTTCCCTTCAACCATATGTGCTAGTCGTTCCAACTCTGGGGGGCGGTACTCAGCTCCGTTTCAAAGCTGAAGAGCCAGCACTGTCTGAAGACGTCTCCATGGTCATGTGGCCGGCATAACTAAATAGCAAAGGTACATGGAACACTGTTACCTTCCCACCAAATGTAGTCCCTATTTATCTACTGACACTTGCATTTTTTTAAAAAAGTTTTTTTTTATTTTTCATGTTCATACAAATAACCACATTTATACTGTTACATAACCGACATTGTTTTGTATTATTAAATATTAACATCAGTTTGTCTTGCCATCAACCCCCAAGAACGATTATTGGCTTTTCTGCTCTCCACACACCGTAAAGTACTTGCATTTTTTACATGCTTTCAAAAGTGCTAGATTGGCAGAAGCTGGAACTCACCCTGTTACACAGCACTAAGGATTTGAACTGCTGAACTGCCAACCTTTCGATCGACAAGCTTAGCTGTCTTGGTGATAAATAGACAGCGCTAATTTCATCCATATCTTTGGAAGAGAATTATATCTTATTCAAAGGTTAAATGCAATATTGCTTAATAAGATACACTATTTTTCATTCCAGAATGTGATCAAGACATTACTCTCTTAAAATAAACATAATTTTATGTTTAAAAGTATGTATGAATTCTAGTTACTAGGAAGATACATCATGGGAAGACCAGGTTATTTTAAAATTGCATAGATATTCCCATCCCTGGCATCTTTAGATTTAATTCGGCATAACAGTTATATTCTTAAAATATTAACAGATGCTTCTTAGAAGAAAAGTTAAATTCATATTTTAACTACAAGTAAAAGTTCCACACCAGATAACTACATTAATGTTAATCCCTTCATTTGACAGGGTGAGATTCTTGTCAGTGTATCAACAAAATGATAGATGACATCCTCATCAACATTACTGCCAAGAGGGCCATCACCAAATGTATTTTTTAAACCAATGTCATCGGTCACAATCTGCCATTCATATAATTACTCATACTAAGTCTGATATATCAGTTTATGGAAAGATTTCTCAGTGTGAGGTGTCAGACATCTATTCCAAAGATCACCACAAACCATTTCCATGGTATAGTTTCTTTCAATCACTCAGTCACATAAAATGGGTAGTTCCTTTTTTTTTTAACGTTGTGGGTAGGTGCAATCTTAGAATTCAGAGAATTGGGATAATACTTTAGCCTAGTAGAAATGTACTAATCTATTTGCATCACTTTTTTTAATGAAATGAGTCATCTATATGAATCATTATTTGGATTGTCAGGGAATTCAAAAGGTTACTGAAGTCTAATATATTCCAAAACTCTATCAAGAAGTTGTGGTGAGCTACTTTCAGTCTACTGGTAAATCAAAAGCATGAAATGGTTCTCAAAATTAAAATCATGTACACCACAAATCAGTGTTTCTAAACAGACAAACCAATTGTCTGCAATATGAACATTACATGTTCAAAACAAATGAGAAATCATATTGTAGGATTTCAAGTATATTGCCATTATTGTTCAGCATAAAATGCTTCATCTTTATGGAATGAGATGTTATTGTGGTAATATTAAAAATAATACTGGAAAGATATGTACATATACTATGCAGAAAATTTGGAAATTCAAATTCAAATGAAATCACTAGTTTTAGAAGATATAATTCCAGAATATATCAACAAAAAATATTGTAGCTTATTGAGATACATACAGCAATGAGAATAAATTTTGGCAACATTGGAAAACACAGTTCTGATGATATCTGAATGGGATCTTAAATTTGTAGAACATGGAACAATTGTAAAATTAACAGCATATATACAAACAGAAAGTCAATCAAGTTTGAGCATGAATGTTCCTCATACATACAATACATTAATCAGTATGGCAAATATAAACAATTATGGTATGGTTTCTTATGACTTAGATGTTTATAACCCAGAAAATTGGATAATCATGTGATTGTCATTCCAAGTTACCTTCCAACAAGCAAAGTCAACGAGGGAAGCTGAATTCATTTAATGATGGTATGATTCATTTAACAATGGAAGAGATTCACTTAGTAACCATGGTAAAAAAAAGGTTATAAAATTAGGTGCAACTCACCTTGCTTAGCAATGGAAATTCTGTTCCCAAATGTGATCATAAGTTGAGGGCTACCTGTAGCATCTATGAGTGGTTCAAGATACCCCTGAGTAGAACTGAGATATTGTTCAGTTTCAAAGTTCCATTCTATTAAATAGGCAGAAAAGCAGACGGACGCCGTGAGGTGAATTCCAAAAGACTTTATTGAATAACTTGCTATGTACAGCATACAGGAGAGAAGCAGGAGCTGTCCCTGCCTGACAGCTATTTATATGGAGCTGTCAAGCAGGGAGACCAATCAGGAAGCAGGAATTGCCCGCGTTTAGCCAAGCCGAGTCTTAACCAATCAGACACGGCTTGGCTGTTGCCGGCAGACACAGGGGAAACTCCTGACGTCACTGCCAGGATTTTACACATTCACATCACCAAATTGGCCTGTGGTAAACTTGGGTGGATGGGTGTGATTGCAGAATGTTGATGTTCATACCTATAGCCAGGATTGTTTCCTTTAACTAAGATTCCACTCTGTGAATTCAATTCAAATGTTCAAGAACATGAAAGTCACCTTCAATGTTTCTTCTGTTATCTTATCCTATAATCTATCATAAATTCTTATCTCGAGGGACAAATTGGTAACTCTGTCCTTTATTTAATTATAAAAATTATAAATTTTGAGATACCATATTCCTACAATAGATAAAACCCATTTCTAATGCTCTATAAGTCTAATAGATTCAGAAAAAAACCTATTACCAAATGAATACATTGTATTGGTTGTATGGAAGTATTCATATTGGAGTTTCTGTAAAGCCACACTTTTTCAACAGTCTGCTGAAAGAAGAAAAATTAACTGGATTTATATTTATCTACTATTTAATTAAATGTTTACAGTTGTCATGTCTAAAAATAAAAGTAAAAATCCCACTAATCATAGTGCACAGTATTATAAAAAGTTGGCAATATGCTTAGTAGCCACATAATAAAGTATGTGCTAATTATCCTAACCTCTCCCAGGAGAATCAACATGACTTTAACTGAGCTAACAAGAAGGGCAGCAAATAAACCTTTATTTTATCTGTACCTTGGCCAAATTTATTTGCAAAGTGCTTAAAATATCAATGGCTTGAACATGTAAAACCAAAGTTAACAGTTGCAAACTAAAAATCTTGTGTTTCATTTTCAGTTCTCCAAATAAGTCAAGGACATGTATTAACCCTAACATTTCAAGCTTTTAGAAATTTTCAAGCTCTGCTTTGAAACCTAGTATTCCATGGAATTAATTGAGAGTATCAAATAATAGGTCAGTAATGTTTGTCCGTTATTTCTCAAGAGCAATTATATTTTGGAATTCAATATGTTCTAGGATTAAGAATAGGATTTACTTTCAACTGAAGCAATATAACAATAATGCTTAACAGGTTGCCAATACCCCATAGAATTTTTTTTAAATATCCCAGATTTCTTTGCAAGTACAGAATTATTGGAATATTCTTTATTGGCCAAGTGTGATTGGACAGCAAGGAATTTGTCTCTGGTGCATAAGCTCTCAGTGTACATGCAAAAATAAAGTGATACACCAGAGATTATAAATCATAAATTGTAATTAAAAAATCATAAGATGCAATCATAAATCATAAACGATAAGTGATAAACTGCAAGGTACAAATAGAAGTAGGAAAGATGAGAAGGTGAGAAAGATGAGATGGAATAGCAATACAGCCTTACTACATGGGTAAATATCTTTAGGCATAATATAGTGCTGTGGGAGTTAGATGTTCAGCAAAGTAATGACATACAATGGCCTATAGCAGCATCCTGAGGGGAGAAGTTGAAACAGTCTGTATAATTGTGTCTTAGAAGACTGTAATTTCTAAGAAACATTAAGTCAAGTTAAGGAAATAATATTAAAATGCAAGATATAGATTATTTTTAAATATATATATGGCTTTTTGTAACTATGTTATATTATTATAACAATAATAAAAAGCCATATATATAACAATAATAATATAACAATATTATTCTCTCTACACTACTCTACTACCAGGAAATCTAACTCTACAGATGCCAGCAGGACAAAAAGTATGGACAGGGAGATATTTTGGTATCTCCTATTACTCCTTACCAGATTTAGAATAACTTAAGACTTTGTTTAAATTTTCATCAGACGGTGAATCATGGACATTGGAAGACCAGAAGGACTTTGGATTCACAAAGCTTCTCCCATCTCACCTGTTTCACATATCCAGTTTTTCCCTTTTTTAAAGTCCAATAACTAGGACAGGATAGAATACATGTATTTCCACAGAGATGAGAAAACAATTAATATTAGGTTTCCCTCCTCAAGACATCTGTCATTCCGAGATGCTTTTTTCAATTGCTGGACTGCAATGTAAAAATGTGTTCTTTACATGTAATTTCTATTTTATATTGCTTAATTAAAAAATCCTGCTTCTATAAAACAGATTGTCAATTTTCAATAAAGTGTGTTAAAATGTTCTTAGTTTAAAATACTTCTTTCCAAAATGTCTTAAGGGACTTTGGTATGTCAATTCTTATTGTATTACTCTCTACATTCTGTTGACATCGTTAATTGGGATTAATATTTTGAATTACATATAAATTATTTTCAAGAATGAATATTTGGTGCAGGAATTACCGTTATTATCTAATAAAAGAATGCTAGAAGGTATTATTTCAACATCATATAAAAGTTTGGAATGATTTAAATTTCTTTGATATAAGTCTGTGATGGTGAACCTATGGCAGAGCCCTCTCTGTGGGCACACCTGTCATTGCCAGCTGCTTTTCTGGTTTCTGGCAGGCACATGCGCACCGGCCAGCTGATCTTCATGCATGCCGGAACACCGGAAACCCTAATACCAGGTGGCTGATGCATGCACCGGCCAGCTGGTTTTTGAATTTCTGGAATTCTGGCATGCACACGCATTCCGGTTTGGGCACTTGGTGCCGAAAAGGTTTGCCATCACTGGTAGTTATATATTTCCATCATTTTGTTTTAAAATACTGTCTTTAAACATATCAACTTTAAAAAAAACCAGAAGCAAGTTGTACCAAGGGAGAAAAGACAGGGAAACTATAAATTGATTAAAACTGTCATTAAGTGGCTAAAATATTCTTGCATCTTGAGACTATTAATGTAGAATAGATTTATAGATAAATGAAAACATGAATGTTCTTGAGGACCCTTTGGATCAACTGACATAATATTATTCTGTTTTCATAAGGATATTCTTTATTCCACAACATCTTTCTATCATATGATTTCGATTATTATGTTTTGTCTTCAAATATTTGAATCAAAATCCTCTCTCAACTAGGCATAGATTTTTAAATACAGAACTGAAATCAAGATGGGGGAAGATAGAAATGCACATTCCATGAAATAATCTGGGAAGAACTGAGGAACGTGATGGGCAGATAGATGATAAATGGGAGGAGCCAAAACCAAAAGTAAATAAAACCACTCTCTTCCCCACCACCACCTTTCCCTTTTGCTGTTTCACTCTGGACATCATGGACAGAAACTCACATCCTGCTCTTAATTTCATTAGGCTTTTTGCAAATCACAGCCAGAACAGGTCATAAAGCAAAATTCCTAAAGGAGACAATATGCTGTTTCCATGGAGCTTGGAGGTCTCTCCCCCTCCATCAAATCCCAGAACACTTTAGCAATTAGTATGCACTGCAAAGAGTACACAAGTTACTGTTTCTCCCCACCCAAAGAGAGATATTGGATAGACTGATGCCATAAAAGCCTATGCTGTGAGCCTAGAAATATTTCTATTTTATATTCTGCTAACTTGCTCCCTAATGAGCCTGAAAAGAAAGCAATTCTCAAGCTAATGGCTTGTTCTCCAGCAAGGTGGGCATCGCTCCAGAGACATTTCTTTTTCTTCATGAGGTTTCTTTGGCTAGGAGCAGTGAATCAGCAGAGAAGTGTGAATAACAAGGGATGTAAGGGGAAGATGTTCTTTCCTTTGTCAAGAGCAACAGAAGAGATGAATTGCTAAAAGTTGTCTGCATGTCAGTTAGCTTCTACAGAGTGATGCAAATAAGAGGTCACTGTTACACTCAGTGCGCCATTATGCTGACCAGTCAAGGCCTGAGTTTTGGTATAAATGTATCTTCTCAAGGAGAAAAGCATGGTAACGTTGTTCTTATGCATCATTTAGCAGGTTAGGAGTACAGATGGATGGAGAAAAGAAATGCTGACCTTTCTTTTCTTTTTTTTTAAAGGAATTTTAAACATGAATCTTGATCTGCATCTGAGAAAGAATGTAGAGTTGATCTCGGAAAAGGAGAAGAAATGATCAAATGGAGTTTCAGAAAAGGTTATTCGGCCCTGAAAAAAAATAAACGAAAGCGTGCGAAAGAAAGTCAGAATAAAATCACTTTGATTTTGATTAGTAGTAGTAGTAGTAGCAGTAGTCAACCTGTTAGATCTGGGCAACGAGAGACAGACTGCGGACACGAAGTGACTTAACAGCTCTTTATTAATAGTAGTAGTGATCCAGCTTGCTCTGTGGTCGGAGGGTTCCCCTTTTATAGGGATCGGGTACGCCCCTCGACCAATCAGAATGATACCTGTTTCCCGCTGTAGCAGCGGACCAGAGGGGAGACTTACTACGATATATGCTAATATCTAACACCCCTCCCCTCCTAGATGGAACGTTGCGGTAGGTAACATAGTCTTTTAGGTATGTGGGTGTTTGTCTTGCTCGGGAGGAGCGTCGTAGTTCGGGTTGGTTAGAAGTGGTTGCAGGATCAGGTGCTTTTCCTGTTTCACGTTCGGGAGGTTTTGTGCCTTCGTTGCTAGGGCGTTCTGGAGTCTGCTCGGTTGCGTTGTCTGGGGTTTGCTCTGCTTCGTGCGTGTTTTCTTGTTCCAAGCTTGGTTCGCAGGTGTCGTAGTTTTCTATGATGGGGCTCTCGCGTGGCTGACTTTCTGTAGGCAGGAAAATCTCATCTTCGTTTCGAAGGTCTGAGTGTGCTAGGCGACCCCGAAGTTGATCGATGTGCCTTTTCCAGTTCCGCCCATCCTCTAGTTCTAGCAGATACGATCGTGGACCCGTGATGCCAATGACCTTTGCCGGCATCCACAATGTTCTCACTTCCGATCTCCGCTCCTTCCGTGTACAGCTGAAGACCCACCTCTTTCAATTATCTGGCCTGGCTCAACCGTAATTTTTTTTTTCTCACTCCTCCTGACTGTCTTTTTAAATTCTAAATTTTAATTGTACATTGGGTTTTTTACAATTGGGTATTTTAATGGGGATTTTAACTGTCTAAATGTTGTAATTGGTTACCTCCTCCGTGCATGTGTGTCTCTGTATTTTTGTATGTTTATGTGTTTGTATACATGTTTCTATGTTCTATATGCCCACTGTACGCCGCCCCGAGTCCTGCCTGGAAAGGGAGCGGCTAATAAATTCAAATTTATTATTATTATTATAGTTGTGAATCTATGCTGAATCCCCTATGCTGAAAGACCGAATTTTGCTTGTGGAGTCTGGGGGAGCTGTGGCAGAGTAATTTGGGTGAAGACGGTCCAGGTGAGACCGTAGACGGCGGCCCATGAGTAGTTCAGCAGGACTCCTACCCGTCGTTGCGCTTGGGGTAATATGCTGAATTAGGAGGTAATGGTCAATGCGTGTTTGCCAATCACCTGGACCCATCCTAGCGAGGGCCTCTTTTGCGAATCGCACCATTCTCTCCGCCTGTCCGTTTGATGCCGGATGGAATGGCGCGACGAGGGCATGCCGAATTCCCTGACCTGCTAAAAACGTTTCGAAATGCATGGCCGTGAATTGGGGCCCATTATCAGAGACTAGGAGGTCGGGCAGGCCATGAGTGGCGAAAAGTCGCCGTAGAACCTTAATGACTGCCTCTGCCGTGGTTGAAGTCATTAGGACTACATCTAGCCATTTTGAGTATGCATCCACAACTATAAGGAAAGTCTGACCTTGGAATGGCCCTGCGAAGTCGATGTGTATTCGCGACCAGGGTGCTTTAGGTTTCTCCCATTCTGTGGCGGGCGCTTCCGGGGGTGCTGGTCTCGATTCCTGGCATGGGTCGCAAGTGGCCACCCACTCCTCTATTTCTTTGTCCATGTTTGGCCACCAAACGTAACTTCTTGCTAACGCCTTCATTCTAACAATCCCCGGATGACCCACATGTAAAGCATCTAATACATTCCTACGTAAAACATACGGAATAACAACTCGATCCCCCCACAATAAACAACCTTGCAACACTGAGAGTTCGTCCCGTTTTGACCAAAACATTTTGAATTCCGGGCCCACGTTTCCCTTCGGCCACCCCCTCCAAACCCAAGTTTGAACTTGCTTTATTACATTGTCTTTAGAGGAGAACCTTGCAACGTCGTATGAAGAAACCGGTCCAGAGTCCAAACAGTCAATGAGCAATACCGGTACTTCTGGAGTGGGGTCTGGCAGAATGTCAGGTAATGGGCAACGGCTGAGTGCGTCTGCGTGTCCGAGAGTGGAGCCCGGTCGATGAATCAATTTGTATGAATACGCAGCCAGGAAAACAGTCCACCTGGTCATGCGTGGAGAAAGGGAGACCGGGGTGGGGCGGTTTCCCGCCAAAAGTCCCAACAACGGTTTGTGATCTGTAATTAGTTCAAAATCGCGGCCGTAGAGGTATTCGTGGAAACGCTTTACTCCAGCTACAGCAGCCAGCGCTTCCCTGTCCATTTGGCTGTAATTCCTTTCGGCCGATGAAAGAGTTCTGGAGTAGAAGGCGATGGGTGCTTCTTTTCCGTCGGGCATCCTGTGGCTGAGGACTGCTCCAACTCCGAAGGGTGATGCGTCGCAGGTCAATACCAGCGGTAGGGTCTGGCTGTATTGGACAAGCAGTGAGTCAGTGGTGAGCAGGCGCTTTACCCCGGCGAAAGCTGCAGCTTCGGATCGTCCCCATTTCCATGGTGCGTTCCTCTGGAGTAGACGGTGTAGTGGCTCAGCAACGGTCGCCTTCTGCCTCAGAAAAACGCTGTAGAAGTTAAGTAATCCGAGGAAGGCCTGCAACTCGGTCTGATTTCGTGGTGTGGGGGCGTCCTGGATCGCCTTAATTTTCTTTGAAGTGGGGTGTATTCCCTGACCATCGATTCTATAACCCAGGAATTCTACGCTAGGCACGTTAATTTGGCATTTTTCCTTTTTAAGGCGGAGACCCTTTTCTCTGATTCTGGCCAAAACAGTTCTGACTCTTTTATTTAATTGCTCCTCGTTTGCAGCGGACACCAAGATGTCGTCAAAATAGGGGACGACTCCCGGTATCCCTTGCAAAAGTCGTTCCATGATGCTCTGGAACAATCCTGGGGCAATGCTCACGCCGAATTGTAGCCGGTTGCATTTGAATGCTCCTCTATGCGTCACTATAGTTTGGGCCTCCGCTGTGGCGCTATCAACTGGCAGTTGCTGGTAAGCTTGTGCCATGTCTAACTTAGCAAATACCTTTCCTGGCCCCAACAAGTGCAATAAGTGCTGTACTACAGGCACAGGATATGCGCTCTGTTGTAGCGCGACATTAATTGTGCATTTATAGTCCGCGCAGATGCGGACTGATCCGTCTGGTTTGACTGGGGTCACGATGGGTGTTTCCCAGCGCGCGTGATCTACCGGCTCAAGGATTCCTTGCTCCACTAACTTATCTATTTCCTTATCTATTTTTGGGCGGAGTGCAAAAGGCACTCGTCTCGGTTTAAGTCGGATTGGCGCCACTTTGGGGTCTAAATTGAATGATATTGGTTTACCCACATACTTACCAAGACCGGGGCTGAACACATCCTCGAACTCCTTAAAAATCTGTTCAGCGCTGCTGTTTCTCACGGCATTGATTCCGGTGACTTCTAACCCCAGGGCTTCAAACCAATCAAGCCCCAGAAGGTTCTGTAATGGTGCGCTGGTGATGGTCACGGGCAGCTGGGCTTCGATGTCCTTGAAACGGATGTGGAATGTGCCTTGGCCCACGATGGGGACTTGGTTCCCCTGGTAGTCTCGTAGCAGGACGTCTGGAGCGCGTAGTTGGCTCTTTCTGAGGCTAGGGATAGCCTGTTTCATGGATGCCCATGAAATAATCGTCAGGGTCGATCCTGTGTCAACTTCTAGCTCGCAGGGTGAGCCCTCCAAGAGGACTGTGACTCTCAGCCTTTTTGGCCGCTTAGGGCGGACCTGATGTATTGTGGTGAGATACGTTCGCAACTCCTCTCTCTGGGTCAACTCTATCTCATCGTCTACATCCTGAAAATACTCTCGTTGAGCGTCTTGATAGAACGCTCTTTCAGCTCTTTGTGTGTATTCTCTCTGGGGATACGCTCGCTCAGCTCCTTGTGAGTAATCTCTCTGGGGATACGCTCGCTCAGCTCTTTGGGAACTTTCTCTCTGGGTATACACTTGTGGATTTCTCTCTGGGCGCCCTTTCTGATTTCGCCAAGCCCCTGGGTTGGGCT
Source organism: Natrix helvetica (assembly GCF_964273705.1). Lineage (NCBI taxonomy): Eukaryota > Metazoa > Chordata > Lepidosauria > Squamata > Natricidae > Natrix > Natrix helvetica. The sequence goes on along the minus strand of NC_138550.1, from coordinate 35,530,806 downwards.
TCTGTTGGCGGTACATGGGTGGCTGCCATGAGGCAGGGACTCCGCTCCGGCACACTCGTGCAATGTGCCCAAGTTTGTTGCAGTGCGAACAAACAACGTTCCTGAACCTACAAGTAGACCTGGGGTGATTCCCTCCGCAACTTGCGCAGGGCGGCAAGCGGGATCCAGGTCTCCCCCCAGGCCTCATGTGACTGCTCCGCATTAGGTGACTGTCCTCGAACTCGGGATCCTCGTAGGCGGGGCTTGTGTCCTCATAGTGAACTTTGGTGTGTCTTGGCGCTGGCTGGTCAGTGTTGAACCCGCGTTGAATTGTCTCTGCTGATCTGTCTGCTGCTTCTGAAGCTCTTGCCTCCTCGAGTACAATCTGTAGGCTTAAATTGGTTTTTGCTAACAGCCGCTTTTGTAGGGAAATGTCTCTCAGCCCGCTAACAAGTCGATCCATAATCTGCTCATCCAGGTCTCTGAATCCACAATGTGTGGCTGCTTTACGTAGGGCTGCAACATATTGGTTGATAGATTCTCCCTCCTTCTGGTTCCTCGTGTTGAACGCTTGGCGGCAAACATGGCGGGAAGGTTTTGGCGCGTAATGAGTCTGTAGAGCCTGTTGCAACGTCGCCCATGATACTGCCTGTATTGGAGTAGGCGCGGTGAGGTCTCTGGCAGTATTGAAGACTTCCTTTCCGCAGTAGCCGAGGAAAATGTTTTTCTTCCTTGCGTCGGTGATCCCCGTGTATTCGTTCGCTTCAAGGAAACACTCAAAACGAATCATGAAGGCTTCCCATTCGTCGTTTTCTGGGTCGAAAGGAGCGGGGGGAGTATGCATCGCCATCTTCTCTGTTTGAATTTGCCGCGCTGCGGTGATCTGATATGGCGGCCGGAATTTCTGCCGAATTCCTGGGCTGGATCAAATCCGGAGATTCTGGAGGTAGCGTTCTTCGTCCTATCTGCCTCTCGATCCCACCCTCGTCGCCAATGTTAGATCTGGGCAACGAGAGACAGACTGCAGACACGAAGTGACTTAACAGCTCTTTATTAATAGTAGTAGTGATCCAGCTTGCTCTGTGGTCGGAGGGTTCCCCTTTTATAGGGATCGGGTACGCCCCTCGACCAATCAGAACGATACCTGTTTCCCGCTGTAGCAGCGGACCAGAGGGGAGACTTACTACGATATATGCTAATATCTAACACAACCCATGCCACATTGTGTCATTGTTTCAGAGATAGGTCATTACTCAAACAGAAAAAACAGAATGATTATGGGTTGACAAAAAGGCAGTGGAAATAACTTCTGACTTCCTGCAGATTTCTGCATTGAGTTTCCTTGCAGGAAGCTGAAAGAGAACATCAGAAATTTCCTTCCTTTCTTCTCCTTCCCTTCTTTCCTCCCTCATTCTCACTTCCCTTGAAGACAAATGAAAAAGAACTAAAATCTCATGGCAATAACTGAATGAACTAAATATTAAGATTATTGGAAGTAACAGGCTTTTTAAAATCAAAGTTCAAATAAGATACTGTATGTTATTATTTCTTTATTACTGTTCTTACTGGCAACCCTTTTATACACTTTATGCTGACATCAGGACTGAAAAGATGATGTTTTATAGATTTGTTGTAGATAAAAGATGGGATAAGGGATGAAGTACCATATTTTTCGGAGTATAAGACGCACCAAGGTTTTGAAGAGGCTTTTTTTAAAAAAAAAAAGTAGGTAGGTAAATAGAAGGATAGAGAGGGAGAGAGAGATAAAGAAATACAGTAGGTATGTAGGGAGAGAGGGAGAGAGTAGTGAGATAGGTAGATAGGTAGATAAAGGGATAGAGAGAGAGAGAAATAGAGAGAGAGAGAAATAGAGAGAGAGAAATACAGTAGGTAGGTAGGGAGAGAGAGAGAGAGTGTGTGTGTGTGTAGGTAGGTAGAGGGATAGAGAGAGAAAAATAGATATAAATACTATGTGTGTAGGTAGGTAGGGGAGAGAGAGAATGTGTAGGTAGGTAGGCAGGTAGAGGGATAGAGAGAGAGAAATAGAGAGAGAGAGAGAAATACAGTAGATAGGTAGGTGTTTCTGCTGGCACAGCACTTGATCAATGTAATTCTCATCAATCAGTTAAAGAGCTTTCCAAAAGGGGGGAAAAGGTTTTTGCACTCTGCAAACCTCTCAAAAACGAGCCATTTTTCGCAAAAACTGGCCCATTTTTTTAAAACAAGGCATGAATAGCCAGGGGGCTTGCAGAGTGCTCCTGGGGGTGGCCCCCCCAAAACAAGCAAAAATGGCCCATTTTTCATGAAAACGGGCCCATTTTTGTCAAAAAATTGCATGCATAGCGTTATGGAGGCTTATAGAGTGCTTCTGGGGGCTGGGGTGCAAAAAACGGCCTGTTTTTGCTCATTTCTGCCCTCCCCAACCCCAGGAACTCTCTGAAAGCCTTCATAAGAGTATGTACGGCCATTTTTCTGTAGGGGCGGGGCTTCAGGAGGCAAAAAATGCTGTGTTTGGTGTATAAGATGCACCCAGATTTTCAGCCTCTTTTTTGAGGAAAAGGGGTGCACTTAAACTCTGAAAAATACGGCAATAAATGTTTGTAACCTTAGAGTAGGTGAAGAATCACTAAATTTATTTATAGTTGTGATGAGGGTAAGATATTACTTCTTTATATACAGTATTTCTTTTCTCTTTATTGCAATCTTTTCTCTTTTTTCTCTTTTTCTTTTTCTTGCATCTTTTCCTTCTTCCTATTTTCTTTTCTTTTTTTAAGTTTAGTTTGCATTAAATTTTACTATTATGTTCAAAATTCTGAATAAAATTATTCATATCTTTTCTAAGATTTCCCCCAGTATTGAAATCAAGCTGATTGGTCTTTAGTTATCTATTTCCTCCCATTTTTTTAAAGATTGAAACAATGTTACCTGTTCTCCAAAGTTCAGGCACTTCTACAAGTACTCAAAAATCACAGTATATTATATCCTTCAGCATCGTTAATGGAACAGAGACATAGGCAGCCTGTCTTGGGAATTCTTTTGAACATTAGATGAATGGGTGAAGGCATTGCCCTTAATTGAATTCTCAGGACAAAATTCAAGGGCAAAAGTTGAAAGTCTTTCTCAATAGGAAACCACCCATTCACCACGCAGCAACTGCATTTTGAGAATGTGAGAATATTGACATAAAAGATCTCTCCATGTAGTATAAAACCCTCTAGTCCAAGATTGTTTACATTAATTATTTCTTTTACTGAATTTATTGTTTAGATATCTACAGTAGCTTACAATTAAAACATACTGCCTTGGTAGCTTACAATGAAAATAAAGATATCTTTCTCTTTCTTTCTTCTCATTTCAGATATCAAAAGCTCTAACAACTGATTTACAGTTCTCTATCTTCATGGGATAACTAATGTTTTTGTTGCTTCAGCCATACCCTTGAAAAATAATCAGACCCCGGGATCTAAATGGCATCTCAGTGTGTAGATGTCAGTGTTTCTAACATTTCAGTTCCGTTTGGTAGCTTTCTGGTAAAGTGTTGTCCTTCTACGGTAATCTTCATTCTCAGACTTCATTAGCACCGTGAAGCTGTAGTGGTTGATAGCTCTTGGCAAGGGCTTCTTATTCCAGTTACTGACATTTCTATTTAGTGGGAAATAAATCTTTTCTAGCTGCATTTTCTTCCTTGGGGTGAATTTAATTAAACTCTTAAATGTCAAATACTAGTAAGCAGAAGGAAATCCATATTGACTGGCAGAACGTGTTAGTTACAGTACACGAATGACTGTTTGTGTGTTAACACCGAAGCCTAGAATGTCTTGCTTTCTGGGGAAACTAATATTAGGAAATACTGTGGAATCCTTGGCATTTTCTGAGCTTGGCTATTTTCTTGCAGACATTTCATTACTTGAGTTCCGAAGACTTAGGTCAGGAGTGTCCAAACTTGGGAACTTTAAGACTTGTGGACTTCAACTCCCAGAATTCCCCAGCCAGCTGGCTGGGGAATTCTGGGAGTTGAAGTCCACAAGTCTTAAAGTTCCCAAGTTTGGACACTCCTGACTTAGGTATTTTCTGGGGTAACTACTTGGGCAATGAAATTAACTAGTTTAGTTTAGTTTAGTTTAGTTTAGTTTACTTTACTTTACTTTACTTTACTTTACTTTACTTTACTTTACTTTACTTTACTTTATTGTCCTTGCACATCGTACAATGAAATTTAATGCCATCTTCAGTGTACATTATAACTATAAAAATAAACACACACACACACACACACATATCCTTCACATGCTACATAATTGAAATTGAAAACCTGATATTGCGTTAATATTGCATTATACAGTAGAATTCAATATACTGTATTTACTGCCCTGGGATAGAAGCTGTTTTTCAGCCTATTTGTCCTTGCTTTTATTATCTTGTACCATCTGCCAGATGGTAATAGTTCAAAAAAAGGGTGCCCAGGATGAGATGGATCTTTAAGAATATTTTGCACTTTCTTAAGACAGCGGACCTATAAAGCTCTTCCAAAGAGGGGGGAGGGCAACCAGTGATCCTCTGGGTGATGACATTAATCCTCTGGAGCGCTGTCCTATCTGCCACTGGCAAACCATACACAGGTGCAGTAAGTTAGTTCTTTCTTCCTTCTTCCAACAATCTTTAAACCCTTCAAAACTCTACATCTGCTTTCTCATAAATCTACCGCTAGGTTACTTTCAGTGTTATTCAATGGCTTGTTTCTTTTTCAATAATGCCTTCTGATTCTACTATAGTGAAATTACTTAAAAGACTTCCTGCACCCAGGCATTAAACATTTCTTTTAAGGTATTCATCTATTTTGGCCTATTTCATGCAGATGACCTATAGTAGTAAGTAATGATAATTTATGAAGGACAATAAGCAGCTGAGATAAAGACAGCAATAATTTTTATCAGTTGATTACTAATCTGCAAATGTTAAGATTAAAAGATTTAGATCTCTGTCAACTATACCAACAACTGTTCTTTATATGTCTGGAACTAAATGCATGCCAAAAGCCTAGATAACTTCTTTTCATTATTCTATATAGGCATCACCCTAAGATATTTTTTTTTGTTTCATTCCCATAGCATTCTCAGCAGGTAACTCTAGGCTAAAGAAAATACAGTTGGTAAAAGATTGCTAAAGAACTACTGCAGGATTAGAAGGGTTTAATCATCTCACAAGATACTCCGAGAATAAATTTGTTAGGCAAATTTCCTTTAACAATTTAATTGATAAGCTCATCAAAATTAGAACAAAGAAAAAAATCATTGAGGCAGACTTCTCTTTACATTTTAAATTCATTAATTAGTGTAATAAAGAAGTTGGATATGAATTGTGTGAATATTTGATCATTGGTACTCTTTAAAATAATTGTATATAGTATCTTTATTTATTGTAACAATAATTTCCTGTTGCTTTCCATTGAGATCTGTTTGAACAATTAATGAATTTGCAGTCATAATAATCAGTGAATTTACCATAAATTAAATATTGCTTACCAGATTATATATTACATTTATCTGTTTGCAATTTCATGAAATTAAAATGTGCTAGAATACATATTGGAGCTTCAGTGGAAGAGGAAATAACTGACATTCTGCTCATCTTCTGAGAGATGCCCACACACAGAATCCAAGAGATGATAACAATGTTTAGTTTTTCCTTCCAAAATAATAGAAAGAACTCCAGTCATAGAAGGAAATCTGATTTCAAATTCCTCTTACTGTTGGGTTCCTAGATGACTGTTGCTCATGTTAAAAACTGCACAGCTGACAAGAAAGAAAAAGGCTTGAACAACGGTCTGAAAATGGGCTGTGGAGCACCTTAGTTGCCATCATAATGAGTCTTGCCCTCAATATTGGACTTCCCAATTTTTTATCTGATTTGATCTGCATAATACTATATCTTAAACAGCCAATGGAAAAGAAAAGATGCAAAAGCTTCCATAACTTTATTTCTGCATAGCTGGCATAGCTTGAGAAGTTGTTGGAATATTCAGGGTCAAAGTTCAGAGTACTTTCACTTTTAAGAACTCAAACAATAGGCTTATCTGCATAACATTTTACTCTGCTGTTAGACTAGGATCAGAGTGCCGTGTATATCCTAAAGAAGCACTTGCTTCCAATTAATAGTAAGTGCTATATTCTGAACTAATTACAGACCCTGAACTCTCTAAATTATGTAAAATGGTTTGGGATTGCTACTCTTATTTTATTGTACATATTTGTGTGTTACAAATATTAATTTGTATTAATTATTACAAATAATTACCATTAGTAATAATATTACCTGTAAGAGAATTTGATAATACATTTTAGACACCCATCACTATAAAATTTGCTTCTTATATTTAATTCAAGTCCTCATCAGGGACATAAGTGATTATTATTATTTATTTTATTCATTAAACATGAAATTCAGTCAACTGAACATTTAAAGATCTGTCATAAATACCATTGACTGGTGCTAATGGTTGATACGGGTTGCTGCCAGTGTCCAAGATATCAACCAAGTATCTTCTAAAATATATGAATATATGATTTTCCAAGCAGCGCAGTTTTTTGCAGTTCCGCTGGGGTTATTGCAGGAAGCTGCAATTTTTGGATGTGTTTTGTAAAATTCTTGGACATGGTACCAAGTGCCATGGGTATGTATATCCTAAAGAAGAGAAGACTGAATGGAGTCTTGATAATAGTCCTCAAATACTTGAAGGGTTGTCACAGAGAGAAGGGTATGGATTTAACTATTAAATAGTTATTTCCACTTACTATTCTTTATATAATTAAGACTTCAAATCTCTTAACATACTTGCCACTCTTCTTTTGTACTCTTTCCAGTTTCTTAACCTCCTTATTGCATTGTGACAACCAGAAGTAGATATACTCTTCCAGGTATGGTTTGACCAATTAGCATAAATGTGAAACTATCACTTGCTGTGATCTGAACACCATAACTCTTTTGATGCTGCCAAAGATTGAATAAACTTTTGGTACTTACACATTGTATACTCATACTTAAATTTGTAGCCTAACACAGGTCCTTCACATAAGTACTACACATAAGTCATGTACCACATATCTTCTCATCATAAGGACATTTGGTCTGAGAGTGAGTGATTGGTACAGTCACCAATGATTTTCCATGGGCGACTGAACTTAAATCTTTAATCTATACAATCCTAGGCCAACAAACTACACTGACGCTTATATACGATTTTTATAATGTCATAATTTGTAAGTTAGTGGCACTCTTAAGTACTTTTGCTTGTTGCCTAACAGTTTCCCCTGCTATATGACAGACATTCATTATTTTCATACACTGCTCTCCTCAGCTGCTTTCCACAGCTATCAGAAGATATTTAAAGCTGAACAGCTAGTATGAAGGCAGGGGACAGTATGTTGGATTAAGATAAGAAACTTTGGGGCTTAAATCATTATTCATACTTACATTTGCTAGCAAATCACACACATTCAGCATAGTCTTTGTAATAAGATTGTAGTACAGATAAGGAGTCTTTATGCAGCTCCAGGAGGTTTTCAGAGGAAGGTGAATAATTAAGAAAATCCTGTTTCAGTACTTCATATAACACAACAATATATATCATAATGATATATTAATTTCTACACACAATATGTAGACCTGTGAAATACATTTAATCAGCATCTGTGTATTTATACTGTTAGCTTCTTAGCACTCTTTAATTGTTATATATGTTTACACTGAAAAAATAAGTGTAGATTTGCTTATGTTGATATGACATATGTTTATATACTTATTGTTCTTTGTTCAAACTTCTTACATGATGTTTTAATAAGCATTTTTAGTAACTGCTTTAATTAGATTTTATTTACACTTAATGCTTGCTCTTTTTATTTGTTCTACCTCCTCCTCCTTTTATTACATCAGTTTATGACTATTGTATCTGATGATACAGAAGAAATAGACTTTTGTAGAAGAGCTGAAGGTGAACACAACTACCTCGTATGGCTTCTGTAATATTTTAGGGAAATTATCAAGAAATATAGTAAAGGTCTCATATGAACATATGAACTTTAAAAAATATAGTGACAGCACATTATGATCTCTAGAGGATTTGTTGATTTATGATGGTCTTCTAGAGAAGCTGTACAGTAATTGTCCAAGGAGACAATTACTTGGACAGGATCTTGTACAAAACAAAGGCATTCTCTGAACACAGTAGTAGTGCAAATGTTTTGCCTCACAGAGATTCAACTCTTGCAATATGGAAAACAAAGCAAAACAAAACTTCTACCTGAACTTTGGAGAAGTGTTGCCACGCAATATCGAGGTTGCTGCAGCTTTCCTTAACTTGATACACTCTAGATGCTGGGAATTCAAAGGATTATTGTATCTCAATAATAGGCTTGATGAAAAGTACCTTTTTATGGGTTACAAACTAAGGAACACAATTTTTATTATAAAAAATCATCAGGAAGCTATTCTTCCCCATACTTTTTCATTTTGTTGTTAATACCTGTCCCTATTGTGTGTCCCAGAAGTTGTATTAATGTCAGAAAATATTATGAGCCATAGCATTACGTCCTCCATCAGTTTTCTTTCTGTTGCCTTCAGAAAAATTGAAGAAAAGTAGCTGGGATTATACATGACACCTTCTGCCACTTCTATATTCTACAAGTTCAAAATTGACCAAATTTCTATCCCGAAAAACAGGATAGAAAAAAGGACAGGAAATAGCTTAGTGCCGTCAATATTGACTATTAGCTTAATAGGATACATACTGTTCTATTATGCCATTTCCATGCTAATTAGAATTACCTGCTGTAAAATAAAGATGTGTGGAGCAAGTATGTTTACAACTTCAAAAAGGATAATTGGGTACAGTCTAATCATCAGTTCTAATCAAGATGCTAGAGTCCCCATAAAAGACTCTAAGTCATAAGACAGTGACTTGTGGACAGTAAATAAAAACATTCAGAGGTAATAGCAATAAATATTCAATAACTAGATTACCTAATCCTGAGGTTAGGATAAACCATTTACTGATGGTTTATCTAGAGCAATTTTGGAATTAGGTTTCATCCATTAAAATAAATAGGAAAGAAAAGACATTCACCAAACACGTGGTGGTATTAAAATGATATAGTATTGTTGATGGGAGCAAGTCCTTGAATTGAAAGTGTAAATTATTTGCAGTGTTACTCCATGGACTCACTTCCCATCTATTCATGATTAACATTTGCACCAATGCTTTTAATGGTAGAACACAGTGTTTCAGTAACATACCTAAAATGTCCCAGTAGCACATCTGGTATTGGTCACAGGTCATGGGGCATATACTGAATCATGTACTTCTCATTAAATTGACAGAATTTCAACGTAAGACTTTTCAGCATAGGAGTGTCTTTTATAGTATTAAACTCAACATTTTTGTTCTAAGTTGACTGACTACATTTGTAGTCTGATTAAAGTTAACTCTAACAACCCTCACTTCCTCTAACTCCTCTATTTACAACAAACAAAGCTGGTTATGAAGACTGTTCTGTGTATTTATTATAAGGATCTTAAAACAGAAACATATATCTTTATACTTTTTTCAGCTTGATACTTGTTTTGAAATTTATCTTTGAAGGCAAAGCAAAAGACAATGGACTTCCTTTTTCAGAACCAGTCTGCACTGATTCTCTAATCTTCAAAACATTTAGTCTTGATGCATTTGGAAAAGATGAGGGGAAAAACAGCTTGTGTCAGTATTCAATTGTTCTGCAAGAACACCACAATCTTATAGCATTTGATATAGAGCGGTAGTAGGCCAAAACCACAGAACAATTTGGATACACACTGTCTGATAATTGGCATCTCTTTGGCAAAACAGTATTGCATTAGTACAGTTCATTCTTCTTTGCTGATGACCTTCATTCAGAAAAGAAGGTTGAGTAGGAAAGGAGTTAGCTTTTTATTTTTGTCCATCACATGTTCCCGATTAATAGCCAGAAATGTTAAGAACCACCAGAACAGTAGAGAATTGGTTATTTCAAAATCTTAATGGACACATTGGCTGCAATTGGGAGCTCTGGAAACAATGATGCTAGCAGTTTATTGACTGGATTACAATTCAGAAAAAATGTTTTTTTCTAAAATAATAATAATAATTAATCTAGGATGCTGTGTATCTACTTAAACAAACATGTCAGATGAAGGGAAGGGGAGGGAAAGAAAAGAAAAGAAAAGGAAAGGAAGAAAAGAAAAGAAAAGAAAAGAAAAGAAAAGAAAAGGAACTCTAAATTCACTTCATCTTCAGTTCAAAAATTCATTCATACATAACATTTTTTTAATGGTAGCAAAAGAGGAACCTCAACAGCTTTTTCAAAATCATTTATAGAACAAAAAAAGGTCAATTTCCATTTCACTAAAAGAAATGGTTATAAATAATCCTCCCAATGTACCTGCTTTTGCTTATAAATGTGTCAGATAAACCAGCATATTCTGCAAATTTACTGCACGTTGCTGTAATCTGATCTATCAGCAATTCAGTAGAGCTGCTGACACATGCCCTCCTCCACAGAAAAATTTCAAAGCCACCCAAAAACTAACCATATTGCTATCAAAAACAGCATATAAAACACACAGTCTGCTTAAGGACACAGAACGCTAATCAGTCCAGTCCAGACATTCAATATATGTTAGTGTATTAGGAAAAAGTTCAGAAACAGAATGATATATTGTCTATCTTCGCAAAATAGGACAGGTTCTTTTGCTATATAAAACAAATAACTGAAAGGAACAAGTTGTTCCTTATGCAGTTTAAGAAAAAAATATGCATTTTAAGAAAATTGTGACTCAGTTCTAATCAAAGTTAAGTGTTTAGTAAATATTTTAAAGACTGTATTTTCAAAGACTATTAAAAGAACATCTTTGAAGTGCTTTTTTTTGCAGACATTATACAACCATATCAAATAGTTGCCTCAGATCTTGCCTCATGTTTTTATCAGCTGAGGAGACAGTCTAATACAGTTTTTCTCAACCTTGACACCTTTAAGATATGTGGACTTCAATATATGGCTGGAGAATTTTGGGGGCTGAAGTCTACATATCTTAAAGTTGGCAAAGTTGAGAAACACTGCTTTACTATATTAACTAGAGATTTCTTAAGAGAAATGGAAATGCAAGCAATGTCTTCAGCTCAATAAATATTTTACCTAAATGGGAAGGATAATATGGCCTCCCCTGACCATAACACAATTTGTGATGTACCCTGTGATTATGCTTCTACTAATATGACTATCTTGGCAATGACTGCAAATGCCAAGACTCCAGGGCCATAATCTCACTAGGTTATTACCTAGTTGATGCAATTAAGGTAGATGTATACTATAGAATTTGCATTGTGATACATTGATTGCAACTCAGAAAGTGTGCAAATAATTTTAAGAAGGCAGATCAAAATAGGAATTGCCATTATTCGTCTGTAACTGGAAACTTCTTAAACAGGATGGTACAAGGGACTAGCAAATTACAGGTGGACATATTGGAGCAAATGAGGTACAATTTTGATTTAAAAAAAACTATTCTTGTCAGGTTAGTGGAATAAGTGCATTCTTTCCTTTTAGTTAGTGATGAAGAATTATACATCAAAGAGATTATGAGAGAAATTTTAGCAGTACTGTCAAGTTGTCCTATTACCTTAGAACCATTTGCCTTGGCTAAGCCTTTTGCCTCAGATTTGCTGCAATCAAAATATGGCCCTATACTTTATGCCAGTATCCCTCAGTCTCAGCAATGTTAAGATCTATGGACTACAACTCCCAAAATAAATAAATAAATAAATATATTATGTGAAATGAATTGGTACAATGACACAGAATATGTATGCACAATATACTTTAAACGTCTACATAATCTAAAAATGTTAAAAATGTTTCATCAACAATTTGAATCACTGGAGACTGTATGGATTAAGGTGAGTGGGTGGGTGTTACATACATAGCTTTCACTGGATAAAGAGAAGTTAAGAAGAGGACAATGACAGATGGCATCTCCCCCCAGCACGGCTTTCCAAAATGTTTAAAAATCTGGCCCCAAATTGTTGGAAATGTAAAAAAAACACCAGGCACTTTCTATCATATGTGGGTGGATGTGCAATGAGGCAAAAAAATATTGGAAAATGATTCAATCATGGTTAGAACAAATGGTGAGAGACCAAATTATGTTTAAACCTAGGTATAATACCAGAGGGGTTTAAGAAAGATACACTTTATTTAATTATACATATACTAACTGCAGCGCACATAACTTATGCACAGTATTGGAAAAAAGAAAATACACCATCAGAGCTAGATATAATCAGAAAAGTGTTGGCCTGTGCGGAAGCAGATAGGCTCACTCTTGAACTTAAAAATAAAGGGGAATCAGAATATTTTGAAATATGGAATAGATTTTATTATTGGTATAAGACAAGGTGACAAGACTGAACAAACTGTATATAGTGATTGGACAGAAGGATAGACAATGTATTAAGCAGGTTAATTGTTAATGGTTGAAACTAACTGTATATAATGTGAATATATGGACACTTTGACTTCGGGTATTGCATTGTTTTAAATGTAAAAATTATATATATATAGGGACTAACAAGGCCTCCTTCTGACAAATAAAATCCTATTACGTATCTAATAAGATTTTAGGAAAAAGTAGGATGTTTACTATGGCAATTCAACATAAAAGCTATGGAACAAAGGAAGAAATTGATGTAGCAGTCTTCAGGTAAGGGAATGACATTCATAAAAGATGATGTACAGCAGGCATGTCCAAAGTGCGGCCCGGGGGCCAAATGTGGCCCTTTTTCAAATTTCAAGCAGCCCGCAGCCTCTTCTCCCCACTGGAATTATTTGTTCAGTCTTTTATAAAATACTGTATTTTTTGAAGTATAAAGATGCATCTTTTTCCCCTCAAAAAAGAGGCTAAAAATCTGGGTGCATCTTATACACTGAATACAGCATTTTTTGCCTCCCAAAACTCTGCCCCCTTCACCAAAATGGCTGTGCATAGCCTTTAGGAGGTTTCAGAGTGCTCCTGGGGGCTGTGGAGGGCATAAATGAGCAAAAAACGGGCCATTTTTTGCTCAACTTTGCCCCCCCCTAGCCCCCAGGAGCACTCTAGAAGCCTCTTAAAGGCTATTCATGCCCTTTAAAAAATAGGCCCATTTTCATGGGAGAGTGCAAAAACTTTTTTTTAATTTGCCTCTTCAAAATCTTGGTGCGTCTTATACTCCGAAAAATACGGTAGTTAATTCGCATTTAATGTTAAGCGTTCAAAGAATGTCAGGCTGAATGATCGGCCCCACACATTTTCACCTCACCAAATCTGGCCCTCCTCGCAAAAAGTTTGGACACCCCTGATGTACAGGATCTAGACCTGATAAAATCTAATACCCAAATGAACGAAAGTTGAAGCAATGTCAAGTGTTTTGACTATTCAACCCTTGAGAAAGATCCCTCTCAGAGATACATGGCTGACACTTGCTAGTCAAGTTAAATATCTTCACAGATTTGGAGACTGCAGGACTGTATTGAAGATAAATGAATTGACAAAGAAAAGGAATGTGGAAATAACCTCAGACAGTAAATTAGCGTTGACAAGTTCAGAACAGTAACATAATACAGTTACAATTTTATTCTTGATCTCTTGTACTTGCCTTTAATATGAACAATTCATCAACAGATAGGAAGGTTCGTTCATTTAAAAAGTAGAAATCTGCCCACAGCAAAAGAGTTTGGACATTGTACTTTCCATCTAAATGAAAAATGAAATACTATTGACCTCATTTCAAGAATTGCCATTATTAACAACCACCAGACCTGCTCAACCATGCTTCAACAAATAAACATTATACTTAATAGAATAGGGATATACCTCTATTCCCAGTTTCACATATGCTAAATATCATTAATGAATATTCTCTTTCCCTTATTAATGAAAAGCTTTGCTGTAATGACTTTACAGGATAAACAACAGTTTTTGAAAATCAATGCTGTCTAACAAGATGTCATATGGAATTCTAATTTTATAGTATTACTGAGAAAATGCAGGTGTTAATGTGATAATTTGTATACTCAGTGTGAAATATAGCATCTTTACTTTATGGATTTATCATGTAAACAGTGTTTTGATTATAACATTGAGCATTTTTGCTTTATTAAGAGCTTTATTAGTATAACAGCACCCCTTTTTCCATGTCCTCAAGATCTGCAATATTGGACAAAATTTTAGCACAGTACTGGGTCCTAAACGACTAGAACCTACATGGATGCAAAGATATTCATGTTCAACACATGAAAAATAGAAGTGATATTGATAAAGAAACATGTATGTCCTTGGTCTTTTTGCCTGATATGTTGTACAGAGCCTAGACTTATATCAAGACATTTTCCATCAGCATTAGCTATAAGCATTACCTACATTTATTCTCAGGTGTTTACCAAGAAAAGAGAAACTTTCTGCTGAAGAGGGGTTTACATCTTTCCAGTGATGGGATTAAAATAATTTAACAACTCGTTCTCTGCCCTAATGACCAGCTGGGTGGGCGTGGCCATGGTGGATGTTGCCAGGAGATGTGACAGGCAGCAGTCAGCCTCCTGCACACTCCCCCCGGGAGAAAAATGGGCCGCCGGGGACTCCTGGAAGGGACAGGGCATGAAAAGGCAGGTACAGCAACAATTTAACAACTGGTTTTCTCGAACTGACCCGAACTAGCTGAATCCCACCACTGCATCTTTCCTATTAACATGTTTCCTTCCATATTCTATGTTCAATTGGTCTCTTGTCTATTCCTGTGCTTTTAAAAGAGATTTACAAAACTTTAGAAATATTGCAATGTTTCAGCAAGATATTCATAGGTGACCTCATATCCCTGCAAGGCACAGCTGCTACTTCATCTATTTGGTGCTATCAGATGAAACAGTGAACATTAGGCACCATTGAAGATAACAAGCAATTGTTACATTCATTGTAAGAAAAAGAAATGTTAGCTGTTTGTAGCTTTCCAAAACTTCTTTGCTTACCATTCTTATTCTTGTTCCTCTAAGTGTAGTATTTTTATTATAAATATAATGTTGATCCAGATCCATTTTTAAAAGTGAAAATAGTGCTGAACACAATAATGAAGGATGTGTCTTTGTTCTAAGGTACCACCAGTTTCCACCAGCTGGTAGCATTTATTTTCACCTCCTATGAAGGACCTTCTTTAAAATGCTGGTGATTAACTTTAAGAGGAAAGCCTAGTCTACAAGTTCAGGGAATATTGGACTGGAACCCATACACCTTATTCCAATCTAAAGTAACAACTAGCAGAAGGCAGAGCCAATTCTTAGGATTACCCAAAAGTATGTGTAACTTTGTCAGAAGCTTTTCACTAGTCTATTTAAGAAACCTTTGAGTGGGGCCTAATAATAGTATCCCAAATTTGAATATGAATAGTATCCCAAATTTGAATATGAATATTCAAATTTGAATATAGAATTCAAGACATACAATTCATAAACAAACACAGATTGGTCAGGACAAAGAATGCACTTCATTTACAATACTACTTCTTTCTCTACTCACTAAATTCCAATTTATAGCAATTTTCTCATGCCTTCATTCATATACTTAGTGTAACCACAAAGTTGTGACAGCTTTCTCTGAAACTTGTCATCTTTTGTGTTTCTGAATATATTTCTTCACTCTTTCATGCAAACATCACTGAGTTTTGCTAAACACACACACACACACACACACACACATATACATTGTTTGTCATTTTCCTCTCTATTCTGTAAGGGTAGTACTTTTATTTACATGAAAAAATAAAAATAAATGTTATTATCAGCAGCTAAATCAGCCCCAATATCCTATGCAAAGACATATTTAAAATATGTAACTTAATTAAAAATAAATGAGCTTCTTGATCAGAAAGGTCGGCAGGTCGGTGATTTGGTGAATCCCTAGCACTGCATAATGGAGTGAACTTCCATTACTTGTCCCAGTTTCTGCCAACCTAGTAGTTTGAAAGCATGTAAAAATGCAAGTAGAAAAATAGGAACCACCTTTGGTGGGAAGGTAACAGCGTTCTGTGCACCTTTGCCATTTAGTCATGCTGGTCACATGACGACAGAGATGTCTACGGACAGCTTTGAAACGGAGAAGAGCACTGTCCCCTAGAGTCAGGAATGATTAGCACATATGTGTGAGGAGAACCTTTACTTTTACCTTATATATAGTATATTTTAAAATAAAAATATCATTTCTTTTTCTAAATTAAAAATGCATTCTATACTAAAAAACACAATTGGCTAATCTAAGCAAAGTTGTGAGACATTATCTTTATTATACTGTAGATGTCAACCCTGAAGCTGACCTGGCCGAAGCCATCTTGGAACTTCAGTGCTGCCAGTCGAGCAAGGGATAGGGAGGGGGGGATTAGAGACAGCTGGGGCTGTGTAATCAAAATGAAATACTTTCTCTTGAAAACCAAAGGCATTCTCAAATCTGGCTGGAGGAAGGAAGAGTGAGGTCACCAGACCAGCAGATGCCGCCTTGATTGGGCATGTGACTGATTGTTTGGGTTGAGGGAAATTTCTTTTTGCTTTTAATTAGGTGAAAACCAAGGGGACTCTCATAGTTGGTTTTCACCAGATATGTGCCAATATGATATTTCCAATAAAGCTATTCTTTAAGAAATTCACCTGCCTTGGAGTCTTTGCTTGCAATGGATCTGTTACTTGGAAGCCTGATGGTAGATATGGAGTATACACAAACATCAAGCCAAAATTATTTGGGGCAAGCTACCTGGTTAGCCCTCTGATTCAAAATCTCTGCTGTTGACAAAGGATACCTTCTTCAGCCTGCTGTCCTGTGAAATAGGCACTTGTCTTTACCTGTAATAAAACTATTCTCATATCCATAAAAGCCACTTGCAAGCTAATTCAGCTATGCAACTAAAGGAATGTTTCCCAATAAGATAATATCCTAGCTGAATTTAATAAATAAAATATTGAGTGATGGATTTCACTACTAGAAATAATATTTATTACAACTGAACTTATTTAACAAAATATTTAATGATAGGCCTCACTAATATAAACAATATTTATTACAATAAATAGAACTAGCAGCTTGCCTACAACTGAAATAGAGCCATCAGGATCCCTATATATAAAAAAGGTGAGGCTGATGATCCTTCCAATTATTGCTCTATTCATTTACTATCTATAGTAGGAAAGCCATATGCCAAATTTTCAATAATTGACCAATCCATTGCCTAATATATCAATCAATCAATCATTACTTTCAAAAGCCCAAGTGGGTTTTAGATAAGGCTGTTCAAGAATGGATCAATATATGATATTACTTACTTGTTGGAGAAGCACTCTGGTCTCTTAAGAATTTTTTTTTTTTACAAATTTCTGGATGTTAAGGGCTATATTTAAATCTGTCTCCTGGAGTTAATTTATAGTTAAAACTAGAGACAGTTCCCTAGAGAAGCAATTAATTCTTTTCAACAGAATAACAAAGGAGTAAGGATTCATATTTATTTATTTAATATGTCCACTTACTTCAAGCAATGACTCTGGGTGACATACAAAGTTTATAGACAATTAAACCAACAACAAATATCCAGGGTCAAAAATAATTGTTTCCAATTCACAACAAGAAAACATAGCAATAAAACCAGTAAAACTCATCCTTTCAGCCTAAATATCTGCAGGTACATAATAGTGTTTAGTACTTTGCTGAAGTCTAACAGCATTGGACACAATCTTGTGATGTTGTTTGAAAATGAAGGCAGTACAACAGAGAAAGCAGCTATTTTGTTGCCGGCTGTTTAACGTTTCTTCATTTAAAAATTGCAGGCCAGAATGCAGAAAATACACTCCGAGCATCACAAATCGTCACAAAGCACCACAAGTCTTCTACCTGCATTAAGAGATTATCTCCGATAAATTTAGGAAAATTCAACCTCATGGCTTTTGAGGGGAGAAAATATCACCATTTGTAGATCGATTGCCTATAACCATCTAGAGGACAGGTTAAAGGCTTCATCTATCTAGGAATATTCAGCATCTTTTATCATTTCCCATGTCCCTTTCCATATTCCTATTTCCCCAGGGTAGTTGTGTACTCTAGAGAATTAAAGTTCACTCTGTCAACCTTTCGTAGCTTTTTCTACTCTGAAAGTAGGCAATTCATTCTGTCCACTATAGTATTCTGGTTTAAATGCTAAGTTACTATTATTACTATTTTTTGTGGAACCTAAATTTATTAAGACAGCCTTTAAAGAGTTGGATAGTCCTAAATAGTCTTCAGGTTACCTTCATATAAAAGAAATTTAGTCTGTCTATTTTTTAAAACAATCTTTTCATTTTTCAGTAAGCAAAGATTATGGGATATCTTGGTTCAGAAGCAAGTGTAGAAAGCTGAGTCATATAACTTGGTATGGAAGTTTAGCATTAATTATATTCTATATGGACTTTTCTGTAAATAGTCTTATTTATAGTAGAAATCAGATCAATTCTAGTGAACATGGTCTTGAGGGATTATTTTTCACACAATGGTTCAGTCTGGGCAATAAGAAGTATGGAGTATAAGAATTTGTGCAGTATATTCTGCATATTCATATATCCAGAATCTTTCCAGGATCTGGAGGTCCAGGGTCTCTCCAGGATCTAATCTCGTCTATTTTTAAAAAAGATGCCAGGCAAATCTGATATGATTATGATTAAGTTCTTGATTTCTAATCAAGATTCCAAGGTAACTCTTCAGACAGCCAAATTTTTGGTAGTAGTTATTAAACTAAAAATGAAGCTAGTGAATTAGTTAGGAATGGATGGATTTAATATTTGATATTTTGCTAACAGTCAACCAATATGAAATGTTTACCATCTAAATGTCTTCTTCTCCCCTCCCTGTATTACTTAATACAACACGTTTTTTAACATGTTTATTCCAGTTTAATTCAGATCTTTTCACAATGAAAAGCTTATTATACTTTTAAAAAATCAGTCTCTCCGACTTCAAATATACTTTTCATAGCTTTTCCTCAAAGTACATGGCGTATTGGAGTTTTAAACTTTATCATCTACTAGAAAATAAGCTGCAGCCTTTTTCTGATAACCATATGTACAACAAACCCTTTAATTTCTCCTTCAACCTACACATTGTAAATCTTCTGTGGAAGAGACTTTCTAAATCTGTTATAGGAAAAGTAGATTAGAATTAGAATATCACAAATGTCAGATACAATCATTAAAAATAAACAACCCCCTTTCCTACTACAATGAATTTATCTGTGGTTGTGAGTAATCATTTTTTTCATTTTAATCTATTTTCTCCAATATTATCTATGATTGATTGTCTTATGGTTTTCCTATATACTTATGGTTAAAGGCCCCTTTTATAGAGATATACTCCTTAATCATTTGTTGATTAACTTATTCCTCTTCTCTTAATACTACTTAGTCCCTCTATTTGCTTCTGTGAGTTGTTATTGCACTGAATTATTCTCAGTAAAGGAAATTCTCTGATCCATCCAAAATTGTTTGCTTTTCCTTAATTGCTCAGTCAAGCATCAATAGGATTTTCTACAGGATTTTGCAGTGTCTTAATGGTTAGGTTTGGCTGTATTATGTTTTATGCTGTTTTTATAAATATATATTATTTGTAAATATTTGCAAATGAAATAATATATAAATGATTATGCCTCTGGAATTTTAACACTTGTTATCTGTTGTAAAATTTTGTGTGTAGGTTTGATTTTATCAAAATTCGGTATTCAGAAAAAAATTGCAAGGCAGTTCAGGTAAGTATCACCACCACAGCATCACCACCAGATAGACAGCATCACCACCAGATGGATTCGTAACTGGCTGACCAACCGCACTCAATGTGTAGTTCTCAATGGAACTGCATCTACATGGAGGGAAGTATGCAGTGGAGTACCCCAAGGCTCTGTTTTAGGCCCAGTACTCTTCAACATCTTCATCAATGATTTGGATGAGGGAATAAATGGGAAACTCATCAAATTTGCAGATGATACCAAGCTGGCAGGAATAGCCAACACTCCAGAAGATAGGCTTAAGATACAGAAGGATCTTGACAAACTTGAACATTGGGCACTATCTAATAAAATGAAATTCAATGGTGAAAAGAGTAAGGTTCTACATTTAGGCAACAAAAATGGAATGCACAGGTACAGTATAGGTGATACCTTGCTCAGTAGTAGTAACTGTGAAAGGAATCTTGGAGTCCTAGTGGACAACCATTTAAATATGAGCCAGCAGTGTGCAGCAGCTGCCAAAAAAGCCAACACAGTTCTAGGCTGCATCAACAGAGGGATAGAATCAAGATCACGTGAAGTGTTAATACCACTTTATAATGCCTTGGTAAGGCCACACTTGGAATACTGCATTCAGTTCTGGTCGCCACGATGTATAAAAAATGTGGAGACTCTAGAAAGAGTGCAGAGAAGAGCAACAAAGATGATTAGGGGACTGGAGACTAAAACATATGAAGAACGGTTGCAGGAACTGGGTATGTTTAGCTTAAGAGAAAGAAGGACTAGGGGAGACATGATAGCACTGTTCCAATATCTCAGAGGTTGCCACAAAGAAGAGGGAGTCAACCTATTCTCCAAAGCACCTGAGGGTAGAACAAGAAGCAATGGGTGGAAACTAATCAAGGAGAGAAGCAACTTAGAACTGAGGAGAAATTTCCTGACAGTGAGAACAATTAATCTGTGGAACAGCTTGCCTCCAGAAGTTTTGAATGCCCCAACACTGGAAGTCTTTAAGAAGATGTTGGATAGCTATTTGTCTGAAACGGTATAGGGTTTCCTGCCTAGGCAGGGGGTTGGACTAGAAGACCTCCAAGGTCCCTTCCAACTCTACTGTTGTATTGTATTGTATTGTTTTAACCACTCAAAGGAATACTAAAAAAACATGTTTAATCCTTATATACTACCTTCCAATCCAATTTCCAGTCATACTATCAACTATCCCTTGTCAGTTTTAAGAGAGCTTGCCTCAGGGTTCCTATTTTGGAAGCTTAAGTTACAAAAATATTGGCAAGATTTTAGGTGTCTGACAAAAAAGTGTTTTTCATCATGTCTGTGATCAAGCAAATACTGATTTAGTGTTTGTACATATTGCCTTGTTACCCTGTTGTCCAAAGAGCACAGCAACTATATACGGAGAAAAGAAATTGATGATATTGCCTTCTATTATTTTCCTACTTACCATCATAGAGAGATAGGACTGGAAGCAGAGGTGGGTTCCGACTGGTTTGGTTGAACTAGTAGTGGTAGCAAACCTGGGTCGCAGAATAAGCAGTGACCCAGGCTGGCCACACCCCCGAACCAGTTCCCCGGTTGCTGCCGCCATTGTCACCATCTTTTTTCCATTGAACTGTGCATGTGCGCGCACAAGCGAACCTGCAGTAACTCCGGATAGAACCCACTCCTGACTGGAAGAGATCTTGGGTGTCTTCTAATCTAATCCCTGCCCAAGACAGGAGTCTTTATACTATCCTGTACAAATTGTTGTCCAGATGAAGCCCATATGCATAGAAAAGGGAAAACTGGGGGAATAAAGGAATTAGGAAGCAATATCACCAACTTTTCTTCTCACCAGCCCTTTTGTGAATAGTTAATTCCCCCCTCTCACGATGGAATCCCTTTTCATGAGTGGACTCACAACATGCTCTTAAAAATTAAACTAAGGTCACCAACTCAAATCCAACTTGGTTTTCCAATCAATCCTACCCACTGTTCCCACAACTATTATTTTTCCTTTCTATATGACAGTGTCTTCATTCTTGATCCTTTTCCAAATTTTGGTTTTGGGGTGAAGCAGCTGCACAAAATGTTTGTAATCCTGTTTCTATTGGTGGCATAGACTTATTTCTGCAACCACAGATATCATGGATTATTATTATTACTATTATTACTATTATTACTATTATTACTATTATTACTATTATTACTATTATTACTATTATTACTATTATTACTATTATTACTATTATTACTATTATTACTATTATTACTATTATTATTATTATTATTATTATTATTATTATTATTATTATTATTATTATTATTATTATATCTTCAGGCTCATGGCTTAAATGAAATTTGAGCATTTTAAAACAATGGGGAATCAGCAGGGGCAGTTATGGAAAGGAGAAAGGTGACCATAGAAGTTGAAATTGTTAAATGTTATAAAAGACTGAGGAGAACACCAAAGCTCTAAACTCTGCATGACCTTGCCCGCCTGCCACAAGAGTAGCTGTTAGAAGAAATAACATTAATCTCACTATATCTATGGAGATTCTCAATCACCCCAAAGGTACTTCTCAAAGGCAACTGGACTTTGTTTCCATGTTCATTCTCATCTTGGGGATGAATTTCATTAATAAAATTGAATCATCCTAGATCAGTTTTTTCCCCTAATCATGACAGCTTGAAGATGTATGACTTTCACTCCAAATTCCCCAGTCAGCTTCCTAGTCATGATTTCTCCATCCAGATAGTTAGGACTACTGGCATTTATAGACATGGGTTATTGAAATTGATAGATTTGATTCAGTTTTCCAATGTATCTTGAGAAAGTGACTGCAAGATTTGTTTTTCTACTCCTCCTCGGAAATACATATTTCTATGTTATTTAGCCTTTAGTATTCTTGTATATTTCAATCTGGTATAGGCCAACACCAATAGTCCATTGGCTACAATGCAAAGCAAAGGTTCCCATGAATTGAGAAAATGCTTACTATACTTTCTACTAACTTTCTACTAGCTACATTTATTAAAAGTGCTCTAATATTTCAAGGGTTATAGCAATTTTCTTATAAATATAAACTTGCTAGTTTGAAGTGAAATAAACATTCTTTTTATTACTATATTTTTCTTACTTTTCCTTATTATTTTTATGTTCTTTAGAAGTCAATTGGTGCATTATTTCATTTTACAGTGCTCTGAAATAGAAGGATGTCACTTCTAGCCCTTAGTTTACACATTATTGGGGAGCTGAGGGTGAAACCCTTCTAAATAATTACTGCTAGGTTTTAACCAGTTATTTTCATGCATTGGCAGTATTATAATCATTGTATCATTTCGGCTTTCATGGTAAAGATTGCAGTAAAAGATATTAGAAAGCAACACGAAATAAAAGGGATGTGGGATATGTGTATTATGCTTTTATAACTGTATTTGTAAATTCAATTTAACTTACACATCCACACAAGTTTGTATGTGAAGTAAGGCCTGTTCACGGGAAATATTTCATTGGCAGTTCCTTTTTTGAGACAGAAGTTGGAAGAGTAAAGGAACTATTTAATGCAAGACTATAGTAGCCTTTTGTCTGTTATTAAATTACCTCAGTTCAGACAAGATTTTCATAAACTATCATAGAGTCAAATCAACATAAGGTTTGGATAGGAACAGCTTAAACAATAAATGAAGATATTAGAAAATGCATTTATAACTCCACGTTGAATTTACCTTTTACAGATATTTTCAAGAAACCTTAAGGTTGTACAGGAAATTATTATTTTACTGTTGTGCTCATTTTATGAAAAAAGTTAAGTCATATGATTTCCCAATATTAATGCTAACAAGTCTAAGTTACATTGACCATGTTTCTAGATTTTTTAAAACAAATCAAACTCAAAATGTCAGTCAATAAAGTTTATTACATTCACAGTGTCATGTCAAAGATTCCTTACACTGCTTTGAATAGTAAAAGATCTACAAGCTATATAACCTTTTGTGAAATCAATAAAAATGCATAATATACAGTTGTAAAAAGGAAATTCATTACCTTTTATTTGCCCGTGCTTTGTTCATTTCTTTCTGCAGCACTGGCAAGTGGCAAACCAAATCTTGTTCTTTTTACAAAATGTTGTGGGTCTACAGTGATAAATAGTTTAGATAAAAGTCATCCATTCACCTGATTTTTTAAAAAAGTGGAGGTGAATATTATGATACTACGTAGAAAGTACAGGACAAAATACTTGGCTCAGTGTATTATACTGGAAGCAATTTAGGCAATACATTACAATTTTTTTCATTATAACTAGGGGTGATAGTCTCTTTACATGTGTTATAGTCTCATTGGTGCATGGTTTTAACCATTTTATGGTACTGTGTTAAGAATTTTGAGGAACTTGACTGGTTGGAAAGTAGAGTAAAAATCAAGTGCTAAATACATACCTAAACAAAATTTGAATACATACACAAAATAATGTATCAGATCAATATTTATTTATTTACAATCAGAATTAAAAAAGAGAATCAAATAAATGCAGGAGTGATATCGCTAATAGAAGTTTATTTTTAAAAAATCTAATCCAAGATAAGATATCAGCCCTTGTTTGTGAGAAACAAATACAATATGGAAATTTTTAAGAGGATTGTTTGTACATTGGTCTATATTACAGTTTCTCAGTCTTTAAATTCATCTCTCTGCAAATACAAATAAAGGACTTTGGTTTCTATAACCTTTTCTATAAAGGGCAAAGCATATCAGCGATTCCGCTGAAAGACCACAATAGGCTAAACTCCTGATTATATCTTTTTTCTCTGAATAGAGAAAACTATAAGTAAAGATGAACTGAACAAGAATTGCACCCAAAAGACTATCTTAATCCAACATTTTAAGTAGCAAATTCTCATACAAACCCACAGCACTGTGAAACTGGGCTTCAAAGGAATAAATGCATAAGGCATAGAGTGAGGATACTGAGAAAGTTCTGAAGTTTCTTTAAAATTTTAACAAATTGCTGCAAGTGCAATCAAGTCTTCACAAAAAACAGTTTCACCACATTTTCTCTCTCTCTCTCTCTCTCTCTCTCTCTCTCTCTCTCTCTCTCTCTCTCTCTCTCTCTCTCTCTCTCTCAACAGCTTGATGCAGCTGAACAAAATTATTGACACTACTTCTAGCAAAACTAATTATAGCATTTTAAGTCTTCTGGCACAAACTGAGAGGTCACAACTAATATTCCAACATAGTAGAGAACTGAAAGCTAATTTCTAAGTATTTAAATAATGCTCTGTTGTTTTTGCATGCTATTGATGTTCTGCTGACAATGGCAATCAACACAATGATTAATAAAAGAACTACTTTTGTTTTGCAGGTTTTTATTCTAGACTGGGGGAGGGACGAAGCACAATACATCTGGATTAGCACCCTTCAGAATGGAAATGGGACCAGAGAGCCTTCCATCAGCAACACATCTTATCTGAAAATAGATGTTCCCATGCAACATTATGATCAACCTTAATAAATATTGATCTATAGCTGAGGCTATACAATAAAATAGCAGAGTTGGAAGGGACCTTGGAGGTCTTCAACCCCCTGCCTAGGCAAGAAACCCTATACCATTTCAGACAAATGGCTATCTAACATCTTCTTAAAGACTTCCAGTGTTGGGGCCTTCACAACCTCTGGAAGCTGCCAGCTTTCTCTGCAGCATCACTCTAGAGATTGAGTTTAAATCAAAAAAAGCAGCATCAAGAATTTCTCTTGGGCAACTAGAATATTTTTTCAAGAGGTGCAATTTGATCAAAGTCCATTGTGCTCTGTCTTGCTTGAAAGCCATATTG
Source organism: Natrix helvetica (assembly GCF_964273705.1). Lineage (NCBI taxonomy): Eukaryota > Metazoa > Chordata > Lepidosauria > Squamata > Natricidae > Natrix > Natrix helvetica. The sequence goes on along the minus strand of NC_138550.1, from coordinate 35,505,185 downwards.
TTGTTGAATCTGACTTCCTCACTGTCTTTGCTTGCCAGAAGTTTGCAAAAGTGATCACATGACTCTGGGACATTGCGACTGTCATAAATACGAGTCAGTTATCAAGCATCTAAAGTTTGATCATGTGACCATGGGGATGCTGCAACAATCGTAAGTGTGAAAAACAATCATAAGTTACTTTTTAAAGTGCTGTTGTGACTTTGACTGGTCACTAAATGAATTGTTGTAAGTCGAGGACTACCTGTAGTTAGATAACCTCTTTGGTCTGAAGAAAATTGCTTTCCATTTGCAGTTTTAAATGGAAGCATCCAGTATGTATTGGTGACAATTGCCCTTTTTCTTTTTACATTTTACCTGACTAAGCCTATCCACTAAAAGTCACAATAACTATTATTTTTTTCTAGATACTGGTATTTATTATTTTTATGTCTTCCTTTGGCAATGACATCTCTGACTTCTTTGACAAAACCCTTGAGATGTTTTTTTTTACCTGTCCTATATTGCTATATTTAGAGCACAGAGATGGCTGATTGAAAGACTGAAGGACAACAATTCAGATTTTGATGAGGGCTAATTATCTGAGATTGCTGTAAGACTAGCTATTTCAAAGTTAGAACAGCACTTTAGGGCTTGGGAAGGACATACATCTGGTAATTTAAAGGAGGCTTGATTTTTTGTTTTGCTACGTGGTTTTACAAGAAATTCAATATTTTACCTAAAAAAAAGGCTGCTTTTTATCCATGGCACAAATAAGAAATCAAAATAAGAAATCAAAATTGTTTATTTAAAATATTTATCCCACTTTTCTACTAACAAAAAATAATTTAAAAGACTAAAATAGAATTAACTTCTTCTAAAACCTAGTTTCCAGAGATATAATATATACATTTAAAAAGCAAATTCTGAGATGCAGAATGAGAAATCAGATTGAATGAAAGGAGAAAAAGAAACGGAAAGTCAGATCTGTACATCATCCCTAGAACTAGAAAACTAGAAAAAGGGGGGATTGAATGTCTAAAAAAAAAAGTGACAGTTCTATATTTCATAATAGGTGATTGATTATTTCTGCTTTTATGCTGCTTCATTCAATAAAAGCATGACATATAACAGCATTATCAATAATAATAAATAACATCAAAATATATAATCAATAATAAATATTCAATGAGCAGCCTAGTGGTGAAGAAACCCATCTTCCACTTGGAAAGTTGAGAATTCAATCCTAGGCAGTGGCAGACGTTTCTCTCAGGGCACAAAGACAAAATATCCATTGTGACAAGTGTCAGTAAGGGCATCTGGGCAATAAACTGTAAACTCCACTCAGTTGCCCTGACCCTATCCTGAATTAAGAGATACTGGGTCATAAAAAGAAAAAAAAATATTAATAGTACCAATAGGATTTCTACTCCTCAAAACTTAAAAGCTGTTCAGAATATATTTACAAGTGCTTAACAAGCTTTCTAAATGTAAGTATTAAGGACAAAGTTGCTATTTTGGTGTCTTATTCCACAAAAGAAGAAATCATAAAATCATAGGGGTAGAAGGGACCTTGGAAGTTTTCTAGATTAACCACCTGTCCAAAGCAGGAAACATTATTGTATCCCTGAAAAATGGTTGTCCAATCTTTTTTTGAAAACCTCCAGCAATGGAGCACTACAATTATGGGACGCAACTGTTCCATTGATTAATTGTTCTCACTATTAAGAAATGTCTCCTTTGTTCCAGGGTGGATCTCTATTCAATGAGGTTCCACCCATTGTTTCTTCTCCTACCTTTTAGGTGCTTTGGAGAATAAGTTGGTTCCCTCTTCTCTGTGACAGTCCCTCAAGTACCGGAAGACAGCTGTCATGTCACCCTTTTATTAGATTAGACATACTTAGTTCCCTTAACTGTTCATCACGATTTAACCTCCAGAGCCTTCACTATCTTTGTTGCTCTTCTATGTACTCTTTCTAGGTCTCAGTGGGGTTTTTTTGTATCATGGTGACCAGAACTAGATACAATGTTCTAAGTGTGGGCTCACTAATGCACAACAGTGCAGTACTATTACTTCCTGTGATTTTGATGTTATCCATGTGTTGATGCAGCCTAGGATTGCATTTCCTTTTTGGGAAGCTACAGTACATTGCTGGTTCACACTTAAGTGATGGTTCATTAAGACACCAAGATTCCTCTCACAGATACTACTGTTCAGTCAAGCATTGCCTTCTCTATACCTGTGCTTTTGATTTTTCTTCCTGCATAGGATTCTTGCCTGCCTTTCCTTCTGTTACTTGTAAGATGTTGAGACTCAGTAGAGACTCTCTGTGGCACACATTGGGAAGGCAAATTCTATTTACTGCAACAGATGAGGGGGATTCCCACAAAATATCCAAATAAGCATTATCTGAGTACCTAAGAAAGGACATTGAAGAAAATCAGAGTGCCTCTAAACCAGAGGTAGGTTTCTGCCAGTTCACCCTGGATCGGACAAACCGGTAGTGGTGGCAGTGGGAGTCTCCGCCCATCTGCCCGGACACTTCTGCGTATGCGCAGAAGCATCGCCCAAGCGCACACATGCACAGGTGAACTGATACTAAAATAAATTGAAACCCACCACTGTTCTAAAACCACTTTCCTGAAAAGAAGACAAAGGCAAAAAAGATGGCAAAATTAATCTAGATTGATTAAGAGCAAGTTTGTGCAGTGCTTCAGAATCCAAGTCAGAAAGGTGACTCTGAAGCATGTGAAGCTGCAGATATAAAATATCATTAAAACAGCCTCAGAAAAAACAGGACTGTAATCTTTTCATAAATTAAGCATCATCATGGTTTTTATTGTTGTCTTCTTAGCTGCCTTTGATTTGAAAAACCTCTATCCTTTCATGCATAAACTGGGTATAGTATTTGTAAAGCTTTGCAAATATTTACTAATACAATTTACTAAAAATAGTTATAAATAAAATGCTCTCCAATTCATTTGTATGTAAAGAGAGATTATTATTTGGGGGCACTTCAGTAATCAGTTGCCACTTCATTACAAATATGTTCAGTCATCACAGTATTATTAACAAGAATTCTCATTCTTTGTTTTTCACTTAAATTAAAAGGAAACTGCAGCAGTATAAATTCTTTGTGCAACATACGGGAGTACAGAAATTCATTTTAAGATGGGAAAAAAGCAGAAAGAATGAAAGTATATTTTGTATAGAATCATAGTGTTGGATAGGCAGCTCAGGTCAACAATTCAACCCTTCTCTCTGAGTAGGAATCCAAATTAAAGAAACCCTGACAGATGGCTAATAAATTGTACCCATCCAGATGGCTGCTGCTAGTTTTGTCCTGTTCCATAGTTGTTGTTGTTCCATTTCTGCTGATTTACTAGTTCTGTGATTATATTACAAGTTAATTCCTGGTAAAAAAAAAAAATATCTGAGCCAATGGAAAATTGCTTTGCAAAGAGTGGGATTGTGCATGCTTACTCCAATTGTCACATTTTCAACAAGAGATCCAAGACGAACTGTACTTGTATTTTCAGGAAGATGAACACTACTTTCCACATTATTAGCAACCCAGCTTTACTAGTTTGGGACTCATATAGTTTGCACCAGTGAACTCACCACAATTACTTTAGAAGCTACTTCCAATGGAATGGTTTAACTCGTTGCAATATATATCAGTTCATTACTGGCATCAGACTAGACATTGGGATACTATAAATTCTTGTTCTAGCTTAGAAACAAAGCTAGCTGAATGGCCTTGGACCAGCCACTATCTTACAGCCATAGGAAAGACACAATGGCACAGCTCTTCTGAAAAACCTTGCTAAAAAAAACTGCAAGGAACTGACTCTAGGCAATTACTAGGAGTCAACAACTGACTTGAAGGCACTGAAAAGAATTATGTCACAGAGCCAGCATTCTGAAGAAAGCAGTATTTTCCCCATAAATTTCAGTACAATGCAAACAGTTGTTTTACATTAGTTATTCCCCTTTTGACCTGTTTGCAATGCAGATCTGTTTTCAAGATGGGTCACAGTTGTGGCAGGATTGTAAACTTCAGTAACTTTCAGCCTCTCCCTGAGCACATATTTAGACTAAATAGACTAGGTATGTGCATGTATATGCATGCTATTCCAATATTTTCAAGTTTTCATTGTTGACGCATTATGTATTCTTTGAAAGATTGTGAAACTCATACATTTGTCATACATTTACAAACATTCTTCACTTTCAGGCTGACCCACAGAATAGTCATACAATTATTAAAGTGCACTATGATCATCAAAGTGTGTCTACCTGTTAAATTCTGTTTTACTGTTACAGTATAAATTTAGGAGCAACACCAATGGATATATAGTTAGGTGGAGCTGCCTCTCTGCAATATAGATTTTGCTTTTTTGCTATTGCTGTTCTGTGCTGATAACCATGTAAAGAATCCTACTCATGTGCAAATAAATCTGAAGACATTGTTGGCACACTTTCAGGTTCAGATGCACAGAACCACCCTCTTATATACATTCCTTGCTATATTATGTTGCAATCTTAAGACTAATCATTTCCATATGTTCACATGATTCTTTGATGAGTTTTGGAAGAGGTTGTTTATATCACATGTACAGTATATGTTTTGAACATACTGTATAGCTATGAATGTTCTGAGAACAGGATTCATGACCGAATGTTGAGCCATTGTATGGCCAAAAAAACATGTTGAGGCAGTCTGTTTATAGAGGTAGGTAACAGTATATTTCTTTTCATCTTAACATGCATGTCTAGCAGACAAACATACAGCAGTCACATTTCATTTAAAGCATTTTCCATATGGCCTGCCTAGCATCCATGGGACCTCACATCTGGTTCCCATCTAAGACACCTACACAATGAGAAGAATTAAGAATGGAGTCATGTAAACTCATTCTAGGAGTGCACATTTTGTGCAGTGATGACTCACTACATTAATCTGATGTCTGTGTTAATCCCTTTTGTTTGTTTTGACAGCACTGTCTGTCAAATCAGTTACTGAAACTTTTAAACTACTTTCTGAACTTACTGAGAAAATTGGTGTGTTTGCATATGGTGAGAAATGCTGTCTCTGTGTATTATTGAGTGTTTGTGATATGTACATTGAATAGTTGTCAATCAGCTTTCAGATGAATACAATTAAGTACATACTGATAATCCTTGACTTACAACTGAAATGGAACCTGATATTATGATAAGAAGTCACAACAGTCATTAAGTGATGCACTCATATGATCAACTTGCTGAATTAACCCCAATCCCTGCTCTCCTTATTGTGGTTATTAAGCAACTAGGTGAATTGTTAAGCAGACCATAGACTGCCTTTGGAGTAGACAAGGCCCTGGAAGGCCTAGCCTAGGTCACACTGCAACACCACTCCAGCTCACACAAGGCTATGAGTCTTTCAGGGCCTCTTCGAAGCCTTGAGACACCTTGTGCTCTGTTTCCCACCACACTGAATCCTCACAGGCTTTCAGATATTTTCTACCCCATTGAATCTCCATTGGCCTTGAGCCTACTTCTCACCCCTCTGGATCCCATGTGCTCCTGTCCACTTGCTATCATAGCCATTCACTTTTCTTTTTAGTAGATCTCTTTGGAACACAGCAATTCCTCACAAAGGTACATAGTACTGTCCTGGCAGTAGGTGCTATTCTGGAAACAGCTGCAATGAACTGTGGTAAATGCATTTGTTTGCAATAACAAACAGTAGTGGTAAGAATGAGTCTCCTTCAAAGATTTCTGTCATGAAATTAACCTCTCCCAATCTATCATTAACCAGGAACTATGTCTTCCATTATGCCATTGACCTTTATACAAAGTCCAGATGTTTCTACTAGCTTCTGTTACTTCTAGGCACTTGATTATCTAATCATATCGCAGAGAAATATGCCTTCTTAAAATCAATCCAAGCTACATTCAAGGTGGTCTTCCATCTCTGGCAATTTTCAAAAATCATCCTGTCAATTAGATAATCTTTAGTTTCATTGCTGCTTGGCAGTTTCCTTTCTGGTCAGGTAGACTGAATTTGTCTTCAACTAAACAAGAATTCTCCAACTTTCTGGCTATGTGGCCCAGCAGATGGTGAGAGAGGATGGTTCTGTGTGAGCAGCGGGCAAGCATGCATGTGCAGCTCCATGTACGTGAGCCGTATGCCTACCTCTTCAATGGCCTGATAGTGATTTTAATCCCAGGTATTCAGTTATAACTGTGAAGCTGTGCTGCAGATTAGTTAGTTTGATTATTTTAGTGAGTTGGTGCTTATAATTAATGTTACAGTATTGGCACCTGTTTCTTTTGAATAAACTTCAGTGTAGACCATCGTATTCTATTGTTTTTGTGCTGCTCTAGATATTCAGTTATTTTTGTCCCAATTCTTCTTTTAGTTAATTAATTTTATTTGTTTGCTTATTTTATTAAATTTGTTTGCCATCCCTCTTGCTTTGTAAAAACTGGATGGCTTGCAACATTAAAAGCAGTAAAACCATAAAAGATGAATACTTCTAAACAATAAAAACAGAATTACAATCCAAAGTAAAAGTTATAGTCAAAAGAGAGGTAGTGAGGGAGCAGGAAAACGTAGAGCTTTGTTCTTTTTGAAGAGAAGTTAGAAGAGACATTGTCTGGTTTGGCAATTATTATTGTTTATTAACTTTATGTAACTCAATTCTACAAAATTTCTGTTTGTAGCTTTATTTTTCAAGTTCTGGTTCCTGTGAAAACAATTCAAACACTAAATAAAAATCACCTTGCACATTAGATCAGTATGTAATGAAACTTATCACACTATTTAATTTATATATCATTTGACTCCCAGCAAAGTCTGGGTAGATTTACAAATTATTAAAATATTTAAAAACAAATAGCATTAGTCAATATTGTTGATATTACCTCAGCCAGAATTATATTGCTAGGGAAATCCCACTGACAGAAACAATTATTCAGTCCAGTTTCCCAAACTCATGTGTTGCTTTAACCCTAGGTTAGATAATATGATCTACCAATCTAAAATTCTTTCACTCCTTCAATGAAAGTCCAATACCCATGATATTTTAATAGGCCCAGAACCATTTATTTGGAAAGAGGTAAAGACTTCCAAGCCAAATCTTTATGCACAATCTTGCAATTAGAAAAGGTGTGCACACTTATGCACATAAATGTATACAAATTCACATATGTCTTTCTGGGTGGATATAGATTATAAGAGGGACCTTATCATAACAATTACAATGGGTGTTATAAATCCTACAAATTTATCAAAGCAAATGAACTAATTATTGCAATCATATATCAATATAACTAATAAGCCTAGCATTTAAAGGAACATGTTTCTTGCTTTTCATCAACCACTATAATCCTGGCCTTTTTCTGAAGACAACCTTAAATATAGGATTTCATGTGTATTTCTGGATTTATGTCATGGTAGAATCATTGTTTGAGTCATCCGTTCTCAAATAATACAGGAAGAGAATGTTAGGAGAATAAATTCTGCAAGATACGTTTCATTTTATCCTTTATGTTATGCTTAATTATTTTAGATTAAACCAAACTACCAGTATTTGTAAGGACAAATGCTAGGGATTTTTACAAAAACAAAGAAACAATTAAAATACATTAAAAGATGACTCAAAATGATACTATTGGTATTTTTCTTCTTAGGAAAGGCAACAAGGAATAGAATAATAAAATAATTTCAAAAATAGAGAGGAGAGCAACCTCTTCATGCACTTCATCCTAATCTTGAACAAGGATTTATTTTATACTGTAGAGTTGTGAAGATGTATGTATGTGCATTAAAGCAATCATGAATATGCTTTGGTAGAGTCAGACGTCCAGCTAAATAGATGAACAGAAGAGGGAAAATAATACCATCATTACTATGCATGACACTCTGCATGTACTTATCTGAATATATGAAGACTGACTCTATCAACTAGTTAAAAAGATGTTTTCAAGCTGGGATTTCTTTCATCAGTGTTGGTTTTCATTAAAGGATGCTGCTAAACATACAGTACATGATAATTACAGTACATTAGCAATAACAATATCACTTAGACCAGTGACGTGCAGTTAGAGGAGGCAGGGGAGGCACAGCCTCACCACTGTCATCATGAAAAGAAAAAAAATGTAAACAGAAAAGCTACTTGCTGCCTCACCGTGGATGACTCTGCTTAACTGTTAAAAAAAGCCTCTAAAAAAGCGACCTCTACTATGAGGCAGGAGAACTGCATGCCTCATTTAGTCTGACTTTAGGCGTTTTATAATCACTCGAGCAGAGTTAAGTAAGGGTTAAAAGCCTAAAGATTCCTGATGTAAGTGAGGCACACAGTTCTCCTGCCTCACAGTAGAGGGCGCTCGTTTGGGCGGGGCTTCTTCAGAGGACCCGAGGCAAGAGCAGAGTTGAAATCCTCTCTGAAACAGCTGTAAAAGTACATGTAGGTCGGAGGGAGGGGGAGGAATTCAAACTTCAAACTTCAAAGTGTAGTTGGATTGCAGGCAGAGCCACGTTCCCTTTTCAGATCTGTAATCAGTGAAGCTGGGCTGGATCCTTCTAGGGCTGGGGGAAAGTGTGTGAGAAGAAAAAGAAAAAGAAAGAAGGAATCTTCTTTCGCAAAGGAGAAAAACAAATGCTGTCGCTTTAAATTGGAACTGAGCATGCCTGGCTGTGGAATTCTGGGAGTTGAACTCCACAAGTCTAAAAAAATTTGAAACCCACCACTGGGTCAGTGCCTCACCAGCTATAAACCTCACCGCATGTCACTGACTTAGACTTATATAATGTCCCATTAGTGTTTTACCCTGGGCAGTTTATAATGTCAGTATACTGCCTCCAACAATATGGATCCCCATTTTACTGACCTTGGAAGGATGGAAGTGTCAAGCACCAGAAAAATCAGAACAGTATAAAGATGTATTGCAAGCTTAAGCTTTCTACTAGAATCTGAGTTACAACTGGTCAAAGCAAATTGGTGGTAGAGAAGAATCAAATAAATTCAAGGTGGCCTCGACTTAGATCTCTCGTGGACATGCAAGGACTCATGACTGATGACACATGATCCCTCCCTTGAGCTCAGCCTGGTCATCTCCTACATCAAGATTGAGTCAACCTTGAGCCTTGTCAGGATCAAATTCCAGGCTGTAGGCAGAGTTAGCCTACAATACTGCATTCTAACCACTGGATTCTTCATTACATTACATAACGTTAATAAATCAGCTGGGTGACCTTGGGGCAGTCACTCTCTTTTAAACCAACCTACCTCATAGGGTTGTTGTGGAGAAAATGGGAGGAAGAAGTATTATATATGCTCACTGCCTTAGGTTCCTTATAAAGTAATAAAGTGGGATAAAAGTTAATAAATAATATTTACATGAACATTAAGACTGAGCATAAGGTTAGACCTTGAATTTTAGCATTATCTTTAATATATATTATTCCTCATCTTATTTCAAGGGAATATTCAGTCTCGTAGCTCCAGATTTCCAGTCTCTACCTGTTTTTTACACTTTGTTACAGGCCTATTATTTATTCTGTCCTTATCTGTCTGTTTCTTAGGAAAACAAGAGAAAGGAATTTAGCTGAGTCACTTAATCCTGATCTTCCTGGATACGTTTTGAAAAGTTGTGGCTGAACCAATGTTTCATCTTAAGTGATTCACTAATGGGGTCACTGGATTATGATATCTCTGAAAAAGCATTGAACCAACCCATTTATTTATTCAATTTATGTCAAAATAATAAGTTTCACTTCCAATAATGATCACTGAATACTAAGTCTCTCAACAATCCTACATCCAAATATATGAGTCTGAATACTTAAGATGATTTTAATACGTAAGAGATATTTTGGCACATTCAACCAAGATTGACCAATTTTTATTTTACTATAGCAGTGTGTGGATATTTCCTCATGTAGCTGAAAAACATTCAGTCTTGTCCAGGTCTGCCAAAGAAGAACAATATGTCCCATACAGAAGAATACATCCCTTCTGTGCCAGTGGTGTCAGTCTTTTTATCTCCTTGTGCCAGACAGTTCTGGGTGGTTAAAAAGAACTGTTTCTGGAAAAAAAAGCTTTGCCACTTTTGATGTAGTATTCTTCAAAAATAATAATAATAATAGAGCAACAGCCAATAATTCCTTCAGTTTCCAGAAACAAAATTCTTACATCTTTTACAATAAATTTAAGAATGTACAAGAATGAAATGTACAATAAATTTAATAAATTTGGTTCCCAGCTAGAGTAGGAAAGGATTGCTGCAATTTCTGGCAATCAGTTCAATGGGCCATTTAAACATTTATATACTTTTATATAAATATATAAAGTATACTTTTTTAAGATGAGTAGCACACCGTGTATTAAACAATAGATTTAGTCAAGCTTTGCACACCAATACAGGTAGTCATCAACTTACAACATGTAAGTTGTGTATTAAACAATAGATTTAGTCAAGCTTTGCACACCAATACAGGTAGTCATCAACTTACAACATGTAAGTTGTGTATTAAACAATAGATTTAGTCAAGCTTTGCACACCAATACAGGTAGTCATCAACTTACAACAGTTTGTTTAGTGACTGTTCAAAGTTATAATGGCACTGAAAAAAGTGACTTATGACTGTTTTTCACACTTACGACCAATACAGCATCCCCCTGGCCACATGATCAAAATTCAAATGTTTAGCAGCTGACTCCCATTTATGTTGGTTGCAGTGTCCCAGGGTCATGTAATTACTTTCTGTTACCCTCTGACGAGCAAAGTCAAAGGGGAAACCAAATTCACTTAACAACCGTGTTACTATCTTAACATCTGCAGTGATTCACTTAACAAGTATGGCAAGAAATGTCATAAAATGGGGCAAAACTCACTTAACAAATGTCTCACTTAATAACAGAAATTTTAGGCTCAATTGTGGTCGTAAATGGAAGGCCACCTGTATGTATGGCTGAAATAAAGAAAAAGCTAAGCCATATATAATAGATACACTGGATGCAAAGTACAAAACAAACAAAAACAATCAATATAAAAACCCTTGGGCTGAACTTTAGCTTGTACTTCTAATCAAACCATAGGCCAATCCTTTGAGGTGCAACCGTATATCACTATCTCTCTGTCTTCCACAATTATGCACATATAAAGTGTTCCAGAAAATAGTAGAAAAAGTAGATGCATTTCTGCTGATTGGCGGAAAGTTTACTAAGAGTGGGGAAATGGATAGAGAAACTTAGACATGGAAATATTGATAGAAAGTTTACCATGTGGCTTCTTGCATGGAATGAATGAATGTCAAAAGAAAAATGGTTGTGTGCAAAGGATGTGCATCTACCCAGTTTATTGTGAAAGTGAGAGGTGAATACATCAGGAAAATGTAACCTGCATGTGGTGAGAATGGGATATTTAAACCCCGTGTGTGGCCTAAGGAAAGACAGCGTCAAGAATAAATAAATCTGCACTGAGTGCAAAAGTGAATGCCCAGGTAAAAGTGCTTTGACTATACAGTAAAAACATATGAAGATTGAATTGCAGAAGAAATACATGAAAGAAGAAAGAATGAGTTCAGAAGAAATAGAAGACTAATAAAGTCATGTCTTTCTGTTATAGATAAAATCCTCAAAAAGAAATTAGTGGTAAGTTTAAACAACACAAGCGATGAAATTAAGGATGGTTGGTAAGGATGGAAAAGGTTGTGGAGGTACCATGAATAGTATAGTTATAAACTGGACATGTTTAGTTTTCTTTTTCATTTCATTTGTATCATGCCTTTAACTTCCTTTACTCATGTCTTTTCTTTTTCATATACTCATACTTACAACAGAAAAGGCTAGCATATGTCAATATCTATATTAGATGTTGGTCTCTAGGGCTTTCATTATGCTATTGCTCTATTTTATTCATGGGATAGAGGGAAAATAATTGTTCCGGCCTGGTCAGAGCCGGTTTGAAAAACTGTATGTAGTGGGACATGACCATTCAAAAAGAACAATGGCAAATAGGAACAAGTTAATGGCTGGACCAATGAGAAGATAAAGCATCTAAAACCCAAGCCTTATAAGGAATGATTAAAATATTTGAGAAGGTTTAGCCTACAAAAAAGAAAGCTGAGGAAAGGTATATAATAGCTGTTTTAAAATAAAGGAATGATTGGCACACTAAAGAAGACATGAATAATTTTCTATTGCCCAAGAGGACTTGCAGAACCACAGGATTAAAATCCAAGGTGGTTTAGGCTAAATATTAGGAGAAACTACCAGACTCTATGAATTATCAGCCATTGGAGAACACTGCCACATGAAATGGTTATGTACTCTTCACCAAAGGTTTTCAAAGAAATGTTTTTAAATAGAATTTGCACATAAGAAGGAGTTGGATGAAATGATCTCCAAGGTCATTCCCAATTCTTTAACTGCATGAACTTAAAGCAAATACATCACAGTTCTCCATTTATAAAATCCAGACCTCATTTCTTCTCTATCTCTATTAATGAAGGAAATATCTTGCCATAATTATTTTTATAAAGGGTAATACGACGTTTGTGGTCTAACGTTGTGAGCTATTATTATCAATATGTACTTTGGTCTCAGAATCCACTTCAGAAATAAGGATGTGAAACAGCAGATACTGTGATTGGCTGAGAGTGCGAAGCATTAGATTGGTTTTGAATCTTTTCCAAGTCTACACAATAGGGTAAGTCATTGATTTCAGAGACCCTGGGCTGGAAAGTGATATTTTAGCCTGGTACTTCAGAATATCAATTGACTTTCTCTCTCTGAATAGTCACATATGGTGTGTGTGCGTGTGCGTGTGCGTGTGTGTGTGTGTGTTTTGTGTGTGTTTCTAATGTCTAGAGCAGGAAGCCAGTGGGCATGTATATTTACTATGTACATTATAACATCATATAGACTGAGGACAAAATAGTGGCAACAATATGGTGAACATGATTTGTACTTTAAGCAGCATAATTTCACACAAGGAAAGTACATTCCTTGATTTTTCACTGCACACAGACACAAACACACATCCCACGCTCCCCCACCCACACACACACTCATATACATAGACACACACACTCATTTGTGAGTCATGTCTCTAGCTGAGCCTCTTAGTGCTTGAGGTTCTGCCTTGCCAAAAACTGTGGTTTTTAAAAGCTCTCTAGAGAGCATTAGGCATAAAAGGTTGAGCAACCCATGCCTAGTCATGCTTCTCATTAAATGCATTTTTTAAACGGGCTATTCAAAAACAAAGCAGCTCTGTTTGTTGGGGAAATCACCACTTGGAGGTCATCACAGATACAGGAATTTTTAAATTGCTTCTGTTTGTTTATGGGAATGAAGTGTTTAGGAAGCATAGATAAACATTTAACCAATAGTAGTGGATCCACAAAAGCCTGTATACATTGCAAATTATTATTAAAATTTTGTAATAATATTTTAAAAATTATGGATTAAGTTTTGATATCACAGGCTGTTAAATGGGCTATGGAATCATCAGCATTATGGTTATTTATTTGAATAGTTCTTCAATACAATACAATACAATAGTAGAGTTGGAAGGGACCTTGGAGGTCTTCTAGTCCAACCCCCTGCCTAGGCAGGAAACCCTATACCATTTCAGACAAATGGCTATCCAACATCTTCTTAAAGACTTCCAGTGTTGGGGCATTCACAACTTCTGGAGGCAAGCTGTTCCACTGATTAATTGTTCTAACTGTCAGGAAATTTCTCCTCAGTTCTAAGTTGCTTCTCTCCTTGATTAGTTTCCACCCATTGCTTCTTGTTTTACCCTCAGGTGCCTTGGAGAATAGTTTGACTCCCTCTTTTTTGTGGCAACCCCTGAGATATTGGAACACTGCTATCATGTCTCCCCTAGTCCTTCTTTCTCTTAAGCTAAACATATCCAGTTCCTGCAACCGTTCTTCATATGTTTTAGTCTCCAGTCCCCTAATCATCTTTGTTGCTCTTCTCTGCACTCTTTCTAGAGTCTCCACATCTTTTTTACATCATGGCGACCAGAACTGAATGCAGTATTCCAAGTGTGGCCTTACCAAGGCATTATAAAGTGGTATTAACACTTCACGTGATCTTGATTCTATCCCTCTGTTGATGCAGCCTAGGACTGTGTTGGCTTTTTTGGCAGCTGCTGCACACTGCTGGCTCATATTTAAATGGTTGTCCACTAGGACTCCAAGATCCCTTTCACAGTTACTACTACTGAGCAAGGTACCACCTATACTGTACCTGTGCATTCCATTTTTGTTGCCTAAATGTAGAACATTACTCTTTTCACCATTGAATTTCATTTTATTAGATAGTGCCCAATGTTCAAGTTTGTGAAGATCCTTCTGTATCTTAAGCCTATCTTCTGGAGTGCACTGTGGTTTTGGTTGAGATTGTCTCCCATTATATAGATAAAGGAAAATAAATTTTTGAACCAAGTTTTGCTTCATCCAGAGATCTATGTCAAAGCAAGGACATGAATTAACAGAGGAGGCAACCTTCTACTCACCTCCTGGTTTCAGTTACAGTTTCCATCAGCATAATCCTGTACATTCAATTACCAGGAATGATGGGAACTGTCAACTCTAAAAATTTAAAGGTGTGAAGTTAACAGAAAAAAATCTTGAAGATTGGTCAGAAACACATTCCAAACTGATTGTATGTTTTTTGAAACCAGCAAGAAATATTTTTCAGTAAGGGATAACAGTTTGAACATGAAATTTCATGAAAACTTCAACTGTCTTTTTTGTAGTCTTAAGAGGCCCCAAATCAATAATTTAATGAATTTAAAATAATTTAAGAAATAAACAAATTCACAAATATCTTCCTACAAGCTAAGAAAAATACATTAATTATAAAATACATTAACTACAGTTTACTACCACTAAACTTGGTCCTTTTTTCTTCGCTCACTCTATATATTAGATAAACTGTGAGAAGTTTTTAGGTATTTCATTGCCCATACAGAGAAACAGAAGCACATTTGGAAGAATGACCATGGGCAAGAGGGGGGGGGAGAGAACCAGTGGGAGTGACTTCTTACTTCTAGCTTCCCCATTGAATTTCCTTGTGGGAAACTGGCAGGGACAATCAGAAATTTTCCTTCCTTCCCTTCCCTTCCCTTCCCTGGGAGAAATACCTGGTTACCTCTTCCAGTTTTCCTCAACAAAAAAACTTTATGGATCAACTCAGTGATGTAGAAGATATGGTACCAAGTAGTGAGTCCCCCTGTCTCACACCACACCTATCTCATTCTGTGTAAAATGTGAGTCTGATCAGGCAGCCACTGTAAGAACAGAATATGGAGACACAAAATGGTTCAGAATTGAAAAGGGCACTTGGCAAAATTGTAACCTCTCACCTATACTATTCAACACGTACACAGAAATATTTATGAGAAATGCACATTTGGAGGAATTTACCTATGGGGTTAACATCTGTGGTAGGAATATGAACAACCTCCAATATGAAGATGATATAACATTGATCACAGAAAGTAAGAAGGATCTGGAGTGGCTAATCCAAACAGTGAAAGATGAAAATGAAAAATTTAGATTGCACCTTAACAGCAAGAAAACAAAGATAATGACAGTCACAGAGAACACAAAGGTCAGAGTGCAGATCTACAATGAGATCATCGAAACAGTAAAAGAATTCATTGTCCTGGGCTTTAAAATCAGCCAAAGCAGTGACTGCAGCCCTGAGATTAAAAGAAGTATAGCCCTTGGAAGAACTGCAATGTCTGACATGAATAACATCTGGAAAACTAAAGACATCAGCCTCACAACCAAATGCAGATTAGTTAATGCAATAATTTTTCCAATTGTTACTTATGGCTGGGAAACCTGGCCTCTGAAAAAGACAGATAAAAGAAGGTGGATGTCTTTGAACTCTGGTATTGGTGGCAACTATTACATATCCATGGGCTGCAAAAATAACAAACAAGTAATTCCTAGACCAAACCTCACCAAAAATATCACTTGAAGCCAGATAACCAAACAGAGGGTCTCATACCATGAGAGTTGATTCACTCGAAAAGTCAATCATGCCAGGAGTGATTAATGGAGAAAGGAGATGGAGCTGCTCTAATCTCATAGCTGGACAGTACAAAGGATTACACCAGGATGACCATGGTGGATCTGAAGGAGGTAGTGCAAGATAGAGGGGCATAGAGAATGCTGATCCATAGAGTGGCTGAGGATTGGCCATAAATGAATGGTTGATGACTTCCCTTCCTCCCTCCTTTCCTGGCATAATTCTAGGTAACTACATTCAGTATACTTGATAATAGTAGGAGGGGTTTGTCATAGCATCTTTCTGAACTGTTATTCATTTTTAAATGTAATTTACAGAGCTAGAATTCCGTGGTACTTTCCTATCCAGGTATTAATGAGATCTAAGGCTGCTTATTTCTAACCCAGACAATGTGAGACAAGTATGGGTAATACAAAACTTTTATTACTGCTCAAACTTCTGTTCAATTTATTTATTTAACCTTTGTTATCTATGATTGTATCCCTTCTATCAGAGACACAAAATCTTGTCTGCCTCTTGTTCTCCATGCTTCGTGAATCAAGTGCTAGAGAGGTGAGTAAGGACATGAAGAAAAAAATAACACAATATCTATTCATATCCCATTAGTATATGTTGTAATTTCTGACACTAATATAATTTAAATAGCTCCAGCTCCAAATTGCATACAAATCGTATCAAGATGTGATGGGAGAAACAAAATGCAAAAAAAGAAAAACAGAGTGAAGAAGATTTCATTTATGTATTCATTGAGTCATTTGAAATATTTGTATGGTCGCCCATTCTACAACGTAACTCTAGATGGCTCACAACAATAAAGCAAATACAAATAATAAAAACTAAAACCAAGAACTAAAAAAAAACAGTGAAAGGAGATGAAAGAATTTCACTAGGCTTTATTTTTGCGGTGGTAAAATAACTGCAATTTGAAGCTTATGGAACAGGGGTGTCCAAACTTGGGAACTTTAAGAGTTGTGGACTTCAACTCCCAGAATTCCCCAGCCAGCCACCCCTGTTATAGAAGGACCAAGATACAGATTATTGGCAAAAACATGCTTCTAAGCTAGCTGTTAATAAAGACGAGTGTCAGCGTTCTGTATGCCTTAAATCCAGTTGCCTGTGTGACATTCAGTTTCTATACAAGAATGCCTTCAGGAGAATCACATGACATATTTGGTATTTAGAAGTCACCTAGTGAACATTATATAAAGGACACAGAATTTAACTTGCAGGCTTTCTTTGCATATTGTTGAAGAGATCCTCAAAGCTGTTCGAGTCCAAGAAATGCTGTGATTATTTAATATGCACATTGTGAAAAGCAGAATAAAATCACCACCATCACCACCATTTTCATTTGTTGATTAACTCAATTAAAAATCTAAACCCCAGCCAAATGGTGGCATTGATTACCAAAATATATTCAGATCTGTTACTAAAATAATAAGTAATTTTAAAAACGTATTATATACTAACAGTATTGAAACATATACTTAATATTCAGATTAACAGTTGGATTGTATGCAGAAGACAAATAGAATACATGAATTTTTATTCGTTTACTCAATTTTTATGGCCGCCCAACTCAACCAAGTGTCTCTGGGCAGTTTACAATGCCATTCATGCAGTGGATATCATTACCTGCTGTAGAAAGTGAATAAATTATAGATTTGGATCAAAGAAAGCAGATCAGGTCCTTGCTCAGCCATGAAGTTTGCTGAATAGTATTCCATTGGATTGAATGTCCTCAATTTTTTCAGTTTGATTGTGAATTTGTGATGGCTTTTGCTAATATGGAGCTATTTGCCTTGAATTAGGTATTAGCCATGACAGAATGTTGTAGATTTGACAAGCATAAATCATTTAATAATGATGCAACGAATCCTCAATATTTGGCAAAGAAGTGCTCTAATAAGATAAATAAATCCATTTAATAAAAACTAATTAGAGATATATGCTAATGTCAGAATATTTGGAGGAAAAAAAACCCATATTTTTTTCACAAGCATCTTAACATGAAAACACAGCTGCTAGGATTTTCACCTGAAATCTCTCAAATTTGATTTTACAAATCAAATGTATCATTTAGGGGTTAAATAAACATGCTAATCTTTTAAATTGAATCACTGCCTTTTTAATACTGTCAGAATTAATTCTTCCCCATGGCTTCCCACTGTTGGTACTTGTTGAACTAACAGTTCCCAATCTGTACATTATTGTTCATTCCCTCCTAATTAGTTAATAAAAAGAGATATTCATTTTAAATACTATTGCATATTGTATTTCAGTTAAAAGGCACTTCATTCTGGCTTCTTCTACAAGCATGCATCGACAGCTGGAAGACATTTAGATTAACATTTACAAAAGGACAGAACTCCCCCCCCCCAAAAAAAATATCCTATTATTGATAGGCATGATGTATATCTTTTCAGTATTATCTTTCATTTGTAGAGTTTCATCTATGGTTGCTAATTTTCAGGAAGTGTCTTCCAGTCCTCCAAAATTTTGGGCTGATTTTAATAAAGGTGGATTGGTCAGTATGTATGATGAGATTCATTTTTATCTAGTAGCTATTCTGAAGATACCATTTGTTTGTATTATTATTGTGCGTGGTTACTATTTTATATTTATATCCATTTTTTATGTTACTTGCCATATTTATTTTTCTGTTGTACAATGTCCAGACTCTATTTAAGTTGGTTCACCATATAAATCTACAAAATAAGTAAATAAATGTGACTTTATATATTTAGAATTATAAATGTTTATGGTTAGTAATACTGCTGCTTTTTAATTTCATTTTGTTTTAATTTTTGCTTATAGTAAGAAACTTTTAAAAAATAACATTGAAAAGTGACCAAGGTCTTATCAGTAAAAAATAAGTACAAATAATCAATAAATATTTAAATACTGTTTTCAGATCAGTTGCATAACTCAGAAGAAATAGAAATACTAAGTTCAGAATCTTGAATTGTCTAACTACTGTGTCTTACATCTTATACCACAAGACAGTTGTCAGACAAGGAAATCATTCTACATTCTAAACCATGCAAGATACATAAATAATTGACAATTAGTATAAATCTCCTGGCCACCCAATATATATTGAATAAATCAGAAAACTGGTACATATGCACATAAGATTATTATATAATCTTATTATAAACATCTATGACATTGACAAGGTGGAAGATGCAGGATAAAAAGATGTTGTAGATTTAATAAATAAATAAATAAATAAAACAACCCCAACAAAATGCATAATTTTACAGTGGTATACTGCTAGTCTACCAATTTATAAAGTCTTATAAATTCCAGTTCCTCAAACCACTGCTATCTTTCTGATTCACTGACCTCAGAAAAACATCTCTACCATAGTTTTTCCTGAAATAACAAAACTGCATTCTTTGTCATAACCAATGTTTGTCTATTCTCTCCTTAAATTTCAGGACCCTTATGCCAATGTTCTTGCAATGTTCGTATTCTTCTAAAAATGGTAAGGTTTTATTAGGGATAGTGAATCCAAATGATTTTCACCAATAAACTGATCAAGTAATATATTTTTAACATTAGGTTCTATTTTTTTATTAAAACTATTTTTTTAATATTAGGACTTTTAAATCATTAAGTAGTTTATCCAGAATGCATGATTAAATATTGTTTCAAAAATCATATTGCACAGGAAAAGTTTTTGAAAAGCAGGACATGGTTGACATTGGATGGGTACAATCCTATTAAATTTATTGGTTATTGCCATATACCCAATATATTTTTTCTATAAGTTTGTGTCAGAGTTTGTTGCAGAAATCACATCCAGAAAGCACAGACAGATAATTGACTCAGCAGGATTAATTGACTTCTTTATATACATAACGACACATGAGTAAATGTACAATACCAATAGTGAATTCTGCAATGTGGTAGTAGTTACAGGCAAAACACAGGCAGAGAAGAGAATGGTTTCAGTTCAGAGTTCAGAGTTTAATACAGACAAGATTAGTTCTCTTGCACAGACTCAGAGCTACATAGGTAAGCCACGCCCAGATTCTGAGACGTCTGGCATGGCTCAGTCGCCAAATAGTTCCTATTGGCTGACCCAGTTGCCATGCCTATACATTGGCTGACCTTGTTACCATGTCCTATTCAAGCCAGTCCCCAATGGCTGACCTATTGCTATGTCCTATTCCAGTTCATGAGTATTCTGACAGTTTGTTAGATGTTTTTCTCCAGATATCTATATAAATGATCAAAAAACACAGCATCACTTTTAAAAGCCTCTGTATCATGCTGATACTCTCTTTAATGATTAAGCAAACAGTAGCAAAAAATGCCCAATGAGCAAGTGAGTGATTTATCTAAGTTCCATCTTATAATTATATGATTGTTGATATCTGTGGGTTAATTGTAGTTTAATAAATACATACAATTTTTTTACCACAATGTGATTTAAATACATTTCAGATATTTTGGGCAAACATGACCTACGATACTTGCATACCACATATGTGACACTGCATATTTGCATACCACATAGTGATATATTCCATTGATTGAATTATTTGCCTATTTTGTAAACATTCTAGAAACAATTGTAAAATACACAATTAAATCCCCAGTTAGAATCTGTAGGCTTCATATCCCTTATTTTCTATTTTATAAATGTCAGGCCCAGCAGTAATTGCAACTGTAGTCAGTTTATCGCTGTTATGAGGGGAGGCGGAGGCAAAAATGAAATTGAAGTTCATTTAAACAGACATTTTAGATTTAGATACAAATAGATCCATTACAGCCTTATCAATTTTTTATCCTCTCAAAATCCACTGTCTGGATCCACTTCTATTTTATCGTTTGGTATTTTAATGTGCTACAAGGGCTATTGCTGCGCCATCTAAACAAAAAAATATGGGGGGAAAATATTCAGAATTTATATAAAATTTCCTGGTTGAGGAACAAGTGAGAAAGACTATAGAAACCAGTGTTTATCAGATGGGAAAGATCCTTGTGCTTAGGTCATATCCATTGCCTAAATCACAGTACCTTGTAGAAATGGAAAGGTCTTTCATATTAAAAGAACTCTTACTCAACCCAGTTTCTTGTCCTAAGTGGATTTGTGATAATATTTTGGAATTTTTTACATTAGCTAACAGATATGACTTATTTATTTGTGAATTAAATCTTATACTTCCATTTTAATGCTGAGCACCAGCTCTATACATTTAGAAAATAGTATTATTATTGCTTACAAGCATCCTTTCCCTTTGTACAAAATTCCTGTAATACATCTGTCTGAACTATGGGCACAATGTTCTTATACCTTACAGAGTTGTGAGTATTTTTTTAAAAAAAAACTACAGATTTTAAGTACAACCCTATGATCTATTAAATTGAACAGGTCTCATCCCTTCTTCATAACAGCCTAATATGTCTGCCGATTTTATTCCACTGTATTGAAAAATACATAAGAGATATATGACATTATGGGAAAACAAGAATTAATTCTTCCGAATCTGTGACCAGGATTCAAATTAGATTAGATTAGCACCAAAACAACCCAGATTAGATTAACATGGAACTTTCAATCAGACCTCTTAACCAAACAAGATGGTGGTCTTCACTCACCACTTGTAAAACATTTTAGCCAGTAACTATCTACAACTCAAACAATTATATATTGGTAGGAGAAATAAAGGAAGGGAGCGAAAGAAGAGGTAAAATTAAATAGTACCATTCCTCTCCTTTCCTCTGTCCCCCTCTTCGAATGTCAGATTTCAAAATCAAAGGTCCGTAGGGCAAAGTTCTGCTCCTTTTTAAAGTTTATTCTTACACAGTGATAACATTCTATTAAATGTTAAGTGGTTTTGAACCCTCTGACAATATTTAGCTCTTTTCATATCTTTCTTTCCTTTCAATTTAAACCAGTCTATTTTCCATAAATTGTATGTTCAGAATCATTGGCCCCTGGGAAAAAAAAAACATTTCATTCATAGTCTCTCATTGCATAGAGCAGTATGCCCCAGTACGGCCGTACCGTGCCTGCTGGGAGCACCAGGTACCATTCCAGTACAGTGCTCCAGACGGCCCACCCGCCTGCCTGCTCTCCTTCCCAGTATTTGAGCTGTTCGGGGCTTCTGCGCAGGCTCCTGTATTAACATAACATACAGCATATATAAGAGATGGTTACTTGTACATTCTACTCACTCTGCTAAAAGCTTTTAAATATATTTTCCTCTACTATTCAAAAACATGTTTTTCAAAAGTTACATACACTACATGTTCATCTAGATCTGAAAAGTACAGTATTGTTTCCCTGCCATACTATCATTAGATACATGAACTAGGCACAGAGCAATTGTTTACCAGTCCAATAGACATCAAATAATGTGTAGCATTTTGTTACTGTTTAAGATATAAACAAAACTTAGATGGCATTTTCCTCCAAGGGTGGGAGAGAGAAACTGCATAGGCAGCTGCAAAGCTGATACATTAGCTTAGTTTACAAATAAAAAAACTCATTCTAGTGGGCCCTTCTAACAGACATTGGACTCTTTCTGCACAATTTGGTAATCATAGTTCAGAGATAACCAGATAAGAGTTTTTAGAGGAGATATGCTTAGGACATAGCTTTCGACTCATCTTCATCTTATTAAGGAGGCAGGCAAAATTTGTCTACAGCCATTCCAATCTTAAAATAGTTTTTTTTTTTTGTTCTTGCTGTATAAAGAATCTCCTTTACATCTTGGTCATTAGACACTGAGCTTGTTGATCAGAAAAGTCAGCAGTTCAGCAGTCAAATCCCTAACACTGCATAACGGAGTGAGCGCTGTTACTTGTCCCAGCTTCTGCCAACCTAACAGTTCTAAAGCATGTAAAAATGCAAGTAGAAAAATAGGAGCCACCTTTGGTGGGAGGTAGTAGATTCCATGTGCCTCTGGCGTTTAATCATTCCAGCCACATAACCACAGAGACTTCTTCGGCAGTGCTGGCTCTTCGGCTTTGGAACGGAGATGAGCACTGGCCCCTAGAATCGGGACGACTAGCACATGTGTGCGAGGGGAACCTTAGCTTTACAGTGAACATCAATACTAAAAATATGTTATACTTGTGTTTATACCATGTGGAGGTTGTGTTAGCTTACAAATTGCCTGAAATATACAGTTTAACCAGGTCAACAAAAACATTTGCATGTAGCTGAATATCCTTCATATAAACTTGTCCATACCTTCAAACTGATTATGTAAGTTGGGTAGAGATAATTTACCATGCATATATTGAACCTTTCTTGTCTTAAGTGTTTTTTTAAAGGGATTAACAGTTCTTTTTTTTTGCCAAAACCTTTTTTATTTTTTATTTTTAAAACAAACATAAAAATCCTCCTTCTTTACATCCTGTAGAAAGTGTATCATTGGTTACAAACGGTTTTTGTGCATCTCTTCTACTGTCATCAAGTATAATTCATATTAATTCCAGTATCTTAACTCAAATGTTTATACATATTACCATCATCATACTCCTCTTTTATTTGACTATAATTGTTTAAACATCCTTCATCATGAAATATAGCAAAATTTAATACATAACCACATACTGGCATTTCATTTACTTATTTATAAAATCCTCCATTAACATTAAATCCTTATATCCTATTCTAGCTGAACATCCATAATATTTAATAACAGAGTTTTCTAATCCTCCTTTCCAGATCGCTGTATACAATTTACATCCAATTTCCTTATATTATAACCATACATATATATAGATATATAGATTATTATTATTGTTGTTGTTGTTATTATTATTTTATTATCCTTTCTTTATTTGACTATATTCTATGTCACAACATTTTCCCCCTAATAATCAAAACTTAACTGTGTCTAACTTAGTTCTCTTTTTTATTGTTGTTATTATTATTATTAACCTTTATATATAATCTTGGGTATCATTCAATATTCATATACAATTGTTGCTTATCATAACACTACACAGTGTATACAGTATTATCATTATCAATTTTTTATTTAACTATACTTATTATCACAAGAGTTTCACTAGGTTTAGTTAGTAGTTTTAAATTATACTCTTCCATCTATCAACCTGTATCTTTCAATAACAAAACAATATTATGTCCTCTGCCATTTGTTGTATCAATCATCTAAGTTTCTTCTTAAACAGCTTTGTATGGATTGGTTGTAGCAACTCCTTGCTTATAAGATCTGTCATATAATCCTTATGCCCTCTTTCTGCTTCTTTATTCCACTTGCTTTATATGTCAGCAGTGTTATCCATATTTTCATTAATAAAGTTTCATAGTCCATAAATTCTTTACTTTCTTCTTCTTCTATGTCTTGCCCTTTGAAATAGGTTTCCTCCCCATTTATTTCCTCTTTCAGTATTCCATTCTTTGCATTTTCAAAAACAAACCAATTACCATAAATGTCAGCAAGTTTAATCGCTTTATATTCCTTTTCCACTTCAATTCTTTGAATTTTATTCCCCTCATTTTGCATTTGGTGAACATCATCAAATTTTCGATCACATCTTTCTGTTAATTGTTGCAAAACTCCCAGTTTTTGTTCAATCTTCTCATATTTATTTGTTAATTTTAGTAATTCTGAAAATATTGTCTGCAGGGTTACAATCTCTCCATTTTCCTGACACTCCGTCATCTTAAACAAAGAGCTCTCGCTTGGAAGGTTTTTTTAAGTTAAAACATGGATTCACAAAAGCCGTTTTTTCCCCTCTTCTTTGGTTGAAAACACGCTTCAAAGGGACATTTGGCTTACCCCTATCGCTCTGTAATGAGCCATCAAAACAAACCACGAAGAAAGGGAAAAGTTCCGCTTGAATACATAGGCTCCAATCAACAAAGCCTCCAGGCAGGTAGCACTTTTAAATTATTTCTTTTTTTAAATATCTGTTTTGTATTTCAAATTAGAAAAAGGGATCCAGTCTTTAAATGAATTAAAAAATAATGATACTCACAGCCTGAAAGAGGAAAGTTTTGGTTTATAAATCACCGAGAGTCACAGAAAAAAAATAGAAACAGAAGACTTAATCCGTCCATTTTAAAAAGCTTATAAAGGTTTCATCCATGAAGATAGCATATAAGAAAATGGGATAGCCACTGCCCAGAACTGTTGCAAAATTAATTTCGCCGCTTGAATCTTCTATTCTTCAATTTAAATCAATTTATAAGTTTTTATAGGCAATCTCTCTTTTAAAACAATAAAGATTCCTCACCAGCTGGAAACACTTTCACTTTCCATTTCTTCCGTTTTGGGGCCACCCCGACTTCATCAGCCTTGGCTGGATTTTTTGTCACTGGCTTGAAGAAATTTCTCTTGCTTCTTTCAGGGATTTTGCAATATTCCTGAGTTCAGCAAGACGTATTCTTCCTGTTCACTGTCTGTACGGGACAGTTTAGATCTGTTTGGACTCCCCCCGAATGGCAAAAATGTCAATTGCGATCTCAGAGCATTGAGATCGCACATCGTATCATCGCGACACTGCCTCCACCCCTTAACAGTTCTTGCGCAATATTTATTCTACATAGTTTTAAAATAATATTTCCTTCAGCATTCACTTGCTGAATGGCTACTTTCAGACAATGGTATATATAACTTGATAACCACATTGAAAAATGAGGAAGTATATGAAATGAAAAGTTTGTGTGTTATCAAAAAAAAGAAAAAAGAATCAGATAAAAATCCCAATTGCTAGTACAAAGTGGCACAGCATAGCCAAGATGAAAAGATGTATAGAATGCCATTCTTCAAGACATAGTTTCAACACACTATCTAAAACCCATTCCCAATGCTCAATTGCTGGGAAAACCTATCCCTGTCCTTTTGAGCCTCAAGTGAATAAAAATGCTTAAGGCCTTTTTGAAAAAGCTTGCCTGTCTAATTTCCAATACAATTAACACTCTTAAATTACAATTCAAAAAAAATATTTACACATTTTGTCTGTATATTTTGGCATTTATATGAAGAAATAAACAAAGTTGATTTATTATAATACTACAACAAATCTTTTCTAGTCATTTTATTATGATTATTTTGCCTTTAAGTTTGTCTTGTCTCCTAGTAACTACCTGGGTAAGTCCCTATAATAATTTGTAATTGTCTTTTTCCTAGGAGCTGAGAGAAAATGACTGGTCTCAAATCACCAATGTAGTGACTATGACTATGGCAGGGCTAGAACTCACAGTCTTCTGATTTCTTGGCTCTTGCCTTTGTATACAAACTGTCTCCTTATACAGACCTTTGTACATCTTGGGGAGTGGAAAAGTGTTTATTAATTTGGTAGGATAAATGAGCATGGTGTGTAAATGACTACTAGTCATAGAATTGGGATCTGCAACAGCAGACTAGTTCTCAATCCCCTCACCTCAGATCTCATCTTACTGAGTATTCTTAACAAGGTGATAATGCAGACGTTTTCCTGAATACAATAAAACAAAGATGTCTATGCCTTAATTAATAAAAAATAATAATAATGTTAGTTTACATTAAATAACATACTATTGTTTGTTTGTTTATATTTGTCTTTTATTATTTTGGGGTAAAATTGAAAATGAGGTAAGTTTGTTGAAATAAATATTATTTATATAAGTATTTATTTATTCATTCATTTATAATATCTATGTTATTTTTGTATGTCCTTAGAAAGTTCGTTCAGAAGAGGTGAGTGGAAGATACTTAAAACTAGTTGGGTCTATGTACTGTGAACTGCAGCTACCATTACCTCTACTGGGTCTTGTTTTTATTTCTTTTTGTAGTTCCTTTCTTGTGGTTCCATCTTAATGATGTATTAGTGGGGAAATAATTAGGGATTTCCCTGCTAAATTCCCAAAACTTTTCTTACTTTTCCCTGTATGCTAGATCAGGCTGCCTTATATTCTTCTTATGGTCTTAGTTTATTCAGCAGGAAGTAATCCCCCACAACCGATAATCATCTCAAATCAGGACATGCACTACACAGCCTACATCTATTCAGGTAAAGCCTTTTTCTTCCATCCCAATTTAGCAGACAATCCTAGACCAGTTTTTCTGGTCATTACTTTTTTCCCCCTCCTATTGACTTCCCTGGCAAAATCTTCTAAGTTACCCTGTTTGGCAACTCAGTGAACAGAACATACAAAGGATTTACTGCATGGGACAGAGTAAATAGTTTACCTTGGTCATGCACGACACTAAGCAATAAATCATGGTTTAATAACTGGACTCCATTGTGGGACTCAAACAATATGCCAAGCTAAAACAAAACTAACAGTATTATGGCATTTCACAATATGAACTAACTACTCTTTCTTTGTTCATTCTATCATCCAGGTTTATTATGAGAATAATAAACATGATTCTAGTCTGAATACTCTATGGGGAAAAGTAGAATAAAACATAATAAATAGAATATTGTTCAATGTAAGAGAAAAATATGGCACATAAAGTCAGAGACAAAGCTAAATTGTGATGGACTAAATAATGAAAAATGACAAAACATTTTTAAACATTTATTTGTACTTCATAGATCTCCAGGTGCATACACCTAGCTAAGAATATATTTGGATATAGTTAAAGAAAAGAGGGAGGGAATTTTGTTTTACTCATCACAGTGAATTGAAGATCTCTCTTATTATGTTTTAAAATACACTGAAATTAAGGTAGAAGTTCGAACAACTTTTCCCAACTTTTCTGTTGTATTGGATTATAATTCCTATTATCAAAACTGAGCTGGAGTAAAGAAAGTGCAGAATAACACATATGAAGCTGCATAGTTAAACTGAAAAATTCTTTTGGAGAAACAGAGGGAGCAGATATTTTAATACCACTGTTGTGAATTTCCAGTAAAAAATAAAATAATTGTTACTAATACAAAAACATACTCTTAACTTTGAAGACTGAGGAAGGGTTTTTAGTACTCAATGCAGCTAAAGCACAGTAGAGAATCTTCAGCTTTATAATGAATTATTTTGGGCTCCTTTATCTCAACTTTCTCTTGTCACACAATAATGACAGATTTCCACAAGAATAGGTTCATTATGTATGACATAAGGATGAATTTTGAAAGAAGGATTGAGTGGTATGGAGACGCATATTTGCCATAATTTATTTTGAAATGTTTTATATTAAATTTTTGATGGCCATCCTTTGCTTCTAATAAGGTTCTAAGGTTTGTATATTGCAAATAATTAAAAACTGTGGTCGTATTCCTGCTGGTGGTTAATACATTGGCAGCTTGAATGAACCATAATAAACGATTCACGCTGCTAAGCAAAAAACAAATCACTTTATTATTTAGGCAATATGTAAATCTATCCATTCGAAGAAGAAAAAGGAAGAAAGGCAAATTATATTACTGACATTTTCCTATTACATTTTTACATAATTTCTTATATACAACCCCTCCCAAAAAACTTTTTATCAAACACTTCCGACAATTTCTCCATCTATAGAAAGAATGGAGGATTTTCAATTATCTGTTCATATTTACAGTGGAAAATATATACATTCTTGTCTCTGCTGAGGAAAAGGTAGCAGTTACAATTAATGTTGAAGAAGACAGAACATGCAGATACACTTCAGAATCACAACAGTCGTGGACAATTTTCTAAATATGCATCGGTCTATTTCTTATGTGGCAAATAAAAAAAGAATCAATGCTTTCACTATTCCTTCTTGTTAAACATGCTAATGTTATTTTGAATGATATTCATAAATTGCAGAATATTTTAGAAATATTTAGATCCGTGATAATTATGTTAAGAGACTGGAAAAATACTAATATCCTGGATAGGAAAGATTGGTACAAGACCTCTGCAACTGATCAATTTTGGAAAAGATTATTAATGTAAAAATGACATAAGCTGTTCCCTTGGCACAGACTTCATAACATTTTACACTTTGGTAAGTGGATTGTTATAGAGTATTGTTTATTTGTTTATTTTATTTTTATTATGTTTGGAATTACAGTTTGATTAACTAATGGATTTGTTGGATGTTATTTTCTTCTGATTTGTTGTACATTGTTTTCATTGTATTCCTTTTTCACGAATTGTAATTTGTTGAATGCTACAATTTCCTTTTTCAACTTACAAGTGAATGTTCACAGATCTATATAATCCTTCATGGTATAATATTTCTATGTTTTATTTGTTAAAAAAATAAAGTCTGAAGAAAAAGCCTTGAGAAAACTCTTGCTCCATATATCCCTTTTGTGGGTTTTTTTTTTAAAAAATGGATGACAATCCTTGTTTTGCATGAAATTAATTAGTTAATTCAACATTTTGGCAGTGCATCTCCATTGGAATCTACGAGGTGCACAAAGCTAAAATACAACTAAAAATATATCAACAGACAGCCTGGACTAATATGCTCTAGTAACAAAATCCACAAAACAAAACAAGGGCCATTAAACAAATAACAAACATCAAGCCCAGGTCTGGGACCATTGCCAGGTTTTCAAACTTTTCTGGAATGCTAGAAGAGAGGGTACTGTCTTTACATCTGGGAGGATGCTGTTCCAGAAATGGAAATACAACTATATTTAAAGAGTTTTTGCTTGTCTGTTCCTTTTTAGATGGCAATATTTCTTTAGCTTCCCTTTTTCATTTAATAACAGATGTTTTCCACAAGTATACTTGGCATGAAAAGACCTATGACTGCTTTAACTTCCTTTTGCAAAGGTATTTAAAGCTCTTAGAAGTGATAGTTCTGGGAACAGCTTAAGAACACAATGTTCCCCTGACTGCCTTTACCCCCACTTCACTGAATGATTTAACTAGCCCATTAACACTGTATAGTGCAGGGATAACATGGGCTGAAATACATGTGAAAAGCTTGGTTTTCCTGAAAACGAAGAGAAATTAAAATAATTACTTCTATTGGTTGTTGGGGTAAATGAGGTGTGGAGGGAGAGGTAGCATCTCTGCTGTAGGGGCATGTCATGTCCTTTTAGGGCAGCTCATTTTAGGGCAGTTTGTCCACAGTTGGTCCCCACCTGTCACTCAGCTCTCATCCGTGGCTCCTAGTAGCTGTAGCATGTGCAGAAGCCACACCCCGGGCAACAGCTTTGACAGGCTGCCAAACCAGGTTGGGTCATTGATCTTCAATGAGATAGCCACTTGTCTATCCTGAGCATGTGAAGACAGATTCCGGTGGATTGAGCGGATGAAACCTACTATAATAGGACAACAGTCATGAAGGTGGTCTCTGCAAGCGATGTGGTATGCTAAGAGCACAGCAAGACACAAAGGACACCCTGGTCAACCACTGAGCCAAACTCATCTCCAACTGTCTTGACTCTTGTCCTGCTATTGGAGCAAGATGGAATCTTGGAAGAGAGAGTGAGGCTAACTATGCGCACCTCTCCCTCACTTTAATCCAATTCATGCATAAGTCTTGACATCCCCCCAATTCCCGTGAAACTCCAAGCACACAACCTGTTAGATGTCAAGGTCCTCTTCAAACACGATGGATGGACATCATCATCATCTATTGGTTGTAATTTAAGTCATATATCCATGGATAAATTAATACAATGCAGGCATTTGAGATGTTTTATACTTTGGATATGCAGTTCTAGTATTGATAATACAGAATTAAGAAGTCATATGCATAAATGAATAGAAGCTCATTTATAGATTATATTATTATGACAGTCTCTATGTAAACCGGAAAACACTAGATGGTTCCGCCCCAGGCGCTTAATGGAACCAGATAGGTTCCAGACGGAGCTTGGGCCACCTCCTGCAGCCCTGACCCGCCCTCGGGTAGAGGACCTGGTGGCCGCGTGGAATAATGCGACTACCGGGGCCTTGAACCGGGTGGCGCCTTTGCGGCCTCTCTGGCGGCAACGATCCACCCTGGCTCCTTGGTTCACCGAGGAGCTAAGGGTGATGAAGCGCCGCAAGAGATGCCTAGAGAGTCGTTGGAGATCCTCCCGATCCGAATTGGACCGAGCACAGGTACGAGCCCATTTAAGGACGTACCTAGTGGCATTGAGAACGGCTAAACGTCGATACTGTGCCGCTCTCATTGCATCCACAGAGAATCGCCCTGCCGCCCTGTTTCGGGTTTCCCGCTCCCTTCTGTTTCAGAGGCCGCGGGAGGCCCCTCTACAGGGTAGAGCAGAGGAGTTTGGGAAATACCTGCTGGATAAAGTCGCTCAAATCCGGAAGGATTGGGTCCCCTTCAGTGGCCCAGTCGAGACGCCAGTGGCGAGTCTTGAGAAACCTTTTTGGGAGGAGTTTGACTTGGTTGCCATCGAGGATTTGGACAGATTGAGTGGACGACTGCGACCTACCACATGTTTGCTGGACCCGTGTCCCTCCTGGCTTGTACTGGCTTCCTGGGAGGTTACACGCGACTGGCTCCTGGGCCTAGTGAACGCTTCGTTGGGTGAGGGGTCTCTCCCGGCCGCCTTGAAAGAGGCGGTGGTGAGACCCTTGCTCAAGAAGCCTTCCCTGGACCCTACGGAGCTGGCCAATTATCGTCCTGTCTCCAACCTTCCCTTTTTGGCGAAGGTTGTAGAGAGTGTGGTGGCTTCTCAGTTCCCACGACATCTGGAGGAGAATGATTATCTAGACCCGCGCCAGTCCGGCTTTCGCCCTGGGCACAGCTCTGAGACGGCCTTGGTCGCGTTGGTAGACGATCTCTGGAGGGCCAGAGATAGGGGTTGCTCCTCTATCCTGGTCCTATTAGACCTCTCGGCGGCTTTTGATACCATCGACCATGGTATCCTGTTGCACCGACTGGAGGGGTTGGGGGTCCGGGGCACCGTTTTGCGGTGGTTCGGCTCCTACCTCTCCGGCCGGACGCAACGTGTGTTGGCAGGGGGGCAGAGGTCGACCCTAAGCCCCCTTACTTGTGGGGTGCCACAGGGGTCGGTCCTCTCGCCGCTCCTGTTCAACACATACATGAAGCCGCTGGGTGAGATCATCCGTGGTTTCGGGGTGGGATATCATCTGTACGCTGATGATACTCAGCTGTACATTTCCACCCCGAACCACCCCAACGAGGCCATCGAAGTGATGTCCCGGTGTGTGGAAGCCGTACGGGTCTGGATGGATGACAACCGACTCAGGCTCAACCCTTCCAAGACGGAGTGGCTGTGGGTTCCGGCCCCCCGGTTCAACCAGATAATTCCATCTCTGGCCATTGGGGGCATTCAACTTGCCCCCGTGGAGCGGGCGCGCAATTTGGGCGTCCTCCTGGATGCCAGGCTGTCCATGGATGAACATGTGACAGCCGTGGCCAGGGGGGCGTTCCATCAGGTCCGCCTGGTGCGCCAATTGCGCCCCCTATTGGACCGGGACGCCTTACGCACAGTCACCCATGCGCTGGTGACGTCTCGCCTGGACTACTGTAACGCTCTCTACATGGGGCTCCCCTTGAAATGCACTCGGAGACTGCAGTTGGTCCAGAATGCGGCCGCGCGGGTGATTATGGGGAGTACCAAGTACTCCCATGTGACACCTCTCCTGCGCGAGCTGCACTGGCTCCCTGTGGTCTATCGAGTGCGTTTCAAGGTTTTGATTACGATCTTTAAAGCGCTCCATGGCTCAGGACCTAGTTACCTGCGGGATCGTATTCTGCCCCATACATCCCTACGACCCATCCGCTCGCACAGAGAGGGACTTCTCCAGGTGCCGTCTACCAGACAGTGCCATGGGGCGGCGCCTAGGAGCAGAGCCTTCTCTGTGGCGGGCCCAGCCCTGTGGAATGACCTCCCCCCGGATATTAGGACTACTACTGACCTCCGCTCCTTCCGTGTCAAGCTCAAGACCCACCTTTTCCAAATAGCTGGCCTGGCTCGACCATAACTTAGTAACGCTCCTGATGGGTTTTTTAATTTGGTAATTTTATTAGGGGATTTTAAATTGTGTTTTTTAACTGTCTTTCACTTAAGTCCATCCTCCTCCATGCACATATGTATATGTCTCTGTTTTTGTATATATGTTTGTCTTATGTGTATTTTTTATCTGCTTGATTGTACGCCGCCCCGAGTCCTTCGGGAGAGGGTTGCGGCTAATCAAATAAAATTATTATTATTATTATTAATTATTGATTTTCTATCCCTACCTTGAGCATATTTATTAGTGAGAAGAAAATCAGATCTCTTTCAGACAAGCTTATCAGGAGTTAAATCCTGACTGGAGTAGACTATCAATATGGTATGTTTTGTATTCACGGTGGCTCAGGGGCTAAGAGGCTGAGCTTGTCGATCAGAAAGGTCGGCAGTTCAGTGGTTCGAATCCCTAGCGCTGTGAAATGGAGTGAGTTCCCATTACTTATCCCAGCTTCTGCCAACCTAGCAGTCGAAAGCATGTAAAAATGCAAGTAGAAAATAGGGATCACCTTTGGTGGAAAGGTAACAGCGTTCCATGTGCCTTCGGTGTTTAGTCATGCTGGCCGCATGGCTCTTTGGCTTTCAACCGGAGATGAGCACTGCCCTCTAGAGTTGGAAATGACTAGCACATACTGTATGTGTAAGGGGAACCTTTACCTTTACCTTACTATAGCTCTACAAGAAAGGAACAGTAACAAAAACAAAGTAACAGTAACAAAAACAAAGTAACAGTAACAAAAAAATATGACAGCAGCAACTCATACCATTTTTTATGGATTCACATAAATACAGTAAACCAAACTAAAATTACTCATTATGAGTAAGAAAGACTTTCCTTAAAATCAATCCATATCCATATTGGGGAGAAACCCCTGTTAAGTCCTTAAGAATGTTTATTTTATTTTTTTTAGTGGCAAGCCAAGCCTTGCTCCTCCTCCACTATCCACATGCATGCCCATATAATAGTTATGCCTAATTTACTATTTGTACATTCCATTCCATTCATAAGTGGCTGGCTGAGAACTCTGGTTCCAATACCCAAATTATTTCAAGAAGAAGGAGGGGACAGAGCAACAGGAAGAGGGCTTTCTAATTTAATACTTCCCTATTTTAAAACATTTAAAAAACTGTTGAACATGTATTTGTAGATGCTCAACACCCTTCCCCCCACCCCACCCCCAAATAAACTTTCACACCAGTGAAGCACCATTTCAGTGGGACATGTTCATTGGTCACTGTAGAATAAACATTTTAATCCAGAAATCTGTATAGCATGAGGCTAACCTATCTCCCATTTATACAGTTCATCTTAGATAGATAAGTGTTGCTGTTGCAACAATTACCACTGGCATGGAGATAAAAACAAACTGTCAATTCAGGAAGATACATCAAAATAATTCTTGAATGTTTTTGAAGGAGCTCTCTTTGCCATCTTATAAATATATTGCCTGAGGCAGTTCAGTGGAATCCAAAGCTGGAATCCAAAGCTCAGCTGTCCTCTGGCTTTCAAAAATAAACACACAATCCTCAGCAGCAAGTCTCTTTCACTGTAAAATATGTACAATTAAAGAAATTCATGTACATCAACATAAAGCACTGTTTACTGCATGGATTCTAAAGTCAAGCGGGACTTGCTGAAAAAAATGATCCTTGATCCTATCTACAGTAAATTTGTAACAACTTTAGAATTTTGAAAACCATAAAAGCATTAGAGCAAAAGGAGCACTTACTAAAATCAGTATAGCTACAAATACAGAGAGAAATGACACATTAATATGAAACCCAAAGAGGAATGTTGAGTATTAGGGTCTCTGGAGGCTAACCCAAATGCATCTTAGGTATTTTACTTCCCTAAAGTTGCAATGATGTAGACCTCTTATACAGCCTCTCGTTCTATTTTTCAAAAACTTTATTTTAACCAGATATATGTTTCATCAGAGATGCCTAACAGTCGTCTTTGTTAGAAAGCACCTTGTGATTAGGAGGAAAAAATCACAACAATTTTTTTTTCTGATTTTATTATTTTAGTTGATGAGTTGGAGGCTGGAATTGTTTGCTTTTTGCATTTGTTTTTCTCTTTTTCACAAATTCGCACACCAATTTTTAACCAAATACATTTTTACAAGAAGAGTGGGTAATCCTGGCATCTTGATAGAATTTTAAAGTCCCTTGGTATATATTTTCTTTATTTTTACATAGATTTAAGAGGGCACCCAAGTGCAATTGCCTCTGAGCACTTTTCATAGTATAAAGGACCTATTCTTCCCCTGGCATTCACATTTGATAGAGAGAGACAGACGGGGTGGGGTGGGGAGCATTAGATAGCAGATAATGGCTTTACATAATAGAAAGACTACATGCGAGATAAAGGCTTATAAAAGATACATTTTTAATTTAGTCTTTCTCTAGGCAGGTGCTTGTATGAAAGAAAACTAAAAATAATCTTTATTTAAAATGCTGTCTTCCATTATGAAACAAAAGTGGGTCACAAGAGATAACTGAAGTGCACAGGTCATAGCCAGAGCTGAAGTCAGAGGGGAGGGAAGTGACCAGTATGAGAGAGTGACAGCGATAAGACCAAATTTAACACACCTGCTCCCCCTTCACACCTGAGACCTTGTTACAATAATGAGTCACATGGCACCAAGGAGGGAAAACGGCTACTTGGGCCCCATTTGGACATTAACACTTAGGGGTGTACTCACCTTTCTTGCCAGCAGTTTAGACATTAATGGCTGTGTTTTGCATTATTTTGAGGGGGCAGCACATTTACACTGTTATACAAGCTGTATACTCACTACTTTACATTGTAACCATGTCATTTTTTCAGTGTTGTCACATGAAAATATATACTTAAATATTTACAAAATGTGTAAATATTTTTGTGATCTACTGTAAGTAGCAAGGCATAATTTCCATCCTTGAACTGACTGCAAAAGAGTTTAAGAGGTTTGGAATCAGAGTCAGCATCTTATGGATGTAGGGCAATGCAGCAGAAAACTGATCTGAGAAATACAAATAATTGAAAAGGATTCAAAGATCACTTTATTATTTCTCAAGCTGCAAGCTATAATAAATCAATAGTCTCTTGCACACAGGCAAGTCAAAAGCAGGAGCCATAAAGTTACATAGAACTTGCATGTATATTGATCAAAGCGAGTATGCATTGCATATATTCTATGTAATGAATTACTTTCTGACAGATGAAGGAGGCAAGAAAACTAGAACAAAGACAAGAATATCATTTAAAATGTGAAGATGGTACAGTAACATTCTTTGAAATGCAATACTCTAGCAGCTTTGATATACAAAAGGTGTCAAGTCTAATTGTTACTCTTAACAAGATGACTCTATCCTGAGCTGTAAGAGGAAAGATAAGACATTGCTATCAACTTCCTGTGCCTGCTGCATTTCACTAAAGACATGCATTCTATAAGTTTTTTGAGTCATTGAAAGAACAGTGGCACAAATATAAAGAATCCTTTAATTAAATGAAAAGTAAGAGTTTGCATTTAGACAAGAAAAAACAAATATAGAATAGGTGGTGCCTGTCTCAACAGTAGTAACAAGAGGGATCTTCAATTCCTAGTGGACAATCACTTAAATATGTGCCAGCAGGGTCTGCAGCTGCCAAAAAACCCAAGAGAGTCCTAGGTTGCATTAATAGAAGAATACAATCAAGATCATGTGAAGTGTTAATACCATTTTATAATGACTTGGTAAGACCACACTTGGAATATTGCATCCAGTTTTGGTTGCCACAATATGAAAAAAATGTTGAGACTAGAGTGCAGAGAAGAGCAACAAAGATGATTAGGGCACTGAAGGCAGTTCATATGAAGAACAGTTGCAGTTTAATGAAAAGAAGGATTAGGGGTGACATACAATGTTCCAATATTTAAGGGGCTTCCACAAAAATGAAGAGGTCAACCTATTCTCAAAAGCACTTGAACGCAGGACAAAAAGCAATGGATGGAAAGTAATCAAGGAGAGAAGCAACCTAAAATTAGGGAGAAATTTCCTGACAGTTAGAACAATTAATTTGTGGAATGACTCTCTTACAGAAGTTATGGGTGTTTCAACAGTGTAGGTTTTTAAGAAGAGATTGGACCACCATTGTCTGAAATGGTACAAGGTTTCCTTCTTGAGCAGGGGGTTGGACAAGAAGACAATCAACTAATAAAATAGCTTGGTTTCAGAAGTTGTGGGAGCTTTGTCAGTGGGAGCTTTTAAGAAGAGACTGGACTGTCATCTGTCTGAAATGGTGTAGGGTCTTCTGCTTGGATGGAGGGTTGGACTAGATGACCTACAAGGTCCCTACCAACTCTGCCCTTCTGTTTTATTAAAGGACTCCAAGGTCCCTTCCAACTCTGTTATTGTTATGCTGAATATTGAACTTCATTTCATTCATCTGCAGTCACATGTACCTCTTTCCTAATTTCAAAAGCTGTCGGTAATTACTTTATTGGACAATGGCACACCAGGAAGATAGAAGAAAGAATCTATGCTCAGACTGTAATAGTAAGATCTATATAACTTTATGGGTTTTGCTTTTGACTTGTTTGGGTGCAAAACACCATAGATTCACTGTAGTCTTCAGTGATATGTACAAATGTGTGTGTGTGTGTATTTGACATTGTGTCTCCTAGTCTCTGATTTTTGTTCCTACCATTCTAGATGATGATGACAATGATGACGATATTGGAGCTTTTCAACCAAGCACTTAAGGCATCTTTTATCAGTGTCTCCATTTAGTTTATCTCCAGTAATTGTAGTTATTTAATGATTAACATTAATTAATTTTAT
Source organism: Natrix helvetica (assembly GCF_964273705.1). Classification (NCBI taxonomy): domain Eukaryota; kingdom Metazoa; phylum Chordata; class Lepidosauria; order Squamata; family Natricidae; genus Natrix; species Natrix helvetica. Next base: position 35,467,514 of record NC_138550.1, on the reverse strand, counting down.
TTATTTAATAATTAAAATTAATTAATTTTAGTTATTTAATAATTAAAATTAATTTAATTTAACAATTTTAGTCAGATGTAAACCTTGTTTGGAGTTCATGTATTATTATACATTCTTCATTTTATTGTTTAATGTGTTAAGTATGACCAACTCTAACGCATCATATTCCAGGCAGATGTTAGAAAAAACATTGTCCAAGTTAAGCCCATTTTGACCTAAAGGCCTGGATTGCAAACAAACCTTGACATCTCATATGTATATTAAATATGCAAGGTACAATTTGAATAAGTTAAATTGATGACATAAGAGATATTAAACTGCACTTCATTTCCTAAAGAATCTGTTCTTATGAGGCATGAAATAAGGAATAGTAACCTTTACTATTCATCCATACTGATCAGTTTCTTCAGGTTGTCAAGATAAAATGGCAACAAAAATTATGTGCTGACCTTCTAAAACAATCCATTCTCAAATATAAGTTCAAAGTCTCTCTTTTCACATTTGGATGGATGTTTAAGTTTTCCTTTGATTTTTATACAAAGCTGAACCATCTGTATAAAACATTTTCCAGCTTCAAAGCCCATTTGGGGAAATGGAGACAAAAGACCAAAATCATGAAAATGTTTAATGTTTTCCCCCAGAATAGCTGATAGCTTCTGAAAAGAGACAGTTTTGAAACTTCAACAGTTCCCTGAGAATTGGAAAGGGGGGGGGGGGAGTCATTACTATAGATAGTTTTTTATACATTTTTTTAAAATCATCTGATTAGTTCACAGATTCTGGAAATAATTAAACATTGCCTTTGCACATAAAGGGTATGTCAAGGGTTACAAAAAAAGTAGGACTACACCAGGAGTAGTGAGATAGCCCCAAAGTTACATACAGTGCAATCCTATGGACACTAACTCAGAAGTGCAGAAGTTTTATTGCATATAAAACTGCAGAATTTCTCTCTCCATCCCATTAATCTCAAAATTGAGCCATTTGAAGACGAGCAAAAGTATTTTATTGTAAATGTTGCTGTCCAGAAGTAATAAATATCCTCTGTGAATTTAGGAGTGGCTGAAAAGATTAAAAATGACTAATGAATTATTGACCAGATATCTTGCATCATGTGCTGCCTGTACATAAAAATTAATTTATAGACTAGGGAGAGGATGCCTGGGGTCATTTGTGTTGTGCTTCAAATGTGCTTTCTTGTAAAATGCTGCTCTGAACAAAGATCCATTCATTTCAAAAGAAAACAAAAGTACAGTGAGCATATTCCCAAACTGGTCACTATGTTTCATATTCGAGTGAATTTCTAATGTTTTGGCTTCCTGCTTTGTTTATGAAAGCGTTTGCTTTGTGTGATTGCTTTCTACTCTTTCACTGAAGCCAAATGAATAAACAAATGACATCTCACTCCCACTTCCTGGTCTCCCACTGACAATCCTACTTCATTCTTATGTGGGATGTAGCATTTAGCAGAGCAAGCAATTTCTGATGTGGCAAGATATGTGGCAAATATTCCAAGGTAATCCAAAGGCTGTTTCTTTACAACAGTCTGAATGAGCAAACTTGAATTAACTAAGACGTAAATATATATCTCCAAATGCACTTTAAAAAATCTGTACAATTAGGCTGCCTTTGCTTAACTAAGAAAGGATTTTGAGGTTTTATTGCATCATCAGTAGTTTCTATATTTGTTTTATGCAAAGATGCTGGAAAAGGTTTTTTTTTTTAAACTTTCGTCATTATAGTTTTGTCACTATATCCTAAGGGCAATTTTTTAAAATTATCTTTTGAGTCTTGAAACAGATTGAATCAAATTGGGTTTTTTCAGATGGTGATTCACAATCTTAAATTGAATTAGGCCTCTTTCAGCCATAAATTTCCAGTTTAGTTTAGGGCTGATCCACGTAGGCCTACAATCTATTGTATGTTGGTTAATGCATTAAAAGTCAATAAAAAGTGTATCCATGTGACAGGTCTGACCTATGTTAAAGAAGAGCAGGGCTTTAACCGATTTGTTAATCTAGAATATATCTCTGTCAACTATCTTAAAGTTTTGAAAATTAAATAAATGAAATGGGCCTACCAGGACAAGACTCTAAATAATTTTGCTGGAGCTGTAACAGAACTTTGTTTTTCTGAGCGCATCAGGGAAAAAGGATTATTTCCCTACTAAGCCCTTTTTCTGTTTGTACAAGAGAGTGGACAGGAGGTAGTTAAAAATAGCTCTGAACAGGTCTGTGGTTGTTTAAGGTTAAAGCTATTCTCTTTACTGCTGACTAGGGTTATAGAGTTCATGTGATACATTAACTCTGACCCCAATAGGATGTCAGGTGAAAAAGGCCATTAGGATGTTTTGAGAAGCTTTATTTGTTTAGAAACCCCCCCCCCATTTCTGAAAACCTTTTGTTTTTTGGAGAATTCATTTTAATTCTCTTAATTGTAACCACAAAAGTATTTTTATTAGAAGAGTTAGATATAACAATGCCACTGGATTCATTATTTATTTCAAATAATAATTTGAAGCCACTTTCATAGGATAATTTGTAAGTGATGTAGAGAATAAAACAGAAAAAATATTACAAAAACAATTATGAATAAACCATTCATACAACTTATATTAATAAAAGTACATTAGATTTCAGAAAAACACCTGAGTTAGATAGATAGATAGATGATAGATAGGTAGATAGATAGATGATAGATAGATAGATAGATAGATAGATAGATAGATAGATAGATGATAGATAGATATGTACTGTATGTATGTAGCCATGTATGTATACACACACACACACACACACACACGCACACACACACTCTCTCCACCTCAGCAATAGGTACACAAATTATTAGCCCAATCCATCACAGGACTGAAATCCTGTAGGCCAGCATAAAAAACAGCTATTCACTTAACATCCTACTTTAACCCAGTCGTGAAATTCATTTTTTTTACTACCCGTTCTGTGGGTGTGGCTTGGTGGGCGTGGCAGGGGAAGCATACTGCAAAATCCCCATTGCCTCCCCACTCCTGGGGGGAAGAATATTGCAAAATCTCTATTTGCACCCCACTCTGGGGCCAGCCAGAGGTGGTATTTGCCGGTTCTCCAAACTACTCAAAATTTCCGCTACTGGTTCTCCAGAACTTGTCAGAACATGCTGAATTCCACCCCTGCTTTAACCCCAAGAATGCCTGGAGAGAGGAATGATCTAAGGTACCTTCTTTTGGCCTGATCATTAATAATCACTCTACCAAACCAACTGGTTTTAACCTGCCTTGCTCTTTCTGGGTGAAATTGAACATAATTAGGTGTGATACTGGAAGAAGTGCCTCTGCCCTGTATCAGTGGGGATGAAAAGATTTTCCTTGTTGTGATTGTGTTCCTAATATGCAAACTATTAAACACATTGTGCAAGATTGCCCAGAAGTGCATTCTTTGGTTCCCTAAAAGATCTACACAAAGAAACGTCAGAGGTAAACACCTGAACGTGTGAATTGAACATCCAGTTATGAGGCCACTGCTGTACCTCTATAGAAATTTTGTATAAATGTATATGGATTGTTTTTATTTCTCTTCTGCCATGTTCATCATCATATGCTAAAATAATATATCTATGTATGATGAAAATTTAATTCTGAGGATGGTCAGGGTTAGTAGCTAAAATTGATTTTTTGTAAGTGAGTGCCCTATTTGCAGTATGTAATATCATATAACAAAATTCCCCTCTTGACTGTAGCAATCTAACAGGTCTAACAGGCAGCATTTCAAGTAATGTAGGCCAAGTTATTCAAGACTCATAAGTTAGCAACATGATACTGAAGTTTAGAATCTGACTTTCATCTCAACAATAATTTATTGTAGGTAAGTATGTTAGAAGATATAATCTGCATCGAAAAACCAAATTTGCCAGACTTGAGAACTATTTCTTTTAATAGTCAGTAATTCACAGCAATTGCATATTCCTTTTTTTATATTTAATGATCTGAACTGTTCACGTGTACAATCATAAGGCACAACCATTAGTCAGACTTCAACAAAGTTCAGTGAACCAGAACAACAGAGTCACTGCTCTTCAGTATATGATTAAGTGAAATATTCAGCTTTGAACTTGCAGCACATAAATAATTAAAAGTGGAAGGGAAATGAATTAAAAAAGAGAGAGAACCACCCTAAAATATAAGACTAATGTAATGCTAGTATTTCTGAAGGTCTATTATAGGAAGAAAACAAATGCAATGTCAAAATCGTTCCGATCTTCGTTTTCCTAAAAGTGTGTTCAGGGTAATAATAATTCTCTGTCTCAAAGTGTGCGAGTGTGTGTGTGTGTGTGTGTGCGTGTTAAGTGCAATACTTCCTCAGATCCATTGATAGGCCACTTCTGTTTCTGGTAAGTTTCTTCTACAAACAAGATAACCTGAAAGAGAAAGGAGTGACTTACAAGATTTAAAACTATTAAAACGAGTCCAGCCCCAGAAGACTCCAGAATCCAAAAACATATTGAATATTCTAGGAAAGTTCAAATAACTAAAGTCAATAGACTTGTCAAGACAGTAAGTTTTGCTGTGGTCCTTAAATCTTCCCAGTACCAAAGAACATGAGATTTTTGTTGTTGTTTGTTTTTAATAATAAGAGACTATTCTACAGCTGGTGACTAAAATGGCACACAAGTTGTTGTATAACTAAATGTACAGTTGAGTAAATAGTCATACCCCCTGGGAATCAGCAAAGGCCTTCCAGTTTTGTGATCTATCAGTTATGGAAGTCTGAGAATATAGACAACATCTTGTAGCTATGTGACCTAAGTCAGGGGTCTCTAACCTCGGCAACTTTAAGCCTGGCAGACTTCAACTCCTAGCAGAGTTGAAGTCCTCCAGGTTAAAGTTACCGAGATTGGAGATCCCTGACCTAGAGTCTCTTGACTTATATCCTCCAGCTTTCTAAAGTCAGTTAAGGATACATTTATTTTTACAAATCCATTTTATTCTGGCTTCAGATTTATTTTGCTATTGTAGATGAACACTTTTGGAAGAGATATATCATATCCTCTAGCTATGCTTACCTGAAATCCATAACTAAGTTAGGGAATTGGATTAATATATCATGTGTGATATAGCCTAATGGGTTAATTATCTTCCAGAACTAATCCAAGGAGATTTGTTAGACCAAATAATCCTGGAATCATTTAAGCTAAATGATTTCCCCCCTAACAACTACGTATGAATAGACGATTTACATCAACAGTAAAAGAACAAGCAATAACAAAATATGCTGTAGACTACACTTGGTTCAACAGACATAAAGGCCTTGATAAAGATATTCAGATGACATGGTGTGCCCATTACCTGCAATGATCAAAACAGTATAAGCAACACTATTTCCTGTGACACTCTCTGGAAGCAAAAATTGGAATTTGAAAATGCATTATAAAGAAGAGTATTGATGTATCCATTTGGTGGTGAAGAGGACTTCTGAGAACAATATGTCTAAGAAAAAGAACCCAAATCAACTGTTGAATAAATCAATCCAGATGAGGCACAAGTGAACAGCTCAAATTATCCTATTTTGGATACATTATTTTAAAACCTGGCTTTCTGGACAAGGCCCTGATTGCTTAGAATCGGAGAATAAAACAGAAGACAATGTTGACCAAGAGCAAGGTAGATGGACTCAGCTATAGTGACAATGAGTCAGTGGTGGGTTTCAATTTTTTTTAAAACCACTTCTGTAGGTGTGGCCTGCTTTGTAGGAGTGGTTTGCAGGCCATGTGACTGGATGGGAGTGGCTTGCTGGCCATGTGACTGGGTGGGAGTGGCTTGCCAGCCATGTGACTGGGTGAGTGTGGCCAACTTATAAAATGTGGTGAAACTTACTTAACAATGCACTTGCTTAGCAACCAAAATGTTGGCTCAGAAACTCTGGCACTGAAGTATGCAAGTCTTAAAGCTGTCAAGTTACAAGACCCTTGCACCCCTAACCCTTTAGAAAAAAAATCCCAGGGGTGTTAAAACTTGACAGCTTTAAGACTTGTGGACTTCAACTCCCAGAATTCCTCCTCTCCCTCTTCATCTTGATGATGTGCGGACAGGCAGGAGGAGAGAGCTGGAACCGGTTCTGAATGGCACTGTAGATTTGTGGAACCTCTTCTATAGAAGAGGTTAGAAGTGGCAAGGACCCACCTCTGCAATGAGTTTGAGATGACCTGAAGAACCAGGTTAAGGCTATGGGCAAATGATAGATGGAAAAGAGATAGAAAATAGGCGATTGATTGTGTCTCCTTAGACTACCTTACGTAGTAATGTTCTTTTAGAAGCTACAAGGATCAAACTCCAGACCCTCTATTGAGAGAATTTGAGATGTGATCCTTTGACATTATAATTTATTCTTTATTGTGTATATATCTTTTGTTTTAATATTGTTGCCATTGGTTTGAGGCTTTTGAGTTATTCAAGATTCTGGTACTGGGGAAGGGTTGTAGAACAACTGTTAAACTATATTCCTCCTTATTAGGTTTTCTTATTGTGTTTTTATTTATTTTTCTTATTCTGTTTAAGTTGCCAGGAATCATAATATTCAGCAGCTTACAAACTTAGTAAACAAGAGAAATACTGCAATTGCTTACTAGAAGTGTTTTTCTGAAGTCATTAATCTTTAAAGCTCTAAATCAGAGGTGTCAAACTTATGTCATCACGGCGGTATCACGTGACATATGGGCACTTTCCCCCCTTCGCTAAACTGGCATGGGCATGGCCAGCACCTGATGCATCTGGTCCATGGGCTGGAAGTTTGACAGCCCTGCTCTAAATGGTCCCAGGTCTCTTAAAATTCCCTTTTATCCATATGTATCTATTCCAGCACATGTGTAATTTCCTCTCTGCTGTGTAAGGCAGAGAAGATCTGCATCTTGTTGATTATGGAGTGTCTCCTAAGACTTAATTGATGGTTATTAATGGCTTCTGAGGCCACATGTTGAACCTTTGCACTCTTTAGGTAGTATTGTTTAGTATTTTTCCTTTTAAAAAGAGCATAAGTTATCAACACTGCATGTTGCTCTTTTCATTTACCCACTTAACTTTAAATATTGGTTGTCAAGCATCAAATTTTGTCGAAAATTACAAGTCAAATGTTCTCAAGATATCTTCCAAAGATACTTCAACCTTATCACAACATGTAAAGAAATGAAAACATCTTGCCTAACATTATCAATTTTCACTTATACTCACAGAAAATTATTAGGTGTGTTCCAGAAAGCATTCTGAACGGACAGTAACGGGACTGAAAGTTTTGAACTAAATGTGCACCCAAAAACATGTCATTGAATCTGGGAATTCACGGAGATTATGTGGCAGGAAGGTTTTATTTAGTAGAAGTTGTCAAGCAATATTTTTCCTTGTCCATTCAATGTTAGGGTATAGCAAGGAATTCAAATTCTTGTAAGATTAAGCTTCTAGTGTGTAACCATTTCATTTTAGATATTTATATCTCAGAAATGTTAAACTGTAATTTCTTTGTACTTCACCAATTCAGCAGAGTATTAAATTACCCAATTCACTTATTGGATAAATGAAACTACCAATCAAATGCCTTTTTAAAAATTATTTGTATATATCAGGGGTGTCAAACTCGTGTTGTCATGGTGGCGTCACATGATGTATTACAACTTTTTTCCCCTTTGCTAAACCAGGCGTGGGCGTTGCCAGTACGAGACACATCAGGCCTGAGGGCTGTGAGTTTGACATCCCTGGTATGTATCATCAAAATACTGCATTAAATTCAGATTTTTACCAATTTTAGCGATATTTGAAATTGTTGGCAGAGTACAGGGAATCTATATACTGCAGATCTCTGAAGTATTGTTAAAAGCATCTGGCTGTTTGGGTGGAATGTGCCAGTATTTTTGCTTTAGACAGAAATAACATTCCATAGAAGAAACGGTTGCTCAATCCAAAGCCCTCATGTCCTTATAAGGCTACTGGAAGTGTTGAACGAAGGTAAAGCTTTTTCTTCAGTTTTAGATTCCCAACTAGTGGAATAATGATTAAGTTTTCAAATGACATAGCTAAATTTGTGGTTGGGAATCCTGTCTAATGAGGTAGGGGGGGGGGAGTCAAAGCCTAGATTAGTAACATCAACATTTCCTTTTCCTGCAAACAGTCAACAGGGAGTATGTGCAGTTATTCACAAAAATGCAGCAGAAATGCGTACCACATGGGAATGAAGCATTACTGGAGAGTCACAAATAGTTGGAAACGTCTGCTCTTATGCAATTCCTTACGTCAATAAAGTTTTCCTTCATTTTTTTTCTTTTCCAATCCCATGAATCATTAAAACTGGAAAAGGAAAATGTAGCAGATAAATAATATTTTTCCACCAGAGCTAGGATAAGCAGGACAATTGGTAGATCCAAGTGTTAAAATATTTTATAGATTCCTTTTATAAGATTGAAAATTGCTTTATACTTCTAAAAATAAATTAACATATTTAGACACAAAATGGAATTGGGAGGCTTCCCTTCCAAATAAGCCAAATGTTGTATATCCATGATAGCTGCCAGTATTCAAAGATGCCTCTTGGTGCACAAACATTTCCTGTTTGAAAAGACAAAACTAGAGAGCTGGCTTGCTGCAAAGTACTTGCCCATACCTCATTTATTGGTAGAAAGTTTGGACCCCCACCAAATAGAGCATGTAAGAGAGTGAGCTGGTTTTCTGTTAAAAAGGTATTTTGTAGGGGTGTTAGAATAGTTTGCCTCAAATGGTGGTTTGCACTACAGACACACTAGAGATTGATTTATTGTGGCCCAGAGGCAACACCATTTATTGCTATCGTATTACCTCAAAGCCTCGTTGTCAATTCCATTATGCAGAGCAGGCTTCTGACCTTGCATTGTGCATTTACAGAAGCCATTTGCTATATTAGCAGTAACTGACACAGGTTGGCCACTTAATTTTTAAATCACGTTGCCATGTGTTTTTGGAAAACAGACAAAATTCCACAGGTCTACTATTTTGTGACCATTGACTCTTATGAAGCTCTTACATTTTCCATGGTAGCTATTTTGTGAATGAATCTACTATGTGCTTTCAGAAGTTAAATGTGTCTTGGGCCAAAAGGTTCTCTACCCTAATGTTGCATCATAGCTTTGAATCATTTAACATCTAGTAACAGTGTGCTATGATGCCAAAAATGTAGGGATACTTGCACTAAGTACTATTTTTCTAGTAATATGTATAATAGTTTGTATGAAAATCTATAGAGCATAGTGAAGAAAGAAGGATCTAAAAGTCTGAAATGACCTTTTTGTTTAATACACATCAGAAATCTTGCTGTCAATAGATTTTGAACAGAAAATCCAAAGGTGATGTGAAGATTTATAAAGTAAATAAAGTATTTATAAAGTAAATTTGGCTGTTGTTTTTAAGCATATACTCTGCTTAAAAATGAAAAATACAATATTACAATAAAATACAATAAACCTTGAAAAGCATTTTGTCTAACCCACTATGTTAGCTTTTCAAACAGATGGTCATCCAGCTTCTGTTTAAACACTTCCTGCAGTTAGTTCATAGTTTCTCCTGTTGTCCAACAAAAATCTATTTGCTTGCAATTTATCATTTCAGTCACTCTTCTTTGCACATCATTTGTCAATGTCTTGTTCAATATGGCAGTGCCCAGAATTCGACCTTAAGGTTGGATGTCAACCTTACCAGGTACATCTGATCATGTGACCTAGTCTGCAAGAAAACAATCAAGCTCAAAGAGCACAAGAGACTCCACTTACCATATAGACCTGATTGTAAACATGACTACATAAACTAATTCTATTTTATTGTAAAGCCATATTAACATAGTATTGAAAGTCTGAAAGTATAATTGTCCCAGATTCACCTTTACAGCCCAAGGACTTATGGAGAGTCTCTTCTGAGACTTTTGTTCTACTCCTTATGTAGCTACAGGCTATGCTGTGTCTAATCTGACCATTCCCTAGGCTAGTGATGGCGAACCTATGGCACGCGTGTCACAGGTGGCACGCGGAGCCATTTGTCAGGGCACGCGAGGCACTGCCCTGTTGTGCATGCGCACGCTGGCCAGCTGAGTTCATCCTTTTTTAAAGCCATTTTTCACCCTCCCCAGGCTCCAGAGGCTTTATAGGAATCTGGGGAGGGCGAAAAGAGCCTCCTCCGCTCCCCCATAGGCCCTCCGGAGGCTTCATGAGCTTCCCTGAAGCCTTCAGTGTGCAAAAAACTGGCCCTACAGGCAAACCGGAAGTTCAGGAATGGACTTCCTGTTTGCTCAGAGGGTCATTTTGACTGCTCCGGAGGCTTCAGGGAAGTCTCTTGAAGGGCCCTGAAGCCTCCGGAGGGCTTCCGTGGGAGCGGGGGAGGCTGTTTTCGCCCTCCCCATGCTCCTATAAAGCCTCTGGAGCCTGGGGAGGGCGAAAAAAGCATGCAAAAATGGAGGGGTCATGCCTGTAGTGCGTGCATTCACACTGGGGGGTCGTGCATTGCATTATGGGTGCAGTGCGCCTGCACATGACCCCTCTGCGCTCCCCCCACTTATGGCACACAAGCAAAAAAGATTCGCCATTGCTGCCCTAGGCAATACCATATCTCATGGTCTATCCCACATATAATTACACTGGAAGCTTTACAGTGTGATATCCAAACCACACCTAACAAGGAATTTCCTGGCCACGACAGTTATTAAACAATTAAACAATGAGTCCCCTAAAGTTGTGGGTGCTCCATCACGGGAAGTTTTCAAGAAAAACTAGACAGCCATTTGTCCAGAATAGTATGAAGAGTTTTGGCATTGGACAAAGGATTGGACAAAAAGACTTCCAAGACCTTTTCAACCCTATGACACAGAGGATGCCATAGTCACACCCACATGATGAGCAACAAATACATGCTTTTTCAATGATTTCTTTTTGCTTCCACATTCAGTTGGTGAGTGTGCTATCTGGAAACATGCCTCTTTTTGAGGTTTTCTGAAGTTGCCTCAGTTGAATCAGCAGCAAGCAATATTTTCAGGCATATTTTGATAAGCACATTTCTGAGAATAACATAATAGAAGTAACATCAAATTAATGTTTTATTTCCTGATTGTGCATGCATCAGATCTACCTACTTTTGGGGGGAGGGGGAGCGAGCAACAAGAGTGTCATGTCAAATAAAGATTTCATCAAAATGCTGAAATATCCATTGTGTCATCACAGTGTAAAATCTGTCCCTTATGTAAGTCTTTATGAGGTAAAGGCAAAGGTAGCAAACACTGCTCCTCCATCTTCAGAGAGATGGAGATATCCCTTGTACCCAATGTTTTTCAACTTGTTAAACATAACTACAAAGAAGCAAGAAAGAAGCAAAGATTTCGGAAAAGCATTTCTATTATTAGCCAGGAGAAAAAAAACACCATGATCTTGGAAACTCTAGGATTAAATTCCCAGGCAGACTTATAGAGAGTCAATTAAGGCAGAGTCTCTCTGAAATGCTTTCTTTACATGGTATCCATACCTGAGCTGTATTGCTTCTGCTCATATAAATTGAACTTACCTTCTCCCATTTTCTCTCACAAACTCTCACTCAGCTGAAGATAATGTTTATTTTAGAATGTTATAAACTTGGCCTTTTAGTAGCGTTGTAAAAACTCTCTTCCAATAAGTGGGGAGGGCAAGGGCAAAGGTGTGGGTGGAACCAGTAAAGAATTAAATTTGATTTAATGTATATTGATTTAATTTATATGTATTTAATTCCTATATGTAATATAATTTAATATATCGATGATATGACTATCCACATAGTAACTGTGAAATAAAAATCTGACTATATTGCATTAAAGAACAAACAATAGACAGCATGTCAGCTATACTTCTTTCTTTAAATAAAATGTTCATTGAAGAATTGAAAGAATAAGGAATAAAGCAAAACAAATAGGAAGAACTTTCATCATTGAATGATAACTTGGAATGAAATTTTAAACACTACTTACATAAACTAATACAATGAAAGTCCCTTGGTTTTAATAATTTTAAACTGTAAATAATGTAGGTGCTCTGTGTTGTTCTTGTAAATAGAATATCATATAATAAAATACACAAGATATCTGCAAATACAGTGGATATACTGCAGAAAGTTAAAATGCCAAGTTTTTGAGATGTAAAAAAAATAATCAGATCAAGATAAATTAATTCAGAATTTTTTTCATGCTTAATATAACTATAAGCGGTACAATTCAATTGAAAAACAAACTGAAATCTTTTGAGGGAGGGGTAGTAAGAACAGCAAAAAGAACCTTACAAGAAAAACTAAGAGCCTATGAGTCTAGTCCTATCTAAGGCATGAAAAATGGCTGGGTCACTTTGGGTCAGTCACACTGTCTGATCCCAGCCTGCCTTATAGGATTGTTGTTGTGGGGAAAATAGCAGGAGAAAGAAGTATTAGATATGTTTGCCACCTTGAGTTATTTATAAAAATAATAAATATGGAAAATAAAAACATTAGTAAACACTTGTAAAGAACACTGAACATTTTACAGTATCTCTCATTAATTCACATTGAATATATATCTAGTTTGAGATTTTAAGATGTATTGCTATGGAGAGCAATAGAAATCTGACTTGATTTCTACTGACTTGCTTATACTGGAAGCCTTTGGATATGATGAAATCTGACTTCATTCATATGCACAATCAGCTACATTTTTATGTTGGAGCTAACCAAATTACCAAATTTTATGAGTTCATTGTACTGAGATTGTAGATAGAAATTACAAAAGTAGCCCATCAAAGATTATTGCTAATACTGGTTTATTTCAGTTTCTCTGAAAATTTATCCGAAGCCTCTTTGAAATGAACAGATGTTAACAGTACTTGGATTTTCAAAAGAAAATAATAAATGGTGACTATCTTGAGGACACTGAATAATCTAAACAGAAAAACAAAGGTGGGTGCAGCAATTTTTTAATTTTTTTTTAAAGTGACCCTTCTACCAATGGAATAAAATTTCATAATTTTTTTGTACTAATGCAAGTTAATTGCTTATTTCTGAGCATTTGATAATTTTATGTTGTACTAACTGGTTAAATGGGATTCTGATGCTGCCTGAGAATATATAGTGCATAAATATAAAAATGTGTGATAGAAATATTGGAATAAGGAACAATTCTTAAAAGGTTATAAGTTTCATATTTGCAGAATTAAGAAAAGGGAGATTTGACAACTGCAAAGACACATTGCCTGTGGTTACAGTTCTCACTTCCGTTGACATTAACAAGGCTAATTCGACTGAAAAGGGGAAAGCCCCTTAGCAAAAGTTCATGGACACTTACTGTTAAGAATTTAAATTTACCCGTTCATAGTCCAACGTTATAAGTGTTATGCAGTGTTTGAAACTGTGAGGTGTCTGTATATCAGTCCAAAATATACTTGCAGAAGTAGTTAGTCTAATCAGTTTTTCCCCTAATTTTGATTTTTAGATAAATCAAGTATAGCAGTGTGAAACCCAACACTCATAATATTATCACAAAGAAAATGGTTAACGCAAGACCACACATGCTTAAATGAACAGTGTTTTTTTTTCCTCCTATCAAAAAGTCTTAAAGGAATGATACTAAATGTCAAATGCACGTTAATTTTTTGGAACATTGTTTCACCTTTTATCCTACCTAATGATTTATCTTATATATTGGAAACAGAGATCAAATTGCTTCCTAAATTCTCTATAGAGGACCTACTTGCTATTGGTTATTTATCTATATTTTGCTGAAAAATAAAATATATTAATCACAACATCTTTATGTTATTTACTTTCCAGAGTAATGGCAATAGTAATGGCACTTGTCTTACAGTATAGTATAAATTGGGTCACATAAAACAATCTGCTTTAGCAGCAAATTTCAATGACTGCAATCTGAATTTTGAATTGAACTTCAAATTCCACAGGACTGTATTACAGGATACCTTATCAGCTAATCAAAAGATTTCCCTGAACTTTAAAAAACTATATATAAAAGAATTGGTTATGGTACAAAGCAAGCCAAGCCTCTAGCATCATATTTATGCAGGAATGCTTTGGGGCCCTACAAATTTTCTATTAAATGGAATTTATTCACACTTGCTATTGGAAACATTTTGTAAATAGGTAGATTTCTAGAGCAGTCATTTTTACAATGCATCCAGATGCTTTCAAAATTGCTAAAACAGTTGTGATTTGAAAAAGTTGCCAATTATTTGAATTAATACACTTATATCACTGAGGCAGCCTGAGCCTCCAGCACATGTGGTCCCATTCCTCGCCTTCCTGATGACGTCACCAGCCTCACCAGCCATAAACCTCACCGCACGTCACTGTGAATAAGTAACAGTAACAGTGAGTAACAGAGGCAGAAATAAAAGAGAACAACAATAACAATGTCTCAGCTGTTAGTATTCAGCCCAGAAAAACGATTCCTCTGTCCCAGAAGACAAAAATTAGTCATTCACCTTAAGTTTTGGCAAAAAAAATTGCTTCATTGCTTGTATTTAAATAATAGCCAATTTCAAGCCAGGAAGCCTTCCAAATGTGAAATGTCTCTTGTCCTTGAAATGCTTAGCCAAACTTTCACTTATGTTGTGATAATGTAACATAAGATTGCTGGTCCTACAACCCAAGGCCATGGCTTTCTAAACTCTGTTGGCTTTTTGTCATTCTCATGACTACATTGGAGATTCAAGGACTCAGATGATATCACCAAAGCACCTGGTTCTGCTGCTTTTTCTTATATAGACCAATGTGTATTTTTACATATAACTGAATACTGAAAACCACAGATGTCCTTTGGAGCATGGCAATATGTGGATGGATGGATGGATGGATGGATGGACAGATATACTTAGTCCAGTATAAACAACCTGCATACTCAGGGGAACATGCAATTCACAGTGATCCTTGGAATACCTTTGATTTTGATTGCTAACATTTTTGGGCAGTTTCCATGGGAAAATTAAAGTGAAAATTGTAATATATGTTTTGAAAGAGGCATGTATTCAAAAGAAAGCTATCGCATCCACATGTATGATGTAGTCCACCACTTTGTATCTTTTAACCATCTTCAAAATGTAAAATACAATCAGTGGTCATACAAAAATTACCAGGTTTCAAATCTTTAATTTAAAAGGTTACTTATTCCCAGCATATTTATTATTTTTACTAGAAAATCTATAAATAAAATAGTTTAGTACATTCAATCAAAAGACACTACATACACAGTCTACAAACTTCTCAACTACTTCATTTTCCAAGAAATGTAAATGATATACTTATAAGGGTGAGAATTATGATTGTACTCTTGCTATTTTGATGTAAAGATTTATCTTAAAAACTATGTTTTTATATATATTGTTACAAACCATCTGAAGTTAAACATACTTCTAACTGTGGGGTCCTTGGTGTTGTCTGAGCTTGTGGTTTTCTTGCAGATGTTTCTGCAAGATAAAACTGCACTGATGTTACCTAGTTTGGTAATGAAACATCTGCAAGCAAACTCCCAAGCTCAGAGACCACCAAGGATCCCACAATTTAATCCAGAGCTACAAATATTCGTTTATTGATACTTCCTACTGTTCAATAAACATCATACAGTCTGGATATACAATAAATTCTGAAAATTAGATTGCCAAACAACCATTAATACAAATAATTAATGCAACAGCACCTACATTTCCATGTATCTTACAACTTTGCAAGATCACCCTTATAGGGTAACTCCATTAAAAATAATCATTATAGCATTTTTTTTTAAATAATGGGAAAGAAAATAGAAAAAGTTCTTGGTATTTATACTCATAGCCATTTTGGTAAATAAGTAGAGAAGTTCACTTTTTCTTCTATTGTTTCCTGGGTACTACAGGTATGACAACGGAAAGACAGAAACAGCTTTTAATAGAGAAAGCAGAACTGAAAGAGACCAACCCTATTAAGAGACATGGCGAGACTCAAATTTTCGCAGCTATGAAAACATGACAAATTATCAACTTTTATCAGCATATATTTTAGAATCCATTTAACATAAATAGATTAATAACGATGAGCAGAACATGTTGATTCATGGAAAAGTCAAGTTGCACAAGGAAGGAAACTCAAGAATAAGCAGTAAAATATTGTAGACTTAAGCTACAGGGAACTGTGACTATAGACATATAATTTTGCATTCTCTTGCTTTCACCACCCTCCTCCCAGAAGACACTTAAAGCTTCAGATGAGTCTTCATTCTAAGGAAAAAAAGGGGACAGAAGTTGTGAATGCCCCAACACTGGAAGTCTTTAAGAAGATGTTGGATAGCTATTTGTCTGAAACGGTATAGGGTTTCCTGCCTAGGCAGGGGGTTGGACTAGAAGACCTCCAAGGTCCCTTCCAACTCTACTATTGTATAGAATTATTTCTGGCAGTTATTTTACTGTAAGTGAGGAAGCCATCTCCATTTCTGTCTCAAAATATAAATGTCTTGCTTATGCCAGATCTAAGTATTAGACAGATACTAATACATGTTCAGAATTTAGACCTTAACCTTGTAATAGTTTACAAACTATTTTTGCTGAATCAAATCTAACACAGCAGGATTTCTTTTTCCACAGCAAAATTATTGTGAATACCTTAAAAAGGTGAATATAAAAATACAAAGTATTAGTTTTCCATATAATTTTTTGCACAATTATTTAGCAGGTAGTAACATCTGGCTGTCTTTGGTTGGCTTAAACTATGCATGATTATGCTAAGCTGGTGGTACAGGATTGTAGACAATACTAGAAGTCACAAACTGATCCATGATGAAGATAGTGCCAATTATTTCTGTCCTACTAGCAAAAATGCTACATCGATGTATTCATACAGGGTCAAGCTCAACCTGAACCATTTTTTTTTACCTTCCACAAAGTGACATCTCAGTGCTTTTATCTTTGCCATTCTTCAGAAACAAGCTGAAGACATAATACCATAGAATGTTTAACTTTTTATAGCTCTCCCACATCAAGCTAAAAAGATTGGAAAAAAGAATATTAGGAATTGGTTTCTATATCTGTTTTTTATTTTGCAATGCTATTTTAATAGAATTAGCAGATGCACTGCTGCTTTGAATTGTAGAGAGTGTGACATTACTTATTTAAATTAAATCATTTATTTATTATCAAAGATGGTCAATAGATTACCACCAAATAAAATTAAACAGTTAAAAGAAAGGATTGTCAACCTACATTTGAAGTGAGTTGTCACCTTGCTTTAACTGCTGTAACTATACATTTGGCTATGTGATTTTGTCATTTCACTCTCAGAATAGGTGTAAAAATTATCTGTTCCCCCAGGCGCACTTAATAAAAGACAGGTCATAATGTCCTTTTTGAGGTCTGTATAAAGGTTCTGGTTTTTAAAAAAAGAAGAGATGTTGAATTGTATCAATTTCCCCAGCCTCATAAAGCTAAGTGTGCTGAGCTAGATAAATATTGGCAATAGTTGCCAGATAGAGGGATGTTATATGTGGTGTTAAAACATCCTTTTAGTATCTTTCAAGTTCATAACATCCTATATCTGGCATATTTCTGGGATTCTGAAACTATGGGTTGACTTCAGACTGATATTCAATGTCATCCAATTTTTGCATCACTAGTTTTTTGGCCTGAACTAAGTCCACAGTTAATAAGAATATAGTATAGGCATTCCAGATAGTCTTAATTTTCTGCTCTACTGCTTTTGTCCAAAATGAGAGATAATTGTCAGCTAAGACTAGCAGTAGCAACTCTATAGGATAAAAATCTGATCTTTAACCAATATGATAGTCTCTATGCCACATTCAGTTTTAGATATCCCAGCCAGCAGGTGTTTAATGTGGTAAACTCTGGGGCCTCAGTGTTATTTGCCTCACTGAGTTCTATGTATAGAGCTTTAAATGTTCCTCTTATATCTGTTCAGAGACCTGATTATGAGAGTTCTTAACAGTTTCCCCAAGGTCTTCAATGCTAAGTTGCCAGTACCTGCCTGCTTGTCTGGATCAGGAAGTCCCACAGGATCCTAGCTGTGTTATTTTCCATGGAATGTTATTTTCCATGTGGAATCTGGACTTGGCAGTTTACTCCATACATTGCACAGATGCTCCTATACACAATGCCAGATACTTGGTTATGCCATCCAACCTATATTATTTCTACCTGAATATTACACATTGACACAATGTGTTGGACTATCTCTGAATTCTCTCTGCATAGTCTGCACCTTGGGTCCTGTCTAGTGTGGTAGATCCCTGACTCTATGGATTTGGTGCTTAGTGCCTGTTCTTGTGCTGTTATGCTCAGAGTCTCAGTGATATCTTAATCCAGCTCTTTCCAACCATTGGTAGGTTTTCCTAATGTCAGCTAACTCAGCTATCCGTTGACAATACTTTCCATTCAGGGTCTTGCCTTGGCCCAGTACTTCCTCTGCTTGATCTTTTTGCAATGTTTTTTGCTGCCTCAGGCATTCTCTCAGAACTCATAGAATCTTAGTGATGAACTTGTGGGTCTTCTGGGGATGAACCAGGTCAGTGGCTTTGACAATGGACTCTGCCCCTCTTCTTTCCGGCTGATGTACAGCCTATGGGTATTGGATTTAGGATGGAAATATCTGTAGATTGCGAAGAGCTTTTGGGTCTTTACATAGGTAGTCTACATGTCTTCCTCTGGACAGCTCACAATACTAGCAGGATATCTGACAAATGGCTGGGTTGATAGTATGGATTCTATAAAGAAGAATATTTGTAGCTTAGGAGTGAAATGAGGGGTGCTTGGTGCTCTTTGAGTTAGGTTGTTTTCTTGCAGAGGTTTCACTACCCAAACTAGGTAACATAATCAGTGGTAGTCACTAGGGATCTTGTTTTTCCCACTGAGCTGGCTCTTTGGGACCTGTAATGTCCTGTTAATGTTTTCCTTACTTTATGATGATTGTCATGTGAATGTGGGATACAAAGATTTGTAGGTGTGCTGTATTGTCTATTGGGAGTTCCATCCTATGAGTCTTAAATACCTTCCCTCTTTTAACTATCATCATCTACATTTTTCCAATCCAGGTGACATGCCAATGTCCTCACTGTAGATCCATATCAGGTGGAGCAAATGAATATCTTGTTCACTTAACACACAGTTTGATCTCATCCATTAAGACAATGTGGCTGATGGTAGTTCTATATTCAAACCTTGTGAATATTTGGATGCGAAGGTTCAAGCCTTTGCTGAACAACTGTGGAGATAGCATATCTCCTTGTTGTATACTAGTGATGGTGAACCTTTTTTGGCTCCCATGCCAAAAGCGGGGGGAGCAGAGGGGGTCATGCATGGGTGTGCCTCACTCATAGCTATGTGCGCAATGCACCTGCGCACAAGTGCATGCAACCAGCCCCCCCCACTTTTGGCGTGGCTTTTTCTCCCTTCCAGGCTCCAGAGACTTTCTAGGAGCCTGGGAAGGGCAAAAACAGCCTCCTTCGCTCTTCCGCATGCCCTCCGGAGACCTCAGGAGCTTACCTAAAGTCTCCGGAGGGTGAAAAATGGACCTACAGACAAACCAGAAGTCACTTCCAGTTTGCTCATATGCCCGGTTTTTGCACTCCGGAGGCTTCAGAGAAGCCTCCTGAAGGCCCCTGTAGACTCCAGAGGAATAAAAATGGACCCATGGGGAACCCGGAATTTCAGGAATTGTGACTTCTGGTTTGGCCATAGGGCCATTTTTCACCCTCCGGAGCCTTCAGGGGCCTTTAGGAGGCTTCCCTGAAGGTTCCAGAGGGTGAAAAACGGCCCTATGGCCAAACCAGAAGTCCATTCCTGAACTTTCAGTTTGCCCGTAGGACTGGTTTTTTGTGCTCCAGAGGCTTCAAGGAAGCCTCTGGAGGGTGAAAAACGGCCTCAAAAGAAGGCCGAAGTCAGCTGGCTAGCGCTCACATGCACGCTGGCCAGCTAACAGGGCAAACCTTGTGTGCCCTGACAAATGGCTCTGCGTGCCACCTGTGGCATGAGTGCCATAGGTTCGCCATCACGGTTCTACATCATACTTGATAGCCACTTGTGTAAGCTGTCTTGAGTTGACTTAAGTTGATTGTCCAGTGTTCCACAGTCCCACTGAATTCTTGACAAAGGGCCTTGGTACTTACCTGATACGCCTCTTCTAATAGGGTGGAGAGAGCATCCATACATGGGTTGAGATTGTCTGCCTTCTGATTGGACTGAGTCTGATTAAAGATAGTTAAGATACGCCCCTTGTTGCTAGTCACGAGGAAGCTGCCACAGCACGGGAATTTCAAAGCCTCCATGCAGGAGCTGTTAGGCTCTATCCTGAGGGAAGCCACAGCAACGAAACGATTATTATGCGAAGTGGGGTCCGGGACACACTAAGTGACCTTCCAAAGAGTGCTGCACTCTCTCCTGCCCTGACCGTGCCACTGGCCAGGTGATGTCTTCCAGGGCAAGCTGAGGGCCCAAGCCCTGTCGCTCCAGCCTTCATTGACAGACCAGTCCCAATATAATTAATATATGGAAAGTCCAATATACTCAATACTTTCAAGCAGTCAGAAACAAATATCTCAAGGAGATAGTGATGACACGACCGTCCTCGAAGTGGACTGAGTCGAAAAGCTGGGTAAGGCTAGCAACAAGGGGTGTGTCTTAACTATCTTTAATCAGACTCAGTCCAATCAGAAGGCGGTCATGTCAACCCATGTATGGATGCTATCTCCACCTCTATTGAGAATGGTCCTTAATGTCCTGTTGACTTTGTATAGTGCCAAGTATTCATGTGTGCGGGATTGAGTTATAGGCTTTCCTGTAGCTAATCTGAACTGTGCTCAGATCGGTTTGTCTAGACCTTGAATCCCTGGTGACTGTCATATATTAGAAACTGGTGTTTTAATCTCTAATGCTGTTCCTAAATTCCTTCTTAGCTCAGCTTAATGTCACAATAAGTGAGTTTAAATATATATAGTACGATTTGAGATCCTACTTGAGATCCAGAGTGACACTCTAACTCAGAGAATTCCTGAATTCTTTGACACACTGAAGACAATTACCACAAATACATATGCTATTGAAATCAATGATGCAGTGAATTCAGTGTCCTAAATTCCTACATCTGTGTTCATAGCTATCATAGTTATTTATATACGGTACTCATTCTCTTTGCAATTTTTAGAATGATTCATGAGTTTGAAAAATGCTTCATGATCTTCATCTTCCTATTAGTCAGAAAATATTCTGTGAAAGATTCAGATAAATGTTCCAAAGTGCAAGCAGTTGCTTCTTGTCTATCCAGCAGATTCTTCCTCCTCCAGTAATAAAAGACCCAAGACATTTTATCAATATTTCAGCCTCCAAATTATTCTAAATTATGGAAGCCTTCTTAATTTTTCTGACTGTGTCCTATTTCAATGTATATAGATGCAACAGGATAAGTGTAAAAAAGAAAGTAAATCCTAGAGATTTTCAATACTATATTTATGGTTTTCATTCTTCCTAATTTCAGGGAATGCTTTCTACACTGAATTGTCTTTCTGGAAGCTCTTAAAAATCAGCCTTTCAAATTTAGTATTTTACAGATTAATATAATGTTCTAGTGTATACATATTTCTGAAGGGTATTAGACAGCCTAGAACAGGGGTCTCAAACTCAATGCTTAAATCTGCCCACAGGGCCAGCATGGAAATATCAAAGGACTGGCCTGCAATGCCTCTGCCGGTGGCCAGGACAATGCTGGCCATACGGAGTGCTGCAGGAGGACTGGCTTGGACTGGATTGCAATTATATTTCTTCCCGTAAAAGCAATTTACTATTAAACAATGGGGTATAAATTTAGAAATAAAAAGTTTAATGGAATATGAAGAGTAAGTAATAAATGTTTGCCTTTAATATCTGGTAGAAGAGATAGGAAAATGGTTATAGTAAAGAACTGTGGAAAGAAAGAAGGGGGGAAAATGCATCTTGCGCCTGTGTCAAACACCCTCTATGGCCACGCTCAACTCTGGCCACCACTACCCCAGCCCTCCAAAATCAAACACATCCCTGATGTAGCCCTCAATGAAATCAATTTTGACACCCTTGTCCTAGAATTACTTCACTGGCATTCATTCATTAAAAAAAAATCTTTCCTGAACTACACCAATGCCTGCACATTACAAGGTGATAGGAACAAAATTTATTACTTGTATTTTCCCTAGGCAATTCTTTAAAATATAAGGCCTCAAAAATATCCATAAATAATCTTATCTTCTAAAGATAAAGCCCTTTGTAAAATTTAATTATGAATGCAACAAGATTGTCTAAAATCTACTGTACTGTGCCAAAAGCACTATGCCTATTATATAATTTAATTGGTTAAAGTACATATTCCCTCAGTTTAATTTTTGACAGACAGATCCATTTATCTATTTTATATTCCTTACAATAATAATAATTTCAAGTATGTCATCTTTATTCTATATTACTGATCTCTAAAGCAATACAAATCACTTTTCTGAGATCAGAAGACTACTAAAAGACTAAATACATCTGCAGTTTTAGAGTCTCAGACATGAGAAAGTAGCTTGCACATTTATTATAAATGCTTCTATTGTAAATACAATTACTACACATATTAATACTCTCAAATACATTTTGGTTAGAATAATCTTAATTTCAAATCATATCACTGGAAGTAATATTAGGAAGAATTTTCCCAGAATTTTATTACATAGGTACAGTGATAGAATTCAGCCAGCACCTATTTGGGAGAACCGGTTGTTAACTTTCTAAGCAGTTCGGAGAACCGGTTGTTGGAAGAAATCTCACTTTGTTTTTCTCTACTTTACAGGGCTAATCCGGTAGGGAAGACATGAAGGAAACATTCTGGTGTTGCTTGTAGCCTAATCTTTATTGCCCTTCTTACAGAAACCCTTAGTTAACCCTTCTTACGTTGTAACAGCTAAGGTGAAACGTCCATCAACACGAGTGATGTTGAGTTGGCCACACCCATCCAGTCACATGACCACCGAGCCACGCCTACCCAGCTAGTCATTAGGGCAGAGAACCGGTTGTTAAATTATTTGACACTCACCACTGCATGGGTAGCCTGTAATCTCAAGATCATGGAGTCAACTGGATAGCTTTCTCTGAGATTGGAGAATCAGCTTCAATTTAGATGCATCAATTCTCCCCTTATCTTCCTGCCACACTTTTTTCTTCTGAGATGACTGAATTTGGTCTAGCATGGGATGAACAAGACTGTACTGGTAATACCTGTACAGCTGGAATAACAAAAAAGGAACCTTTTTTCCCGTCTGTCAAGACCTCCTTCTGCTCTTGAAGAAGGAGCTTTACTGGCAGTAGAAAGTAAGGATGAAACAAGCAATGAGTGGCTGCAAAGCAATCTATTCTGACACTTTTTGTCTAGCAAGCTACAGTATTTACTTTCTTATTTGTAGGATATTGCATAAGGAAAATAACACTTTTACTAAGAGTAAGAATTCTTCACAGAAACCTTCTTGTGTCCCATGTTTAAAAGAGCTAGTCGAGGCCTAATTTGTCTATCTTAAATTAAAAACAAAATAACTCTCCTCAACTGTCAAAACAATTAAATAACCTTCAACTTCAACTGGGCAATAAATAGTCAAAAGCTTGTAGCAAGGGCAGGCCTTATCCTAATAATTCTTCCAAAAGACAGCTAAAGATTATTTGAGCTCCTCTTTCTTAAAAGTGAAAATGATAAATTGGAAGGCCACACAATTTTACTATTTTTAACAATTCAGTATGATTGGAAGTCCTATTTCCTAATGTGGAAAAAAACCCCAATTTGACAGAAAAACTGAAAAAAACATATTTCAATGAGTTTTGAATAAAATCAGAATGATTTAATGTTAGCAATATTATAAAGTAGATTGAAGAAATAAGAGAAGTGGTTTTATGGCATTAGAATATTGTTACTTAGAACCCACAGCACCTGTTTTAGCAGCTGGAATAAAATTATTTAAAAAGTGACATGGAAATGAAAACAATTAATTTCCTCAGGGGAAAAGTGGTTTTGAGCCTAAACGTACACATTTTTATAATGTGATAAATGAAACTTAAACCCTGCACATTAAAGTTTAGCTGAACAGTTGTTCAACTAACTGTTTTTATGGTCTGCTTCCAGTATGAGAAAACAACTTTTGCCTCTAATACTGATGAAATCTAAGAGAAATAATAAACTAAAACTTAATCAGTCATTATTTTAAAGGCAAGGAAGAATACCTATAAAGTGTAAGGGGAATTAATTTTGAAACAAATTATATATGTACATGAAAATTGGATAGAAAGTCTTTATGTCCACCTAAATTTACAGTGAAATCTATCAACTTTTAGCAGTGCCATACAAGGTATTTTAATACTAGAAACAACTACTGCCTTTATTTATTCACAGAGCTTCCTGAAGTGGGTTATTCCTACTGTCTTCAGTATTTATTATACATACTTTATAAAAGTAGTCTTTGGTTTATCATTCTTTTATTGATCACTCAAAGTTACAATGGTTCTAAATGAAGGGGATTTAAGATTAGATTTAGGAGTTGCGGCTGTTGCAGGATCCCTGTGATTATATGATTGCATTCTGAGCACTTGGTGCCCAACTCACAATAGCAATGGCAGACTTACATACTGCTTCAGTGCTTTACAGCCCTCTCTAAGCGGTGTAAAGAGTCAGCATATTGACCCCAATAATCTGGCTCCTCCTTGAAAGGATGGAAGACTGAGTCAACCTTGAGCCACTCAGAATCAAACTGGAGTGAACAGTGAGTTAGCCCTGCAGTACTGCATTCTAACCACCGCACCACCACGACTCTAGCTGCAAGCTGCAATCATACAATTGTGATTTCTGTTTGGTTCCTGTATGCAAAGTCAATGGGGAAATTGGCAGAAGTTGGAAGACATGATTATATGAGAAGCTTGAGAACTACCTGTAAATAGTGAAAGCTACAAAAGTATTTTTTCTCTTTATTCTACTGGAGAAAGGAAAGGGGAAGGGAAAGCCTGTTAAGGTTAAGGTTCAGGAGACTGTGGGCGCACTATTTTTTGGCATTTTCAATGTTATCTTAATGGTCAAGCCAGACCGATAAGCAGAGATAAAGATGGGGAATAGCAAATATAGATGGTCAATATGACTATCTAGCAGCAAAAGAATATGATATCAGGCAGCATTTTAGCTGCTTGGATATCATAAGTCAGACACTGAAGCTAGGTATTCTGCTTTCATTTACATAAGATCCTGGAAACCCAGATTTATAATTGTAAAAACCTTTATTTACAGAAGTAGAAAGTACTGATAAAGCTTAAACATCAGATAATATGATCAAGAATACTATTTATTTCTAATTAGTATAAAATTGCAGATCTGGATGAATTACATGGCAAGATCCCAGAATAGGACAAACCTCCCAGATTTTTTTGACCATTTTTATCAGGATTTGAATTTTAAGGCCACATTAATTTTCCAAACCAACTCTTACTGTTTTCATAACATTTTCCATATCTCAGGGCATATCCTCTTTGGACAGCTCATTTTCCTAACTGAAGTAGTACATGGTTGGGGAATTTGTACACTAATCACATAATATTCCCTTAGTAATAAATGTTTATTAAAATAAACAACTTCTGGAATGAATTGCTTTTTATCCATTTGGTTGAACTGCAGTGCATAAAGCTGTTGTGTAAACTCTATATAAGGTGGAAAAAAACATGTGCAACCTACCTCTGCTACAAAGCATATATTCAGGAAAATTCATGTGCACATAGAACATGTGTCAACTGCACAATGGCTAGAATCCAGTAAAGGTAAAGGTTCCCCTGGCACATATATGCTAGTCATTCCCGATTCTAGGGGGTGGTGCTCATTTCTGTTTCAAAGCCGAAGAGCCAGCGCTGTCCAAAGACATCTCCGTGGTCATGTGGCTGGCATGACTAAACATCAAAGGCGTTCAGAATGCTGTTACCTTCCCACCAAAGTGGTCCCCATTTTTCTACTTGCATTTTTTTACATGCTTTCAAACTGCTAGGTTGGCAGAAGTAGAATGCAGTACTGCAGGGCTAACTTAATGCTCACTCCAGGACTTTGATTCTGAGTTACTCAGTTTCCATCCTTCCCAGATCGATAAAATGAGGACCCAGATTGTTGGGGTCAATATGCTGACTCTTTACACCGCTTAGAGAGGGCTGTAAAGCACTGAAGCAAGTCTGCCATTGCTATTGTGAGCTGGGCACCAAGTGCTCAGAATGCAATCATATAATCACAGGGATCCTATTTCCTATTTATGGCAATATAGAAGTTTCAACTACATGCTGTGGATTAAAATACTTATCTTTGTGTGGTGCCAAATTCTATATGAGGGAGAAAAAAACTTTGTATTGTGCAGACATAATTCTCAACGTTCATACAATCTTCTTTAGGTCTAGCCACAATTTAAGTGCTGTGGAGTTCAAAAATATCTTGTCTCCAGTGTTATCGGATTACCAATTCGGTAGACAATATGACACATTACTCTAAATATTGGTTGACAAGCCCATGCACGCAAGGGCGGGGGAGTGAGGCAATATAGGACTTAAATACAACAAGATTTGGACTACGAATACCATTTCCCTTAATGAGTATATAAGCATTTCCCTACCGCCGTAATCAATGGCTTATTTACTAATGCAAGTCATCTCGCCCCCCTCCAAAAAATGTCGTTTCAGTCTCTTTTCCGTAAGGGTTATTTCCGGCCCCTTTACAGATGTTCTGCAGAAGTCCCGAAGTCGCCCACCGCTTCACCTTTCCAACTGATTCATGAATCACAGTCAGAGTAGGAGGAGAGCGCAGAGCCGGAAGTCCTTCCCCGCGCTCCCATTGGTCCTTCACTTTATCAATCAGGCGCTGGAGGACCAACACACTTCCAATACTGCCCCGCATTTTCTTTTAAGTAGGGAGGGCTAAGAAAATGAGCTCTGTGCCTCTCTTGCCCTTTCCCTTCGCCAAGTCTCGGTTCTTTGTGGTCTGTGAATGTGAGTCCTTTCAGCGCCTCTGTTTCAATTCAGTTCTCCCTCTTCCCCGCCGCGCGCTCGCGTTTGATTGGGCAACATCTGGGAACGGAACCCTAATACCGTTAGAACGGGTGGGTAGGGAGTGGAGGGACCGGCGCGAGCCGTTTCCAGCGCGCAGGCGGCGTGTCGGGTTTCTTATCCCAGGATTTCGAACGGCGAGGACCATCCGAGTCAACTCGCCCGCTGTTTGGATTGCAGCGAGTCGCGCCGCCGCCTGTCCCTGCCTTTCTTTAGCTCCGCCCCCGCACCCCGCCTCCACACGCCCCTTACCCTCGCGCCGCCGAACCAGGAGCAAGAGCGGGCGAGAACAGCGCTGCTGCCGCTGCCGCTACCGCTTTTGCTGCCGCCGCCGCCGCAACGGGCCCGGGGTGGCGAAGTAACTACCCATGTTTCCTTCTGGAACCCAAGCAACCGCGACGACTTGGGGGAAAGGCGTTCCATCGCTCTTGGCTCGGCCGGCCTCGCTGCGGAGGCTTAAGGCGTGCCGTGTGGTGCTGCTGGCTGCAAGGGCTGCAACGAGGGACGGAGAGCGCTTACCAAGAAACCGGAACCAGGAAAACTGCTGGGATTTAATAACACGGGCTGCGCTGCGGGCTGTTGTGTGCCCGGAGGGGAGGCAGGGAAAAGAGAAAACAAGAGGTCGCAGTGAGGCGGCAGAAAAGCTCACCAGGCGGCACTTCTTGGGGACACAGTTGCCTAACCTTCGACCTCTCCAAAGCTGGCCAGGCAAACGCAAAGGAGGCTGATGGTTGCTTGAAACTCATCTTGGATACTGTGGATTTAACAAAAATACAACTTTCCCTTTCCATTCTGGGATTTATTTTTTTTCCCTCGGTACTTTTAAAAAAACTATAACGGTACCCACAGACAAGTATCGCGTGTAGTTCGCCAACTTGTACGTATTTTTAATGTCTCTGTCCCATTATGTATATGGTGTGTAAAGAGAAGAGATGTTATTTTTCCCCTCTTCCCCTCTGCTACCAGATGCTGGGTGGGGGAGGGAGGTTGGTAATATGGCTGTTAAAACCTTTGTTACTCGACAGATGTATTTGTCCCTTGTGAACCATATGCGAAAAGAATTATTTGTGAGGAAGTATTAGTTTTAACATGGAAAAGTGAGCATAAAAACAGAGTGGACTGATAGCATTTTTAAAGGTATAAAAAGAGCTAGAAGGAAAAACAGAGTTGATCAAATTGCTTTCTGGATAAAGATTACCAGGTTTTTCTGCTGCTTCTTCACCATCAAAAGTTAAAACTCCCAGTATAGCTTACATATATTTTTCCTTAGGGTGACTGTGTGAAGTCAGTGTTGATATATTTTATGTCTGGGCAAGAGACATCAACAATATCACTGCATTACATTTTCTTTTCCAAATTTAAGATCCCAGATGGCCAATTCCCTCAATGGCCGGAACCCAGGTGGCCGAGGAGGAAACCCTCGTAAAGGGCGTATTCTGGGATTCATTGATGCTATTCAGGATGCAGTTGGCCCCCCCAAGCAGGCAGCTGCTGATCGCAGGACTGTGGAAAAAACTTGGAAATTAATGGATAAAGTGGTGAGTCTGTAAATTATATTTGTAACAAAAATATATGTACCCAGGAATTATTGATGGATTAGACAAAACAATGTGTGTTTTCAGGTTCATGATAGATATTACATGCTTATTCAGCCTTTAGCTATGTTTATTCTCAGTATAAAATAATAATAAATATACTTTAAATATACAGTTCTTCAGTTGTAAGATTGTTAATATGCAGTTTGTTTCATTTATACCACTTTGGCTTATGTTGTTGTACTGTTTCCTTGAAAATGAAACTTCAGTTCAGGCAATCAAATTGAGATCTACTCTTACATTAATCGTATGCATGCAATCAAATCTGCTGAAAAAGAAGTAGTTTTATTATTTTGACCAGATGAACAACAGTTTATACATTATCCTCAGTTGTAATGTTCAATAAAATTATATTATGTAATCAAATCTTGGAAAATTATTCATCATTGGAGGATAAAGTAATGTACTAAAATATCTGTTTTAAACTAGAATTACTTCGTAGATTATTTAGTAGGAGCATGTATTATGAAATACAGATAGAAGGAAATTACAGTATTTTTTCTGAACAAAAATGGGTATTGTAATGGAGGTAGGATGTTCTTAAAATTATATATGCAGCATTTGTGATAAGCTTAGTATAATGGCCCATTTTCAATCCTTGCAAATTACATTTTATACATAGATTTGTGTAGGTGCTTTCATTGTAGTGTTCATAAAACATCACAATTGTAAGTAGAAAATGCTAAATACATAGAACTATGTAATATTGTTACACATAGCATATAAAACATTTTAAAGAGGTCACCAGTCTGTCTAATAGTTGTCTACAAAGTTCATAGATTCTTTATGAGGAATAGACCTGATATAAAACAGTTTAAAGCATTTGCATTGATCATCAAGGCGCATAAGTACCTTACAGGGTTTTATGCATTATATTATTCCCACTACTGTTACATGGCAAGGTAGTTACAGTTTTCTCAGGAATTCTGATTCCTCGTGAAAATTGTTTAAAGATAGTGAGCACTACCAAAATTGTGGCAATAACTCTGATTAAAACATATGTCTATAACAACCTATTTTTTTAGAATCAGTTCAGAATTTAAAATATCCATAGAAATGTATTGTTGACTCAAACCTATGGTAGACTTGTACGTTTTTATTTAGTTGCTAAGTCATTGTCAATTCCAAATCTGCATTTTTTTTAAATTACACTTTTACGTTTAATTCATATTAGTTTAATACAATTTTAAAGGAACAAACTTTTATTTAAGGTTAAAAATGTTAAGTGTGAAAACAATTACCTGCTGAAGTTATGGGTTATACTTTCCTTGGCTAAATAAACTTTTGTTGGATTCCAACATTAACCTGGAAGTTGGACATGATGACCTCAGTTACTCTTCCTATTCTATAATTCTGTGATATGCTATAACTTGAAATGTTGGAAAATTATAGGACATTAGTATGCAATTCTAGTTATATTACATTGAATGTAACAAAATAAGATAACTATACCAGCTCAAAATGTTTACACTCTGACTTTACCTATTAAAACCTGAATCTTTTACATTATTTTCTATTCTGATGTTTTTGACCAGAAATACCAAAAATTGAATGTGGGTCATTTTATATAACCACTTGACTGCTGATTATAGTTTTACTTCCCAAAGTAAAAATATTATAAAAAGAGTTGGCTATGGTTTACCAGGTGATTGATCCAGATTTGATATTGCAACATTATCCTGGGACAAGTTACATTTGCTTCATTCATGAGACTTGGCTATTCTCTAAATACACAATATAACTATTAGCTTTTCAGTTTCAGTTTTTGTTTAAAACATCCCTTGCCTGTTTACTTCAGATTTCAAGACATATTACAATAATTAAATATTACTGCTGCAAAATTTCTTCTAAAGAACTGGTTTAGAAGAGCTGAGTACTATAAATGAACTCAGTATTTTCAAATGGTTGAAGCAGCCATGTCATTTTTTAAGGCTCATATGGTTGTCTCATGGGTACTATATCATTATACTCACTACATCTATGTGTGAGTGCATGCATATATTTGGAAATAGTTGAGCAGTTCCCAAAACAGCTGCATGAGTCTGGTCTGGAAAAAGTTTAGTCTTAACAGTTGGGACCATATTTTTAAATGGATTTGGGATTTGAAAATAATTTGAATTAATTCCTTGGTTGTTTTAATTTTCAAAGAAGAAGTAGCCTGAAATCCAAATTCATAGAATAGTTGGCTATCTTTTTCTGAAAGATAAAAGAAGAAAAACTTCACATGATGTACCTTAACATCAATTCTTGATCTCCTTGCCACATTTTTTCTGCCAAAGTTTTTTCAGTTGAGAAGGGTTTTTTTGGAGGATTTGCACAATGTTATTACATAGTAATGTTTAAACTCTTAAAACACAAATCAGCAACAGGAATATAAAAATTTACAATTGATACTATTTTGATGAGTTAGTATGGTATATATGGAATCATGAGCTTAATCCGAATACCTGTGATGTCAACAAAATTAAGTGGGATTTTATTCATTTGATGTCCAAAATGTTTTCTTCTCATGGTCCATTTATGTGAAAAAAACCCAAATGTTATTTAGTTTAAAGTTTTCAAAAATCCTTGTTTTTATCATTTTCCAACTGAAAATTAGGTGTTTTGTTTTTACATTTTTCTAAAGTAATGGTCAGTGAAATATTTATTTAATATACCAGTTTTGTTCTTTAAAATTGATATCGTTCGGGATTTTTTAAAAAAAATCATGTTATAAATTCATCTTAATTTTCTTCATCCTATGAATTAAACTTATATACATGTAGTCTTTGACTTAACAGCAGTTCATTTAGTGACAAATTACAACAGCACTGAAAAAAGTGACTTGGGACTGTGTTAAATTTGTATGTGTTGCGAAAGTGACTGTGAAGGTTCCTAGATTGGGGCTGAAAGGCGGAAGAGGAAGCAGTATCCTCCATCCCATATTTGGGTAGACCAGGTTGCCCTGATTAAAAAAAAAACACTTGACTTGGGATTGTTTTTCACAATTACAACTGTTGCAGCATTCCCATTATCAAAATTCAGATGCTTGGCAACTAACTTATATTTATACAGTGCCCCAGAGTCATGTCATCATCTTTTGCCACCTTCTGACAAGCAAAATCAATGGGAGAAGCCAGATTCATTTAACAACTGTATTGCTAACTTAACGTAAGGGATTCAGTTAAGAAATGTGGCAAGAAAAGTTGTAAAATGAGACAAAATTCACTTAACAAATGCCTCACTTAGCAACAAAACTTTGGGCTCAATTGTGGTTGTAAGTTGAGGACTACCTGTGCTAATCATAATATTTATCTAATTTGAGAGAAATTTCCAATGAGATATGCCTTTAGGGTTAAACCTCGGCCACATGCAATCTGCTGAGATATTTTGGCACATCTTAAATTTTGTAGCACGTGGTTTTAAGTTCCTTCTTGGATACCAGTTGATCTGGGATAATAACCAACTAAGATATGTGCTGCAGCATAAAATTTGAGAATACAGGAAACTGCTTTGCAGACATGGCTGCATGTATTGTCCCATTCTCCCCGCCTCCCAATACAAAATGGCAGTATATATATTGAATAAGCCTAGGTTTAGAAAATTGTACATTGAAATTTAAGTGTTTGATTAATATAGATCAGATGATCTATATTTAATTAAGCACTTATCACTCTTGGGATCAAGCTTTGAGAAGTTTTTCAATGATATTTTAATGTAACTGATACCGAAACTGTATTAAAATACAGTTTTCCTATTTAGATAAATAAACATAAACTATGTTTCATCATCGTTATAATTTTGAAGAGCCTTAATATAATGGCCAAAGTTCTGAAATATGGAAGTTCAGAAACAATTTCCACTCTCCTGTTTGCCCCTTTCCCATTGCAATTCAGTATGCTCTCCTGAATAACATATTGTTCTGACATTTGAATTTGTTTCCCAAAATAGTGTTCCTCTCCATCTAATTTATAATATTTATTTCAAACCTATGATAACCCATGTATCAATCCCTCATTCTGATGTATATCATGATTGTCAGAAAAATCTTTAGAAAGCTGAATGGAACAGAGATGTATTCTTTTGATATAAAACTTCCATATTTGAAGCAATTTCCATTCATGATAATAGTTTCAAACAGAAACATCTGATATATAAGCATAAGTAAAAGCTTTTTAAATCTCTTCTATAAATAGGCAATGTATAATTTTGTATGCAGTGGAACCTCGGGTCACGAATGCTTCTAACCACAATCAAATCGGGTGTCAACCAAAAAAATCTACTAAATGTTTCATTCTGTTCATGAACACATCCTTGGGTGGCAATAAATCACAGCCGCAGTGATGACCCCTTCCACATTTTTTTGTGTGCACGTATGCACAGTCAGTCTTGCATCCAGTCTCAACCAAATCGGGTGCTGACCGAAGTCCTGGAACGGTTTACGGTTGTGACCAGAGGTCCCACTGTATTGCTGTTTCTTAATAAATAGCAATTCACAACAAAATGTAGCTATTGTTATCCAGCAATTATTTCTGTGATACCATTCTAGCTTACATCAGTGGTATTTCTCTGATTGTCTCCTGTCCAAATTCAAATTAGTAGTTCTGTTTTTTCTGATTTGTTGCTACATCTTGTGATAGCAAATTCTGTATCTTGACTATGACTGAATTTATATTAAGAAGTAATATGGATTGGGAAATGGGGCTTGATATGTACTCGTCTTATCTGACTGACCCAATTTTATTCTGGCCAAATTTTTAACACCTGAAAGTCATTAACTCTGCACAAGAGGAAGTGGTGTAATGGGTGTGAGGCCATTCTGATTTCCTGTGCTAAGGAAGCCTGCTTCATTTACCATGTAAACATATATTTTTTATTAGCATCCTTTGGTATTGAATAGAATGATAATAAGAAAAAATTCTTAGCTGTGATAAAGTATATGTTTACTGAACATTAATGTAGTATCTTTGCTACTAAGTCTGGCCAATTTGCTTTTTACTTGTACAGCTTCATATAAATACTTAATTTATAGTTTTCATGCTTTAAAAACTGTTTTGGGACTTTTTGACCTCATTCTTTTTAAAATATGGAATCAGTGAAACATTTTTTAAAGAAACTATTGCTCCTTATTGTTTGATGGATGAAATGTTTCTGTTGGTTTATATTTTGCAGCAGTGCAGTCTTAATTTAGAATGAAGTTTGTCCTTATGAAGAACTGTTTTAAGGACAGACGAGAGAGAGAGAGAGAGAGAGAAAGAGAAAGAGAGAGAGAGAGACCTTTATTTTACAAAATAAATACAACACAAATAAAATGCAAATAATTAGGGGAAAAGAAGAAAGAAAAAGAAATACTTTCTCTTAGTTTGTTATTAGCTAAATGTGACCTATTGCATAATTATATGTTGTACTATGGTACATATACCAAAATAGGTGTTCAGTCTTTAGACTTAAAAGTTCTTGGAACAGTTATTGTAACTTCAGAAAATAATCAAGTGTACATATTTTAATAGTGGATTAAAATTCCAATGACAAATTCAATTTGTAAAAAATGTATGTTATTACGTCTTGTTATTACAAAATGAATGTCCTTTCAGGTATCTTGTTCATAAAAACTATAAAATACAAAAATACAAAGTTCTAATACAACTATATGAAAGTTGAATTAGAAAATCTCAGAAATCCCAAATATGATCCTTGGACTGATTCCTTTCAGCTGAAATATTGTAATAGTTTATTTATTAAAACGTTTAAAGAAACAGACAAAATAACCACACCATAGCTGAAATGTAGCACTAGCTGAGAAGGAAACTTGGTACAGATGGTCTTCAACTTATGGCCATAATTGGAACCTGAATTTCTATTACCAAGCAAGAGAGTTTATTAAGTGATTTCACGTCCTTTTATCATGGTTTTTAAGTGAATAACTGCAATTGGTTGCAACATGGTTGTTAAACAACTCTAGCTTCCCCCATTGACTTTGCTTTTTGGAAGCTGGCTGAGGAGGTCTCAAATGGTGATTGATTGACCTGGCATGCTACAACCGTTGTAAATACATATTATAATACATATATTCCTGCAAGGAATATAAATCCTTCCATTCCCCACTATCCTGTCAGAGCTGAAGAAGCTTCTTGGATGAGAAGCAAAACGGCTTCAAAATAAAAAATAAAAAAAAGCAAGAAAGTCCAGTTGCCTCCTGAGAAAGCATCTATGGGATAAGTCTCTGTATCTGAACAGTTAAGTTCTAGGTAATGTTATAACTTAGGTGTAAGCTTCCCACCACTGTCTTACTCATGTACAGTAAATTTTGAGATGAGTGAATTTAATTATTCAATTTATGTACATTATTCTTTAATTTTAGGTCAGACTGTGTCAGAATCCCAAACTTCAATTGAAAAACAGTCCACCTTACATACTTGACATTTTACCGGATACGTACCAACACTTGCGACTTATTTTGGGCAAATACGATGACAACCAGAAACTTGCGCAGCTCAGTGAAAATGAATATTTTAAAATCTATATTGATAGTCTCATGAAAAAGTCAAAACGAGCTATAAGACTTTTTAAGGAGGGAAAAGAAAGAATGTATGAAGAACAGTCACAGGACAGGTAAGAGAATGTACATATCTATCCAAACTGTTTAATTCTTTTAATGTATATTTATATATTTTTCTCTTTGGGAACATTGTGATGGTGAAACTTTTCGGCACCATGTGCCAAAAAAAGAGTGTGTGTATGTGTGTGTACATGCTGGGCTTGTCTGGGATGTTACCCAGAAGAGGAGCAGTCCAGGGGGCATGCGTGCACCGGAAAACGCACTTCCGGTTTCCGGCAGGCGCATGCACACCAGCCAGCTAGACTTCTGGTTACTGACGTGCACACGGCGCATGATCAGCTGGCCAGGGTGAATGCTCATTCCAGAAAATGGAAGACCAGCTCTTCCAATTTCTTGCACTGCCGCACGTACAAAGGATAGCTGAATGCATGTCAGAAACTGGGAAGAGGAATGGGCACTGCCACCCATGCTGGGCAACATGGCTCTGTGTGCCACTTTGGGCATGCATGCGATAGGTTCGTCATCATGGTTCTATATACTTTTTGAACAAAATTCATCAGACTTTTTGTTGCTATTCAGAGTGAAAATACATAACATTTTAATGTATGTGCAAGTTTGTATTGTTCAAATTGATAGCCTTTTTATGTGTTTTCCTAGAGAGCCACATTTGAGGTTTGATTTTGAATCCTTAGACTGTTTATAACAAATAAAGATTAATTTGTTGGAAATACCAGTTTATAATAGAATTAGTTTCATTTATACAATACAATACAATACAATAGTAGAGTTGGAAGGGACCTTGGAGGTCTTCTAGTCCAACCCCCTGCCTAGGCAGGAAACCCTATACCGTTTCAGACAAATAGCTATCCAACATCTTCTTAAAGACTTCCAGTGTTGGGGCATTCACAACTTCTGGAGGCAAGCTGTTCCACTGATTAATTGTTCTCACTGTCAGGAAATTTCTCCTCAGTTCTAAGTTGCTTCTCTCCTTGATTAGTTTCCACCCATTGCTTCTTGTTCTACCCTCAGGTGCTTTGGAGAATAGTTTGACTCCCTCTTCTTTGTGGCAACCTCTGAGATATTGGAATAATGCTATCATGTCTCCCCTAGTCCTTCTTTCTCTTAAGCTAAACATACCCAGTTCCTGCAACCGTTCTTCATATGTTTTAGTCTCCAGTCTTTGTAAAATTTAGTCTCCAGTTATTTGTAAAATAGTTTTGCATCTTCTATTAGACTAGTTGCAGTTTAGTTGTATGTTTGGGAAGGCTTCTAAATGTCACCGCTGATGCTTGAAATAATGATTATACTCTAAACGTATACACTCTTTAGTTAATATTCTAGGTTTTAATGTTTAATACCGTGTTTCCCCGAAAATACGCCAGGGGCTTATTTTATTTTGACCCACGAAATATGGCCTTGGGTTTATTATCGGGGGTGGGTGGGGTGGGGGTCTTATTTGCGCCAGCCGAGCGAGTGGCCGGCACTGCTCTGATGTGTCCTGTTACCGCCCTGCGTCGGGCTGGGCTTTCTTTGCGAGGGGGACAATCTGGGGAGTGAGAGAGTTAGGAAGCCGGGGCTGGCGTGGGGCCGTTTCTCCAGTCAAGCGTCTGATTCATCCCCAGGGGTGAGCGTTTTGCCTCCTCTCTGCCCCGGCTTGGAAGCTGCAGAGGAAGATTGCCATGCCCGGCGAGGGGGGGAGAAGAGACGACAAGAGAAGGCAGGTCTCGCTCCACACCTCTCACTTCTCCTCCACCCCACCTGCCACCCCTCTCGCTAAAGAGACGGTGGGGAAGGGAAGCAGCCTGGATTTTGTTAGCACTGGGGCGGGGTGGGAGGAGTTGGGCTGCGACATACGCGTCCTACCCAAGACTTGCAGCTCCGTCGTGTTTCTCGCTGTTTTGTCCAGGGAAGCACCCTGTAAAAAAAAATCTCGCGAGTTCAACTTCCCTGGACAAAACAGCAAGGAACACGACGGAGCTGCAAGTCTCGGGCAGGACACATGTCTCGCAGCCCAACTCCTCCCACCCCGCCCCAATGCTAACAGAATCCAGGCTGCTTCCTTTCCCCACCATCTTTTTAGCGAGACGGGTGGCAGGGGGGTGGGGGAGAAGCGAGAGGTGTGGAGCGAGATGTGGTCCTCTTGCTGTCATTTCTCCCTCCCCTCCCCGGGCATAGCAGGCTTCCTCTGCAGCTTCCAAGCCAGGGCAGAGAGATGACGAAGGGTGAAACGTTCACCCCTGGGGATGAATCAGATGCTTCACTGGAGAAACGGACACACGCCAGCCCAGGCTTCCTAAATCTCTTGCTCCCCAGATTGTCCGCCTTGCAAAGAAAGCCCAACCCGATGCAAACGCCGCCTCCAGCCACCTCTTCATCCTGGTGAAACTACGTTTTTAAAGGATGATCTGCGGAGGGGGGGATTTCCTGCACATTGGCAGTGGCGTCTCCTCACAGGGCTTCTCCCGATGTCCCAGGGGCGAAGCAACATCCCATAAAGGAAGGCATGGAAATCCATACAACTGGGGATGTCAGAAGAAGCCTTGTGAGAAGACGCTGCTGCCAACGTGCAGGAAATCTCCTCCCTCTCCCCCTTCAGATAGTCTTGTGGGCTGGCCGGAGAAGTCTTCAATGAAATTCGCTCTGTCTGTGCCTCTGCAGGCAGCAATATCTCCTCGCAGGTCTCATTCTTCCTTCTCTTTGGCCGATTCTCATATATTTTCAAGCAAAACACTGCCAAGAGAGGGAAGTATCTCTTCTCCCTTCCTTGCCAAACTTTGAGTGTAGACGTAACGTTTCACAAAGCTCCTTAATCCGCGGCTGTTGGCTCCCTCGCTTTGTGTTTTTTATACACATACCGACATACCCACCCTTCCTGGGAATGCCGTTTCCCACTCCCAAGATTCCGTTTCCAAGGAAAGAAGAGCGCTGGGGCCGCACTGGACTTTCCCCCCTGCCCTGACTCCTGTCAGTCTCAACTTTGCTCCTGAAACCCTGCGGGCCACTTCTCTGCTTGAGCTCAGCCGAAGGGGGGGTTGAGGGCAAGGGCGAGATGAAGCTGATTGCTTCCCCTTTGCCTCCTCTCCCAAAAGCAGTCTCGGGCGGAGCCACTTTTGCAGCAGGAGACTCAAGCCGGCCTTCTGAAGGGTACTGTAGCAGCAGCTATCCACAATTTTTTTACCCTTATTTTGTCCCGATCCACGTGGCTCACTGGGCCACGTGGGTCGGGACGAAATAATGATTTAAAAATTGTGGATAGCTGCTGCTACAGTACCCTTCGGAAGGCCGGGGCGAGGAGCGTCGGGTGCATTATTGGCCTCCTGCTGCTTTTGTGGCCGTAATCGATGGCAAAGGCAGCCGCACCTGCCGGAGGCCACGGCCTGAGCAGCACCCGCAAATCACCTGTTTTTTGAATGGAAGCAGGATCAGCTCAACTGATCCGATTAAGGAGCCGAGAAGCGCTGAGGTGACTAGGGAAGGGAAGGGCTTCCTTCTGTACTTGCCATGGCACCCTTTCACTTGGGCTTATTTTCGGGGAAGGGCGTATATTTACACCCACCTCAAAAACCAGGCAAAAACCAGGCGTGGGCTTATTAGCAGGACATGTCGTATTTTCAGGGAAACACGGTATTAATGACTAAGAATGCAAGCTATATTTTAGTAATGGTAATATCTTACCATGTTTCCCCGAAATTATGACATGTCCTGATAATAAGACCATGCCATATTTTTCCTGTGGGCAAAATATATGCCCTCCCCCAATAATAAGCCCCCTGGACAACCCTCCCCTCCAGCCGGGCAGAGCTCCACGCGGCTTAGGGCCTTTGGGATATTACTGGGTTGGTGAGTGGCACTCTGCCAGGCTGGAAAGGGGCGTTGCCGGGCGGCTGCTCATGAGCATGATCACCTCATGGCGGCTTTGTTGCTGTTTGCCCCTGAGGCTGTGCTCGGCTTTTTGGAGCCCCACTCGCAAGTGAGCAGCCACCCGGCAACCCCAAACCAGTAAGCCCTCCCCCCGATAATAAGGCTCAAGCAAAATTGGGGGGGGGGTCTAAAGAAAATAAAACCCTGTCTTATTTTCGGGGAAACACGGTAGTATCTTTAACAGCAGTTTTAAATGCCATCTCTTTTTGTCTGCTAGAGATATTTCATAATGTAAAATGAGTACCAAGCATGTTTTTCATTTAAAATTAAGCATTTTTGTGATACAAGAACAAAGGTACCCGCCTATTTGATGTATTAACTTCATTTATAGAAAGCATTTTACATTCTAACATTCTTAACTTAGCTATTAACTTTTGGATAAAGTTAATAGCTAAGTAGATAATTAGAAGTGTTGCTTTGAGAAAGAAATGCTGAAAAATGAGGAAATCCTTCTGACTTTGAAACAGGAAAGTGGGTGGAAAGCATGAAGAAGTGGAAGAACTCAGTGGAAGAACTTAGTACTTCTATCCTTTCATTGTATGAAAGGTTGTCTTGATTTCTGACTTTAAAGTGGCCTAATCCATCATTTCATATTTGAAAGAGCTTAGGTTCCCCACCCACCCCCAATAACAAGTAGACTAAAAGATCAAATGTATGTACATAAAAACAGTTTTATATTTAAAGGTTTAAGTCACTTGTTACTAATTGGCTACACTTCAGGTAGCAATCTAAGTAAATTGAAGTTATTCTGCTTTGCATTTTTAATTGTTTTGCATCATTTATAAAGCTAGTTAAATTTTGCCTATGTATAAGTGTTGTGTCATGAGAAGTGAAAATGGCAAATTCAAAGCACAGGTGAAAATGTATTAATGCCTGAGATGCTACACTGAGCTCCATACAGAGCACATGAGTATTACTGAATAATTAAACAATCTGATTAATTGGGTTATCATTTCAGAGTCATTTCCTTACCAGATTCCTCACTGCCTTCAACAATGGCAAAAATTCTAACGTACATGAAAAATTCTTATAAATTCAGGAAGAATCTGCCTTGAAACTAGCTCATGTTGAACTACACACTCAAAAATCAGGTATTGACCACAGGACACTTTTTACGACATTTTATATTGTCATAAAATTCTTTATGATAATTTTTATATCATAAAGTGTTTTATAAAATTTGCTAAATTTCAGTCCCATGGAAATCATGTGTCCCAGATTTTGGGAGCACCCTGTCAGCCTTTTTGAGGTAACCGATATAGATATAGAAATTTGGCATCTGAATACCTTTTCCAGGGCCTTCATGGCCTACTCTACCAATGGCTAGTTTGTGGTCTATTTTATGATTTCTTGTTCCTTTATTGTTGATGATAGATCCTAAAAAATAGAAACCATGAGCCATTTGTATATCTTCATTAGCAATTCTCAATTGGTATAAATTAGACTGACATTTAATGTTGCTTTCCAAATCAAATATGTTATGATATCTGCTCCTGGGTACAGAAGTAGTCTAGTGGAGTTACAAGGGCACTGCAAATCAAGAGGAAAGTATATTGGAGAGAAGTTTAGATTTTCTGTTTTAAAGTGCACAAGGTAAGATCATGTGGGAATATATTAACAGAAACATGATGATAATGTTATTGCCATCAATAGAGGATTATTTTTGTCTTCTCGCACACAAATAAAGAATTTCTTCCTTTCAAATATCATTTAAAGGAATTTTATCCCAATAAAACTGATAAAGTAATTCATTGGATAACACAATCTGATGTTGGAAATGCTTTGATTAATAGCACATCTACCCAACTACATTCTGAATATGTTTTAGTAACTTAAATATATTAATTAATTAGGAGTCCAACTTATTAACAAAATTGAAAGTCCATAAAATATATATTTCTGTTTATTTCTCTTTAATATAGAAATATTTATAAAATCAAGAAACCATCTCAGTATAACTTAGTATTGTAATCATCTATGCTAACAATTTCCCTGAAACTGATGAATATATGGTTTGTTGAAATGGTAATGGAACACTATCATTAGAAACATGAACAAGGAAAAATCTTTGTTAAAGATTAAAGCTATTCTACTTTATATGTCAATAAACTATGACTGGCTCATTATCACTTAGCTCAGTCTCTGAGCTTCAGACTTCCTTTTCTGTCAGATCATTTCTCTGTTAAGACTAATAAAGCTGTAAATATTTTGCAGTAGAACTTAGTAGTAGATATATATACCCAATCAATTAAGACCAAAATAATTGGTGCCTAAGCATTGTCAGACTTTGAGCAAATGAAGCTAAGCTCATTGAATAACTTACTAACAACATATTGCTTTAATTTTAAATATGAAAGGGTAGCTATTTATGTAAGATGAAAGTAGATGAAATAAACAAATATGTATGGCAATCACTTTGAAGTGGCACATTGTTTGCCTAGTTCTGAAAGATTTTATATGGGAGTGTTTTTTTTTCTATGTCTCTGTAATGTGCACAAGAAAATTAATGATAATTGCTTAAGAATCTTTATGTTGGTTCTGTCATTAAACATTTTAATTTTCAAGTTTTTCACAATAGGATTTGTACAGTAATGTTTTTACAATTTTTCTTTCATCTGGAAACATAATATATGTTAGTTCAATTATATAATAAAATGGAAATAATTATATGATCATTCTTTAATTAAAAACATGAAAACCTTGGTTATTAACAAAAGTATATTGGATGATTATTTTGCTTATACCTGTAGTTAAGATGAAAAATATGGGATGTAATTTTAGAAAAATGTTTTACTTTTAACACTTTTAAGTATTTCAACATACAGATATTTGATCTTCATTTTAATAATATTAATAGATAAAGGGGATATAGTATAATAAATATGTACTTTTACATTTGGTATTCCATTGCATAATTTAAATACACATATACACAGATTTTGCATATGGAAAAAGTAAATACACCCTTACATTTATCGCTACTCAAAATAAAATCAGAATCAGATGCAAAAGATTGGAAACTAATGATAAAACATCATTAGAGAAGATCTAGAAAGGACCAGTTTGCTCTTTGTTGTTGTCTGTGGTATCACCATTCCTAGATTGAGCCCTTCTGAAAGAAAGATAAGATGCCTATGAGCCTCAAAAGGGATTTTAAAAGATTGCCAAACAACTGGATATCAGTCATTCCACTATCTGAAAGATCAAATACAAGTGGAAAAGATTTAAAACAAGTTTAGCTTGTCTCAGCAAGTTCACCCTAAGAATAGAATTCTGGATATTGAAAAAAGTATCTAAAAATCCCAGTCTTTTCTTATTTGACATAGAAATAACTGTCATCATTACTAAAATAAAAAATAAATATGAGTCTACTATTGGAAAGAACCCAACAAATTAGATCTAGGCAAATACCGTGTTTCCCTGAAAATAAGACAGGGTCTTATTTTCTTTTGACCCACAGAATAAGCACTTGGCCTTATTTTCAGGGGAGGTTTTGTTATTTTTGAGGTGCAGGAGACGGCAAGCGTAGTAACTTCATGGCACTGCTGTGTTGCAATATTTTTGGCAAGGGCTTATTTTCAGCGGAGGGATTATTTTAGCGAATGCACTCAAAAGCCCGATTAGGCTTATTATCCGGGGAGGTCTTATTTTCAGGGAAACAGAGTACCACAATACTACCTTCTATATTATTCCAGATAATTACTGGAATACTATTACTACCATAATATTATTCCAAATGGTACCTTCTGAAATAATGTGCTTTGGTTATACAAGGCAAAATCATATTATTTGGCTTCCTTACTAGAAGACATATTTAATGAAAACCAATGATATCATTTTGCCAGAAGAACCTCTTACCAACTGTAAAACATGATGGTGGGAATGTTATGCTTTGAAGCTGTATTAGGGCCTGGATGGCACACCATCCTTGAATCCATCATAGAATTCATCATTGGAGTCAAGAGTGATTGCAGATAGCATGATTACATCTGTCAAAATCAATCAAACGTTGAGTCATTCTTGCCATATGACCATATCACTAAACAGTCCAGGAAATGAAGGTTTTTGAAATAGTCAAATTAAAGCCCAGGTTTAAATCACATTGCGATTCTGTGGGTGTTTTGAAATGGGCTGTGCTTGTAAGGGATTTATCAAACATTGCACAGCTGGAAAAAAAGACATAGCGAAATGGGGAAAAGTTCCTCTCATGTGAGAGGCTGGAAAACAGTTATTAGAATACCTATTTAAAGTTTTCTGCTAAAGGAAACAGTGCTTGAAATTACAGCAAAAAATACTATTACGTAACAAGAGTTTGTATTATTTTAATCATTAATAATCACGCAGAGGTCAAATTAACTGAAAACCACAAACTTAAATCATGTAGATAAAGTGGGGTGAGAAAAAAGGGTGTATCCTGTAGACAAAACCTGCAAAATTTCAGAAGGGTGGATAGGCTGAATGGGAAGGTGTAATCCATATTGTGATTGGATGTTATTCGGGATTTAAAAATGTTGACTACCATCTCAAATTTCATTTAGTTCTTTTAAAACTGGTACAATGAGCCTAAATTCTTGGACTATTAGTTTACTTTAAGGACAGTCACATGCAAAAACATTGTAACAATTCATAAGAATAACCAATA
The DNA here is from genome assembly GCF_964273705.1 of Natrix helvetica. NCBI lineage: Eukaryota > Metazoa > Chordata > Lepidosauria > Squamata > Natricidae > Natrix > Natrix helvetica. The sequence goes on along the minus strand of NC_138550.1, from coordinate 35,423,746 downwards.
TTTTATCTAGTCTTTTATAATTGCATAATTTTCTTCTCTGCACCAAATTGCTTATTTAGTATGCATTCTTCCAAGTGATAGATAATGTGTGCTGAACAAAAACCCAAGTGGCTTCTCTAGCACATTTTTCCCCACTAGGTATGTTATCAAAATAACAGAGAGACAGATAAATTTTAAGAGATGGGATCTTCCTTAAGACTTCACTTCGTAGTTTCATCTGAAGGATCCTTATCCTTGGAAGCACATTAAGAAGAAAAGCTTCCTACAAATTTTATTTTTTGATAATTAAATAGTCATCTCCATATAACAACAATATGGAACTGGTTTGCTTTCCCTTGCAAGATGTTTATGTGATTTCCAGCTGTGTCCACAGAACACCAACAGTTTTGTCAGGGAAATGAAGCAAGAATTGTGACCCGTGCTTTGCCCACTTGGTGAGTGTGTAACTGAGGTTGTGATACACATACAAAAGGGGAGGAACATGTGTTGCAGTGTTGTAACGATTGTTGCATAATTTACCTTTTATGTGGAAAGTTACAATTCTTTCAAGCACAATACTACAGGTAGTCCTTGAATGATGATCATTTATTCAGCGAAAGTTAGACATTGAGTTTTGCCCTATTTTACAACCTTTCTTGCATCGTTAAAAGAATCACTGCAGTTGTTAAGTTAGTTACATGGTTGTTAAGTGAATCTGGATTCTCCATTGACTTTGCTTGTCAAAGGGTCACAAAAGGGGATCACATGACCTGGGACACTGCAACTGTCATAAATATGAGCCATGTGAATTGTGATCACATGGCCATGGGAATGATGCAATAGTCCTAAATGTGAAAAACACATAAATCACTTTTCAGTGGTGTTGTAACTTCAGATTGTCATTAAATGAATTGTTATAAGTCAATGACTACCTGTATTTCCTGATCTGGTCAGTCTGTAAATAACAGATTGATTGGGAGGTCTTCAGTTGTAATAATCAGTTTTCTCATAGAAAAATGTGAAATATACACATAATAATAAATATAATATGAAAGGAAGATCACTAACATGAAAATTTCTTTTAGATTGTCTGTTAATGTTAGGGTACAGCAAGTACAATTTTATTGGAAAATTAAGTTAAAAAAAAACCTTCCTGATAATTAAAAGCTTTTTTTACTTTTCATATAATATTCTGCCTGGAATTAATTAGCTTCAAAAGTTTAATAGCAGAGAGAAAGAAAGCTGATGCCGAAGGCAATTAGCAGTATGGTTAATCATTGCCAGTTTATAGCCAGATGATATCTAGTAAATATGCAACTTTCCTTTATTTCATATGTCTAACAAACCTATTTTTTAAAAAATAAGTTTGTAAATTCTAATACCATGTGATGCATTATCAGATTATGATTCAGATTTATGCACCCTTTTATAGTAGTAAGATCCATAAGATAGAGCTAATAACAGTGAATTAAATATATATTATGCACTTCTATTATTATAATCCTTGTTACAGTTATGAAAAAGAAGGTAATAAGTAGAATATAGATTTTACTGCAGTTTAAAAATAAAAAATGGATACCACTATAAAAATCATTAGCTGTTGTGAAAAGGAAACACCAGCCATATTGGGAATAAGTGTGAGTATTTTCAAACTTAGTCTCAGAAGAGTTGCCGGTAAAGAGCTTTTAAAGAGTGAAGAAAAGAAAAATGAAGGAGACAGTGAGTACACATACGGATACACATACCCTGTTATTGGGTTCTCTTATTATTGTTATTGGCCTGTAAAACTTATTCAACCTTTGAAAGAGACTTGGATTTGAAACAGCTTATTTTTGTACCAACAAACTAGCTGGTCTCTCAAAGAAGGCTACCAAGAATGAGGTAATTATTGTCAAGAAAAAGGCTCCCTAAATTTTCTCAGCTGAGGCTGGTCTTCCAGACTTGTTTCTTGAGAGGATTAAATGGGTTTGTTGTTGGACACAGAAATAGAAATGTCTGCTTTATTTGCTTTTCTTTTATTAACTAATGCAAAAAATACAAAAGAAAAATATATTTAAAAAATCACTTCATTTTACAACCAAGCTGCCAGTCACAATTGTGGTCACTAAGCACTTATAACATTTAGCATTTGTTAACTAAAATGTGCAAACAAACAAAAAGTATACACACAAACAAACAAATATTTTGAAAAATAAATTAAAAAGCAACGCATCCACCCCCACCAAAAAAATAAACATTATAAAAATTGCACTCTGGTAGCATCTCTCCCCTCACCTCTCCAATTATTAACTGCTATACATTTTTAATATATTTTTTATAGTTTACTTTGGATATTTTTGTTTGGATCATTTTGAAACATCTCTCATTAGTTACCGTGTTTCCCTGAAAATAAGCCACACCCTGCTAATAAACCCAATCGGGTTTTTCAGAGCATGCGCCAAAATAAGCCCCTCCCCCAAAATAAGCCCCCCCAAACCGGAGTGGGAAGAGGGGGGGCATGCCCCACGCACCCCACAGCCCTTGCCGTACCTACGGGTACCGTTTGCCGGGCAAAAAGAGGGCCCACCGCAAAAAGAGCGGTAGGCTAGCAATACGCTTCAAAAAAAACCTGTTCTGTCCCGATCCCGCGGAAAAGGAAGAGAAGGGGGGAGGGAGGGAAAGGAAAGGAAGGCAAAGGACAGAGAATGAAACAGGAAAGGGAGAGAATGGGGGGGGGGGAAGAAAGGGGAAGGAAGGGAAAGGACAGAGAAAGAAAGAGCAAAGGAAGTGAATGGGGGGAAGGAAGGCAAAGGGTAGAGAAAGAAACAGGAAAGGAAGAGAAGGGGGGGAGAATGTTTCTTTCTCTGTCCTTTGCCTTCCTTTCCCTTCCTTCCCTCCCCCCTTCTCTTCCTTTTCTGTTTCATTCTCTGTCCTCTGCCTTCGTTTCCCCCCCCCATTCTATCATTTGTTTGGAGTCTCATTTGTAGCAACGTTTACCAATGTAGCGGGGGGGGAGCTGCCAGGCGCGTGTCCTAGAGCTACCGGAGATTGACAGCTCCGCTGCGTTCTTTCGCCCATTGAAGCCCCTTGTTAAAAAAAACCTCGCTACTTGAATTCATGGTTTTTTTTTTTTTACATGGGGCTTCCCTGGACGAAACGGCAAGGAACGCAGCGGAGCTGTCAATCTCTGGTAGCACTAAGATATACGTCGCTTCCCCCCCCCCCCACTGCTACCCCCTCCCTAAAGGGAGCTTGGGGAAGGGAAGCAGCCAGGCAGCCGTTATCATTGGGGCTTGGTGGGAGTTGTTCTTTTTGCTCGGGAGGGAATGGGTTGCGAGGCGCGTTGCTGTCCTGCTAGCTCCCACCCCACCAATGGTAACGGCTGCCTGGCTTCTTCCCTTCATCAATGTCCCTTTAGCGAGGAGGGCGGGGGGGGGAGAAGACAGACGCATATCCTAGAGATACCAGAGACTGACACCTCCTTCGGGTTCCTCGCCCTTTCGCCCATTGAAGCCCCTTGTAATAAAAAAAAACTTCCGTAGTTGAACTCATGAGGTTTTTTTTTTACAAGGGACTTCACTGGACGAATGGGCGAGGAACGCAGCGAGGTAAGAGGCACGCTTCGCTTCTCCGTCCCCCCCCACCCTAAAGGGGCGGCAGGGAAGGGAACCAGGCAGGCTGCCTTTACCATTGGGGCAAGGTGGGCGGTGTTGGGCCTCGAGGCGCGCCTCTTACCTTTCCAGGTCCGTCGCAGTCCTCGCCATTGTGTCCAGGGAAGCCCTGGTAAAAAAAAAAACCTCTCGCGAGTTCAAGAAGTTTGATTGAACTCGGGAGGAGGTTTTTTTTTTTAACCAGCCGCTTCCCTGAGCACAATGGCGAGGAACGTGACGGAGCTGGAAAGGTAAAAGGCGCGCTTCGCTTCTCCTCCCCCCACCTGCCACCCCTCGCTCAAGGGGCGGCAGGGAAGGGAACTAGGCAGGCTGCCTTTACCATTGGGGCAAGGTGGGCGGTGTTGGGCCACGAGGCGCGCCTCTTACCTTTCCAGGTCCGTCGCAGTCCTCGCCATTGTGTCCAGGGAAGCCCTGGTTAAAAAAAAAAACCTCTTGCGAGTTCAAGAAGTTTGATTGAACTCGGGAGAAGGTTTTTTTTTTTAACCAGCCGCTTCCCTGAGCACAATGGCGAGGAACGCGACGGAGCTGGAAAGGTAAAAGGCGCGCTTCACTTCTCGCCTGCCCCAGAAAATAATAAGCCCTCCCCTATAATAAACCCAAGGCCATATTTCGTGGGGCAAAAGAAAATAAGCCCCTGTCTTATTTTCGGGGAAACACGGTAGAAGTTATATTTGTTAAGACCATAGCTTCAAAAAATACTGTATCTACAGTACATACTTCAAAAGCTCTTTTTTAAAGCCTTTAATTGGAAGATATGTTATGTAATAGGGGGAAACCTTTTGAACCAAGGAACCTAGAATGGGTCTAAAATCTAGGGTCTTTAATTTCTGTGGAATTGAAATTTGGAAAAAATTATAAAATATTTTGTGACATCAAAATTATGATAAGGAATTTTATGACATAATACAAAATGCTATAAAGCATTTCCTGTGGTCAATTCCTGATATTTGATTGCTACGCAGGTCAGTATGGGCTAAATATCTCTAAAGAAGTTCTCACGTACTCTAGAAATCTTTCATTGTTGAAGATATTAGAGAATCTGGTAAAGAAATAGCTCTGAAATGATGAGCCAAGGCATCACAAGTTGTTTAGTTTGTTTTAAAGTTATGTTGCTGAGACCTTGAAGAGACCCACCCCCAAAGGAAACAAACAAAATGTTAAAAAGTTATGATATATGTAGTTACTTACCAAGGACATCTAAATTATATTAAAGTAATCAAACCATCTTTACAATCCCCAAGGTATGTCACAACCTTTGAGTACCCCTAATGTTTCGAAATTGATTTTTAAAAATTTGACATGTCCCCCATGCCTTTCACGTATCGAATGTTTGCTTGTCTGTTACTCCTGTCCCTATGTGAAGAGGTCACTGCCACATTAGCCATTATAATTCGTGTTGCCATTGGTAGAAACATAAATATTTCAGATTTCTGCATATAAAAAACTTTATAATTTCAAATGTTAATGCCTTTAATGGTTCAATGCAATGATCATATCTTGCCTTTTGGGTATATGCACATCCCCCTTTCATCAGGGACCAAACCCAGGAAGATGTCTATGAAAATCCAGGAAGTTTTCTATTTTCTTACTTCATTTGAACCAAGCAGAGTGGTTAATAGGTTCAGAACAAGGCAGCCTAAAAAGAGAGAAATTGAACTTGATTTCTTGTCCTAGTTGTTCCAAAACCTTTAATCTTAGTTTAAATGAAACAAGAAATTATATAGGTAATGAAGATACCATGCTGTATTATTTCTGATGAAATGAAGGGACTATTTCAACCAGCCTAGAGAATTATATCACATTGCAAACAAGTTAATTCAAGTTTTAATTTTAACTAAATCATGGCTATTTATGTATATGTTTAAAAGCTTTTTTATTATATAATACTTTACCTTAATATAAGTTGCCTTGAACCCCTTAAAAGCAGACATTAAAACTCAAATAGATGTATTATTTATAGTTCACCCAGTTTGTATATTTTTAAATAATTTTCTTTCAATAAATATTACAATTTATGTCTATAAATTGTAATATTTATTGAAAGAAAATTATTTAACATTGAAACTTCAATCTTTTCCTGCTTATTAAGAATTACATTATTATTATTTTATAATATTTATGTATAGGATTTTGTGAAAGGAAGTAGCTATGAATTGTCCCAGCAAAGTATTTCTTTTTGATGTCTGGACCTGATGTTTAATTGTGAAAAATGAAATGATAGAGAAGAAACATAATTTTTAGAGTTTGATTAACTCTACGACCAATTTTTGGAGATTTTTATGTTACATGCATTGCAACTTACAAATCTTGAATAATTAAAATTTGTTGCCATTGTGAAAATAGCAAACATATGTATAAAAATTTATATAGTGTAACATACTGAGAACAGATTTCCTGTTTATATATTTTGTGGTTAATTAAAAGGCAGGTAAGAACAGCAGACCCATGTTTCAGTTTCTTTTGCCAAATTAACACTTGAATGTGTTAACAGAGTAGATAACTAGCAATCCCTAAGTGCTGTTTTTGACATTCCCTTTCCATAAAAACATAATGGTATCAATTGCATTTTAAAGAGTTTTAATCTGTAAATCATTATTTGTTGCTATAAAAGTCTTCCATTCTCTGAACATGAAAATGTCTTTCTGTTCTTAAAGAATTTTTGGTTAACCTTGCATTTGCTTTAGTCCTTCATAAGATAATTAGATTCCTATAAAATGTGGGTTGTTTTGATGGCTAAGAAGCTTTAAGCAACCAAAATGGGATTAAAATATAAAAGGAAGAATTAAAGTTTTTCCTTCCAATTTTATGAAATGGCAACAATCACTCCTTTTTCCATTGCCAGAAATATACTGCTAAGGAACAGTGCAGTCCCCAAGATACTTATGAAGTAAGAACAAATAATTGTAAATTTATGCTTTTGAAGTCCTCAGAATATGTGAAAATGGGAAATAGAGATTAACAATGTTATTTAAAAATTGAGTTTTAATCTTAGGATATAGCTTTATTAGATACATATGCATTTTATATTGTAACATTAAAAACTCTCTTAACTACAGTGTCGATGAAATTTCCAAGAAGTTATGCATAATCTATATTTTTAATTTGTTTTTATTGCTTATTGATTAATAAACAGAAAAAGGAACAAAACACAAATAATAATGAGGCGGATCTTGCAGAAGGTCAGAAGGGTAGGAGCAATCTCACCTCAGGGTAAGATATTCCAAATGGCAGGAGCGGTGGCAGAAAAGGCTCTTCTCGACCCCACCAATCAAAATTTCTTGACTGATGGGATCCTCAATATGCCCCTCTAGTCCATGTGGGTGGGGCAGGCCAGTCCCATTATGGTGAGACAGTTCCTCAAGTAATGTGGACCCATGCCATAAAGGCAATAATTAACACCTTGAAGTGCACCCAGAAGCAAATCTGTAATCAGTGCAGTTCACAGAGCTATAACATGGGCCACTCTAGAGGCCCTAAGAACTGCCTGTGCTCCTGCATTCTGCACCAGTTTCCAAATGGATAAACTCATGTAGAGTGCATTGCAGTAATCCAAATATGCAATAACTAGGGCTTGAGTGACTGAGTACAGGGACACCTTATCCAGGAAAGGCTGGAACTGATGCACAAGACAAAGTTGTGCAAAGGCTCTCTGGCTGCAACTGCCACCTGTTTTTGAGCAGGAGTTGCAAGTCAAAGAGAACCCCGAAGTTGCAGATTGGGTATGTTTGGGAGCTGTGCTTCCCCACCCAGAACTAAAGATATTAAAGTCTCAGATCTTAAAGTTCCCTGCACCTACAACGTCTTGGTCTTGCAGGATTCAACTGAAGCCTGTAGTCCCCCATCCAGTCCCCTTTGGCCTCTAGGCACTGCAAAAGGGCAGCCATAACGTCACTTGGTTCACCAGAGGTGGAGTTACAAAGTTCAGTATCATCAGAGTATTGATGATACCTCAACCCATAGTGATGAATGATCTCACCTAATGGAGATGTTAAAAAAGAATGGAGAGAAGATGAAGCTCTGCGACATGCCACAAAGGAGAAACTGTGGGCTGGACCTCAAGTAATGTTTTTTTAAGGAGGGGGAGAACTAGAGCTTCCTTAAAAGGCCTCGGAAGTGTCCTCTCCTGCAGTAAAGAGTTTATCACTACCTATTTTATGGTCACCATCCTGGAGGCTTTCACCAACTAGGCGGGACAAGCAGCTAATTGGCAGGTGGTTACACTGATAACATTGACGATCCTGTCCACTTTTTCAGGTCCAACAGGATCAAACTGATCCCAGATAACTGTGCAAGACTTCTCCCCAGGCACCTCACATGATTTACACCATGCATGGGTTCAAACTGAGAATGAATCCGAGCAATTTTGTGTGTGAGATGTTGAATTTGTTCTTAAGGTTTGGTGTTGTGCAGCCAGAGTTAGCCCCTTAGTCTCTTCAACTTTCCTGCAGTTAGCCCTTACCTGCTTTACCTGCCCCCTTTTTTAATATACTGGCTGTGTATATTTTGTTGTCCCATGTCACTTTTCTGTTTTTCATTTGCTCTTGTAAGCCAGTTTGGTCTCTCCAGTAATCAGTAGGCCTTCCTGATATACTAGTTTCAGTGGATCTTTATTGTCCTTCAAATTTTCTTCCAATGCCGTTTTTTCTTCTTCAATCATCTTATGTGTTTGCAACATTCCACATCCACCTATTTTCCTTGTTAAGTAGAATCTGTCAACATTGCTGCAAGGATGAATGACATTATTCCTTGTCATTATTTTTATGGTCTTCCTATCGACGGTTTTAGTTTTGCTTGAGTCCATTCCAGTATTCCAGCTGTGTATTTAATAACTGGAAATGCCTAGTTGTTAATTGCCTTGATGGTATTTCTTCCATTGAGTTTTGACTTTAAGATCTTCTTCATTCTCTTTGTGTATCTACTTCTAACCTTTTTCTTGACTTCAGTGTGCTTGATGTTGTCAGCTTGAATGATGCCCAGGTATTTGTAGTAATCCAGGCTCAATTTTATTTCTCATAGGGCATCTTGATTGCTTCAATTTTCACTATTTTCCCCCCGTTTGATGGTGAGCGTGACACATTTCTCCAGTCCAAACTTCATTGCAATATCTTGGCTGTATAGATTAATAGTACTGAGCTATTTCAGATGGTATTTTTCCATACATGTTTAGGTCATCCATGTAAATAAGGTGGAAAAGCCTGGCAGATGTTTTTAGTGTTTGAAAGCCATGGCCTATTATTCAGTATTGTTGACAAAGTAATCAGTGCAATGACAGATAGTACTGGTGAAAGTGAATCTTCTTGAAAGATTCCTTGCTTGAAATTAACTTCTTCGAATCTATCATCATTGATCAGCAACCACATCTTCCATTGTGCATTGAAATTTGCACAAAACCTCTGATATTTCTTATGCTGTGACTTTTATTTCTAGACCCTTGATTATCCAGTCATGTTTTAGAGAGTCAAATGTCTTGTATTTAATCCATGCTACATTCAAACTGGTCTTCTGTCATCAGGGAAGGACAAGGAAGGCAAGTGACATCACGTGTATTATGTGATTATTGCACAAAATATGTGAAGTATGTAGTTTTTGTACTTAACTATTTAAATATAAATAAGTCTACCTCTGGGAAGAGATGGATCAGGTACAACTGGAATTTGGGCAGGGGTCATATAAACCAGGTAAAATTCTATCAATATCTAAGAATTGCTTTCACATTTCCTGGCTCCCACATTTTAAGAGTTTTTTTAAAGGATTATAGCCAATACTGTAAGGCAACTAACAGCCAAAGTAGCTTGAGAGAGCTGGGCCAGGGCATCATGAGGCTGGCAGGCGTGTGAGCGAGAGCGGAACAGCCTCTCGCGCAACCCCCCCCTCCAGCCATGCAGAACACCATTCATTACCATTTCGAAGGCACCAAGCTGCGGGAGCTGGGCGGCGGCTAACAGGCGCTCACGCGGCTTGGCGATGCCCCTAGATCAGTGAATGGCGCTGTTCCCGGCTGGAAAGGGGGTTTGCCGGGTGGCTGCTCATGAGTGTGGTCTCTTCATGCCTGTTGTGCTGCGCTGCTGCGACAGCGCAACACAGCCATTCGCCCATGAGGCTGTGCCTGGCTCTTTGGGAGCCCGCTCACAAGAGAGCAGCTGCCCGGCAACCCCCCTCTTCAGCTGGGCACAGAGCCGCTCACCAACCTAGCGGTATCCCGAAGGTGCTAAGCAATGCAATCACCTTTGCCTCCCCCCCCCGGTTCCCGTGGCTTGGCACCTTTGGGATAGCACTAGGTTGGTGAGCGGCGCTCTGCCTGGCCGGAGGTGGGGGGTTGTCCAGGGGGCTTATTTGCGGGGGACAGCTTATATTTTTGCCCACCAGAAAAATGTGGCATGACCTTATTATCAGGACTTGTCGTAATTTTGGGGAAACACGATATGTGTATTACATATGCTCTTAAAGTGCTTTGCTCTAACTCGGATAACATGCCATATAAATATGAGGAAGAATCAGTGTGTCTCTAAGATTCTGGAATAGAAACTGGGAGACTTGAGTTCTAGTTTTCCCTTAGTTGTGGAAGTTGGTTGGGTGACTTTAGACCAGTCATTCTCTATCAGTCCAAGCAAGTTCACAGGATTGTGGTTTGGAAAACAGGAGGAAGGAACATTATAACAATGCTACATTTTGTACACTACTTGTTTAATATTTAGTAGCAAATGATTACTCAAGAATCATGGACATAATTTGCTTGGCAAAATAACTTTCTATATTTAAAATGCTTAAATAAATAAATAAATAAATAAATAAATAAATAAATAGCTCAATAGTTCAAATGTAGGCAAATAAAATTTACAATTCGTAAGAGCACAAATAGAAGGTTGCGACAAGGTTTAGCAGTCTAATCAACATTGAACGTTTTACAATTTTAACTGCATTCTGAAGTTTCCACAAATAAAAACGAATAAAAAAGAACAGAACACAAAGTGCAAGGATGAATGAAAAGTGCCACATTTCAAAACTTCCAAGTCAACCATCCTAAATAAACCATCAGAATTCAACTTTTGGAAAAGGTAAATAAACAAGTGAAAGCTAAACCATTATATCAATGGCTTGCTGACTTTAATTAAGTATGTATACTCGATACTTGCTCTTGATTCCTCTTATTGTAAACTTTTAGAGTGCCTTTAAAAGTAAAGACACTGTAGAAAAGATCAGAAAAGATCATTGTCTCCTTTCTTTTTGCATCGCACAGTGTGACAAGCTTTATGTTTGCCCAGAACTCAATAGCTACGGCCACTGTCTGGCTTAATAAACGGGATTGCCAAAACTCAGCTGTCATTAAGGTCAAGTTCTCCTGAGTGCATCCAAAGTCTTTTCTCAGAAAAGAATCTTGTCAGGTCTTAACCGCAGGCACAACTGAAAACTCTTAGATAAGCTGTAAGAAAATCCAAGGACAGTAATATTTACTGGAGAAAGTTGAGGACACTACCAAAATAATTCTAAAAACAATATTTTTTTTACGGTATGTTCTTTCTTGTTCTGTTCCCTTATTTCAGCAGACTAACTAGTTTCCTTCTGTGTTTTGTTTTTATAAGGCTTGTTCTTTTGCCAAAAAAAAGTTGTTATGAGTCTCCAAAATTAAGAGGAGTATAATTTGGAACTGGTCTTATGGTCTTCATCCATAAGAGCTCTACTATTTGAGAGGATACCAATGCTGACTAATATAATCCTGCACAAACAGACCCAGTCAGTTGACAGTGCTGCTGAGGCCAATAAATAGGCCCAGCAGATTCAATTTTGCAGTTCATGACAATGCTACTGTGCATTCATGACTTTTGCTACTATGTGAACTACGTTTAGCAACTTGCTATGGAGGAACAGCCATCTCTGCTCAGGTCTAGAGTTATCTGACATGGTGGCCCCAGGCCTACAGCACATCCACTATGTGTCCTAGACTTTGATTCAGAAGGAAGCAGCTCTTCTTCCTTCCCCACACCTCCTAGATTGCTAATGGAGGTGAGCATCAATATTTTCCACTTGTCTGAAGAGTGGAGCATTAGAATGGAGAGGAAACAGTACTAAAGTTTGCTCCTCCCTTGGCTAGCAGATCTTGCTCTGATCCTCCTGACTAATCACTTAGGTAAGGTTTGTTCAGTGGGATTTTACAGAGGAGATCTACCCGTAGCTAGAAGCAGTATACGTCTGGTTGAAACAGAAAAAAAATGGTCCTAGTTACATGTGTCCATGCATCTAGTAAACAGCAATGCTATTGTTTGAGTAGGAAGGTTTTTGGAGAGATTATTTTTTTTAGGTCAAAAGGGAGCTATTTTGAAAAGCAAGAGAATGGAAGTGAATGGGATAATCATTCTTTTTTTAATCTAAGTAAAAACATTGTTTCTTCCACTGCATTGAATCAGAACTGAAACTTTAAAAATAAAACAGTATTATGGCTGCGGAGCTTCAGCAAGGCAATCAAATTGTTTGCTACTATATACCAGCAGAAAGCACCAGTTTAATACTGAATTCTTGGTACTTCCTTTGCAGCAATGGCCCAGAATTTGAAAGGGAACAAGGTTCTACGCTCCCAAATTGTAAAATACGTGACCATACACAAGTTTCGGAGTTATCATTTATAAGATGTATGCTTTCAAACATGAAAGCTTCCTCTTTTCCTTGACTTCAAAACAAAATTTGAAAATTGCCACATGATAAAGATTCTAAAAGATGTACTAAAGTGCAGGTGAAACACCTTTAAGGGAAACTATTTCATTTTTCCAGTAATTGAGATTTTATAAGCTGCAGAAAGAAATTGAAATGTACCAATAGATAAAAACAGAAAGATCAGGAGAAACAGAATAGGCAATAAATAAATCAGGGATTTATAAATGCTAAATAATACATCACAGAGTCGCAGTAGATGAGTCCATTCTGGAAGGGCTTCTAAATTACTCATTAATGTACTTTCTCAAGAGAGAAAAATCTCATCTGAAGGGTTGTTTCAAATGTAAATATAGATATGATAATTGTATTACATTATTTCTTAAATGTTTATCTTATTTTTCCACAAACTGCTACAAAATAGTTAAAAGCATTAATGCAAATAATAAAACACAGTAAATAGTTTCACAGTAATAGTATGCTACAACAGAAAGCAAATTAAAAACATAAACATAAAACATAAAACTATCAGTTAAAAGCTATTTATAGCATATTGAAGATATACAACTTTAAAACTGGGTGAATATGTTAATCATGTAAGGTGTATTGCTAATTAAAACAATAAGTGAAATATAGCTACACTCATTTTTATGTGATATTAATGCCTCCTTTTCCTTAAGGCCTCTTAAGGAAAGCAGAACAGATTTGGAGAGTAGGGGAAATAAAATCTACTTCAGCATTATATATCAATTCACAATGATTAGAGTTTTAAAGCATCACATTTCTAAAACACAATAAGAAAATAAATTTGCTCAAGTGATATGAATTGGCTTTTCTTTTATTGATTTCCTGAAGTGGCAGTATTGGATAGTTTATTTAAACTCCTTTTTTAATATCCTGTCCATCTGCTGCTAAAGCACTGTTCCATTTAGCTTTTAATGCTTAGAATTTCACAAATACAATATTAAAAAAAAAGTTAGAATCAGAAATGAAAATGGGAGCACAGAAGTATAACTGGTCAACAAAAGTCTTCTGGAAAAAATATTTGACAAATAAAAAACTAAAAACCCAAACCAAACAGATGTTCCACTATCTCGGTTCAGACAATGAAAATATTCTTCATTAACTGAAAATGATTCTATTCTCTAGGAAGAAGATGGAGTAGATTTTATTTTTTGTGATGTGTTTTTGGCTGTTCAGTCAACAGAGATTAAGCCAACAGGAAAAGGTTATGTCTACCTCATCTAGATGAAGATAGACGTAAGACCTCTTTCTGTCTCTTTAAAAAAAAAAACCCTTCAATCTTCTCCCAGGAAGAAGAAAGAGTAAATGGATGTGTGTGTGTGGGGGGGGGGGGGGTTACACCATTTGGAACAAGCCTTGGAGAGAGAATAGAAAAAATGAAAGGGAAGAATAGTACTGTGAGCCACATGTGACTGAGCAGTTTTGTATGCCAAAAACAGGTCAAACTAAATGGAATGGAAAGTACCCCAAAGTTACTGCAGCAAAATGAAGCAATCAAGCTGCAGCATCAACATCAAACATTTCTATCACAGCAGTTCTCAACCTGAAGGGATGCAGTAGCTCAGTGGCTAAGATGCTGAGCTGCTTGATTAGAAAGGTCGGCAGTTCGAATCCCTAGCACTGCATAACGGAGTGAGCTTCCATTACCTGTCCCAGCTTCTGCCAACTTATCAATTTGAAAACACGTAAAAATGCAAGTAGAAAAATAGGAACCACCTTTGGTGGGAAGGTAACAGTGATCCGTGCACCTTCGGTGTTTAATCATGCCAGCAACATGACCATGGAAACGTCTTCGGACAGCGCTGGCTCTTTGGCTTTGAAACGGACATGAGCACCATCCCCTAGAATCGGGAACGACTAGCACATATGTGCGAGGGGAACCTTTACCTTAGTTCTCAACCTATGATCTGCAGACCTGGAGGGTGAAGAAATGGTTGAGAAACATGCTCTATCATACTGTTAGCCTAGATACTAGCTACAGCCTATTGTGATAATCCTTTCCCTGAGAGGAGACCAAGTAATGTCACCTGAGATTGTGTTCCTATGCTGAGCTTTTTTCAGAGGGTTAAAGAAGAGCACAGTACACTCCTGATTTCTATAATAAAATCAATCGAAAAGAGGGAGAAAAATACTTATAAATCCAACAAAATAAGACATATGGAATGAAGAAGCAACCTCATGACCCAGTAGTATTGGGAATCGCTTCAGTTGTCTTTAAATATCAATGATATGCACACCTAATTTCCAATTAGAAGTCTCAATAGAAGTCCATCGCTTAAAATAAGGCATTAATAAATTAAGTAGAACAGCAGAATTCACATAATAGATCATGAATCTTTTATAATTCATAGTCATCTCCGAGGCCTTTGAAGTGCAATATATTGGAGTCAGTGATTCATAGCTCCACTAAACAAGCCAACCTTGCAACAAAGTTCTTCTTGAAGAAGCAGCAACTCTACTGTAGTGGAAACTGATAATAAAAATAAATTCTGACCTGAGCCCCATCAGACTTAGGAAGTTTAAATGAGGCTAATGCTTGTGATGATAATTGAGGCTCTGGATTTAGTATCAAAGCCTACTTCTTTTCCAATTTACTTGAGTGGCGGCTACTTCCTGCTCCAGTGGTTGTACCTTCTCCCATTCCAGGATCAATGGTTCCTTCCTAGGCATAGTGTTGCCAAGCTAGATCATTGCAGTGGTTGTTAATCTTAGCAAATCTGGGATAGATCTGATGTAATAGAAGCCTGCCTCAAAAGCAGATGAGTGCGGGATCATGGTTCCATCAGGAATTAATAATGTCTTTCAACCAACTGGAGCCGATGGTCATTTAGCTGGCTAAGAAGATCAGGTGAACAGGCAGCACTAATTTGCACAATTGTAGTGTATAACAGCTAAAGCCTGCAAAAATGTCAGTGAGGATCAAGATCAGAAAGGCTTTCCAAAAGAACTCACTAAGTGACATCATCTGTCTCCACAGAGTACATCAGCTGCATTTGCCATTTCCAATGGGATAAAACAAGTTTGAATGCTAGTCCCAGTTCTATTCCATCAGTTTTTCACTTGTATATCGTCATATGCTACCGATAGTCTGAAGGAAGTACCAATTGGGCAACATTCTTTGACCTTTGAGGATTAAACACATGGACAAAGTGCCTCCCTACAGTCATTTAAGAAACCCTCTTTGCTGATAACTTTAATGACAACTCTTATTTAAGCATACAAAAACAGTGATTTACAGTTGATACTGAACAAATAATCACTTGCTGCTGTGCTCTTCAGCCTGAATATCAGCCTAAACAACTGAAGTACCAATTAAAGAGAATCTTTGTAGAGAGAAGTTTCCTGAAAATGGGCACCAACACGAATCAAAAAACTTGAAAGACGAAACCTCTGGTCCTGATGATCAACCCAGATTGGATCCTGCAACATTATCCATGAATATTCACCTTCATTTGTGAGAATATTTGTAATTCAGGATTGAATTGGTTGTTGGGGTGGTTGTGTGGCAACTCCAGAGTTTCCTGGATGAAATGGATTATCTAGACCTTTTCCAGTCATCGTTCAGGCTTAGTATGGGATGGAAATGTGCATTGCTTGCGCTTTTTGATCTCTGGTGAGAGCAGGATGGAGGTAGTGCGTCCATCCTTGCTCTGCTTGACCTCTCTGCGGCTTTCAGTACTATCAACCAAAGTGTAAAGTATCCTTCTGGAATGGCTTCAAGGGTTGGGAATAGGATCTCTATGTTGTCCTTGTTCACTTCCTTCCTCTGGTTGCTTTCAGGCAGTGTTGATAGAAAGCAAGCGATCCAGCCCTTGTCTCCTACTTTCCAGAATGCCACAGAGCTCGCTACTTTTCCTGCTTTTGTTTAACAGCTATATGAAACTGTTTGGTCAGATTATCCACCACCATGGGCTGAGTTAACATCAATATGTTGGTGACAGCTATTTGTTTCAGCCCATGGTGAGTTAATTGATGTTGTGACCTGCCTTTCATAGTACTTGGAGACTGTTATGGAATAGATGGGGAACAGTGGGCTGAAACTGAACCTGGCTCTGGATTTGAGCTTTGTTGGTCCATGGAGAATTGCCATCTCTTGTTTTGGATGAGGTGTTAATGCCCAGACATATCCAATACATACTCAGGGAGTTCTCTTGGATTCAGGACTTCTCTTCACAGTCACTCACCAGGAGGGACTTCATGCACTGTGGTTTGTGTGCCAGTTATGCCCTTTCCTGGAGCAACAATTCCTCTCACAGCCACTCATAACCCTAGTCCCTTCCTGTCTTGACTCCCTTGAACCACTCACACTCTAGTCATTTCCCTTCTTGCAGTGTGCTTTCCATGGGGCTACCCTTGAAAACTATCTAGAAGCTTAAATTAGTTTTAAACACAGAATCCTGCATAGTTTTGTGCAAACCTTGATGCTCACCTATGTCATTTCTCCAGGGGGAGCTGCATTGACTGCCAATTTGCTTCCAGGTCACCTTTAAAGCCCTACATGCCTTGGGATTGGGTTACTTGAAGGACCATCTTTTCCTAGTCACATCTACCTAACCCCTTAGAACAGGAAGGCACAAAATGCTATGAATTCCCTCGTCTAAGGAGGTTCATGTAGCAGGACCAAGGAGAAGGGCTTTCTCTGTGGTGGCTCTTTGTTTGTCAGCAATGATTTAAGCTGTTTTATTCTCAGGTTACTCTTCTGCCTTTACATTTCTTGTTTATATTTAGGTATATCTTCCCCAATTATGAGTCACTGCTAGTTCCTAATCTTAGGAAGGGGAATTCCTATTGTATTATGTAGCCCTTATTTTTATATGTTCAATGAAATTTCTTTGTTCAGATTTTATTTTTTTCTTGTTTTTCTTTTTTGTATTGGCAGGCGAAATCTTACAAAATTGTCCCTTATCTTCAGTCATATGCTTGCAGAAATAAAAGCAATCTTCCCTAACGCTCAATTCCAGGGTGACAACTTTCGTATCACAAAAGCAGATGCTGCAGAATTCTGGAAGAAGTTCTTTGGAGAAAAGTAAGTATCAGTTGTATCAGTATAAAGGGTAGAGTTGCTAGTGGTTATTTCACTTGAGTGTCTTTTTATTACTTTTTATTTCATTTACATTCATCCATGTAAATTGTATAATATTAACACAAATGACAAATTATTTGCAGTGAGCTACAAATTGAATAAATAAGTGCAAGCAATAAACAAAGAAAATACAAAAAAACTGTGGTATACTTTCACATTTAATAGAGATTCCTAAAAAAATGACATTTTCTCTGCCCCCCCCCCCATTTTAAATGGACCTTTTTGATAATAGAATGGTTGATGCAAGCATACTTCTCAAAAATTGCTAATATGAAGCAGACTAAAAGTCTATGGAATTGTTTTAGAACCACAGGGTTGTTGCTTGTCTAAAGAAGCACCTGAAACCTACTGCTCATGAAAGCTCCTTTAATCAACAAGTCTAATTGCCTTAAATTATATATTTGAATCTATATTTTTATAAAAAAGTTAGTTTGAAAATGCTTGCTTCTGTTTTCTTTTTTAACTTGGGCACAGATATACTCCAAACCAAATTCTTAAGACATTATGGTAATCAGACTAAAAACATACAAAGTATTAAATGGTTCTAATCCAATCAACAGTCTATATTTCATTGTACTTGAAAATTGCCTCTAGTATTCAATCTTATTTCAACTGTTTTATCTTATTAGTATATTTTATCAAATGGTAGTTCTTTATAGAAACTTGTGATACGTTCTTTATAGAAACTTGTGATAAGTTCTTCATAGAAACTTGTGATAGACAATAGGAAAATAAACTTTAAAATTATTACTAAATATAGAAGATTTTATGAAGAACACATAGTTGAATTGGTTTGTTGTATATACCACAAGTCTTTACATATCGTGCGTAATTTACCAAAGATTTACCTGGCTATGTTGCTAATGTTGAAGATATAATAACTTTGTAATAGGTAGTAAAATCACAATGTGTATGAATTAAGTGAAAAATTCAAAAGAAGCTATTGCCATTAGCAACAGAATCTTGAGTAACCACTGTAATGTGGCATCAGTGTTATACTAGTTTTACATTTATAAATGATATAGGTTATTTGAGGCCAGTCACTTTCTCTCAACCCAACTCACTCATACGTTGTTGTGGGAAAATAGGGAAAGGAAGGCATATTAGGTGTGTTTACCATTTTGAGCTATCTATAAAAATAATAAAGTGGTAAAAAATGAATAAATAAATATTTAGAAGCAAACACTTATTAGGAAGATTTTCAAAAGGAAAGGCAGAAGGCAGTATTAATGATTATTGGCAGAAATCAAAACATGATTAACAAAAATAATAGGTAGAAGCAACAAAAGACGGGCTCAAAACAACATAAAATAAAAACCAATCAATAGTAACAAAAATAGAATCAAAAAAGTAAAAGCAGCAGTTAATACTAAATTACAACCATGCTTTAATGAGATAATGAAGCAAACATGCCTCTTTAGGGCATTCTGAATGATAATCAGTGAGTTAGTATAATGATAAGCTTCAAACATGTACAGTAGTCCTCAACTTACAATCACATTTGGGACTGGAATTTGGTTGTACGTTGTGACAGTTGTAAGACAACTACATGACCAGACCTGATTTTACATCTCTTGTTATGGTGGTCATTAAGCAAGTTGCACAGTGGTAAGTCTAAATCACACTATCATTAAGAAATCACACAAAGCAAATCAGTGTGAATCCCTGCTCCTAAATGAGTGTTTTTTGCCAGAAACTGTCAAAAAACACAGGAAACCAGCAAAAAACCATTGCAGATCACAGTCTCATGACCATAGGATGCTGCAACCAATTGTAAATGTGACCGAATTGGCAAGCACTCAAAATGTGACCATGTTACCACAGAGAAGGGCAGCATAACATTGTAAGTTGGCTGAAAGAGCTTTATGGGCCGTAAAGCATCCTTTCTAAGACTGTGGTAACTGAACAGTTGTTAAACTGACCATTTGTAAATCGAAGACTATCTGTAATTAAAATAAATAATTTATAGTTAAATGCCACGCTAACACAAATATTAAATGTTGTAGTACATACAGCAAGCTCTTACTGTACAACTCTTATCATTTTGAATATTCGTTTAGTTGAGGATATTGAAGATGTAGGCAGGCTGCATTTGTTTACTTGGTTTTTGCTTAACTTGGCTGATATCTGGTCATCTTGGATTTGGCCCCATTCAGGGAAATATTTAATATCTTTTTGAGGCAGACCACTTGTTTTACAGTTCAAATAAGTAGGCTAAAAGGCCTTTTAGAGAAAAGAGTAACAACATTCTTTGATAAGGAAGATCTGATCTTAAATTTAATACATTTGCCTAAGATGTGTGAAAAGGCAATGGCTTTGTAAATCTAGGCACATTTGGAAGAAAAATATATAATTACTTTTAACAGGCATTCCAATCAGGAAATTGGAATAAAATTGCTTTGGTCTGTTGATAACGTCTGCCAGGAATTGGATATGAAATATATGTTTTTGCTAGCTTGCTGAACTTCCTAATGGCTTTTATAACATTGGCTGTGCTAGTCTCCTAAATAAATCTAGGGTTGGGCCCTGGGAGCACAGTTTTGCAATAATTCTATTCCCTTCTACAGTTGTTTCCAAAAAGTAATGCTATATACAACTCTTCGACACCCTAGCTATTTACCCATGATATCTTACAAGTGTCCATCTTCTCTGTGCTATAGAGGTATTCCTGTTTTTTTAGACAAGGAATTGCCCACTTCCTAGTACTCTCGAAATCTACTGCTCCTTGCTATCTCAGTTCCAAGTTGATTTCTTGATTCTTGAATACTTTCATTAATGCGCTTGAGAAGAGTGAATACGGTAAAATTCAGGTAAAATAGAAATGTTGTTGTTAGATAAGCAAATAAATAAGCAAAATCTTATTGCATTCTTTGACAACGTGACAAAATTAGTGGATTAGTGAAATGCTGTGGATATAATTTATTTGTGCTTCTGTAAAGGATTTGATACAATAGACCATAACCTATTACTTGATAAGATAGAAAAATGTGGTTTAAACAATATTATCACCAGATAATGACCAACTGCACTGGCTGACCAACTGCACTCAGTGTGTAATCCTTAATGAAGGGAAGTATGAAATGGGGCTCCTCAATGCTCTGTGTTAGGCCCAGTACTCTTCAATAGTTACATAAATGATTTAAATGAGGGGATAGAAGAGGAACTTATCAAATTTGCAGATGATACTAAGCTGGCAGGAATAGCCAACACTTTAGAAAATAGGCTAAACGCAGGGAAGAATCTTGGCAGACTTGAACATTGGGCCCTATCTAACAAAATGGCATTCAATGGTGAGAAAAGTAAAATTCTATATTTAAGGAAGAAAAACCAAATACACAGGTATGGAATAGGTGATACCTGGCTCAATAGTAGTAACTGTGAGAAGGATCTTGGAATCTTTCGAGACAATCACTTAAATATGAGCCAGCAGTATGCTGCAACTGCCAAAAAATCAACATGGTCCTAGGCTTCATTAACAGTGGATAGAATAAAAATCATATGAAATGTTAATACTTTTTCTAAAGTTAGTATTGTTTTGTAATGTCTTGGTAATGCCACACTTGGAATATTGCATCCAGTTTTGGTTGCCACGATAAAAAAGATGTTGAGACTATAGAAAGAGTGCAGAGAAGAGCAATAAAGATGATTAGGGGATATGTATAGTTTAATGGAATGAAGGACTGGGGTGACATGATAGTAGTGTTCCAATATCTAAGGGGCTGCCACAAAGAAGAATGGGTCAATCTATTCTCCAAAGCACCTGAAGGCAGGACAAGAAGAAATGGATGGAAAATAATCAACCAGCCTAGAACTAATGAGAAATGTCCTGTCAGAAGGCAGCAGTGAAAGTTGCAAATGGCAATCATACAACTGCAGGATTCTGCCATGTCATAATTGTGAGCCAATTGCAAAGCACCCAAATCATAATCAACATGATCTTGGGGCTACTGTGATGACCATGATTATGGGAATCTACCATAACTCCTCATTCAGTGCTATTTTAACTTTGAATGGTTGCTGAACAAGTGGTTATTAAAGACAACTATTTCTAATTAAAAATGGTGTCTTATCTAACACACATATATATTATTTCTTTATTATAGGACCATAGTGCCTTGGAAAGTATTCCGACAATGTCTTCATGAGGTGCATCAGATTAGTTCTGGTCTGGAAGCAATGGCTTTGAAGTCTACTATTGATCTAACATGCAATGACTATATTTCAGTTTTTGAATTTGATATCTTCACAAGATTATTTCAGGTAATTTAGCTAAACTGAAATAATACTGAACATGCTTTTTTCTATTATTGGAACATACTGTAGCTGGATTTTGCAATTTTAGACAAATGGGATTTTATATTTTTTTTCTATCCATTTTTCCTGCTAGGAGATGTTTTAATTCAGGATACCATTTCTTTTTAGTAAATTTGATATATTTTATGTTTTTCATAGCAGAGGAAATACAATTAATGTTATATTACTAGTTCTGTGGGTAACATAAAACTTTAAAAGGTACACATACAAATTTTTAAAAATTATTGCTTGGAATAATGAATTCACATGAAAACATAAACTGATCTAGCATAATTATCTTGGTTTAGTAAACCATGAGTTAAGTTACCAATTAAATCCCATTTCCCTTCTCTTCATGTGCTGCTTTCATTTCTTATTTTTAATTACTCTAAATTTTTATTCAGAACAAGAAATTTGCTTAATCTAGGCATGATACAAATGTTAAGAGGCGAACAACAGCCTTATGAAAGCAGCAGATAACAGAAGCCCTGCTCCTTTTCATAAAATAGTCCAAAAGGGCTTGCAGTGTGATACTGCTTTCATCATTTTAATAAAAGCTTATATATTTCATTAGTTTTGGATCTGAAATGGGATTGTTTCAGCCTTGAATTATTTCCATTAACTTGTGATACTATTCAGATTCTTAATTCTTTGCTCACTTTTAAGCTATTTTTTTTAATCTGAACATTACATTAACATGCCTTATTTTTCACTGTAACTAACTTTAAATGGCTGTTATCTTTGATGGGTAGGTAGCAAGTATTACAGAAAATGTTTTCTTTATTGTTAGAGGAAATTGAGATAAAAATACAACATATTAAGTATATACATATAAATACATATTTTATATATTTCACTTATGCTTAGCCTTGGGGTTCAATATTAAGAAACTGGAACTTCTTAGCTGTGACGCATCCTGGATATATGGCATTTCTGACATATGATGAAGTTAAAGCACGGTTACAGAAATATAGCACCAAACCAGGAAGGTAATGAACTCAATACTTTTTGCCAATTTACTTTAGTATATTATGGAAGATTGCCACTAGTTAGTCATGTTTCTGGATGGCTGGGAAATTTCATAATTTAATGACATTGGACTACAACCAGAAACTTCGCAGTAAGAGATTATTTGGTTCAGGGGGATTGGGAGGAAGTAATTCAAATTCATAATAATTATCCTCATGAACAATACGTTGAAACAGGACAACTTGAACATATTTAGCTAGGGGTCTGTTGAGAACAACTAGATTTTCTATAAAAAGAAAATTATTTGTGGTGGTGTCATTTCCAAAGAGTGGTGATAGGAAAACTAGTGACATGGTGAGCCATATATTTAAAAAAAGCACTTACAATAATGACCCTTATAGATAGGAATTGAGGGAGCAACACATAGTACGTAGAACTATTTGACAGTAAAGAAACTGTTTTTAATCTTTATAATACACTGTTAGTCAAACAGTAAAGTTTCAGCTGAGCACTGGGATTACAACTAAATTAAGAAATAGTTAGATTTCCACAAAGCTCAACATAAGATTTTATTTATCTACTTTTCAAAATGAAAAATATTGGTAAATTTAGATTGCACAAATATTCTAATTTCTCTTTTTTAATTTTTAATTTATTTTTATCCTGCCTTTATCAATTCTTTTATTCACTATAGCATTGTCCTTTTGTTTTACAGCTACATTTTCAGATTAAGTTGCACTCGACTTGGACAATGGGCTATTGGTTATGTCACTGGAGATGGAAATATTTTACAGACCATACCACATAATAAGCCTTTATTTCAAGCACTAATTGATGGCAGCCGGGAAGGATTGTGAGTATAAATTATTTATATATAGAAAGTATGGGTTGCTAATACAACAAGCACAAGCTAAAGCAGAGGTGTCTAACACGTGGCCCGCGGACCACATATGGCCCATGCAGGCCATGTACATCCTGCCTCTGCAGGCGCAAAAACAATCCTGATACGTCATGACACGATCTGCGATGCAATTGTGTTTGATACCCCTAATTTAAAGGATTCTTGATCTGATTTGGTTATTATAATTGTAAAATCTAGTTTACCTTAAAACGTTCAACTGAGAATTGGACTAGAATGATGATCACTTCAACTATGAAGTGAAATCAGCAGTGGAAAGTGAGGTGCGGTTAGCAGAGTCTTCTATGTGGAAGACAGTAAGAATATAGATCTTTCAATGAAAAACAGAGACATTTCTGGACAGGAATTTTTAGCAGAAGATACTTATATAGATGTTCTTTCAATATCACTCATTCAGAGATGGTTCAAATTTGTGACATTGTTGAACAAATAGACCAACAATTTTACAACTGGTCATCAAAATTCTGCCAAATGCAACTTCCAAGTTACATGATCATGAGCCAGGCACTTAGCAACCCGCCCAGATTTCCAACAATTGCAATAAGCTGCAGTCATAATTGCTATTTGTGACTTCCTACTGGCTTTCCACAAGCAAAGTCAATGGGCAAGCTGGCAGTAAGTCATGGCCATGTGAGATCCTTGCTTAAAAACCCATGTAGTCCTTACTTAATGATGGCAACTGGATTGCCACAACTGTCATTACTAAGTTGTGCTACATGACCTAAAGTTTTACAAACACATCACTTAGAATGGAAATTCTTGTATCAATTACCATAGTTAACTGAAGACTATTTGTAATGGAAAAAGCAAAACGGTTCAGTCATCATCTTAAGTATTCAATAGCTATATAAATGAAGAGCCAAATATTTATTTCCATTTCAGCTATCTTTATCCAGATGGACGAAGTTACAATCCTGATCTGACAGGACTATGTGAACCTATTCCACATGATCATATAAAAGTTACACAGGTATGTTATATGTTATTCACTTGGAGTATATGTTATTCATTATGTATTGTGTCCCCTAATGATGATAACTGATATTAGGCTGATAGCACTCAGAATAACTGTAGTGATGAAGGGTTTTGGGGGCAGCAGTTCAATATATCTCAAGGACCATGAAAATTCTGAGTATGAGTTTAAAATCCAGTTTTGACTGGACTAACCATACTAAGAAAAGATTTGCCAAGATACTTCAGATATGTTTTAAGTATGCATCACTACAGGCATGTTATTTTAATGAATTTGTTATTCTTATCGAAAAAAAAATAACTCAAAACTTGTTTTCATTTAATTTTCTGAAAAATAATCATGACAAAGGGACAGGTAGATTTTAAAAATTGTTTTTATCATTTTGTTTTGTTTAAGTGTTACTCCCTTCTCTTTTTCCTGTTGTTCATCATCACATTGAAGTTTTAAGATTGTTCTGTTCAACTTTTTTACAGTATTTTGGGATTTTTACCCATATTTTGTATTTTCCCCTAATCTTAAATGTATTTATTTCAACAACGGCAACAAATCTTTGTTTAAAATTCTAAAAGAAAAATATACTTTAAGCACAGTTTCTGGTCAAGGCTTTGTATTACCACCAATATAACAATTGTATTAGCAAAATTTGGTATTATTAAATAATACCAAATCCAATAAATATCAGAAAAATATTCCTTTCTAAAAGGCTTGAGGCTTTTAGATCAGTGGTACCCAATGTGGGGCCCACACCCCACAGGGGGACAATTTGATTTTAATGGGGGCAATTTGAACTTTGTTTAAACCAAGTTAATGGCCTTTTAGGCTTGCTCCGTTTGAGTAGAATTCACTTTTTGAGTAAAGTTAGAATTATATGTCATGGGGGGTGGGGGGGAATCAAGATTTTAAAGATGTTTAGGTGGGGCATGGCCAAAACAAGGTTGGGAACCACTGGTTTAGATAAACTACAAAATGTATTTGGACTTTCCGAAACCTGAATAAATCTATTAGGCCAAATTTTAATGAACTACTGCCCTTTTGCCATTAACTGATGCAATTGATGGTAAGCTTTGGAATGGGATTCAAAAGACTATTTTTTTCTCTGACTCTCTGCTTAAAAATTCAGTCTCTACTGGTAATGTTTGAATTAAACCAAATCATACTTTATTTCTCTGAAGAAGTAGATTCTTGTGCAACAAATTTGAGTCAGAATAACTTCTTTTAGATAAGATGCTACAAGGCTGTGGTGGTTTGTTATGGTTGTTTATGAGCAATAGAATTTTTGTATAAATAGATTCATATTTGTTTGAAAAAGCAGTAACATATATAAATATGAATATCTTCAGTAACAATTTGTCTTACTAGTATTTGCTATGATATAAAAGTTGCAACCTGAACGGTAAGCCAAGTAGCTCTTATATTATCATTTTCAGAGGCTCTTCATTGCAGTCATTCCTTTTCAGGAACAATATGAATTATATTGTGAAATGGGTTCCACATTCCAGCTTTGTAAAATTTGTGCTGAAAATGACAAGGATGTGAAGATTGAACCTTGTGGACATTTGATGTGTACATCTTGCCTGACCGCCTGGCAGGTAACTGTATTTCTGTAATCAAATTCATACATGTCCTTTTTCTACTTCTCATTCTTTTTTCTATTGATACATTAACTAATGTTTTAGTTGTAGGAATAAATCTTGAAATGATAGTTTATTCATATGTAGGGAAATAGCATAACTTCTTTCAAAATACTGTAAGCATATAACACTTTTATATTCTTTATCAGGAAAATGCAGTGTATCGGTAGGTAGTTAGGAAGAAATTTTTTTAAAAAAACGGGGTACTAACAAACCTGGGTATTGAACTTAACATTTCCAAATTTTATGTAACTTAATTCTATTCTCCTATCTAGTAAATCTATTTAAAGAATGCTCTGAATTTTTGTTTGTAAGTAGCTGTTAAGGGTTTGATACTTGTAATAGCAAGGGGACTTAACTGAGCATGGAAAGAAAAATATTCTCAAATAAATGAAACAAAAATCAACCAACAATATAATTCTCCCACCTAAGATGAATATTCAGTCAGTAAGAATATTTTATCTGCAACATTGTAACTTCTGAAATCACTTAATCAGAAAAATTAGCTAATATTAAGAGGCTGAATAAATTATAGGAATCCTCTTTTAGAAAAATATCTTCCTATTTATTCATTGATAGGGATGTTCTCTTGGGAGCTATTCTGAAAACAATATAGAATTAGAAGCACAATATCATAGGTTTTTTCTGGGTCATAGCATCAGTGGGAATGTAGGTTTTTAATAAAAGTAAAACATTTAATAAATAGTCTAGCTGTAACTTTAGCAAGTGACATCCAAGTAAATGGAGTATTAGGCTTTCCTTCATTAACAGTCATTTCGTTTTAAATAAATTTCACTGCACATTTAACTTCTGTATAATTAACAAGCTGATGAAGGGAATATACTGCAGCAGTTCAGTTTCTACTTGCCAATGGTTAGTGTTTAATTGCTGTCATAATGGTTTGTTAGAGATGCCTAAGGAGAAAGTTCTGGTACTTTTTTATCATAATAAAGCATCTGTTTTACTTAATAAAATAAGTTACTCCCAGCTCCTTAGTGAATACAAAATCACATTTGCATGATATTTTATGCCGAAGGTCGATCAGTTCCTGTGCATGTTGGGTATCCTTTGTTTTAATGGCACTGAAATAAAAATACAACTAAAATAAGGTAAGATGGGATGATTTTTTTCTGTAAACGAAGGTTTCTAATTGATTTCTATGTATATATTACTATAACTATATTTTGCTTTTTTATTCATATATAATTTTGCATAGATCCATATCTTACGTTAAAGCATAAAGCAGAGTTTATTGAATAAATTCGCACTTCTTCTGTAGCAAACATTTAAAAATCTGACAAGTATCTGCCCAAAACCCAAACTGAATTATATAGGTTGAAGCATGTGTGTATTTTTTTATTTTTATTTTAGATATTTTTGTAGTTCAGCTAAAGAGAACAGACAAAAATAACTCATTTGTATAAGATTATATTAATTATAGCAGGGTTACTGATATCCACCAGTTTTTCAGTTGACCAGGTCCAATTAATGTTTAAGTCTCTCAGTAAAAAAAATTTGGATATCTTGCTTTGTGTTATAATGTTTAAAAAGGCTTTGGTAAATTAAATGCCTAATTTATGTATAATTTTTTTTAAAGTATATAATTTACATATTTATAAGTAATGGTACAGTATAGGTGGTACCTTGCTCAATAGTAGTAACTGTGAAAGGGATCTTGGAGTCCTAGTGGACAACCATTTAAATATGAGCCAGCAGTGTGCAGCAACTGCCAAAAAAGCCAACACAGTTCTACATAAACAGAGGGATAGAATCAAGATCACATGAAGTGTTAATACCACTTTTTAATGCCTTGGTACGGCCACACTTGGAATACTGCATTGAGCTTTGGTTGCCATGATATAGAAAAGATGTGGAGTCTCTAGAAAGAGTGCAAAGAAGAGGAAAAAAATTAATGGGGGACTGGAGACTAAAACATATGAAGAACTGTTTCAGTTATATGGAAGAAGCACCGGCCCAATTGGGATTATAAAATACCGCTTTGGTTGGATCTTGCAGACACCATGGGGATTATGAATATTAAGTCACTCGGGGGTTGTTTATATAAAGATGTGCTTATTGCTGATGGGGGCGAATGGAAGTTAAAAACTTTGGAACAGCTGTTGGAAGAAGGAATTACTTTAAATTGGTTACATTACATACAGCTTCAGAAGAGATGGGAAGAAGATCGCAGGGTCGGCTTTATGGATAAAGAAGTGGAACTGATTAAGCAGATAAAAGAGACTGGTCCAAAACAAGTTAAAAGAATATATAATGTACTGTTAGAAAGAGACTCAGAAAGTGAATTGGTTAAGGATTGTATGATTAAATGGGCTCAGAATTTTGGTGAAGTGGTTAAGTTGGAAACGTGGGAAAAAATATGGGTTCAGAATGTTAAATTTACACAGTCACAGAATTTAAGGGAGAATTTCTATAAAATGTTTTACAGATGGTATTTAGATCCTAAAAAATTATCATGCATGTACCCAAATGTTCAACCAAAATGTTGGAGATGCGGGTGTCTAGATGCTACCTTTTTTCATGTATGGTGGACTTGTAACAAGGTTAAAGCTTTTTGGATAAAAATATGGTGGGTTATGCAGAATGTATTTAAGAAAAGAATACAATTCACTCCACAAATGTTTTTATTGGGTATAGTTAAGGATTTTACCAAAGGGGAAACAAAATTGGCCTTGTATATGGTTACAGCAGCTAGGTTGTTGATTGCGCAACATTGGAAAAAAGATTTTTTGCCGACAATTGATCAATGGATTCAGAAGGTGGCGGGGTTCGCTGAAATGGCAAAAATTTCAGCTTTCTTAAAAGCTCAGAAACAGGAGGATTACACACAGGAATGGGCAAAATGGATTGATTATATACAGAATAAATACCAGACTAGGAGTTATTATCTAGCCTTTAGGTAAGAATGTTTAGACCGATAGATGATCAGAGTAAATAGTATATGGGATGTTTGGAATTGTTAGAGTGGTATACAGCGGAAGTCAGGGGGGTGGGTTTGTGTGGGAGGTGGGGGAGGGTTAGGGTGGAGGGTGGGGCAATATATATGTATGAATAAATTAGAAGATGGGACTAATGAAACATTGTTAGGCTAGGAGAAATTTATATTAAGAGTTATAGATGTTAAATTAGCTTAGAAAATGATCAATGTGTTATTATTAATTTAAGAGAAATTTATATAGTGTTTGTTGGGAGGAGAGGGGTTATGAGTAATCTATTTTAAGATGGGGGGAGGGGAGGGGGTAAAGTGTTTGGTATAATATTTGAATGTGAATTTTTGCGGGGGGGTTGGGGGGTATAGCATTTCTATGAGATTTATATTGTGTGGAGGGGGGGTGAAAAGGGGGAAAATTTGTTTGTACAAAACTCTTTTAATAAAAAAAAAAGAACTGTTTCAGGAACTGGGTATGTCTAGTTTAATGAAAAGAAGGACTAGGGGAGACATGATAGCAGTGTTCCAATATCCCAGGGGTTGCCACAAAGAAGGCACCTGAGGGTAGAACAAGAAGCAATGGGTGGAAACTAATCAAGGAGAGAAGCAACTTAGAACTGAGGAGAAACTTCCTGACAGTTAGAACAATTAATCAGTGCAACAGCTTGCCTCCAGAAGTTGTGAATGCCCCAACACTGGAAGTTTTTAAGAAGATGTTGGATAGACATTTGTCTGAACGGTATAGGGTTTCCTGCCTAGGCAGGGGTTGGACTAGAAGACCTCCAAGGTCCCTTCCAACTCTGCAATTGTATTGTATTGTATTGATTGATAATGGTAATTGGCTCTTCTGATCTGAGACTTTAGAATTTGACGTCAGTTTAGTTCTTAGTAATCTAAAAGATTATATTCCTCAACCCTAAACTTTTTACTATGTAAGTTACAGCTCCACTGTTCAGAAAATCAAATATGAGTTCAATGATACATAAGCAGTATTGATTATAAAGCCACTGCAATGTGATAATTGGATTAAGGAGATCCATATTTGCATACCC
Source organism: Natrix helvetica (assembly GCF_964273705.1). NCBI lineage: Eukaryota > Metazoa > Chordata > Lepidosauria > Squamata > Natricidae > Natrix > Natrix helvetica. Next base: position 35,393,583 of record NC_138550.1, on the reverse strand, counting down.
ACACAGCCATAAAATTATGTTGGTAACTTTTGATGAGTTGCTACAATCTGATTCCCGGGATTGTTGTAAAAATTTAAAGGGAAAACGCCTTAAACTTCTTAATGAAATATTTGATATAAGTAAATTGAATATAGATTTCTTAAAAGACTCCTGCATTGAATAGGTTTATGATCATTATCTTATTGCACTACTTTCTCACAATTAAAATGTATGGTTGCTAAGAGTCAACACCAACATGATGGTAATTAATCAATCAGATAAAAACCAAAGTCTCACAAATAGCAGCATGTATCTTTTCAACTGGTGTCAACAATTCAATATTATAAAATATTATGCAATATTCCCAAAGGAATATGTGTGTGTGTGTGTGTGTGTGTGTGTGTGTGTGTTGTATTTGTACTGATAAATAAATAAAGGGAGACTAGTATAGATGTATTTCGAGCTAATTAGCTCTCATCAGCTAGCCATACCCTTACTGGGATTTGAACCTGGGCTGTATTATATGTTAGGCAGGAGTCTTAGCCACTAAGCCATAGGCTCTCCTCCTTATCAGTTGAGCCAGGGAAATAGGTATGTATTTGTGTTACAACCCCTGGTATGCCTAAATATGGGAGGAAGGTCACTACTCCCTCTTTCTGTCCTTCAGCTCATCACAGAAGACCATGCAGGAAGAAAACCATATTATTATTTTTAATGTTGCCTTTTTATATTTGTGTTGTATTTGTACTGATTATATTTTATATATATATATATATGCTGGTTTTGTTGTATTCGGGTCTTTTCCCGTGTAACCTTACACGGGAAAAGACCCGAATAAAACAAAACCAGCATACCTACACCCGTGAAAATCTACGAACACACACACACACACACACACACACACACACACACACACATATGCTGGTTTTGTTGTATTCGGGTCTTTTCCCGTGTAAGGTTGAGATTGTCTTTGCAACGTTTCGGCAGGATCTCACCTGCCATCTTCAAGCGTGGGCTCAAAATGTGGGCTTAAAATGGGAACGGAGCTGCCGTCTTTCTGTAAGTCTTGGTGGGAGGGGATGGGGTGCTGGCTTTGTTTCAGTAAGTGGAATGATTGGTTGTGTGGTTGTATCATGATTGGCTTGAAGATGGCAGGTGAGATCCTGCCGAAACGTTGCAAAGACAATCTCAACCTTACACGGGAAAAGACCCGAATACAACAAAACCAGCATACCTACACCCGTGAAAATCTACGAAAACATATGTTTTCGTAGATTTTCACGGGTGTAGGTATGCTGGTTTTGTTGTATTCGGGTCTTTTCCCGTGTAAGGTTATATAACTTCATTCTTTGATAAGTAAAGAATATTGTGTTTTCCAAGATGGGTAAGTTAAATTCCGTTATATGAGGAATAATATTATTTTTTCCAATTTCTAAATATGTTTGAGATATATTGAGATTTACAGAAAGGCATGAATGTATCTTATTTATATAAAAACAAAAGAATGTGATAGTCTGTCCAATTGCCATTGATTTTTCCCAACATCATATGTAATAGAAAATTGCTGGTGCTGCTATTCATTTGAAGTCCCCCCCCCCCTCTATCTCCATATTTGCATCTGTGACTTTAAAAATACTATTAATATGCTTTTCATTGCCTTAAGAATCTTCTATGTAGTAAAATAATTCTAAACAGTTATCAGCATTTTTGCGTTTTTGTTTTTCATAATTCAGGAATCAGATGGTCAAGGGTGTCCCTTTTGTCGTTGTGAAATCAAAGGAACTGAACCCATAATTGTAGATCCCTTTGATCCGAGAGATGAAAACATAAGATGCTGCAGTATTTTGGACAGCTTTGGTATTCCTATGCTTGACTTTGATGATGATGATGACAGAGAAGAGTGTTTGATGATGAATCGATTAGCTTCTGTGAGAAAGGTACTTCTTTTTTTTCCTGAAATATGCAATGACTTTGTAATTTGCAATTATAATTTACACATTGATTAAAGCAGGGGTGTCAAGCCCAATTTCATTGAGAGCTGCATAAGAGTTGTAATTGATCTTGGGTGGCCAGGGTGGGCGTGGTCAGCTCGATGTCACTTGTGTGGGGGTATCTGTGGTGACTCGAGGGCTCTGCCATCAAAAATGGGCTCCCAATCTCTGTTTTCGGTTGCAATGGCATCTTGCAACCCTCTGACAGTGAAAATGGAGCTTGGGAGAGCTCCCCGTGACCCTCCCAAGCTCTATTTTCTCTTGCAGAGGCACCAAGGGCTGGTCCTTTGCTGTTTCCAAGTTGGCCCCATGGACCATATCTAACCAACCTGTGGGCCAGATTCAGCCCCCAGGCCTTGAGCTTGACATCCCTAGATTAACGAATTTGCAATGGTTATTAGTGTGAAAACCAGTCATAAGTCATTTTTTTCAGTGCTGTTGTTACTTTGAACTCTGAGTAAATAAACTGTTGCAAATTGAGGACTATTTGTAAAAATATGAACTAGTAGATTAAATTACATCATTGTATATTCATTGGATGCATTCTCTCTTTTATTTTGTGGAGAGTGTTGGAAAATAAGAAGAATCTTTTTGTATTATTATAAGGAACCATTTAGCTCAGCAGCTTATTTCTAATTGTAACAATCTAAGTACTTCCATGAGAAAGGTATGGGTACATGAGTATTTCCTATGTTTTCTATCTAAAACCAGGTATCAGAGACAGATTCACTCCGATATTCCATTAAATATAATAGTTAATCACAGTTGAAGGGGAGTTGCTACAATAGAACTCTGAGCTGTATCAATCCAAATGTTGCTGAAGTACAGTTGCTAGTATCTATGCTATTGTATTTTTTTGGTTTTTGCCAACCTATTTTGTCACCACTCATGTATGTACAATATGTTATTTATAGCTGAAGATCTTTCCATAACTCATTATTCATGTACTGCTAATATTTCATATTTTACTATATTTCAACCCATTTTCAACAAAAAATTCTAAGAGATCTCATAAAAGTTGTTTGAAAGCAGGCTTATCATAGAACAAATTTTTGAGTGGGTATTTTTAAACTGTGTTTATGCCTGTAATACTGTTGCCTTAGCCTATATAGGATAATTTGGGGATAGACTTCTAGAACTTCTCTCACTTAATTTGCAAATGGAAACCAATAAATGAAGGTAGCAAAAAAAGAAACAAGTAAATATAAACAAAATCATTAACAACAATGTCACAATTTGGGTTGGCTTGAATTTCTTGACTAGGTGGTAATCATGCTGACTGCTGGCTGATATCCAGCCTGCATAAAATTGGCCACTGGTATAATTTTATGTCCCTCTGTGTATGTAACATGTGCAGGCATGCATATATGCACCAATATATTTTCAGGAACCAAATTAGTAAACTGAGAACAGAAATTGAAATTATATGCTGATGATAGTCTTTTTACATTTACTTATCTAAAGGACTCTTTAGAATTGATCTTACACAGTATGGTTCAATATCAAGGTGTTAGATTAAAGAACTGAGATGGCATTACTGTTATAATAATTTAAGATCTTTTTTTTTTTAAATTATCTCCTGAAAAACATAATGGCAGTCACTGCAGAAAACAAAAACAGTCTTGTTTCAGAAAACATCCAACTATAAAAATGAACATTCTGCTAAGGCTTAGTTTTCTGTTTTAAAGAACGCCAAGAACTAAAACTAAAAAAGATAGATAGAGTACTAAGTTACTGACAGAGAAAAATAACTAGCTTTAAATGGTTCAGCAAAACATTTAGGATTCAATTTAAGCCATTACAATCAATCAAATCTTTATTATAGTCGTACACCAGCATAAACGATATTACAAGATTCCAAAGAGTGAGGTAGCCAAGCAGTATGAAACTACAAATTGTATAAAGCTAGTTGTCTAACAGATAATAGACTGAATTATATTGACTTTTGCTGGGTTGTCTCTGTTGAGGGAGCAGGATTTCCACTTGTTTTACAAGTTCCAATCAAACCTTTGGCTTCATATAAAGAAACATTTTAGGAGACAATGAGGGTATCTAACAACCCTAACAGCAAATTCATTAGTTTTCTACCAAATTTTATTGGCATGACAAAAAAAGTTTTCAATGTGAAATTGAATAAGGTTCTGGTCAGTTTCAGGCAGCAATGGGTGGATCAATTAAGGTCACAGAGATTAGCTTGTTAAGCACTTTTTAGGGAAGGGCTGCTCTGCGCAGAAAAGCAGGTCAGGAATAAATAACTTTTTAAAGCAAAATAGGTCTGGCATAGGACACTGTATGGGAGAGGTTATTTGAAAGAGAGAGCAGCAACCAGTGATTTTTGTAACATATCTCTTTCAGTCACCTGTTTACTTAATGACCATTTCTGTTCTGATTTAAGGAACAGATTGTAGTTGCTAAATGAGCAGAGGGTGTGATTTATGAATAAAATTGTGAAGAGAAAGAACTGAGTTTTGCTAAGTGCTTCTTTAAAAGTGAGATATAATATTAATAAAGTAAATAATAAAATAGAAAGATCAGCAAATAGAAATAGAATGTCTGGCAAAAAGAAAGCAAATGTAGTTCTTACCAATAGTCATACGTTCCTTGGGTGCAATCCCAAAGCAACTCGAGTAACACTTGCACATTATTGACATTGACAAATTCACCAGCAGTCAATTGAAAAAGCAGCTTTACCCAAAACAGTTTGCATCCTTAGATAATACATCTAACCCCATCAAACATCCACATCTGCCTGTCCTTGGGAAAGACTCGATAGAATGACAAAAAATGCCAAATCCAGTCTGAATATCTTATATAGTTATAATTGACAGGTGTCTAGTAAGAACTTACAAGTTGGTGCTTTCCTTGAATGGTGAATATGACATACTAACATCTTCTGTTGCAGTGTAATGAAAGACAGAATTCCCCAGTGACATCTCCAGGATCATCTCCTCTTGCTCAAAGAAGGAAACCATTTCCTGATCCCATACAAGGATCCCATCTTACCCTTCCACCGGTCCCTCCTCGATTGGACCTAATACAGAAGGGAGTTTCCCGATCCCCTTGTGCCAGCCCGACAAACTCACCAAAGGTAAAAGTACAATTTAGTAATAGAACTTTAGGAATTTAACATTATTTTTCTTAGAAGCTTAATGAGGATCTCTTTAGTTGCTGTTCTCAGGGTTTTTCTGCTTTTATTCAAATCCACTGAAATCAATTAACTTGTGACCATTTCTGCACCTAAGCTTTTGCTTCTCTGTTCACTAAGTCAATACTTTTATGTATTTGGAAAAGCAAACAATAATTAGAACAAGTAAAGCATACTATATAAAGTAATGTGTGTCTTCACTGTTGAACTCTGAGCTCTCCTTCCTGTTGAAATGTGCAAACGTTTGTCATCATTCGAGGAGACATCATCACTGCCTTTTGAACTGATGATGTCTCCCCGAATGGTGACCAAACATTTGCAGCCAAATTGCCAAGTTCAGAGCTCAAATTAACAGCCTAATCTCCTTCTTGTGTTAATACTTCGATACTTTCTGTGACTTTTTATGATTATTATATATACAAACCATCCTATGTCTCTATATAGTGGGATGCTCTAATCAGTGGGATAGTCTATGTTCTTTTCACAAATCACAAGTTATCTTATAAAGTTAATTATTTTACTTATATATTCTATACTTACTTTCACAGATACTAGAGCAAATAAAATTATGTGAGACACTCAAGACTATTATCTACAATTAGTTGAAAGAAAATTATGGAGACTACTTCTAATTACAATAACGATAGTATTTTATGAGAAGGGAAATAATATTTTATAAATGTTTTATCCAGATTTGGATTATAGCTGGAACACTAAACAGATTTTTAAACAAACATTTGATGCATAGTAAAAGAAAAAGAAGTTATTGAGAATATATGCTTACATATGTATGCAAACATCTTGGTTATGTACTGCATTAGTACTTTATTTTTCTGATTTGATGAGTTTTTTTAAATGGTTGATTATGGTTAGATATTGATTTATTGAACTTTGCAAATTGTTATTTGATATTTTAATTAAGGTTATTTTAACTGAAGGATTTGGTTTCTAGATTTAATTTATAACATGGGTTTGCTTTTACATTTGGGTGTGTTTATATTGATTGATTCAAATAATTTTGCACTATTAATTTTTAATTTCATGCTGATCATTTTAGCCAGTGATATTAATTAAAGTGACTTAAAATATTGTATTTGTTGCTAAGTATAGATTAGATACTTAATGAAGCATTTCATTTTGTGTTATGTCTCAGTCTTCTCCAGGTATGATGAGGAAACAAGACAAGCCTCTTCCAGCACCACCACCACCAATACGAGATCCACCTCCACCTCCACCAGAAAGGCCTCCACCCATTCCTCCAGATAATAGGTTAAGTAGACATTTGCATCATCCTGAAAGTGTATCTGCCCGAGAACAACCAATGCCACTTGAAGCCTGGTGCCCCAGAGAAGTGTGTGGGAATAATCAAATTGTGGGATGTCGTATAGTAGGAAATGATAATTGTCCCAAACCTGGACTTACTGCAAGCTCAAATATGAATGGAAGACATTGTCGTATGGGTTCTGATCCATTATTTCTACGAAAGCACAGATTCCCTGAATTACCTTTAGAAGGTACCAAGGTAAGAGCCAGATGGCATGATGCATGAAGTTTAGTTTTAGTTAGGAATATTGAACTTGAAGTCTGCTGTTGAGAAGTGTATAAAATAATTAAGTAATAGGAAGTCATTTATACAAAATGATAATTGGACTTACTGCAAACTCAGATGCGTGATACAAGATTTCTGCCACAATTCTTATGTCATGAATTACCAATAGAAGATACATGATGCAATATATGAAGTTTAATGAACACGAATGCTTAAATAATAATACAGTATAACGGTAAATGTAATATAACATTTAGTGGCCTATTTAATTATAATTTCTTTGAAAATTGTATAGTAAAATAACTAAAAACCAAAAAATTCTATGTTAGACATTTTAAGGAATATTCGTATTAAAGTGTGTGAGGGAACCGTAGCTGAATTATTTAGGTAACAAAATACAAAATGGAGTATCAGTTGGAAGGGACCTTGGAAGTCTTCTAATCCAACCCCGTGCACAAGCAGGAGACCTTATACTGTTTTGGACAAATGGCTTTCCAATTTCTTCTTAAAAACCTCTAATGATGGAGCATTCACAACTTCTAAAAGCTGTTCTACTAGTTAATTGTTTTCACTGTCAGGAAATTTCTTAGCTCGAGCTGTTTCTCTCCTAGATATTTGTTATATTTGTTACATATTCTGTGAGGAAACCTTAGATGAATTATTTATAGTGTGTGAACACATGAAATTTATATTGATTACAGGCGGAATGGAACATAAAATTAAAGATGAGAATGGGTTCAAAATGTTGCAAATGAGCATTTTACTTGCGTGTAGTTTGCAAATTACCATCCTGAGAAATTATCTCTTGCAGATATTTTCAAATGGCCATCTAGGTAATGAAGAATATGATGTTCCACTTCGCATTTCACCTCCCCCACCAGTTGTTACAGCCATGCCAAATATGAAGTAAGTTTTTAAGAACATTAATTATACAAATTATGAGGATGCAGATTTTTTATTTTTATGAATTAGAATTATGTATTGAGTCACAAATTTGGGACTTTTCAGATCGTCATTTATCTAGAAGTGTGCAAAGATGAATTTTAAAAATATATTTAAAAGCATTTTATAAGAGCAAAAAAATATGAATAAATGTTGAAAGTTACCATATCATAGTTCCTTCAGATTCTGTTAATAGGCATTTCATAATGATAATCACAAAACTTAGATTTGAAGTCTTAAAGATGCAGAATTTGTGATGCATACAAAACTCTGAAAAATCAGAGTTAATAAGGCAATAATAATGTTGTGTCAATTTGAATTCACTAAAGTGAAAAAATTGTTTCTAGAAATAACCAGTCATCTTCTCTTTCATTTCTGTTTGTTGAAACAATAGGCTCTTTGCCAGGAGAAATAAAGTCTGTTTTAGGAGTCATTAGGTTGATCTAGTGTTTCATTTTTAAACAATGATAAAAAACACTTTCTAAAATGGGGGAAGAATAGATTTACCTCCCGAAAGACTCTCTCCAGAACCTTTCATAAATCCTGCCAACTGCTAGGAGACTTATAAGTTCTATTTCTGCTTTGTCATGAAGCTTCTGGGTAACTTCTTGGAGCCATAGGGAGGTGACAGTGGCAAAACAGTTCCAAAATCTTGCCAGGGGAACTGTAAAGAGTTTTCCAGGCACTCGCAAGGCATCAACACTGATTTGAAGGCATATATTCACACAAATAATGCTTAATTATAGAAGTCATTCAAAGAATTTTGATGAAAATGTTTCAAAAACAATTTTGATGAAAATGTTTCAAAAACAATTTTGATGAAAATGTTTCAAAAACAATTTTTAAAAAAGTTTTAGCAGTTCTAGTGTCCAGACTTGAGGAAAGTGGATTACGATGGACACCAACCTACCATCATAAAAATGGAAAAGAGTAAAAAAAACTATTTACTTTTCCTAAAAATTCAAACTAAAAATTCAGAATTCGAAATTAGCCTCTCTAAGGGAAATAGAATTGTCAGTTTTCAGTCACCATCATTCTTTCCTTCTAGTCTCCCACATGTTAGACATGTATCTGGAAGAATAAATATAGAATTATGTATAGTGCTGATAAAAGGACTTGTAATAACGTTTTTTCTTTTTTCCCCTCTATGGGACTGTTTCATAAATGCTGTTTTTCACCATTAGATATAATCCCTTTTCCTCACATCTTTCAATTTTTATGAATCTGATGATATGATAAGTATCTCTCATACCACCTCTTTCATAAATTTCCATTAACTCTGTTTATTCTAGGCTGAAAGTATAAAGGCAGGACTGTTCTTTCTAGTCAAAAAACCCTGTAAACATTAAATAGCAGATGCAAGACCATCTGAGTGGATCTTGAGGAAATTGTTTATTTTTTCCCCAATTTTTTTTATTGTTTTAATTAAACAAAAACACAAAAAAAGAATCATCCTTCATTACATCTTGTAGAAAGTGTGTCGATTGGTTACAAATAGATTTCGTGCGTTACTACCACAATAATTATTTATACTTCCTTCATATTGAATTGTACATTTTAAATAAAAAATCTTTATGTATTTTACTATCAATGTACCACCATTCACATTTAACTAGAATTATTTAAACATGCTTTTATCTGAAGTCATTTGTATTTAAAGACACAACCACCTACTGGCATTCATTAATTATTCCAATAAATCTCCAATAGTTACCCTCTTATAACATATTCTGAAAAAAAAGTCAATTAATAAACATTATCCATTAGCATTTCCTTATTATTATAATTAGCTAAAATTATTTACTATTTATATCACATCTCCTCTCATCAGACCCAAGAAAAATTACATCTTTATAACAAAATCTAAACAAAAATTTGTTAATAATGTTTATAGATACCCAAGAAAGATTACATCTTTATAACAAAATCTAAACACAAATTTGTTAGTAAAATTAATAAATCTTTTTTCCAGATCTCAATTTATAGTTTATATCCAAGTTGCTTTTACTAGTTAAAATTATTATTTCATTATTATTATCATAATGAATTATTTGTTAACGAATAAACATTTAAAGAAACAATCTAAAAGCATCTACAACGTCCTACTTATTAATCACCAAAAATTAATTACGTTTTTTATTATCAACATTCATTATCAACCTGTATCTTTCCAGTAACAGAACAGCCTTATCTCTTTTGCCAGTTGTTGTGTCAATTCTCTTATTGACTTCTTTATAAGGTTTTTAAAAACTTCTCTCTGCACTTTTTTGCTTAAAAAAATCTCTCAAGTAGTCTTGTTGCCCTTGAACTGGTATTGAAAGGAAATCGTTTATTTTTATTAAAGCTGGCATTTAATAGAATCCTCATGATATGCACTGCAGTTGATAAAACATGAAACCATTTTTTTAAAAAAATATGTGGCAAAACATCAGACCTACATTTTATTTATGAAAATTTATATGCTTGCCCAACTCACTGTCAGTAAATCTGGACAGCTGAAAAGCCCAATATAAAAACAGTAACAAGAAGTAACACCCTCCCTTTCCTGATGACAACTATCAATCAAATAAACTACTTGATAGGCTCTATGCCGATCTGGAGTCCCTGGGCTCACTGACATGTCTTCAGGGCCTTTTGAAAGTTTATTGGGGGTTAATCGTATCTCCACAGGATGATTTTCCACTGGGAGGGAGCCATCATGGAGAAGGCCTTTTTTCTTGGTCCTGCTAGATGAACCTCCTTAGGAGAAGGGACCAGTAACATTCCCTGCCCACTCCACTCTGGTGGGTCAGGTAAATGTAACTAGGAAAAGATGATCGTTCAAATAACCTGGTCCTAAGTCATATAGGACTTTAAAGATGACAACCAGCATCTTTAATTGGATCTGGGAGTGGATCAGCAGTCAATGCAGTCTCCGCAGGAGAGATGACACATGTGTATATCTAGGCCTGCATAAAGCCATGTGGAGTGTCACATTTGGAAACAATTGAAACTTTTGGATACTTTTTAAGGGCAGTCATATCATTTTTTATTAATAAATAATATATTTATAAATAAATAATCCACTTATAATAATATAAAATTATTTATTTATTTAGTATTTATTCATTTATTAGATACTGCATCTCTCATACAACTCGAGGTGATTTAAAACAAGCTTTAAAATATAGAAATGAATAAAGCCAAACTAAAATAGCAAAACAAGAAAAAAAACTAATAACATACGTTGTAAACTAAGAACGTATACTGTGTATTATGGCGAGTCAAATTTTTCAGCTTTCAATTTACAAACATTAGGGGTGCTCAAAAGTTGTGACAAGCCTTGGGGATTGTAAAGACAATTTGATTACTTGGTTTGTTTCATTATACTGCATACTATTAAAAACAAATTGTAATAAATAAATTTCTGTACACGTTCAATTCAATAGGTCAATTAAGTTACATACTCAAAAATAGTATCTCATATGACTATAGCAGGGGTGGCGAACAAGTTCGACAAAAAGAGCCAAAATTTTAAACTGTGAGAGTCAGAGAGCCACACCACGCAGTGACCTGCCAAAACAGACCCGGAAGCAATGTTCCCTCTAATTTTTTTTCGATGTGAGCAGAAAAGTATAGTGTTTGAGCGGCACATTTTCATGCCTGAGCACCCAAATTTTTTTCACAGATGTCACCTAAGACAACAACGGAATCAGTATTATTTGAAACTCAAAGTTATGTTTCTTCAAGGTACCCGCTTAATTCAAAGTGTTATATAATATCAGTATCACTTAACAACGCTCCTGCTTAGCAACCAAAATGTTGGCTCAGAAACTCTGGCATTTGAAGCACGCAACTCTTAAAGCTGTCAAGTTACAAGACCCTTGCACCCCTAACCCTTTAGGGAAAAAAACCCCCAGGGGTCTTCAAACCTGACAGCTTTAACACTTGTGGACTTCAACTCCCAGAATTCCTCCTCCAGTCACGTTGCAGCGACGTCATCTGCGTCCATCTTTGCTTTCTTCATTGTGGGCAGGGCTTCTGCTGAAGATGCCGACGAGTACGAGTTGCCACCAGAATAACTGCTGCTACCTCCTCCTCCTCCTCCTCCTCCTCCTCCTCCTCCTCCTCCTCCTCCTCCTCCTCCTCCTCCTCCTCCTCCTCCTCCTCCAACAGAATCACCAGATTTGCTCCTGAGCTCAGCGCTGGGTTACCTCTGCCCCCTCCCCCTCCTCCGTGCTTTTGAGGAGCCATGAGGCTTTTTTCCCCTGCTCCCCCCCCCGCCTTCCTACTGGCTCCTGCAGCCTCATGGCTCCTCAAAAGCACGGCGGCGGAGGAGGAGGGGGCAGGGGTAACCCAGCGCTGACTGAGCTCAGCTGCTCCGAGCGGAGGGGAGGCGCCGCTGCCACGCGCGGAGATGCCGGCTGGAGCTTTGGCGGCTTCATCTCAGCCGCAGCGCCGGGCGGCAAATCCGGCAGTGCTGCCTGTTAGAGGAGGATGAGGAGGAGGTGGCAGCAGTTCTTCCGGTGGCGGTGGGGGCTTTGGGGCTTCACAACTAGCCTCAGTCGCCCCGTGCTCCTCAAAGCAAGTCTGGGGAAGTCCTTTGCAGGCGGCCCGATCTAGCTGCCTGCAAAGGACCTCCCCAGCTTCCGAAAGGGAGCGCGCGATCCGAGCCACAGTATACTAAATAATGATAAGAGGCAAAGAGCCTCATTTATTTTGGCCGGGAGCCGCATGCGGCTCGCAAGCCGCGTGTTCGCCACCCCTGGACTATAGTATCATTTGCTCACAAAGTTATGCTGAAGCAGGCATCCTAAAATCCAGTTTTGATCTTGCCAACATAAAGCTTATTAGAGTAAATCTAACTTGCCAGGGCTTATCATCTATTCATTAGATAGATCATAAGATGATATGTCAGATATATAAAGTATGTCATAAAAGCACTATGCTTGACAACTGAATTTGAGATCAGTGGTGTCATTTGGTATGCTTCTTATAGTTGAAAAAGAGCCTATAAATGTTATCTCTGAAATAATCATTGCTATATGTCAAACCGGCCTGGCCTGTTAATTTTATCTATTTTTTTAAATGTTATTGTCATATTAATTGGGTTTGTTTTTTTGGATATTTATCTAATTTCCTTTTAATTTTTGTGATATGTGTTTTTTAATGTTGTACGCCGCCCTGAGTCCTTTGGGAGAAGGGCGGCATATAAATCCAATGAAACAAACAAAACAAACAAACAAACAATAGTTTCAGTTCAAATATAATCTTGAATTACATATAACTTCGTTAATACAATTAATTCAGTTTCTGTAGTTTTATATAACATTCCTGCTGGCAAATGAAATACTCATTTGAGATACCGGTTAAAAAAACATGTATGTTTTGTCTTGTTTCAAAGGCTTTACAGAAAGTAGTAAACTCTTGCATTTTATCTTTTAAGCCTTAAATTTCGTTGAATGTTATATACTTTTTATTAAATAAATAAATTAAAAAAAACACTTTTTTGTTATATTTTATATAGCTTAAACTGCTTTGAAACAGAGTTTGCATAGTACAAAATACCTAATAGTGAAAATGAACATTTCAAACCCTGTTTTGGAAGGAAAATGTTCCCTTTTTCATGAATCTCCCCTTAAATTATAGCTTGAAGCTAGTTATCTCTTTTACTTCCTCGCATTGGGTATTTTTCCCCCACTGTTTCAATTTTTAATTGTCATAAAGCTAACCAAAATGGACACAATCAAGCCATAACTTCGCTCTTACTCTTTAGGGTGTTTACATGTATAATCAGAATCTTTTGAGTTCTATAATAGTATCTAAATGTCTTAAATGCCTGCTTTTAAAACATCCGTACATAATTAATGACAGTTCCTAAAATTACCTTTGGAGATTGAACTCTCAGAGTTGGGAAGACTTTGGAGCTTATGGAAATAGATTCATAGCATCTTGCATTTTGATATATGTTTTAGTGATAATTTGCATTATAAATTATCAATAAATTGTTAATTTGTTGAATTATTTCCATGGAACAATTGTTTTTTGACATGTAGAGTATTTCAAATTTTATTTAAAGAAAATACAGCTATGATTCCTTAATTTTATATTCAATTCTTCTAGTTTTTTAAAACTAACATAGTATGGCTTAAACTTCTTAAGTTTTGCTTTGTGTGTCTCTCTGTTTTGAGACATCTGAATTTGTTTTGCAAAGAAAGCTGCAGTTAATCAAAGCTGGAAATTTCTGAGTGTTTCCTTGGCTTGTGGAAAAAGAAAGAAGAGAGCAAAGTGCACAACCTCCATAAGGAAGTGGAACACATTTGTATCTCATTAAATGCACATACCTACTCTATTTTTGGCTTTGTTGTGGCAATAAAATAGAAAAAAATGTAATTAAATCCATTTGTAAATGCAGTGATTGATATATTTATTTTCTGTACCAACAAAAATTCATCTGGATTTGGTGTACTTTTCTCTTGAGGTCTTCTGTTGCTGTTATAAATTCCTTTTCTGAAAAACCAAGAGACCATGTAGAAGATGAGTACAAGATTCCTTCATCTCATCCTGTTTCTTTGCCTTCACAATCACTTCATTGCCATAATATGAAGTCTCATACTCGGTAAGGTTATTTTAAGATGATGGTAGAGAACCATTTGACATGACATTCAGTTTAGTTTTATATTTGATTGATGTTAATCATAATATTACTTTTAAGATTACATCTTTACACAGAATTTAAAATATTTTGGTATCAGGTTTCAGCACCTCTCTGCTCAATTTTTAGGCCTTGTTCTTAGTTTTTTTCCACACAAAGAATACTTTTTGCTGACATACATTCTCAGAATATAATTCACAGCTTTTAATACTTAATAGAATATCACCTTTTAACATATATTTCAGCAAGTACACGCATGCATGTAGACAAAAAATAAAAACAATTGGGTCTGAGGGTGGAGGTGATTCCGTCAGCTCTTAAGGAGGCATTAGTGCACTCTGTCCTAAGGGAGTCATCTGTCTCAACCAGTCTGGCTTTTGTCCAGTCTCCAACCTTCTCTTTTTTTAGGACGCTTACAAATATGGTGGTTATGTAGCAGCTGCAAAGAACACTGGATGAAACAGATTATCCGGACCTTTTTCAGTCAGGGGTTCTGACTATATACAGGTCTGAGACAGCATTAACTGCTCTTAGATGACCTCTGGCAGTAGTGAGATGGGAATGGTGCGACCGTCCTTGTTCTTCTTTATCTGTTAGTGACCTTTGATTCTATTGATCACTATTCTTTCTGGACCATCTTTGGGAATTGGTGGTGAGCAGCATTGCTCTGATTCTCCTTTTTTCTCCAGGCTCCATGCCAGTTGGTGTTGATGGGGATAGAGTTCCAACGTGTGGTCCCTACTTTGTGGGGTACCTCGGGGCTCAGTATCAATATGCTGATGTTACCCAGCTTTGTATCTCCACCCTGGACTACCTGTCCCATGTCAGTGCCTGGAGGCTGTAAGAATCTCGATGGGATACAATGGTTTTCAACTCAACCCACGGAAGACAGAATAGAGTTTGCATATTTGGGGCTTGTGATGATAAGGTTTTGCCATCACTAGTTTTGGATGGAGTGGCACTGCCCCAGATTGACCCAGTGCACAATCTAATCATCCTTTTGGAGTCAAGGTTCCTGCTAGAAGATCAGATGCAAAAGGTGGCTAGAAGGGCCTTAAACTTTATACCACCCATCTCCCCTATAAGATGACTGTTGTTGAACCTATTTCTGGATAGGGAGGCTTTGCTGACATGCTTTGTGAGCTTTTTTCTGAACTACAGCAATGCATTTTACATGAGACTGCCCTTAAAAAGCACTCAGAAGCTTCAACTAATACAGACTGTAGCTATATGTGTTTGCTACATGTAACATCGCTGTTTTGTGGGTTACCAATATTCCAGTGTGGTTTTGGGTGCAATTCAAGGAGCTGGTTATTGCTTGAAAAGCCTTTTATGATCTGCAATCGGGTTACTAAGGGATGGTCTTCTCCCAGTAGTTTCTATCTGTCCAATTCGGTCAGGCAGATTGGGCAAGCTGCAGATCCCTTCAGTCAAGAAGTGTTGACTAGCAGAAATCAGGAAATCAGCCTGTCTACCGGAATATCTCTTGTCAGATACGAGGATGATCCTAATCCTGTTGCCCTTTTGCAAGGCCATGAAGACTTGGTTTTGTGCCCAGGCTTGGGGCCTTAAGTGTACTATGTCCAAGCTGTATTAATATACATAGTAAATTTTACTTGGTCTCATATATATTTATTTTGTACTGTTTTAATTCTTTTCAGTCACTTGTTGAGATGGGTGGTTATAGAAATTAAATCAATCTCCCTCCCCCCCTGCCCCCCTCTCATTATTTATTTTACTTAACTTAGAATTCATGTATGTATTTCCCTTTATAGAAACATTGTGAAATGAATTATAATTGTCAGTCATTTCATCAAACTTTGTTTGGTTTGAGTTCTGATCTGCCTCTATTGAATTCATGTGCAGTTGGTGCTAGAAAACAATGATGCTGTCTTTTATTAAAATTATTATTAGGTGATAGTCATTACAATGAGGGCAAAGGGAAAGAGTTGAAGTTGTTTGAAATTAAATGTTCTTAGTACTAGTTTAAGTATCTTCATTTTGCATTTCATTTTTGCATCTAATTCCATGTAACTTCTATGTGATTAAAACTACAGGTTTTATGTTTGCTTTCAGTGTATTTGAGAATGGTCAGTGCTCTGGAATAAGTAGTGAAATGCACAATACTTCATCTGAGATGAAAAAATTGAAACAACCTGATATAGGTATGAGTAGTACATGTTTAGAGGGAAAAATTAATATGCTGCTTTTGAAAGTTTAAACATTAAGGTATTTTAAATGTTTGGTATTTAGGAGAAGCCTTTGAGTCTACTATTCCAATACCTCTGCCGCCACTGCGACCGCCATTGAGGGAAAATTTGAAACATGCATCTGTACTCAATAGAACGTCCTCTGATTATGACTTGCTTGTGCATCCTCCAGGTTATATATTTCTCTTTTTCTTTCCAATATAGCAAGCTCCTTATAATCAATCTTTCAAACACAGCTATATGTCGACTAAATCTAAGATCCTACACTAAGTATTGAGTAAATGATGCCTCATTGATTTTTATAACTATACAGGTAGTCCTCAACTTAAAACATCTCATTTAGTGACTATTCAAAGTTACAACGGCACTGAAAAAGTGACTTATGACCAGTTTTCGCACTTATGGCTGTACTATATACTTGGCAATTGACTCATATTTATGATGGTTGCAGTGTCCCAGGATCATGTGATCCCCTTTTGCAACATTCTGACAGGCAAAGTCAATGAGGAAGCCAGATTCACTTAACAATAGTTTAACTTATTTAACAACTACAGTGATTAGCAACTATGGCAAGAAAGATTGTAAAACGGGCAAAGTTTGGCCTCAATTGTGGTATTAATTTGAGGCATACCAGTATTCTACAGTCAATTTAAAATAATAATACATTTTTCTGCAAATGATAATATATTTGATGTAATATTTAGTAGTATTAGATTAAGATTTGTCCAGGTTTATGTTTTTGTCTTCCACATGTAAATTTAGCTAGATGTGAACATTTTATTCAAAATCAAAATGAATTGAATTCTATCTCAAATTATCATAAATATAACAACAATAATTTATAATACTATAGAATAATACTGTATTCTGTTTTAATTTATATTTCTAAATTGGGAGTGGGGAACATTTAACTTTAAAAAAAACAAAACTAGATTAATAAGTTTCATCTAGGCATGTTTTCTCAAATTACCTCGATTTGCCTGGCTGTTATTCGTCAAGCAGGTCACAAATTCTTTTTAACTTTAGTGTTTTCATTTTGGTGAAAAAGACTAGAATATTATGTAATATGTTTCAATGTGTAGCAACCTAAAACAGGGGTCAGCAATTTCTTTAGCAGAAACTTTACTTTCATTTTATATAATGGCTTCAAAGACTGATATTACTGATATTGGGATATCACCAGAATGTGGGCTGTATCTTGGGTCAGCTATGGAAGAGCCTGAATTGTTTTATAACCCTGAATCAAGGAAAACAAGCATTAATATAGTATTTGCTATAGGCCCCCACAGTCATGTATTGATTGATTTGGACCAAGGAAGGCGATATCTTACAAATGAAGAAATATGGCTTTCTTATCTACTAACCAGTTTGGCTCCTGTAAATGGACAAGTCTAGACTGGAATCCTAAAATGTTGGTCACAAATAACTGAACTGAGGTATCGCTGATTATCTTTTCTCCCAAAAAGAATTGTTGTGGTGACCCGCTTAGCACAATTTATGACCAAAATTCCAGACTCCATTGTAATGACCTGTATTAAAATCACTGTACTACTAGATCAAGTTTCAGAAAATGATCTGATAATGGGTTTATATAATTTCTCTGTCAATGCAGGTGAAGATTTGTCCAACAATCCACCACCTTCCCTTCCTCCACCTCCACCACCTCCTGCACGCCATAGCTTCATTGAGCAAACAAGACCACTTGTTGCAGCAAACAGACCCCTGTCTGGACATGAACTATACCACCCTCCCGCTGGTAAGAGATGGTGATGGCGATAATTATTTTATTTTACTGTAGAGATTTAGTTATAAAAAATGTTCTCAAATATTTAACTGCCTGTCAGCATAGATCTAACCATGCATTTGGAGAAGTACACTGTAAAATCGAAGTTATGAGGTTATGTAGAAAAATAAGCAAACTAATTTCCTACATTTCTAAAATATACACTATTAATGGTATAGTGATCTGCAAATTAAGAAGTAGTTTATGTTTGGAGTTTTGTCATCGGGAATAATGGCAGATATAAGACAACTCTGCAAAATCCAGAGCTGACAATCACAGAGGAATGAAGAGCTGGCCAGACAAGGAGAGGAATTAATATCATCCACAAGTGCCCCAGACAGCTGCTTCTTGTGAAAGGACCACAAATGTCTCCAAGGGGTTTACACTGTGGGAGATGTGGGAATAGCCATCTTGCTCAAACTGTGCGTGATGCCTTTGAAAGGATGCTAAGTTTGCATACTTCCTTTTCTAATCACATAAAGAAATTTCTTGTTTACTGCCTTTCGGCCAGTAGAAACTTTTGGATCTGGAGGATTTACAGCACTAGGTGAGTTTCCTTCAATCCTCAGCAAAGCAAAATTTAAATACACGTCTAAGGACTTTTTAAAAATGTGGAGAATAAACAGCAAAATGGCAATAAAAATTTGAAACTATCTAAAATACATTCATGGAGGTGAGAGGCAAGGAACAAAGTTGGCAGTTAAAAAAGAGGAAGATCCATAGTTTCTGCTCTGCTTTCTCTCTGCTGTAGATTTTTACTGTAGCAGGCTAAAGGTTCTATAATTGTTAGAGCTATTGACTCTGCATTGCTGATGGAGTTACCATCTATAAAATGGCAATAGCACAGTCTAATTTTGCGTAATTTATACATTTTATCAATTTCACTGTCATCTTAATTTTTTAATGCTTCTCATTGAATATTGCTAATACTTGCTTCTCTAACTTTTTATATGAGTCTTTAAAAAGTCTTTAGCGGTAGTCCTCAGAGGCTTTTAAAGGTTCTCAAATTACAAAGGGACATGAAAGAAAAATTAAAAACACAATTAGAGAGTAATCATAGTAACTGTATTTAATATTAACTAAATGCAAAACTAAATGAAGCGAAATCAAATTTAGATACTGCCCTGATTCTAGTAATTATTTTAGGGAATGAACCTCCCAGCATGCCATTGAAAACGAAGTGCAGCACATGGTCTGGAAATGTTCTAAAATCCTACCTTGCACAATAATTCATTTTTATATTATTTACTTTTGAAACAGTTATGAATTGAGTAATTGTAAAAAGTTTATTTTTTATTTTTTTAAACCTGTTAAATATAACTCTTCTCCTTTGATGAACATACGTGCGTTTACTAATGCTTTGACAATAATGTTTGGTTTAAAGCATTCTTCATGAAAGGTATCTTCACCTAGGGCCGGGATGGCAAACCTATGGTACGCATGCCAAGGGTGGCACGCGGAGCCATTTGTCAGGGCACGCGAGGTGTTGCCCTGTCAGCTGGCCAGCGCACATGCGCGCTGGCCAGCTGACTTTAGCTTTTATTTGAGGCCATTTTTCACCCTCCCCAGGCTCCAGAGGCTTTATAGGAGCCTGGGGTGGGCGAAAACAGCCTCCCCTGCCCCCCTCCCCCCGGAGGCTTCAGGAGCTTCCCTGAAGCTTCCAGAGCGCAAAAAACTGGTCCTTTAGGCAAACCGGACATTCAGTAATGGACTTCAGGTTTGCTTGTAGGGCCGATTTAAGTCCTCTGGAGCCGTCAGGGGCCTTCCGGAGACTTCCCTGAAAGCTCTGGAGGACGAAAAACGACCCTACAAGCAAACCACTTCTGGCTTGCTTGTAGGGCTGGTTTAAACCCTCCGGAGCCTTCAGGGGGCCTTCCGGAGGCTTTCCTGAAGGCTCCAGAGGACTAAAAACGGCCCAACGGACAAACCGGTTTGCTTGTAGGGTCTTTTTTCGTCCTCCGGAGGCTTCAGGGAAGCCTCCTGAAGGCTCCAGAGGACTTAAACCAGCCCCACGAGCAAACTCTAAGTCCGTTTCTGAACTTCTGGTTTGCCCGTAGGGCCGGGTTTTTGTGCTCCGGAGGCTTCAGGGAAGCTCCTGAAGCCTCCTGAGGGCTCCGGGGGCGGGGGAGGCTGTTTTCGCCCTCCCCAGGCTCCTATAAAGCCTCTGGAGCCTGGGGAGGATGGAAAAAGCATGCAAAAAATGGGGGGGGGGGGTCGCAGCTGTCATGCATGCATGCCTGCTTGGGGGGTGTCGCACTTTGCATTATGGATGTGGCACGCCCACACACGACTCCACTGTGCTTCCCCCGCTTATGGCACACGAGCCAAAAAGGTTCACCATCGCTGACCTTTGGGAGTCTTTTTTCTTTCCTCCGAGGGAAAGATATGTCACACATTCTCTAATTCTTTTCAGAGGCCACAAGAAAACTCTGAGAAGCTTTGTTGCATGGTGGATCTACTGTGAATCTATGTTAAAAGTTTATAAAATTCAGTTCAAGCAAAGCAGTAGCAAACAGTGGGGAACAAGGCGGCAAACAAGTGGATAGAAAGATTTCATGACAACTAAAAGAGTGCATAGTCTTAGCATTATACTTCAGGATTTCTGTGAATTCTTTATGGCATATCTCAATAGTTGATTAAAATTAACCACATTTTTTCTGATTAGCAAAGTAAACCGTTAAAAAGGTGAAATCCACATTAGAAGGGAATCCTTTTCATGAAGAGGACCTTACAATTCAACTCAATTAAATTAAAATTTAACATATTACACCATTCATTTCTTGTGTATTTTTTAACTTTGAATTATCTTTTTGTCAATGTTATGTCCTATGAAAAGAAATACACAAAATGATCTTTATTTTTCGTTTCTCAGATCTTTTTTTTGACCCTACAAATGGCTCAGTTCCTTTACCACCCGTTAGAAGATTAACTGGTGAAAACATAAAGGCCCACAGAATATCCCAGGATTATGACCAACTGCCATCTTCTTCAGGTAATTAAAATGCAATATACAGGAATAAAATTACAGAACTCTTTATATTCTGCATAATTTCTCAAAAAGATACATTTGTTACTTTAATCTTTCAGATTAAATCTTTCAGAAAATATATTGAAAATGGAGAATATGTGATTTAGGATATCAATCCCCTCCCCCTTCCTATAGTGCTTCTGTTTGTATTAACCCTTTAATCTGTTTGCAAGGCAGTGAAACTGGAGCTTTTCCATATCGCTTTCAAAGAGCGTTACCATTGTCCTTGGTTTTGGCATCAAGGTTATGTGCTGCTGTTTTCATTCCTGGTTTTTATTCTGTGTTTCTGTTCTTGTGTTGTAAACTGCTGGGAGTCAGTCTTGGTTACGGTGGTTTATAATAAACAAAATTGCTGTGTGGTGTTAGCATCTACATATTCACTATTAGCATAAAAAGAGAATATCACAGTCACTACCAGAAAAAATCCATAATTAAATATGCTGAAATATTATGAAAACTCAAGATGCATTATTAATGTTTCTATAGTGCTTTTCATACAGTCAGGTACTGGACTTGTTTACAATCAAAAGGATTAAACACAATAATAAAAACAAAGTAAAGATGTGTTAAGTAAAAGCAAAACTAGCCATCAAACATTGATAGAAGGAAATCCTGGCATAAGGTACCTAAAAGATGTAACAGTAGGTACCTCATGAATTTCAGGTGGCCGAGCATTCCAGGGTACAGGCATCATTACAGAAAAGGCTTGTCTGCGAGTAACCACAAGATGACTATCAGTCAGTCTCAGCACACGCAGCAGAACCTCCTAGGATGATCTTACCAATCAGGTCTGTAACAGCATAATTGATCTGTTAGGTATCCTAGTGCCACATTATTTAGGATCTTCTAATATAAAGAGCAGAATCTTCAACCTGGCATAATACTGAATTTGAAACGAGCAGAAACATAACATGTGCATGATCATGCGCCATAGTTAGCAACCTGCTATGCCACATTTTGTGTGCGCTGCTCTTTCCAGATCGGCACAACGCTACCCTTGTAGCATATATTACAGTAATCTAAATATAAAGCTTCCCTTTCCTGAACAAATACAGCTAAACTGTTCCTATCCATGTAAAGATATAATTTGTACACTTACAAAAACTAGAAATATGTCACTTAGGTTCCAGTGGTAGTAATGTCTTTAGGAGCAATGTTTTTAGAGCAAGCAAATTTCTGAAATTCTTATGTGGAAACCTCCCATTCCAAAATTTTATTAAGATAAAGTCTCTGTTTATTGGCTGTTATCTACCCCATTGCTGTGTCCTGGTTTGGAATATGCTTCTCCTAATTCAGAGGTTACAGAGAATTTTATCATCAACATACTGATTGTTATTAGCCCTCAAACTCCAGATAATCTCCCCCAGCAATTTTTATGGTTATTGTGTATCACTGAGGACAAAATAATGTCTTGAGGTACCCCACGGTATTGTTGCCAGGATAGAGAGATGGTCACTCAACTCTGTGCAGGTAGGAGTGAAATCATTGTAACAGGGCACCGTCAACTCACAGAGACAAGCCAAGAAAATACTGGTTGACAGTATTAAGCTACATGGACACAAACATCAATAGAATTGCATTGTATTTAACTCTGTCCTTCAGAAGAGTATCTGATATGCTAATTTGCAAGCCTAATCCCAGGAAAGAGTTAAAATCATGTCATTTGAAAATACCTGCAGCTAGCCAGTTGCTACATTATTAAACACATTGCCAACACAAAGGCTGGACAACTCATTTTTATTGGATGTTTTAAATTGTATTCTTGATGACAATAGTTAAACTTGATGACTCAAAATACATCTTATACAACTTTGATACAGTGATCTATGTTTCTAGTAACGAAGAGGTACTTATAATTGGATGGTAGTTGGTGTAACTTTAGGAGCCCATGGAGAACTTTTCAATAATAGATTACTATCTCCTTTAAGATTTGTGGTGGAAAGGTACAGTTATAACTGGCTTGGAGTCCCCAAGTACAAGGCTATGTAAGTAAAGTGCCTTGTCTGCCATCTGAGCATTCCCATATTTTAACCATTAGACTGGACACTTGAGTAAAGTATGTCAAAAGTATGTTTGTTGCCAATAAACAAAATTGAATTACACTATTAGATTGAGTGACACTGTAGGCAGAAAGTCTTTTAAAATGTGGTAACTGTTTTTAAAAAAAGACAACAGGTAATCCCGAGTGCATTTGTTATAACAGTAGAAACTTCTTATGTACCTATACCATAAGAGTATGAGTTTAAATTTAACTTCAACATAACTTGGTTTGTAATAAACTCTGCCCCATGGGTTTGAAGTTCTAATCTAATAGTAGGTGTGAAAAAATATTTTCAAGCTCTTATTATAATATATTGCTTTAGTGTGTATAAGTAATGCAATTAGTTTACACAGATCTTTTCCAAAATTCAATTTCATCAATTTTATGTAATATGTTTCCACATGCATTATGTACAAGTTAAATCATTTGGATCTTTTTAATGTGGATGTTGGTATACTTGATATAAGCTATAATCGCTATGTATAAGTTATATGCATTATTTATTCCAATAGAAGATAATATATGTAGTTCAGGATTGAACGATGTGAAGAGTCTTTGGCAAACAACTAAGCTCAGGAAGCACCAAGAACTCATTGTTTACTAATTCTATCCAATAACATAATTGTCTAGTATCCATAATTTGGCATGTATTCTAAATAATTCCTATCTATTAAATGTGGTGCTTTGGATACTAGTAAATGAATTAATGTTGCCACTGGAAGATTCTCATTGCTGACAATTTCAAACATATTTTTTAAAAAAAACATAAGGATATTCAAATATTAAGATCTATTTGAAATAACATGTTTCTAAATATACATCTCCTTAGTCATATTGCAAGTAATATAATATAGAATGTATCAATAATTTACATTGAAGTCAAATTAAGAGGAAATTTGTGTACTAGTTGAAAATATTTTTTTTAAATAGATTTAGATTCTATAGTTTATGTTCATAGAGTTTTACCCAAATCAAATAAACTATTGTGAACAATACTTATATTCTTGAATAAAAATAAGGCATATATTATATTTATTTCAGCCCATTTTATGATCCGAATTGGTGTAGCCATTTGATGGAATGAAGATTTTTTAAAATCAATTTCATATGAATTATTATTACTGTGACCACAGCTGATAATAACTAAATAATCCAATTCATATGTATGATTAAAATATAATGTAACAGCATAAATAAGTTGAACAGCTGTTTAACCAACTTAATAAATGCAGTGATTCACTTAACAAATATGGCAAAAAAGGTCAAAAAATGGGGCAAAACTCACTTTAAAAATGTCTCACATAGCAATAGAAATTTTGGGTTCAATTGTCATAAATCAAGGACTACCTGTAATTTCTGAGATAATTTATTTGCATTTGTATTTATTGAATTATGCTTTAAAATGCCATCCCTGATTTTCATTAATTCTAATAATACTTTATAGTACTGTTTGCAACTGCACATCATAGGGATAAATATTGCGATAACAGAGGAATCATAAATGTGAAGGTCTTAGATTCATAGAAAATATTAGAGAAAATCAGTTAAAGTTAAGATGAAGTAGTTTTAATTATATCTTTCTTGTATAGTTTAGTAACATCTAATAGCAATAGCACAGACCAGTGGTTTCCAATGTGGGGCCCACACCCATAGGGGGACAATTTGATTTTTAATGGGGGCAATTTGAACCTTGTTTAAACCAAGTTAATGGCCTTTTAGGCTTCTCCGCATGAGTAGAGTTCACTTTTTGAATAAAGTAAAAATTATATGTCATCGGGGGGGGGGGGAGAGGATCAGAATTTTAGAGCTGTTTAGGTAGAACATGACCAAAAAATGGTTGGGAACCACTGACTCAGGCCTATATACCACCTCACAGTGTTTTACAGCCTCTCTAAGAGGTTTTTAGAGTCAGCATGTTGCCCCCAACAATCTGGGTCCTCTTTTTACCCACCTCAGAAGAATGGAAGGCAGAGTCAACAAGTAGGGCTTGTTCTTGAACCAAACAAAACAAGTAATAATTCTTTTGCTCCTATCTGTGCAAAGATTAAATATGAATAAATACACAGTCCAGTTCAAATTCAGAAATTACCTTTGATAGATAATTGAATACAATCAATGACTTTGTATTAGCCAGGAATATCTTTTTTTCTCCATTAAAAATGACCATTCTTTTTTCCCCCTTTTTATGTAGATTGTTCGCAAGCACCAGCCAGACCTCCAAAACCACTTCCTCGTAGGACTGCTCCAGAAATACACCATAGGAAGGCACATAATACATCTATAGAAAATGTTGATGCAAAGATTGCAAAACTTATGGGACAAGGTTATTCTTTTGAAGAAGTGAAGAGGGCTCTTGAAATAGCCCAGAATAATCTTGATGTAGCACGGAGCATTCTAAGAGAATTTGCTTGCTTTCCTCCATCAGTTTCTCCATGACTCAATCTATAGTATGGAAAACCTTGCAGCAAGCCTAATTCTCTCTCTCTCTCTGTATGTGTGTGTGTGTAAACATGAGAAATATTGTACAATGGGATTCAAGTGAGATTTTTTTCCTGGATGTATCTTCAAAGAATGAGTTGGAACAATTTTTCAGAATAAGATCAGCTGCTCACTTTAAGATATAAGCGAATTAAATCTGTATTTTTGCTAGCCATATTTTTGAATCAGGGTTGAACTGACAAATAATTTAAAGAAGTTTACTTCCCATGAACTTTTAATCTGTGAAATGCTTTTTTCATGTTTACAAGATGGTAAATGATAATTTTAAAGCTGATAGTCCTCCTGTGTTCTTGTTCATATTTTCTACTGTGAGGCATTTCCAGTTGTCTTTATACTGATTTGCCCCATTTACTAAGTCAGTTACTTTTTATACATATATAAGTGCACTCTCCATTTTTATTTTTCAAGAAGCTTTAAAAGCTTTTTGCATTTCTGCTCAAATAAAATGCAAGAAAAATGAGGCCTTCACTACTGATTTTATTTTTCTGATAAGACCATTGTTATTTACACAAAGCAAAAATAATGAATGTGTAATATGTTACTTTGTTACTGGCCTATTTTAAAAGTGATTTTGACCAGCAACACTGGGTAGCTTTTCTTTGACTTGTGGTTGTTAAGCTTCAAGATCAGTATGGTTATCTTACAAAATTAAAATATACAGAATTGCATGATAATGACCTGAAAACATAAATCTTTTTGATATGGTTATTCAAAATGGAAAAGGTATGGGATTGAAATTAGAATTTTGTTCCTTGACAAGCTTAATGAAAGGCTGTGCGTGCCTTAATATTGGCTGATATATGAAATCCATTAGAGTGAATTATATTATCAGTGTCCAGGTAAATTATTATCTTGTCTTATGGAAAAGTATTTGGTTAATATCCTGTGTAGATAATTATTTCATCACAGTTTTGGGACAATCATTTTAAGAACACTTTAAATTTGCTATGCTGTTGCTGAATTCTATTCTGTATCAACCAATTTTGCAAGGATTTTAATTAAGTTACATTATACCTTAAATGTTTACTTAGTCCCCAGACCAACTTATTGTGTTGTGTCTGTATTCTTGAACATAACTTTCTGCCTTGCGTGACTAGTAATTTTTTGAAGCACAAGCCAAATCAAGTTTTTCAATGAATTTCATTTTCCCCTAGATCAGTGTTTCTCAGCCTTGGCAACTTTAACATGTGTGGGCTTCAGCATGCTGGGTGGGGATTTCTAGGAATTGAAACCCAAATTTTAAAGTTAGATCTTCCAATTCCTAATTTTTTTAAAAAAATAATATGTTGTTGATTTGAAATGGGGTAATCTGAACACAAATGTAATCTTGAAATGCCTATTTTCTCTATCTTCTCTTAAAGCTATGAAATTCGTTCCTGCTGGAGGAAATTGGCATTTATATTACACTTTGGGCATGGTTCACCATCACTGACTTGTTTAAGTTAATATATTACATAGTGTAAGAGTAGAGACACACAAATGTGTAGGTTGACCCTCCAGTCTTCTCTGGTCCCATATAATTGAGAGAGGAAGATGCAATATTTAGAACAGGATATGGTTTGGTAATATTTCAGCATCTGGTGATGCCTTTGACAGGC
The DNA here is from genome assembly GCF_964273705.1 of Natrix helvetica. Lineage (NCBI taxonomy): Eukaryota > Metazoa > Chordata > Lepidosauria > Squamata > Natricidae > Natrix > Natrix helvetica. The sequence goes on along the minus strand of NC_138550.1, from coordinate 35,366,184 downwards.
CAAAGCAATAGTAAACATTTCACAAAGATTGGACTTGGTTTAGTGGAATTTGCAAGTAATACAAAAAGCCAGTTATGCCTGTATTCTGTAATGCCAGTGTTACATCTTTTATCCTTGGTCATTTGTAAAATTATAAATGTGTATTAATGGAACTATAGAATCAACATCATTTACAGTGATTGGTTAAAAATAGAATTTTCACTGACACACCATCCCTACCATTCCTGTGAAACATAAACATGAAATATGACTACATTTAAATCCAAATGTATCAAGAAGAGTAGATAGAGCCTTTCTCTTGTTACTTTGAAGTCAAAGTTTAAAAAAATGATTTTTAATACTCCCAACTTAAGTGTGTATTAAAAAGTTAATATGCTGCTAAATTATAGGATGTAATTCACCTAAATATAATTTTTCTTAGAATTAAATTTCCCAATTGTAGTTCAGAAAAATGGATTTATATGTGTGTATTGGCACATATATGTCTGTGCGGTTTAGGGTAATCGGGATCATGTCCCGTATATTTTTTAAAAAATTCCTATGAATAGTAATATTTATAATTATTATATTGATTGTGCCAACATAGTAGTAAAGCATATACAGGACTTGTCTAACAAGGTAAAGAGATTATGATATCATGTCCCAATGAACAATACTCCTACAAAATTCTTCGCCATTACAGAAGTCATTCAACCTCAAGTGCAGCTTTTGAAGAGGGTCAAAAGAAATAGAAAGCCAGTGTAATATAATTGTGATGAACTTGGGCCAGATTCAAGTCTATCCTCAGCCAAGGAAACTCATTGAATAGCTTGGGGTTGGTCACTGTTAATATAGCCTCACATTTTTTTGAGAGTGCTGTGTATGATATAATTGGTTCCTGAAGGAAAAGCAGGATTTAAATTTAACAAAATATAAACATTATTTTATAAATTAATGTGCACATGTTAGCAGCCAGAAGAATAAATAGCTAATTATCTTTGCAAGATTTCTGTGTTTCCAAAGGAAAAGGACACATAACTTACAAGTATACAAACATATTTAAACAATCATACTGTGCTATGTGACCACTTCCTAAATCAGGGCTGTCAAACTCCTGGCCCATGGGCAGGATGTGTCATGCACTGGCCACACCCATGTTCGGTTTAGCGAAGGGGAAAAAAGTCCCAATATGTCACGTGACGATGCGAGTTTGACACCCTGTCCTAAATGAATCAGTTTTGGAGTCTATCCATAAGCTACTTGCTAGGTTGGAAGTATGACCATGTTTCTGCAATGGAGAGTCATTCAAAAACTTAAATTATTTTATCATACTTCAACTTTTATTTTACATTCTTTATCTGGATTCAAAGTGTTGATCAGGTGGGGTGGGGGATCATCAGGCTGCTGGCTTTGAATGAGTTTCTATACAAGCTCTAAATTGATTTAAATGAAACAAATGATTACTTGACGCATATTTAATATTTTCTTTTTCTGACTTTTAAAAAATCTACATCTAGATGGCAATTTAAGAATGACTTTGGGCTCGCATACACAAGTCTTGAGGGGATGGGAGAGCAGTTTATGCATCCTTGCCTTACAGCTAAACAATTTTAAATAGTTTAAACAGATAGTGGTGGGTTCCCGTAATGTTGATGATATCTCACATTATAGAGCACAAATAGACACTCGGCATCTAAATAACAAGCAACTGTTTTAACATTCTTTCCGGTACTCTAATGCCAGTTTCCTTCTATCCCGAGCACATAACCTAATGACTTTTCATAATGTGAATTCATTTTGGACCAGAAACATTGTTCTGTTTCTCCTGTTTCCAGCTTGAAGCTTTACTTTGCACTGACCTGATAAATGTTTTAATTTGTGTCTTAAAGCTTGATACATTTGGAAGCAGACACGTGAGTTCTAAATCAGGCACAGCCTTTTGACCTGGAACCGTAATGCTTCTCAGACTGATTTCTTGAAAGGACTTCAATAGTTTTTATTTTGAAGATTTTTCTTCTAAATAACTATTTTATCTGAAAGAAAAATACTTTTTATAAACTTGTTTAATGTGGTAAAAATAGTGATGTGATCAATTTATATTTTGTTCAGCTTTTTTTTTTCAATTCTGAATATTATGTAATCTGAAGTTACTATATTGTTCTTGTAAGGTATTTTATAAAAATTAATGTTAACAAAATGACTTCTCTTTGTTTTCTATCATGCATCAACTAGGTTTTGCTACATCATTTCCACATGATGTGGAATGCAGGCTTCAGAATGTATAGATGTGTGTTTGCAAAATAGTTTTTCATAGTTTTTAGCTACTATCCTAAATACTAGTTGAGTTGTTGGGATGCAAAGAGGTATTTTGAGTTCAATTCAAGAGCTGTCTATGCAAAATTTGTCTTCTCATAAACAACAGCCCCCAAGAATATGTTTAGCAACCATATTTGTTTTATAGGGATGCATATTTTAAAGGCTTAGTGTCAATAATAGTAGTAGCACGTTGTCTTATAGGACTAGTTTGTGTGATGCATAAAGCATGACCAAGTATTAACAGTCAGTGAACATGTTTTGATCATACCAGATCTGGAGCTGATGTAGTCAGAAAACTATGGGAGAGCCTACTTAGGATTGACACAGTCCTTTAACAAATTAATGTTTTGTTATCAATGCCAAAATCCCTCTCTGCAATGGCTATCATTTAAAGCACTGTCTTGATTGTCTATTAAGTTTATTTTATTAGTACATAAGGGATGATATATGTATACTTCTACAATTTTTTTTAGAAATGTTATAATTTGTGAATTTCAATGACTCAATATAGGGCGAAATTATTCTTACAATACAGAATCATCTTACCAGCTCATGTTTTTCTCATGAGACATTTGTGACTAGTTTTAAAATTTTGGCAATTTTTATTTCTTATTCACGGAAACATTGTATAAATCCATTTCACTATGCCAGGAAATTGGGAATTTTGGGAGAATGTTGTGCTGTTAATAATTAATTATAACCTCAAAAAATATAAAACAGAAAAACTGATAGTTTTTAAAAACAATTGAAAGAATTATGAGAGGATGGTATTAGCCCTGCTATTTGAATCTGACCTCCTAAATTAAAGAGAGTGTATTCTATATATCTGTAACTAGGAAGTTCTGTAGAAGCCAACTGTCCCTTCACCATCAATTCATTGTTAAGCTGATGGTTGCTACATTCCCTCGGCTGCAAATGCTACCTTTCTGATTTCCTCCACAACATAAAACTTCCTCCAAACACAGCCACCCATACTGGTGGTTTCAGCATTTTCCTTTTATGATTGAAATTCAGATGTAGTACAGTGTTCTTTAGGCTTTCCTTGAACCTTTCTGTGCTGCCTTTCTCCCAGGGAAGTAAACCAAGGGAAGGAAAAACACATGCTGGCTACTGCAAAGCTTTCCTTCCACAGCTGTCTGCTCCAATAGACTCTGGGCTGTAATATTGCAATGAGAGATTAATGTTTATTTCAGTCAGTGTTCTGTAGAGAGAATCTTATATACAGTATGTCAATGGCCTATGTAAAAGGATAGATTTATTTATTCAAATAGAAGCTGAATAATCTTAGATACAGATTAATAATTTATTAGAAAATGAATTAGAATTTTTATCACCTGTGTATAAGCTTTACTCTTGCTCTATCATAAACAATTATCTGAAGAAGAAAAATAGTTTCCCCCTCTTTAAAACATACATTTTTATACCCTTGGAATGCAGGACAATTATATTCTCAAGGAATTTTAATTCCTTCTGAGTATGGAAAATGTGGAGAACTAGTGTAAGAAGGGAGATGCACTGTAATATACATTTGTTTTATAACCAGTTCTAATTATTTGTACATCATACTTAACAATGATAAAATAACTAGATTTGCTCAGTAGGAAAAAGTAAACCATGATTTATCATTCACAATGGCTATGTTTCATCAATAATAAATTGCATTATGGCTTAGCTTGACATGTGAATCATTAGGATGATAGGTGACTGATTGAAATCAAAGCAGCTGGGAAAGGGGGGGGGCATTCAAGACAATAATTAACAGCCAAGTTTTTAGCTGGGCTCATTTTGTCTCAAAATCAAGTTGGATATATATTTGGGACCACTTCTATGCACCTATAACTTGCATATGGCGCTAGCTCAGAAGCATAAATAAAGCTAAGGCAGATATTTACTTGCGAATAGTTTTAAAGTTGCAGGGATATATATTTTAATGTGAAAATCCTTTTAAGTGTTTCTGAAGTGGGGTGGTTTTTTTTTTTTTTTTTTTTTTTGAGGCTGCAGGATCACATAGTCAATAAGTGCAATTCATGCCCATAGTTTTTTTTAAAATCACAGGTAAGTAAATGTTTACCTGCTCAGTCCCTTGATCTTCTAATTCTCAGAAGTTCCTAAATGTTTTAACAAAAACAAGTATTTTAACCTTCAAATAATTTATCACTCCAGAGCAGTGTATTAAATTGTTAAAAAAAATAGCTGTATTTTCTGCATAAAATAACTGCAGAAGATTCATATTTGCAATTGTGGTCGGAAAGTTCCTTAGCCAATAAGTATATGCATCGATTAAGAGGAATCTTAAAAAGAAGGCATTTTTGCTAACTCCCTGATGTATAGGAATTAGCTTTAATAGTAATCCCTGTGGATCACAATACATTCTGATCTTAGTCATTTTTACAGACTGAATAAGAAAATAATTTCCACGCAATGCTAGGATTCTTGCATTTCATCCATAGGAGTGATCGTCAAATAAAATTAAACGCTGATTTAATGTCAGCAAAGACCTCATAAAGGGAGCTCTGAATGCTTCCCTACGCTTTTCCATAAACTACATAAATATAGACCACATAAAACTGGGCATTATCCAGATTAGGCAGCGTGGACCTAAACTCCACTTGTTTGCAGTGAAGATAGTTACCTCTGCCAACCATTCTACTTTCCATTCTAAACCAATTTCCATTCTAAATGGCATGAATTAAGCTTGCTGGTGATGTTCAGCAAGCTAATAAATTGGTAGTTGGCAGGGTTAGCCTTATCTTTTTTTAAAAAAAAATTTGAATGATTAAGACCACTTACAGGTCTGGAGATGAGATTGTCACAGCCAGAGGCTTTATTAATCTTGAGAATGTAAATAAGTTTTATGACATCAGACACTGGAACTGGTAGCCAGTATGGAATGGTCTCATCATTTGAGTGTGGAATCAAAGCTTCCTCTAGGAAAGATTGATATAAAATTTTAAATGAATAAGCCAGACCCCTGTACTGATTGGAGTTACTCTGCCACTGCGCATCAGAATAGAGTGGGGTTTTTCTTTGGGGTTCCAGAATGAGAAAACCTTTAGGCTGATGGATCATTTTGTTCAAAATTAGGTTAACCCAGTGCTTCTCAAATAGTGGGGCGGGCCCCCCAGGGGGGGCGCGAGGCTCCGTAAAGGGGGGCTCAGCTCAAATTATTTTATATATTTTTGTTTTGCAGGTTAAAGTTTTTTTTTAATATTGTGTTCCTTTAAATCCTGTGCTCCTTTAAATCTTTTCTGCTACAGTTAATAAAGCTATTCTTTGTTGTAAATTGATCCACATTTCTTTCTTTTTTTATTCTCTTATACGTTAATAAGGATACAGTGTTATGCAGAGGTGTACTTATAACAATTTTATAGACAAATGATACTATTTACAGTCGCGTGGGGGCACGAAATGTTTTCTTCTTCCTAGGGGGGGCATGACAGAAAATAATTGAGAAGCACTGGGTTAACCCCATATTTCAGGAATTTCCAAGGAACAGTACTATTTGGTTCTTTCACAAAATAACCCTAGGATACAGACATACAGTATGCCTTTCCAAACTGTACTTATGTAAATTTTATTGCTAAAGCAGAAACTGAAATATTTATGTCAGCTGCAGGGCCTGATTTTCCTATAGGCTAACTAGGCTTCAGCCTAGGGCCTCAAGATCAAGAGGGGCCTTTTATTTTTATTTATTATCCGTGCCACATTTTTTATAAAGGTTAGTACCAATTACAACATGTTTCATTTAATACATTGATATATATCACAGTAATGATGTATTTTATTATCTCTCATGTAATTTACAAACTTAAAAATGGGAGGTGAAAGGGCCCCATAAGTGGAATAGCCTAGGGCAGGGATGACCAAACTTGGGAACTTTAAGACTTGAGGACTTCAACTCCCAGAATTGGGAGTTGAAGTCCACAAGTCTTAAAGTTCCCAAGTTTGGACACCCCTGGCCTAGGGCCTCTTTTCATCTAAATCCGGCCCTGGTCAGCTGTCGTGATTGAACTTCTTTCCTTCATGATCAGTAAGTACAGAAGGCTTCCTATAGTTTGCATGCTTAGGATATTGTCTATTCTGCCTGTTTTAAATGTAATCTTGTACTTCTTAGTTTGCAATCGTTTTTGTGTTATTGATCCACTGGAGGAATGAAACTCTGGCAGTTCAATTTCCTTTCAATATTCCCCAGTGACATGATTCATTTTGGTTCTCTCTCTCTCTGTCTCTTTCTCTCTCCCTCTATGCTGTTTTAATGCCATCAGTACTGCCAGATAGTGTATGTTGTTCCACCTGCTATTCCTCACTCTGTCTCCAGTAATTGGTAGCTTTTATCCATATGCATTTGGCATTTAATGTATCCTCACACTGAGCCTAATTGTCTGTGCCAATCACTTTGTATTTTTAACAGAAAGGCTCAGACTCTCTAATTAACAGCCTTGACCATTAAATTGAAAAAAAGGAAAACAAGATAGCAGTCAATTTAAAACAAGATAAATGATTTGGTGTGGGGAGGAAGAAATAGGGGTGGGGGGGAGGCTTATGCAATAATGGTTTTAAAATTTCTAAATGTATTAAGACCAATAGGGAAATATTTCACAGAATCCATGTACATGGCAATGTAATGATGGCTAAGTACTTCTCATACCAAGAAGCAAAATTCTTGAATTTTGTTCTACTGAAAGGAAGCTATATTTTTTTTTAAATCTGTAGATTCAATTCAAATGCCTATCAAATCAAATTATATAACTGAATTGGATGCAATATATTTGATTTGGGTGTGTTTGCATAGGCACTAATTGCAAATCAATTCAGAAATCCAAAATGGGTAAATTTTTTGAAATGGTTCAAACTATTGAACTGGGTGGATTTCCCTGAACTGATTTGATTTTGCAAAGTGAATTTTGCCAGAATCCTACTTATCTAGGAGTTTGCAAATAAATTTCAGAAAGGTGGGTTAAAACAAAGTGAGGACTACAGTTCAACCCAGTTTATGTTTAGCAGTTTACAATTAAAAATAAAACAAAAATAATTGAACATTATAGAACAAGGGAATAGACAAATGCCTTGAAACAGCATCAATATGAACAGAACAGGAAAAAAGGTTATTTGTCTCATAAATGACTGCATACTAAAATGAATGGCAGAACAAGCTGAATGCTACTGTTGAAGTCTTGTAATTAGGTTTCAGGAAGAATAGATGATTATGTATAGATGTAAATGTGTTAGATCATGCACACATACACTCGGTATTAGCCTTAATGAGTCAGATGGTACAATATTTTTCATTCACGTAATGATTTATATTTACTTTCCTTTTTATGTTTAACCTAAAACAAAAGCCAAAGAGGGAGTTAGTACTCAGGATATTCAGTGGCACTCATACAGGTCCTCATATGCACCGGAATGTGGTAGTTGGCTTCTCTACTTCCTTCAACAGAATTTGTAAGGCCTCCTTTTAGCCTAGTATTGCAATTTCCCACAATCTGGGAGGACCTTTTTAAATAATCTGCAGCATTTTTTCATCTGGGAAAAAAATACACCACCACCCCGTCCCTTTAGAGGAGAAAATGATTATTATTCTGCTTTTGTCTCCCTTTTTATATGCCAAAGCTCCAAATATTACAGGCTACTTGCCTGACAGAGCTAACAAATAAAAATAAAATGCAGTTGCTATTATATAAATTAACAGTTAAGAGCCCATTTGGGCATTAAAAGGATTATTCCTAGGGGCAAGGAGTCTATATAGAGAATAAAATAAGCATTGAGAGAACAGTTCAATTTAACCCATACTATAAATTAACAAAATAATCATAATGATGAAAAATAAAGACCAAGACAACACACCCTTTTCCTTTAAAAGCTCATCAAAGAGAACAAAAAAAAAAAAGATCCTGTACAAAATGGCTTGCATTTCTCAAGCTTTGCTGGACTCTGAACACTAAAATGAGTAAAGAACCCTTTATATCTGAATCCACAGGAATACTTTCTTACCATTTTATATCTATTCAGTCATTTATATTTACTTCACCAACATCAGATTCTAGCCTGGAGTAAAAATGATGTGAAAGATTAGAGAAGAGGGATTGTTATACAAGTTATCCAATGGATGTACAGGTGGAATATTCTGAATTTAGTTAGTTTCCAATGTGAGGATTTTAAACTATTTATGTCTTCCAGCTTGGAATGACATCATTGTATTCCAGCTTGTTATCTATGCCTATGTTCATAGTTCAAGCTGCTTTTTCTTGCTAGGAGGGAAGGGCCTAGTCAGTTTTGACACAACTTTATTTATGTCATACTGCTGCCAAATGATTTAGACACCATCTTGGAGGAGAAAAAAGAACCAATGTTAAATGAAACAAATGTGAAAAAATATATCAGCTTCAGGAGGAAGGGTCTCAAGGTTTAGATACAATACTCATATTCAAAGCTTAGCGTCTGGTTTTCCTTATCTGGATTTAGAAGCTATGCAGAGTTAAGCATGGTTAATATTTGGGTGGAAATATGGGAGGAAAAAATAACCCAACCATGGAGGGTATCTAGTTCTGGTTGACAGATGCTGCTAAAGGAACATAAAGGTGGTGCTTCCTGTAGCAGTCTACTGGCCAAAACAGCTTGTTCCCCCACCACCACCGCACAGTCTGTTTTCAGCCTCCACAGCCTCCTGCAGCACTCTGCTGGCTAAAAAGAGGCTGTGGGGATCTCATGAGCCCCCCCCCTTCACCAGTTTTCAGCTGGCAGAGTGCTGCAGGCCATGGAGGCCGTAAACAGACCAGGGGTGCGGCCAAATGCAGCCCCCCCTGCAGCCTGTTTTGGCTGGCAGAGACATCGTGGGGTGGTCCTTTGATATTTTCAGGCTGGTCCCATGGGCCAGATCTAAGCAGCTCACAGGCCAGATCCAGCCTGCAGGCCTTGAGTTTGACATCCCTAATGTGAATGAATGACAGTAGTGGAATGAGCTGAAGAATGGTATGTTGTAGGCAGCTCATTCCAAATTGCATTTCTTGCATTTCTAAAACTATTCTATCGTCTGCCATTATTTTACTGATACTGCTGTGTGTGTGTGTGTCTTTACTTTTATCATAAATTGGCAGCAGAAACAGTTCTTGTTTGTCACTTTTAACCTATAAAAACCCTTTTAACTATTGGTAGTTGTCAGGACTATATGCTGGGAATTGTTGCATGAAGACATCTATTCTGCCATTGAACAATATAGCTTTTCCTAAGTAAATTGTGTAGTGTGAGATTAAAATAGAGCAACTTTCCTGCTATTTGATTAACTTAATATATCAGAAGGAAAATAACCTCATTTACTTTTACTGTTCCACATACAATTTTATACATCTTTACATAATCCCACTATCATTTCATAAACATTTATTTGTGCTCTGTATTTCTTCTCTTGGTATTTGCAGACAAGCCTGTTTCCATAAATGTATAACTTATTTGGAACTGTAAATGTATATCTGTATTCCTACTTAAATGTCTATGTGACAAAATGTTCTTTTCCATCTGCTTCTTTTACTTTTCTTTCAGCTAGGGTAGTATTTGAAGAAACAATTTTATTGTACAAGTAAGGGAGGCTCAGTGGCTAAGATGTTGAACTTGTGGATCAGAAAGGTCGGCAGTTTGGCGGTCCAAATCCCTAGTGCTATGTAATGGAGTGAGCTCCCGTTACTTGCCCAGCTTCTGCCAACCTAGCAGTTTGAAAGCATGTAAAATGCAAGTAGAAAAATAGGAACCATCTTCGGTGGAAAGGTAATAGCGTTCTGTGCACCTTCGCCATTAAGTCATGCCAGCCGCATGACCACGGAGACATCTTCGGACAGCGCTGGCTCTTCAGCTTTGAAACGGAGATGAGTACCGCCCCCTTAGAGTCAGGAATGATTAGCACATATGTTTGAGAGGAATCTTTACCTTTATCTAAGGTGATTGGGAACCTAGTTTTCCTGAAACCATTTGAACAATTTTTGTGTAGTTGTACAATTTTTATGTAGTTGTCTTTGCTAAGCTGTCCATCTTCCTAGTATTATCTCTGCTGCCCAGAGTCATTGGATATGAAATGGACAACAAATAAATTTCATAGATAGATAGATAAAAAATATCTTAGTTCTACTCTTTCCAGACATTTTTGTGTATCTGCATTGATTTCTGTTGTTTTTGCTCATTCACAATAAACTTTCATTTTTTATTCACTTTGCAACAATACTTTTATGATGCATATTAAAGAAATCTGCATTTTGAGCAACTTTTCCCATTAATTTCCCATGAATTTTGTTGGACATAGGAACCTGGATTGTATCATTGCTCTAAGTTTAGTTTAAAAAATAAAAGTCTTCTGAACTCAGTGACATGCATTCAACTGCAAGTTTCCCATACTTACATTTTATCGATTAAGCCTCCTTATTGCTCAGTATCAAGTTAAGGATAGCTGATCCTCTTGTGCCTTTCTCCACTCTGAAGGAGAAATTACCATTCTGAGAAGTAAGAATTTGTCTTCCAGCAGATGTCAGCGTAATTAAAGTCACTCATCACTACTACTTCATGCATCCCTGAGTAATTTGCAGTTTCCTTTGGAACACATCACCCACATATTTTCCTTGGTTGACTGAATGATGGTAGACACCATCAACAGAATTGCTTTTATTCATTACTACACAGGTTTAATCCACATGCCATCTACAGCACTGTTTGTTCAACTTCTTCTCTCTTAATATTGTGTTGGTTCCTTTTAAGGAAACAGCCTTTAGTGCTTACGTTCCACTAATGGGAGTAATTTCATCAGTTTTCTGCTACATCTGCATATATTAAATTACATTTGTTTTCCTATACTAAAAATCCAAGGTAGTTTTATTTCCATACCAAACATTAGTACACATACATCAAATAACAATGCATTTATGAGCCAATAATCCTCATGACTAAAGCGCAGTAGTTACTATTATAATATCACTATCACACTTTTGTACTTTATCTTGCATTTTCTGTCTCCAATCCCCAAAAGATTCAGTTTAAAGTCATTCTGATTTAAGTTGGCATGAAAAATATTTTGATTCTTAGTATAAATGGGATTCTGCTCTTAAAAACAGACCCGTGACATGGATTTTTTCTTGGATTTGTCTCAGGAGATTTCTGCTTGAAGTTAAAGAAGCCTCAGTCAAGCTTTAACTGGTGTGAGAATTACAGCCCCACCAGGAAGAAGGCTTGGCAACAGTGACCATGCTCTTATCAACAGCAGTGTGCCCTATGTGGAGCTCCCTTTGAATATGACTAAGATGCAGCTAGTCAGGGATACAGTGGCTAGACTGCTGATAGAACTTCTTCTTGTAGTATAACCTGTAGTTGGTACTTTGGCAGCAGCAAGTTAGATGTCTGAGTATCACCCATAAAGCACCACTCAGTGGCACAGGTACAGATTAACGACTGCCTTTTTCATAATGAATGTTCTTTGTGATTGTCTAAAACATAACTTCTTGTCCTCACAAGAGATTAAAATGGGCCAGAAGACAATCTTCTTAATGTTGATTTTCCACGTTTTCATTGGCCTCCTGGCTTCCCCTCCCTTTTGGACTTCTGAAAGACTTAGAATAACAAAATTGGAAGGGACCTTGTAAGTCATCTAGTCCAACAACCTACTCAAGCAGGAGACCCTATATCATTTCTGACAAATGGCATTCTCATCTCTTCTTGAAAGCACCACAACCACTGACCACAAGCTGTTCCATTGGTTGATTGTTCTGTCAGAAAATGTCTTATTTCTAGGTTAAATCTCTCCTTAATCAGTTTCCACCCATAGTTCCTTGTCTGGCCTTCAGATGCTTTGGAAAATAATTTTCAATATGCTTCTTTTAATGGTTATTAGTTTGGCACTGGATGAGGATTTGGGATTTGACTATATTTTATTTGAAATATTAGAATTTGGTTTACGAAGAACCCTATTTTTTATTATGATTCATTGCAGTCAGCAAAATGTTCAGACCGGATTTGGCATTTTTATCCACTTATAAAGCCCTTCCAAAGATCTGGGATACAACGGGATAGGCAGATGTTATTGTTAGCTGGTGTTATTGCAGGATGTAAATTGTTCTAAGTAAGCTGCCTTTTGCAATTGACTGATGATTTTGTCAATGCCAGAAGTGTTCAAATGGTGCTCCAAATATTTTGAGTTTATAGCCAAGGTGCCTATTACTATTGGTAGTATATTTGCTTTCTTCTGCCTCAGAAATTCTACTTCTATTTGCAAATCTTTGCATTTTGTTATTTTTTTCCTGTGTTTTTCTAGGTGCTATCTTCACTATCTAGATTTTTTTTGTCTTTTGTCTCACCATTTTTGCTAATTTGTTATACCAGTTTTGAAGTTAGACTGTGCAATCTTCTTACCGCAGCTAACTAGTGTTTCCTTGTTTCTTCAGTTCTTTGCAGTGAGAGCATTTTCTGTTCTGCTGCATTATCAATTCTGGTTTTACAGTATATCCATTTGTTCTTCAGGTTTGGTTTATGTAGCCAGATTTAGCTGCTCTGTCTCTTTCTTTCACTTTCCTGATATTATTACCTATGGTCTATGGAAAAATTAGTCATCAGACCAGTATCTTTTAGCACAAATGTTCCCACATTTAGAATTATTTAATGCACTGACTAGTTACTATGTGTTTAGAAATGAATATTTAACCTATTAAGACCTCTTAGCAGCTATGACCGCTATCATTCTGCCAAATTTTCAAAACAATCTTTCCTGTCAGATTGGTTTTCCCCTAATTGGTCCAGACCCAATCCACTAAAACATAATCTCCCACAAAATACTGGTAAAATCAATCAGATTATGACTGGTGGGTTACTCCAGTGACAGGGGATTTATTCAATTTTTCTCTATAAAAATGTAGAGAAGATATCCTTCTCGTTGATCTCCTCTTCATAGTTTGCACTTTCCAAATGGAAAATGTTGTATATTAAAATCCCCTAGACAGAGAAAAAGTGTTGTACTGAATAGCCTAAAATCACATCAGAGTGATTGAAATTTAATCAGTAGCTTGGTTAGTAAAGGTTATTTATTTTCCACTGCTTGCAATAATAAAGTTTTATTCTTGCCTGTCTTGCAAACACCGCCATACAAATGTTTAAAAAACTATGAGCAAATAAGAAGAAGGTTATGTTAAACTTTAAAATTGAAAGTTACGAGACTTCTTTTTGTGAAGTACTTAAATAGATTTAAGCTTTTCTAGAAGGAGAATAATCAACATTTTCTCTTTCAGGGGAATTATGTTTTGCCAAACTTCCGTCTTATTCATAATTTTGAAAATAATGAAATTACTCCAGTAAAACAATGGATATTTCTTGCTAATTTAATGGGAAAAAGAAAGAAAATGACAAGAGTAGAGAGGAATTTGAATAGTAGAATGTTGAATGTAACATTGAAACAAAGTTCTGGCTTAAATTTAGAATTCCTTTCTTGCTATTTTTATTTTTAATGGTTATTGGCCAAAGATGCAACTCACATGGAAGTAATTTTACTGGACTATTAATTTAAAGAATGGTCTAAAATGAATCAATTCTTTCTGTCACTGAAATATTAAATTAACAAACATTTTCAATAAAATATAATATTGTTTCATTGTGACATTGAAATAATAAGCATGCAGAAATGGTTGAGCCATGTTCATAGTGATAACAGTTAATTTTATCTTAATATATTGTAAATAAAATAAAAAAATAAAATTTGGAACTTAGAACTCACATCCTACCTGTAAAGTTCTCTTCTCTTAATAATGAAAGAGCAGAATAAAAATATAATAAAATAAAACAAGTACCTCATAATTAAGTGTTAAATTCTGCTTTTAAATATTTTAACTTTTATAAATTATATAAGGAACAGGTATAAATTAAGGTAAATAAAATGCATGAAGATGTTTCATTTGGCACACATCAAAATACCTGAAGAAAGCTGAAGATTCATGCTACCATAATATCCAAAAATTTATTTTATACACAAATAATATCTTTGAACTGAAATGTCACACGGGAATGGGAAAACATACTTCACTTTTATTGTCTTTCAGGCATTAATGGCAACAATGAATTTGCACTGTAGATTCGGTAACAAGTTTAGCATGAATTCTGAACAGTAGAGCAGGCACCTCCTCCCCCAAAATAACAGTGGGAAGTAGAATTTAGAAATGTGAGTGTTTTAGTCCTTTCTCATGGTGACACTGTATGCAGAATTAAAGCACTTCCACTTTTTTCTCTTTCAGTTTCATTTCAAGCATGGTCAAGCAGTTGTGTGAATAATTTTATTTTTTATTAATAGAGCAAAGAGATCTCCTTTCCTAAATGGAAATACTTTCTGTATTTATTTTTATATTTCATATTATCCAAGGCCAATATGTAGCACTTTAAATCTTTTTCCCCCTTTCCTACATTCATAATAGTTGAATTTTCTCTTATAGGTAGTGATTACTTCACATCAGAACAAATTATATATAATCTTTTTTGCATGTGTTCACATTTTATTTTGGAAAACAGGTGCTTAAAAATTTTAGAATCATTGTAAACAAATTCTAAAAAAAGAAAAGGAGAAAAAGAAAGAAAAATCACAGTATTTACATAGATTTCATAAATGGCTTAGCCATATAGAACACAAGACTTTGGTTTTATCCCCCTTTTAACTTTGGTTTAACATTTATCAAGATTTGTTGTTACATGGCCAAATAAAGCCTTAACCAGTGCAGAGAGGACATTTTACAGGATTCTTCTATAATATTTTTACACTATTGAATTTCTAGAACATTTCATGTATTTAATCCATGCCAAATACATTATAGAAAGGGTTTATTTAAGATATTAGTCACTACTGCCCAAACATTTAACATTTTACAAATTCACAACAGTTTCTCCCCTCTCCTGTGTGGCAAAATGCATTTCCTAATTCCCAACTCCATTTCTTTTCTAAGAACTTTCCAATAAGCTAGAGACTCATCCTTTCCCCAGACTCATAAATCGGTAAACCAAACCATATGCTTATTCTAATTCTATCTTCCTGCTGATAAAAAAAGTTATGTCCTTATCTTCTGCTAAAAGAGGAAACATTGCTAAACACTATTTGTCCTGATCTATCCAAATGTTTCTTTTTATGCTAACTTTCTAAGAAAATTCTCAAGCATAAAACAGGTCTACAAAGTTACAGTCCTGGGTGTAACTAAAGATACATAGATTTCATTTTATTGTTACAATTTCTGTACTTTGATAAATTATGTACCAGTTAAAAACACTAAAATCATCTCAAGGTGCAATATCTGTAGTGTTGTTAACAAAAACACACACATACACACAAAAATATATATATTCTATTTTGTGGAAAAATGCAGCTTAAGTATGACTACTTAAAAAAAGAAAGAAAAAAAACCCTCCAATTATTTTTTTTCCTTTTTGAAATTTAAAAAAACAAAGGTAATTTTAAGGCAGTGGATAACAAAAAAAAAAAAAAATCTGAACTAATTCTTAATTCCAGTCATTCATACTATATCATGTAATTGAAAAAACAATTGTTTTTCAGAATGCTATCAATAAAAAGATTTTTCCTGTCTAAAAAAGACTTCATCATAGACATCGGTATACACAATAACATGAATCTTGAATAATACCTGATTACCCTTTGACAATTATGTACATGTTATTAATAGTTTAGCAGATTTGTATTATATTTATAAAGTGTTTAGTTTGATTTTTTTCTATTTTTCCCTTACATATTTTTTTAAATATTTTTTCTTACAGTGATTTTTGAAAAACAAAGAAATGTTTCCTTTTTCCATAAGGCAATTTCATAAATTAAATACTCACTGTGCAAAGTAGTAGATTTACTGATAGCAGTCAGAATTAGAAATGTACCTCTTTAAAGGGTGCAAAAACGATGAAAATAAAAACACTATACATCAGATTACCAGCAACTCCCAGAACAAAGCCTTACAGTGTATAAAAATAGCTACGTAAAAAATTTACATAAAGGCAAACCAAAAGTAATCTTCAGTGCAGACATTTACAAAAAAATAATATATATATTCAAACTGAACACAATTTTTGACCTATTATTACGGCTGTTGCCAAAATTAGTTTTGCTGAAATTTTGTAAGCTTGAAAAAACTGGATATATATTTTTTGAAAACTTGAAACAATGATCTGTATAATACTTGAACCATGAAAAGCCGTCACATCTTCTTATATATCTTAAACATAATCCATGTTCATGCTTCAGTTGGTCTATGTTTATTTTCTAAAAACAGAACAAAGACAATACATAAAGATGGCATAAATGGCACAGAAAATATGGTTGAAATTTTATCTTCTAGTGTAACAGCAATTAGTAAAGAAAATTGCTCCATCACTGTTCACGTTTATAATACTAGAAAGTTCTTGCTGATTGTTATTTAAATTGAAAACTATAAGAGAAATTAAGTAGCAAACATGAGTGGCAAAATAATGACAGCAGTGTGGAAATTAGCAGCAAAAGCAATATACTACATATCATAACTTGTTAGGATATCAATAGTTTCCAGAAATAATTGGCTATGTAGTGTTTACCACTGTTCCCCAATTACACTGTTTTTAAGAGTTTTTGAGAAACTAGATGATAACATCCATACTGAACTCTCTTAACATTGCTTTGTGCTTATAAAGCAGATAACTAAGGAAAATTCTTCTGAGGTTTTAGTGAAGGAAAAAGAAGAATGTGAGGAAAAATAATAGCTGTCTTCCAGTATTTGAAGTTCTGCCATGAAGAAGATGAAGCAGAATGGTTAAGAACTTCCAGAAGTCAGGACAAGAAAATATAGATTTACATTACAAGGAAACAGATTGTGATGTGACATTAAGAAAAAAATAATTCTATTGGTAAGAATGGTACAAAATAGAACAGACCATTTTGTGAAATAAGACTCCCATTTAAACAGAGGTTGGATGGCTATCTGTTGGAAATGCAGTATGGGTAGTCCTTGACTTATGACTCACTTATAACCCATACTTAAAGTTACGACTACTGTTCCCTCCTCAGTGATATGATCACATTTCAGAGGCTTAGCAACCAGTTTGCAGTTATGATTGGTTGCAATGTCCCATGATCATATGACTACAATTTACAATGTTTTTGTAAATCCATTAGGATGAATGGATTAACTACCTTGTGATTCACTTTACATCCAGTGACTCACTTTATGACCATTATAAAACTGGTTATAAAATTTAGTCTGGTCATATGATGCGCCAACTAATGATCTCTAATGACCAAAATTCCAGACTTCATTATAGTCATAAATCAAAAACTATCTGTAGTAATATATTCTCATGCTGAATAGAAAGGTAGACTAGATGATTTACTATATCTCTTCCAATTCTTACATGCCAATTCTATGAAGCCTTTCATTTACCCTCTTTATTGCACTGAAATGATTCTATATCTAATGTACCATACCAAACAGGGAATACTGTATTTTTCAGAGTATAAAATGCACCCTTTCGCCCCAGAAAAGAGAAAATCTGGGTGCATCTTATACTCTCAATGTAGTGCTGACCACCCACTCACATGTCACATTTTCGGGTGCTTATGGGCAGTGGGGATCCTCCTTCCACATGGAGCCTGATTCCTCAAGCTGCCTGGGGAACTGCATTGAAAGCATGCACTGCCACCTGAAAATGCTTTCCTCCTTGGTTCCTTGATTCACATTGCAGAGCCGCACACCCTCGTCCTCCATAGACCCGCCTTGTCTTTTCTCCTGGCCAGCACTATCAGCCAGGGAGGTGGAGAGAAAAGCGAATGGACAACATGGTCCGGAAAGGGTGTAGGAGCTGTGCGCAGGCACAGGGCAGACAGATCAGAGGCAGCCGGCTGATTGCTGACTTTCTGGCTCTGCTGCTGGTTGCCTGGAGCATGCACGCCCTCAGGATGAAGAAGTTTTGAGCGGGGAAGGCTCGGCCTCCTCAGGAGCTGCCGCCTGAAAAGCGATCATGGAGGAAAGAGCCGCGTACCCTCCTCCTCCTCCTCCGCAAACTCACCTTCTCTTTTTTTTTCTGGCCAGATCTGCCACCTGAAACGGATCTGACCAGGAGAGAAGGCAAGTCTGCGAAGGAGGAGGAGGGTGCGGTAAGAGAATGTGCAGGAGCTGAATCCCTTTTCTGCCTGCTTGCCCACAGGCAGAGACCACACACACACACACACACACACACACACACACACCAGCCTAAACTAGTCCTGAGTTTTGGGGGGATAGTGGGCGGAAAGGGGGTTCAGTTCCTGCGCATTTCTTTCTTTACTCATACCCGGTGTGAAAGGGGGGGCGGGCAGGGAAGGCTGTAGTGTATCGGGGAGACCTATCCCCCTTTACCCCAAAGGCCGTCTCCAGCTTGGCGACCGTGATGGCCAGGACAATCCCCAGCATGAACCAGTCCCTCCTGCCCTCTCCCCCCATTCTGCTTCCAAATTTGCAGCTGCTGCTGCTCCTCATCTCTTCTGCCCACTGCGTGGAGCTGGGTGCCCTTTCCTCCTTTCCCGTGTTCATGCCCTATCCCATGTGAGCGGTGGCAGGGAAGGAGTCTCTGGTGGTTGCTGCAGTAGCAGAAACTACCTCATTGTCTGAAGCACAACCTCGGGCAGCCAGCTCCGGCTCTCCCTTCTCCAAGCATGTCCCATGGTGGTTGCAGCTGGGCGGAGAGGCTATTGCTATTGCTGCCAGCGAAGGGAGGGAGAGCCGGAGCTGGCAGCCCGGGGTTGTGCTCCAGCCGCCACCGCTCTGCTGCTGCAGCCACCAGAGACTCCTTCCCTGCTACAGCTGCCCTCTCCCTTTCCTCAGCCTCCACGCTATTTGGGGGTGGAGAGCAAGCAGCTGCCAGGCAGGAGTACCACCATGCTTCCCCCATGGGCGGGAGGTTGAAGGGGCGACCACAGGCGAAGTGTGGCGAGGGGTTTTGGCAGCGCAAGAGAAGATAGTGAAGGTGGTTTGTGGCTGGTGTTCCAATTTCCCCGGGTGCAAAATGCTTTAAAAAATAAGTTTTTTTTTTAAAGTGTTAGGGGTACATTTTTAAGACTTGTGCGCTTCAAGTACCAGAGTTGAAGAGTTGTAAAAAGGATATATGTTGGTAAAAAGTGTTCTGCTATACTGGTATTTTATTAAGTAATATATTACTACACCGTTTGGTTCAGAATACTTTTTTCCTTGTTTTCCTCCTCTAAAATTTAGGTGCGTCTTATAGTCTGATGTGTCTTATACTCCGAAAAATACAGTATTTAGGATTTTCTTAAAATTAGAGTCTCCATTCATCCTCAAACTACTACCCAATAAAATAGTTGTGTTCCAATTTCAAACTAAGGCCATCTGAAATATCCAAGAAGGTAACCAAATGTTATGTTATTAGTGTTGTTATTTAAGATTTTAAGATGCTATATACTAAATACAGCTCATATGTCTTTGGTCAATTAAGATTTTTTTGGTAAGATACAAAAAGTTCGAATCTTAATCAAAGCTGTGTATGGCAATACATTATTGCCTTCATCCTATCAGCTAAGAGGTATATTATTTTACTGATGAATCTTTCTATACTAGTGAAATATCCTAGTAATTTTCAATAATAACACTAAATACAAAATAATAGCCATTAAATAATTAATAAAAATATTAAAATATTTTAAATATTTTAAAGCTCCCTTTAAAGTCACTAAAGAAATCTGTTTCTTCGAACTAAGCAGGATGTGCGTTCCAAAAATTTAGAGTAGCTGCACTAAAAATTTGATCCCAAATAAGCCACAGTATCTAGAAAGGATCATACAAAGAAGATATTTATTTTAGGTAACCTAGATCAACACACACTATAATTTAAAAAGTATTATGTAGCACTGCAGTATTTTTAACAACAGATATATGTTCTCTTTGATAAGTATTCCTGCTGCATTCTGTGTGAAATGAAATACATTATCCATACAAAAGTAGGCAGCCCATATAATTTAACACAATTTTCTTCCAAGTTGGTGTATCAGCTAAATCTAATTTTTAAAAAAAGGCTTTTGGCTGTTGCCTCTATTTGGGAAAGCAGAAGGTTACATTATCCGGCTCTAGGAGCAAGCCCAAATTGTGAAATACTCCTCATTTATTGATCTTAGTATGAGCATGTCTGACTTGTCTAGAGTCAGATCCTTAATCCAATCCATTATTTTCCAAATTTGGCATTTGGGGAGAACCCCCCCCCCCCCGAAACTATTAGCTGAATTTGTTACAGAGAAATATATTTGATATCAGGATCTTGAACACCATTTCACTCCACTTACCTAAGAGCTTTCTAAGCTGGAAAGCCTTAGATATAGAAAGGCAAGAAATACAAAGATGTCTGCCAAGAGAGATTTATCTCAGTAGTCAGCCTACAGTATTTGTTCAATAGTCAAATAAGGTAGATTAGTCAAACTAAAATTTAAAAATACAGAAGTGTTTTGTCATTAACTCACTTTAATGAGTTAGCAACAGTCGTACTGGATGGTGATATAGGACAAACCTTTATAAGCCATTAATCTGTATAAGGTCAGGTCTTTCGAAACTGTAGTTCATTTCTTGTGGATTTTTAATAGGGACATTATAATACAATTGAGTCCAGGTAAACTTTGACTTATAGTTCTAAGTTATGTCTCCCTCAGAAAAAGTGACTTATAATTTGTGTCTGCACTTATAACCATTGTACCACCCTCATGATCATATGATCACAATTTAGGTTTTTGGTAACCAGCTCTTGTTTATGACTGGTTGTAGAATCTGCAGTCACATGATCACAATTTGATGGGCGGAACTTCCCGCAGCCACCGCTACCGGAGAGAACCGGCTGAATACCACCTCTGCTATGCATTCTACAGGATTGTCTAAGGTAGCACTGGTTCAATTGGCTATAAAGTGTAACTTACAGTACATTTTAGAGCATATTTCCCACCTAAACATTGAAAATGACATCAAACTATTGCTGTGGAAGGCACTTTAAATTTTAAATGGCTAGACTTGGATTTCTCTTGATATGAATACATATAAGAAATTCCTTATCCCATAATTTAACTAATGTAAGGATTAAATTATATTCAAAGGGAATAATACCTTATAAAGTTGTTAAACGTACCTGGAATGGCAACCAAATAGTTTGGTGTTTCAAGCTTCCAATTTATGATTGTTTTCTTCTAACTTTTTATTTTCTTCTATATTTCCAAGATCTTTAGCTACATGTTTTGAAGCTGATCTGAAACAGAAATAAAAATACTAATGTCTCATCTTGCTGTTATTATTATATCCAATTACTGGATAGATGCACACCATTTTGACTTCTGTAGCATAAAATTGTTCCACTACCAACATAGGAATCTGATTTTATTGGCAAATGAAAGACTCTAAAATAGTGAATCCTAGAATAATGTATACCGAGTGACAACCTTCAAATTCCATTTTTCTCTCATTTATAAATATATACATTTACTGTTTTAGCTGGAGGAACTATTATCAGGATTTTATTCTTGTTTCCTTCAAATAATATGCATATTAGCACTAAAATACTATAAACTCATTTTATCATTAAAATACTCTGTTTATATGGATTGAGATAATACCTGTTTTGCTGAAATCTAAACTGAAGGATAATTAAAATCTAAAAGACATATCTTTCTAACTAGCTGTTCCTTCTCTGCAAAAAACTGATTTAGCAGGATTTCAATTAATTATGAGCAAGTTCTATAAAATAAAAATAAAACTATTGCTTATTTCACATAGCATCCCATAATTCTGATACTATTTTCCCCTCAAATAAGTTTTATCTCATTCTAATACTTATATTTTCTTTCCCAAAGCAACATTTAGGATAATAATGCAAATTTATTTACTAACTAGAATTTACTTATGCTATCTTTACAAAATATATTTTGTAATATAACACAGGGTGTTTTTGCAGCTAGTCACAAGAAGAACTGGCCCAATTTCTACAGGCATCCAGGTATCTCTTGAACCCAACGCTCAGAAAGGCATATCCACAGAAAACCCCTAGATGTCCAAGAGAGGTAAAGCAAAACAAAAGTATGTCTAATTTAAACCAAGACATACATTTTTATTTGTAAATTCATGTTTTAATTGTCTGGGGATCTGAGTAATTTAATACACTTTAAAGCTTGTCAAGAGTGCACACAGTGTGACTATTTTGAGACAAGCCAGGAGCAAAACACAAGCCAGTAAACAGAGGTTTATCTTTCAAGCAGTGGTTTATATACAAGGAGTACATACATACATGCACTAGGCAAAGTCAGACAATCAATCATCAACTATAGCATGGAAGCATACATGGAGAGGGAGATATGCCCTCACAGGGCCTCTCTTATATTAACAGCCTCTTAAAGCTGTAGTAGTCAAATGACTCATTACTATCATTGCATCATTGTTACAGTATAACAGAATTATAACATTACAGCAGCTGGTCAGCTATTAAATCATTACTCTGACAAAGCTTTTATTACATAGAGAAAACTTTCACAATCTAGTAAGGTGAGAGGCATCTATATCAATGTGATATCATTTTAAACAGTTTGGCTTTATGAGGTATATCAGGAAACCCACATAGGTGCTACAAATGAATTCCCTTTGAGGATCCTATAACTACCACCTCTTCTAAACAAACGATTAGTGAGCTGATGCCTATGCTCAATATGGATTTTGAGCAAAAGATATCAAGAAAGTTTGAGTGCAGGGAACAAGAGTGTAGAAATCCTGCAAAGGCATATTGTTGGAGGAGTCATATAAAACTCGATGGTTTCTTGGGTTAGAAAACTGCTGCAGATATTTTAGAAAAAGAAATTTAATTCATAAATAATATGAAGGCATATAACAGAGAAATCATGTTATAGCTATAAATAATATGTAACATAGAAAAATTAGGTCACAGCTATAGGTAAAACTTGTGTGTCTCGGATACCATCCCAATACTCAGTTATAGCTAAACCTCTAATTAGGTCCCAGTTATTTTTTCGTTGTTGTTGTTCTTAGTGGAAAACATATGACTTTTTGATGAATAACCACAAATCTAAAATCACCTTTTACAATGCCATATGTTAAAGCCTTGTCAAAGGGGGTGGCGGGGATTATATTAAAACAGCACAGAACAAAAGCACACAGAGAGAAATAACTTTCATAGATGTGATGTGAATAACTGATCAGAAGTGCCTGAGAAGGATGATTGATAAGAATACCAAAATCAATGAGTTAATTTTGAGTTATACATTAGAGAAGATTTTTTAAAATAGAAAGTACCTCCTGGGCAGCTGTTTCTTTTGAATCTTATTTCGCTAAATATGCTGTCACTGTTTTCCTCAAAGCAGCAACAATTATATATGGCACACATGCATGCTCAAAATAGATAACCCGTAATAATCTTTCAAGTGATTACGTTTATTCTAAAATGATAGGTTTGGTAATTATCTATAATTTAGTAACATTTAGTTCCATCAGAATCTCTGTTAATTTCATTATCAGCTTTAAATACACTGATAATAAGCCAATTGGCCCTCTTCATAAATTAATGTGAACTACTGACAACACATTTATATTATTATTGCAGTTAATAAAACAAGTTCAGCACTAGGTCTGCAAATACAACAAAGAAATAATAAAGGACAATTTGCTGATTGATCATTTTGATGCATTTAAAGAAATAAATGTTAAAAAGGAAATAGACTGTATGGATAGGAAGAAAATAATAACTAAATGAGAGCAGTGGATGGACAGTGTCATGGCATAAAAACATAAAATTAATCCTAGGCTTCTGTATGTAATAAAATTGCCAAGACCAAATTTTTAAGCAAGACTGAAAGCATTTGAAGCTTAAATGCTAACTGATAGTGAGATGTGGCATAATAATTTCTATACCTTATACCATTAAAATATGTTTGATGTGTCTTAGTATTAGTTTTCTCATCTTTTTAAGATATCAGCCAATGAAAGTGAATAGGAATGAAATTGTAATATAATGTGACATATATTTATTTGTTTCTGTGTAGAATTATACACTATTATAGTATTAGAACAAATACAATATGATATTATATGTTGTAAGCTATAGTATTAGTTAATTAAATGTTAGTTAATTAAATTTCAAAGGTATTTCAATTCTCCCTATGTAAAATAAATACATATAGTTAGTTTTGCCTGAATGGGTAACTTTATAACTTGTTTTAGCTGGTCTACATAATTGCTACTGATAGAATAGGAGGAAGAAATGAGGAAGAAATTTTAAGAAAAGAAAAGGCCACAATGCAAGACTACGTATTTAATTTAGCTTTGGGAAGCAACTTCATTCACTGTAATTAAACTAATTCAGGCCTTGTCCAGAAGCAGAACTGAACTCAGGAATGAACAGCTGGTCTTCTTTATAAAGTTGTGCTGTGATTTCGGCGGTGAGCACATATTCCATGGGAATAGCATGTTATTACGTAGCACAGGGATTTCTACACGGCAGACAACTTTCATGTATGCATGAAGGCTTATCAAATGATCTGAAACTTTTCATTATTGGATTTGTATCAGCAGCCCTTTTTATGGGCCATTGGTTCCCCAATCTAGTTCTAAGAATCACTATGAATGGATAGAAATAACATCAAAAGCTATCAGGCATATAATTTTCCTGCCTTCTGACTTGACATACAGTGACTAAGCATGTTAACTCCCACATTTAAAGGAATCCCAGTTTACTTCAACTCATAGGGAATAACTGTGGAAAGTTGAAGGCTAATAGATTCTGTAAAGCAAAAACATTCCTCCCCCCCCCCCCACTCAACTTTTCTGAGGAAAACTTGACAAGAGATATTCAAAGCCAAGGGCATAATAAGGTATAGGAAAGAGTAATTTTTATTTTGTCTTATTAATGAACAAATCAATTCTTTTTTATTTTATACATACTCAATCATTCATGTCCCTGAATAGCAGTTATGCTATTTCATACATTGAATACTAATTTTCAGTAAATAAGACTACTTTTAAATATCAACAATGAACTGACAAAGAGCTTATTTTACAAATAAGCAAATAGATGGCCTATATTTTGAATTTTTAGAGTCATGATACATCAGATAGTTAAGAAATATGTGATGTCAAACTTCAGTTGTATAAAACACTATATTATATATAAAGTAGCTTTTTCTAACAAAGGAAAAATGCATAAACCACACCACAGGTCTTTTTATTTCACATTTTAAACTTTTTAGCATGTCATAAAAGAATGTGGGCAACACATAGAATTTTATGTCCTCTGAGCCTCAGTTAACATACCTTAAGCCAACCCAGCAACTATACACATAGCAGTTCAACTTCAAGCTACAGGGAATATGTACTGATAACTATTACTCTGACAATATGATGCCCTATTTTGTTCTATTAAATGTTCAAATAAACTAATTACAATGAAAGCATGTCCACTGCAATTACCTAGGAAGAGACTGTAATTAATGTGGATGAAAATTAATACTTATGGTGATTATTTCTATCTAACAACTGTTTCTTAAGACAACATAGTATCTGCTTATTTTTAAACAATTTTATTGGTTAGTTAAAACATTCAAACTTATAATCCTACTCGCTAACCATTTAATATGTGGCTAGAGAAAGGACCGGTCTCATAATGATATACTATTTTTAGTTGGGTAGATAAGTCTTTGTAACACCCCCGTTCCCAATACACTAAAACTGAGTCTAATAATTTTTTTTCTTATGTACTTTCCTCATCATAAATAAGATGGGTAAAAATTGCAGAGAGGCATTTTGTCTACCATGTTTCCCCCCAAATAAGACAGGGTCTTACTTTCTTTTGACTCCTGAAATAAGCACTTGGCCTTATTTTTGGGGAGGTCTTATTATTTTTGAGGTGCAGGAAGCAGTGAGCGTGGCCACCTCATAGCTGCTGCTGTGTTGCAATATTTTCGGGGAGGGCTTATTTTCGGGGAAATAGGGTATGGATTAAGAGAAATGCAGCTTTGGGAAAAATGCTCCAGTTTTTGAACTATTTACATAAAATTTTGTGTGCTTTCAAACAGTGAAGGACTTCTCTGCTAAATGATCACAGTCTAATTTCTAGAATTCTGATATTTTTTTTGGTAACTGTGGCTAGAGTCTTCAGAGGCAAAGTGATATGCTCCATAGCACACAGAAGTCCTTAACTTACAACTGGTGGTTTTATGTTCTTTCAAAATTATGACCGCTTTAGAATGAGTATTGTAAAATGTTCCTCCAACCCCTCTGGCCATGTGACTGTACTCTTGGCAACTGAGTCACATTTACGCCTGGTTGTAGAAACCCATGACCATGTGGCCACAACCTGCAATCGATTTTGCTGGTTTCTGGCATTTTTTGCCAGTTTCTGGCAAAAAAAAAAAAAAAAAACTTGATTCAAAATGGATTGAATGGATGGATTCAAAAGAATGGATTAACAACTGTGCTGTTCACTCAATGACAACATTATTTGCTTATTGACTGCTATGAAAAATATCAGAAAAATGGGTTCAGTCACAGGGTTACCTCAACTAATGATCACAATGACTTATGAGTGGTTATTAGGTTAGGAGAATTTGTCAGCAAATCTAAACAGGCACTGACTGGGTTCTTGTGTTTGTGATTAAGTAATCTAGTTCTGACTGATATAGCTGTCTAAAATGCTGGTGGTATGGTAAATCACTGTTGACGAAAGTGGATTTCTGTCATCCATGGGTGACTGAATAATTATTTTTAGGTTTGTTTCTACAATAATTTTCCAATTCATCTGTACTTTTCCCACTGGGGATGTTTTAACTATATCTCTCTATCTTTATTTCTATCTATCTTTTGTTGAATTGAAAATCACTGCCTCTGCGGATGCCAGCCACAGCTTCCAATGAAATGTCAGGATAACAGAGAATTGGCCCATAGCTATTTAGCCTACATCACCTTTTAATTGACACCAGCTGTGAAAGCCTACGCCAGTATACTTTTTGTGCTATCTCATTATTTATTTTTGTGCTTGATAACATTCATAATTTTTTAAAAACCTGCAAACTGCCATGGAATAACTTTTGATAAAAGGAGAAGAAAAATATTTTAAACAAATAAACACAAAAACATACTTTGCATGTTTTTTTGCAAAATGCTATAGAAAACAGATTTGGTGAGATAACACATTTTATTTCCATAAAATATTAAGAAAGTCAGTGAAGACTTACTTTGATTTCTTCATGTATAGCCAATAAGCAACACCTGCCACCGTTGCTGCTAGAAGAAGACCAACCACGATTCCCACTATTAATTTTGCCTGATCATTAACATTTTCCCTATTATCATCTAAAACAAAAGAAGAAAGGGATGATGGAGCGTCTTGAAAAAATAAAATATGGAACACTCACTATAGATCATAATATCCAAAAATATTTTTTTTTCTTTCAAAAGCTTATTTAAAACCAGCAGCAACAGCAAGTTATCCTTATGAGAGAGCATACACATTTACAATACAAAGATACATTGGCTGCAATCCTTAAATAATTTGCTTTACAAACATTTTGGTGATGTCCTTATTTCACAAGGATGGCACAGATATCCTGAGATTTTACAAATGAGATTTTTGCAGTCTGAGAACTGTCTGAAAAATCTACCTTTGATGCATTAGAAGTAGGCAGAGCAATCCTACGCCCAATCAAGTTTTGCTAAACAAGATAAGCAATTTATCTCCAACTGTCAACAGTGGAAGGAAGGAATTAGTTTAGCTATTTTCCTATTGTTTGAAGCCTGGGGGTGGGGGGGTTTCTTTTTTACTTTAATCCTCACTCCTAGAAGACCTTCAC
The DNA here is from genome assembly GCF_964273705.1 of Natrix helvetica. Lineage (NCBI taxonomy): Eukaryota > Metazoa > Chordata > Lepidosauria > Squamata > Natricidae > Natrix > Natrix helvetica. The sequence continues at coordinate 35,338,049 of NC_138550.1, read as the reverse complement.
AAATTTCCTTTAGAGGCTTTTTAAGCTTGAGATTTTCTAGTTCTGGTTGGAAAAGGAAAAAACAAAAACATAACGATCACACAAATTGCCAAATATTTTCTACTTTACATTAAATCTCAATGAAAGTTTGACATTGTTGCTTTTCATCGAGGCTTCCTCTATGCACATTTACTGAGTATAAATGCTGTTGGATTCCGTTTAAAAGCTGTGCTCTTAGTTATCTACTAAGTTTGATCATTTGTCACAACTTCACCTATCTGGCACTTTCAAATAGATTATTTTTGACAGTGCCAGAACACTTAACCATTATACTGGATGAAAACTGAGATAAATGGTTTCAGCTTCTTATTCTTGTACAATAAAATGTCTATCTGCATTTTTTCCTACAAAATTAAAAAAGGTTCTTAGTTAAGTCTATATAATAAAATATACAAATATGATAGATAGATACATAGATATACTGTTTCCCCCCGAAAATAAGACCTGATCTTATTTTCTTTTCGGCCTCAAAATGAGTATCAATTTGTATTTTGGGGGGGGGGATGTTTTACCCGCTTAGCTTAAGACCACTGCAGTCACGCCTCCTATACCAGAACACCTGTTGTACCGCTGCCCAACTTCTGTGGCTGCTCATGGCCACTCGCGGCCAGATGCTGCATGGCTTGTGTTGGTGCTGCCACTTGAGGATTGTGCTGGTGCCGTGGCTCACAGCAGAAGACTGTGTGCTAGGTAATATTGCTGTGCACACAGATGGTGGCACGAGCGCAACAAGCCTTGTGGCATCCTGCTGTGAGTGGTGGCACCAGTGTGATGTGCCATGTAGCATCCAGCTACAAGCGGCAGCGAAAGATTTATATCATCTGAAGAGAAACCAGAGTCCATCCACAAGCGGTGGCAGAAGTCAGGCATTAGCGCAACAGGTGTCAGAGCATGGGACGCCTGGCTGCAGCGGTCCTAAATACAACCTACCCAATCGGGGGCTAGCTTGCTTTTTATGCCTGCACTTCACCTACCTTGTACAAGCAGATGGTGAGTGGGGCATAACTAAGGCTTAATTTTGGCATAGGGCGTATATTAGTTGCAGGTGTGAAAATTGGGCTAGGGATTGTTTTTTGGGTAGGTTGTATTTTTGGGAAAACCTGGTAGATAGATAGATAGATAGATAGATAGATGATAGATAGATAGATGATAGATAGATAGATAGATAGATAGATAGATAGATAGATAGATAGATGATAGATAGATAGATGATAGATAGATAGATAGATGATAGATGATAGATAGATAGATAGATGATAGATAGATAGATAGATAGATAGATAGATAGATAGATAGATAGATAGACAGACAGACAGATAAAGGTACTACAGAATTAGCAACTAAGTATTGGAGTAAATCATCTAAGGATTACAGCCTTCTTTGTTAAAATACTATATATTAAATATTATTAATTAATAAATACTAAATACAGTGGTACCTCAGTACTCATTGTTAATTGGTTTGGGGAGGCACACTAAGTACCAAAAACCAGTACCAAACAATTTTTCCCCATACAGAATGTAGTGAGTCACAAGGCAGTGAACACCGATAAATTCTAGCTTGTTTGTTGAGTACCAAACAAATTAAGAGTACTGGGACCATGTTTTCATATCAAAATGCATTGAGCATTAAATTTGATGAGATTCAAAGGAGTATCAGGGTACCACTGTATTAAATACTCATTTTAGTTTCATGTGAACAGCAATGTAAATTTGTCAAAAATATATTTTTTCTCAAAAGTACAACTCTTTCTTACTATCCTTGTGTGCATAGGTTAGATTTAGATTTAGGCAAATATTGGCTTTTCTGAAATCAGTTAAGACTTGGGACATTATTACTTTTTCCAATAAAAATAGCATGATGATTTTTGAATTAAACTTTTATTTTACATAGCTATGTATTAATATCAGTGCTATTTTGATTGCACATCAGTAAAACCTAGCATTTAAAATTTGTTCTATTTATTTTCCTTTTTAGAACTCTACCCTTAATCCAGAAAAATAAGTATAACAGTTTTGAATTGATAGTATTAAATGTGGAATATTTTTATGTTCTTACCACTTTTTTCTTCTGGTTCATCAGATTCTGGAATACTTACTGAAACAAAGGAACAACAACAAAATAAAGCTGCTGATATCTAAGTCACCTTCAAAATTTCCACCTTTAAAGATATTTAATAATCTATATTTCAGCTGAGCCCAAAATATTCTTAATCAGCATCAGCTACAAAACAAAATGATTAATCTTATTTTTAAGGCAGCAATCTTTACTTTGTATCTATAATGCATCCGGTGAAAATGCTTTATTCTAAAAAATGACAAGTTTAATCTTACAAATGCCTAGTCAGAAGAAGTATTTATGTGTTGTTCTGGCCTGCATTCTGACTTTTTGTCACTTTATTACTGTGGACAGAGAGTTGATTAAACTTTAGCACCATTGAATGAATTTAGAAGTCATCCTTTGATCTACTCTTCCAGGGACCCTGCACAGAATGAAAAGAGCCATCAAACAGTTCATGGGAATTGCCCTGGATAGCTCACTGAAAATTCCATAGTATAGAGTGTATAACTGAGAATAATATTGATTTATACATTTCAGGAATTTGCGAAATGGTGCAGAAGTGTTCTCTAAATAGAAGCAATTTTTTATAATAGGATAAGTTCATGCTTTGAATAGTTAATAATTTGTCTATCTACATAATTGTTTATTGTGCACAAACTATGCACTTATTTGGTATGTTAAGTCTTCACATGTTCTTGTATAGTCTGGAGACAGCACATTAATCATAATTCAAAATTGGAATATAAAAAAACAGATAATTCAACAGTATTAATTACTGTTATAGCAATAGCACTTAGACTTATATACCACTTAATAGCGCTTCACAGCCTTCTCTAAGTGGTTTACAGAGTCAGCATATTGCCCCTCACAATCTGGGTCCTCATTGTAGCAACTTCAGAAGGATGGAAGGCTGAGTCAATCTTGAGCCGGTGAGGACTGAACTCCTGGCAGTCGGCAGAATTAGCCTGCAGTACTGCATTCTTACCACTGTGCCACCAAGGCTCTCGGTTATAATTTGTTCATATGGCTATGCAGTTGTGTGTTAAAGACAACTACTGAATAGTTTGCATGTTATAATTAGTGACAATGATTATAATTCCTTTTGTCATGACCATACTGAGTTCATATATAATGCACATTCAACCATTAGTTTCCACAAAGTTTGCTTTCCATACTTATGGCAAGAAATTGTGCACCGTTGGTGATCTCTTAAGGAAAAGATTGGTTTAGGAGAATGATTCAAAGTGTATTGATAATATGAAATTTTCATCTGAGTGCCACAACAGAACCTATTTAAAACCACTGCGAAATTACATATTCAGTAATAACTGATTTTCCATTAGTGCTATGCTGACTCGAAAAGAAAAAGAGAAACTCAAAAACTACATGCACTAAAAGTGTTGACTATCATTAATGCCTCTCAACTCTGACAGCACACTAAATTATATTTAAAAATGAAAACAGAAGTGTCTCAAGGTAGTCTGCTACAACCATTAATTATGAAGACATAATGTAGTCCAGGTCTGAGGTAGCATTATTTAATTTAAAATTGGTAACCTATTGTCACTTTAACAATAGTCTACCATAGCATACCATCTCAATAAATTCATTGGACTGTATTTCTTGGTTAATTTATAATTAAGCAATAATTAACCATTAATAAACTAATCTATTTATTAAACAATCAAGGAGAAGTATCTGTCCATAAATGTGGAAGGAAAACTTTTATCCTATTACTATATGCAAGCAGGTCTGGATTAAGTGGTTCCTCGGCCTTTAGATTCAACCCACCTATAGGATTGCTCTTTTAAAAAGAAAACAGGTAGTTCTCAGATTACAAGAATTTTTTTCAAAAGAATGACAACAAGATGAAATATATAAAAACCAAGAGACAATGAACTCTTATTATGGCATCTGATAGTATGGAGATTTATCAGTTAGCAGTGTATTAAGTACATTTCATTTGCATTTCTGCAGATATTCTGGAAACACAACAAATATCAGAAAGTAGCATGGTAACACAAATCTACGATAAGGTGCTAATATACATGTCTTTTGTTAATGGGAAGACAATGAAGTAATTCATAAACAAAATTCTAACCTGGAGTCACCTGCATGTGAACAAGAATACTAAGAACTGTTTATGTAAAGGTAAATAAATAAGGAAATATGATCACCTTTGGTCTTTTCCTCATCTTCTTTAGTATATTAAAAAATAAATATACTTACTAGCAGATACATTCAAAGAGGTGACAGCTCTTTCTAGTAGATTTTCAGCAATGCAGGTTAATGTAATATTGTCTTCAGGAGCAATTTTGATTTTGCTAATAAATTTTCCATTGATATATTTAGTCTCTTCTGTCTGGAAATAAGTTTTCAAAGCAGTTATTTCAAAGTTGAAAGAATCAGTAGGGACAGGTTTGTATGTGTGCATGCCTATCTTTGGCTAACTATTTATACTGATGACCTGTTTATATAGTACCCTGGCTTATCCTGCAAATTTATTTTCATCTGTTTATTTGTTTGTTTATTTCATGTATTTGCCACTCATCTCTCTGATAAGGCAACTCTGTAAATATGTAAATCTGTTGCTTATGTCTCCAGATCTATTTTCTATGCTACTAAGATGGGTTTTTTTTGCTTGTTTTTGCATCTTTGCCTACTGGCAATTATATGGACTGGTCTGTAGAGATTCTCAGTCATCCAGGTTATGGTTGCCCCAAACATGCTTTTTCAAGAGGCAGGAGGACTTTGTTTTTTCTTTGAAGATGTTTCGCTTCTCATCCAAGAAGCTTCTTCAGCTGACAGGGTAGTGAGGAATGGAAGGATTTAAATTCCTTGGAGACAGCTGGTCATTTGCATCCTTTTTAGGGGTTGTTGGACGACTTGGAGGTTTATCTGTGTCCTCAAAGTCACCTGAGTGACTCCTGGCTCTGAAATCTGCAATTTTTCCACTGGAAATCCTTTCCTACTCCCATACAGTTACAATTTGGGATGAACACCCTTTGAATGGTATGAGAGATTGATTTTATATTGGTATAACAATATTATGTACACTAGTAACAATAGTGTATATACAATAGAGACTGTTGAAAACCTGTTCCCTACACTTGACTATGACTGCATTTTGTTACATTATTTTTGTATTATTTGTTTAATTTATTTTTTGTTTATTATTTTTTATGTATACCACACAAATTATGATGGTTTGCTTTTTAAATTCATTAAATAAATACATAATTAACTATTATTTGAAATTATACTTGAAACAGAATACTATATCTTCATTTTCTTGTGCACTTTTTATATGATATATATGTGTGTGTGTGTGTGTGTGTATGTGTGTGTGTGTTGTATTTGTGCTGATAAATAAATAAAGGGAGACTAGTATAGATCTATTTCAAGCTATTTAGCTCTCATCAGCTAGCCATACCCTTACTGGGATTTGAACCTGGGCCAGTAAGGGTATGGCTAGCTGATGAGAGCTAAATAGCTTGAAATAGATCTATACTAGTCTCCCTTTATTTATTTATCAGCACAAATACAACACAAATATAAAAAGGCAACATTAAAAATAAAAATATGGTTTTCTGCCTGGATGGTTTTCTGTGATGAGCCGAAGGACAGAAAGAGGGAGGAGTGAGCTTCCTCCCATATTTGGGCATACCAGGGGTTGTAACACACACACATACATATATACATACATACATACATATTCAACATACTGTTTACTCAATGGTAAATTGCTTCAGTAAATTGTATATTGCTAATGTATGGATCACAATAGATACAGAAAGCAAAAGAATTATCGGACTACAAAAAAAACCTTCATCCCAGGAAACTAGACGACCTGATCAAGAGAACCACGAAAGTCCAAGCTAAAAAAGATCAAATCACAAAAGAAAAACAATAGTGGATAAAAAGCTGTGTACTTGTCCTCCCATACTTATATGCCACAAAATACACAAGCCCAACATACCTCTTTGTCCAACATAGATAAAGAACTTACAAAAAAGCTTGAGCAACTCACAAAGGAGAAAAATATTCTACTTTTATTACTGCCTTCATTTTTGAGAAAATATATTCCACTAAAGTGGCTCCAGAAAATCAAAGTTCTAGTTATCTAGTAATAAAATAAGATGAGGTTATGATTTCAGTTGATATCACAATACTTTATACATCCAGACGCCCAGAACTAGCAAAATAATCCAGAGCAGCTGTACTACACAATACACCCAACCAAACCAAATAGGTTAAGATCCAAATGATGGAACTCATCAATCTCTCCTTCACTACCTACTGTCAGTTTGATGGACAAGTATACCAAGAAATCAGAGAAACATCCATGAGATCACCACTCTCAGAAAGCAGCTACGTTAATGCAGCATCTAGAAACTATAGCGCTCCCACACATACAACCAAAAGTATGGCTCTGATATGTAGGTGACATCTTTGTCATAATAAAAAAGGAATAACCATAGAAAACACATGAAATAATCCATAGCATCTTCAAGGAATAAAATTCATAAGAAAATAAGAAAATACCAACACACTACCATTCCTGTATATCCTCATCAGCAGAGGAAATGCAACAAATTAGAAACAGGAGCCCATTGAAAAACCACTCACATTTACTAAATGTTCCATTACCAAAATAATAACCCAACCTGCCACAAGAACCGCTGTGTAACAACATTATCCAGATGAGCACAAACTCACCTCTGCAACCCCCACCCCCCCCCCCAAAAAAAAAACACCAGAAAAAGGAAGCAGACCATATTTTGGAATTTAGTCTGATAATGAAACAACCAAGTTCAGAGAGCAGCAAGAAGTTTACAATACTGTATCTACTGGAGTTGAAATAAACATGCAAGAAATAATGAGAAAATTACTTGCTTTATTTATGACACCTCCACTGCTAGTCCACTGTACTGCAGGTTTGGGAAATCCTTCTACGTGACAGGCTATAGTTTTGTAAGATCCATCCGTGCTGGTTCTCTTTGACATTTTGATCTGAGGCTTTCCTTAAAATGCAAAAGAATTTTTTAAACTGTTTATTTATTTATTGCTACATTCATACTACTGACTCTCTATGGGATTCAAGGCCAATTAAAATATCATTATTAAACAGTGCAAAATTGAAACCAATTAATCTAGATATTCATGCCTGTATTTTTTATGCATATTTTCACACACAGCAGTAGTGGGTTCCGGATTCTGTTCAATCAGCACAGTTGGAACGGGCCCAGCAGTGTCCACATGGATGTGCCCAACGTGTGCATGCGTCTTAGTGCCTCCATGATGCTCCAGCTGCTCAGTGGAGCGTCGTGCAGGCACTATACGCACTGTGCGTGTGTGCAGAAGTGCTGAAGACTTAAAAGACCAGTTAGGAGCTCGGGTGGGTGGGTGGGCCCTCCGGAGCACTGTACCCGGTGCTCCGGGCAGGCTCCGGTACACCCGTACCGGGGCGTACCGCCTACAACCCACCACTGACACACAAAGCTGAATCATGTAAAATACTGTTATTTCTTAAAAGCTAGCCAAACACCTTTTATTTTATTTCTATTTGCAGTGTTCGATTTAAGTGGGTATTTTATATCTGGTGAGCATTTCATAATTATGTAGCAACATACAAACTAAACACAACATCAATATAAAACAGTAGGAATCAGTGGTAGGTTCCGGATCCCATTCCAGCTGGAATGGTTAAAATGGGCCTGGCGGCGTGTACATGGACGCACGCAGCGCACGTGCATATGTCATGCGCAGCACACTCATGCATCTTAGCGCCTCCACAAGCCTCAGCTACGCTCCAGTTACTCAGTGGAGAGTCGCACAGGTGCTGTATGTGCCGTTGCACATGTGTGTAAGCGCAGAAGGTGTAAAAGACCGGTAAGGAGCTTGGGTGGGTGGGGCCTCCGGAGCACCGTACCAGAATGGTATCCAGTGCTCCGGGCTGGCTCCGGTACAACCCACCACTGGTAGGAATCTACATTACCTTGTACTATCAGTGTCAGAATTTGACTTTTCTTTAAGCCTTCAACTTCTTGTAAAGTTGTTTCACAGATGTAATTTCCTGCATCTTGGTACTGCAAACTTGAAAAAGAAGGACTTGACCTCATTCTGTTATTATCCTGTAAAAAAAATATGCCAATATAACCTATTCTCTTCCAGGAAAAAAAAAACCCACAAAATTCTTCAGCACAACTCATTTGAACTAAACATTTTGGAGAGCACTAACAAACAATTTTTACTGATTCTCCAATTAAACTGTATTTAATACTAAATTAAAAAATCTATTTATATCTACTTTTCAACTTTCCACAAGTTATGCAATGCAATTCCCTCTTCTAAAATAAAGCAGAGCTTGTAATTTCCTTCAATAAATTTGAAGCCAACAGATGGCTATCTAGTCTCTGCTTAGAAATGTCAAGGAAAGAGGAGCTCCCAGGTCTTGTAGTAATAAGTTTTGTCCTGAAATTTACTTCAATGAAGAAGCACATAATACAGAGATAACCTGATTTTCCCCTCAAAACTGAAAAGGCAATTGCAAATATGCTTCAACTTGCATTTTTTCAAATCTTTCAAAAGACTCTTATATGGACTATGCTTTGGATCTGACAGAAATTCTTGAGAGGACTACTCAGCATTCTTCAGAATTTACCAAAGCCAGAAGAGGCCCTCTGTGGAAGTGTTATGCTAAGGGGCAGCTACGCAAATGGAAACAACTTGTTTCGTTTCACTGCTTAAAGTGAAAGAGCCACATTGCTTCATGAAGTAATTTTATGGAAGATTCTCACTCAAATCTTCAGAAAAATAAAACACCTGTTTGAGGATTTGAGTTTTTACGGGTTCTGGGTCAAGTCGCTCTAATAGCTAGATAGCTTTTTCCAAGTTTAAATTAAATGTAACAATACATTAAATGTGGATATTATTTTGCCCATGTTTTTTGATCATTTCCTCCTCCTTCCTCCTCCTTGAATATTAAACATTACAATCTAGGAAACAATTTTGAAAGAATTCTAATATCTGTGTATAATATTTTAGAGCGCTGCATTTGGTCATAGAACAAGAACCATTTAAGTTCTTGTGAAAATTAAAGTATCACCATTCCAGATACAATAATGGATTAAAAACAGCCAAGTTACAAATATTTACCTTCAGCCAGAACACAGTAGCATTTCTACTAGAAGAAATTGTACAAGATACAGGCAATGCTTCTCCAATCTGTTTAATAACTTCTCCATTGGGAGTAAGTGACAAATCCAAATCTATGTTGAAGAAATTCAGGATTGTTATTCATATTCACAAACATGCTTACTTAGGAAGTTTAAATAAAGCAAAAAAAAAAGACAGATAATCATTTGGTAATTTCAGTTACAGTTGCAATTTCTCAGTCTCAGTCAATTATTTTTTACAAACGGACTGAAAATAAAGTTCAAAAGAAGATAGCAGAAATATTTGCATGTATTATATGTTTATGTACTGCATGTGTGTGTGTGTGTGTGTGTGTGTGTTTGAGAATGAACACACACACAAACATGTGAAATCAGTAGATAGCATAAAATGAAACACTTTAATTTTTACTTTAAAAACTTTCGGGATAAAGAAAAATACATGAAATGAGAAAATGGTTAAGAAATACTATATCTGTATATTTTTTCTTTAAACAAAATGGTGTTTAGAAGAGTAAGAGGCATTCCCATACAACTTTTTCCCTCAACCTTACTTCCATGATAATAAAAATTTAACACAGTGAAGTCCACAATGCAAATTCTCAACTAAAGTATTCTGAGCAGGTATCTAAGATACAGAGATAAATAAAATGTAATGTATTCATAATCTGATTAGAAATTGAAACTGAAACTTTTTGTAGAAGAAATGTTAAACCCATCAAAATACAGTGAGATTAAAATTAACTACATTTTCTTATGTTCGTCTTTTTAGTTACTTTTAATACATTACACAATTTTATTTATCTTTTATCTTCATCTTCTTAATCATACATAACAGCTTGAGATTTTCATTTAGTTTCTTATGTTAAATCTATTTCCAAATTAATATTAACTTCATGTAAAATGGAGCTGCAGTTTTGAATTAAGTGGCACCACAGTAAGCAGAAATTTATGTTGCTGTCGGTGTCGGTGTCAGAGGCATATAGATGGGGTCCAAGGACTACACGTAGCCCCTGAAAGCCTTGATTGAACTCTCAAAATACAAAGTAACAACTTTTGATAGGATGGAAGAAGAAATAGTAACAACATTAAACATTTTATATTTATTGTCCCATTAAGGTTGTCCAGCTCTACCCATTATTTTTGGGTTATGAATAAAAGCCATTTGCAAATCCTGGCCAGGAAAACATACAAAATACACGTGATAAGTGTAAAGAAGCACATCTCCTTACAAAGGTATAATTTATTTTTTTATATTTTAAAACCTCTATTAAGAATGTGCCTAAATTGAAAAAAGCATGTACATACTAAAACAGGATTTTTTCCCCTTCAGAAGCACTCTTTTATTGGTGAGCATACTGAAAGATTTATTAATAAATCAGCTAAATCCTATGATTAAGCAATTAAAATGTCTATCTGAGATAAAACCTAGGGGTATATAATAAATCTCTGCCACATTCTTATTCCACTCTAGATGAGGTGAAAAAGTGAGTATTTTTGTGTGCTTTATGTTGAATTTTATCTGTAAACCAAAAGCCCTCATGACAATTTTTGATAGTATATTTTATTAAGTTGGCCCTGGATTTTTTTTCTGTAACCAGACATTCCTTCTATTCATCTATTTATCCTATGATAAAGGAATGTAAATAGGAAAAATAGAATTATATTCATAAGCAAGTGCACCTATATCAATATTTTCTGACAAGCAAAAACATTAAAAAGCAGGAAAATAATAACTGAGGGCAGCCCCTTTCAATGGACTATCCTAGCTGTATATCTTACGTGACAGACAATTGCAGTCTCTATGCCTTAATACTGGGATCACTCTCTCTTCTCATGCCCCCCCCCCCCCAAATAACAAGACCACCATTTTATAACTATGGAATAATGTAATGTTCTATTTTGTTATGCTTTAACCAGTCCAAATGTTAAAGATAAGGAAATGTTTATATTCTACATGAAATTTGAATATCAATTAAAAATAAATTCAGAAGTTTAGAGGCAAAGGAGAGAAATACAAAAAGATGAATGGGGAAAAAAAGCATACCTCTGAATTTTTAAAATAAGCCTCAGATGTGAATTTAAAAAAAACTTGGTCTCTGACAGAATCATCCATGTATAATTTAATCAAGAGACAAAAAGTGTGGCCAAAGCCTTGGCATATATTACAAAATGATATATGACTATAAGAAGGAATGAAAGAAAATTACTTACAATGTACTGTAACTGTTATGGAATCTATCAAACTTTCATCAGTCAGAGAACATCTGTATTCGCCTGTTGCATTTCTTCTTACATCAGTCAACACATGAAAACCGGAACTTCGAATTGGTCCAGGTTCTCCCTTTTAAGAAAGGTTAAACAAAAGTTTGCAATACAATAAAATGCCTATGTTTTGTGTACAACTTCTAGTTTACTTATGTTTTCAGATTTTTTTTTGTTATTGTTTCTTGCTCCAGCCTTCTTGATCAATTTTATGTAAAACTGATGATGTCACAGATATAGTGAACTAATGCATAGTGTTGTCATGTACAAATTTTAAAAATAAAACTGAATGAAATTTAGAGAAAAAGATAAAATAACTGGGAAAGGTAGGAATGGAAAGATGTGAGACTGATTAACAGACTATCTAAACCAAATTGTGGCTTCCCCAAATTTAAGAGTTGGCACAGATAAGCAATACTTACAGGGATGAAAAATAAGAACTCCTTAGGTGGAGGATTACCATTTCCTGAACATTTCAGGGTAATGTTATCACCTTCCTTAATTGTTTTTCTTTGTGAAAGAATCTCAATCTGAACTTTTTCTGTGGGATCTGTAAAGCAACAAACTGGTTAATAATCTGCCTCTCCCAAATACACAAGATAGGGTAAAATAAATCTGTGTCAAGCAAGTGCAATGAAGTTGTATCCATCAAGAATCTGATGCAAAATAAAAGCGCCGGGCCTCACCCTGCAAATATTGGACTGTCTTAGCTGGGAAATCATCAGTTTGACAATCTTGTTTCAGAGTTTCCATTCTTTATCTCCAAATGGTGCTCTCAAAAATTAAGTCAACACCCCATTTAGAAGCTACATCAGTAAATAGCAATAGGGCTTAGATTTGTATACCATTCCATAGTGCTTTAGAGCACTCTCTGAGTGGTTTACAAATGTCAGCATATTGCTCCAGCAATTTGGGTCCTCATTTTACCAAACTCAGGAGGATGTAAGGCTGAATCAACCTGGAGCTGGTCAGGACTGAACTCCTGGCTGTGGGCAGAGCTAGCCTGCAATACTGAATTCCAACCACTGACCATCGCTGCGCATATATGTGAAACATCACTGTAGAAAAAGGCACTCCAAACTTGGCAACTTCAAGATTTGTAGATCTATGTAGATCAGATGTGTCAAACACGCAGCCTGCGGGCTGGATCCAGCCCACGATAGGCTGTGGAGTTGGCCCATGGGGCCATCCCAGAAACAGTGAGAGACCAGCCCTGCTGCCCCAGGCCTGGCCATGCACACCCCAGCCCCCAAAGGGGCGAACATTTTTTTTTTTAAAAAACAATTTTTATTTGTTTTTGAACAAGGACAAACAAACATGAAAATTAGAATTGAAAAACCCATTTTCCATTACAAATTGTAGAAAGTGTGTCAGTTGGTTACAGTATTTCCATGCATCTCTTCCATAGTCACCCCCTGCTTTTCATATCAAGTTGCATATTTTAAATTCACCTATATTCATGTATATCACAATTATTATAGCTCAACCTTAATTAGACCATAATATAATATTCAAAATCTAGAATAGGATTATGATAACATTCCATTAAATCATCCTAAGATCATCCAATCACAATACATCTTTATAACATATTCTAGATAAAGGTTTTAAACCTCCTCTCAAAATCTCTATATCTATATGTATTGTTATCATTATTAATCATTATTTAACTATAGCTATTGTCACTTCATTTTATACATACTACTAGTAAACTAAATTTAGCTTAATTTTTATTATACATTTTCATTGCATCAACCTGTATTTTTCCAGTAATAGTACGGTCTTATATCTCTTGCCATTTGTAGCATTAATGTTCTAGTTACTTTCTTAATAAATCTTATATAAACTTCTCTTGGCAACATGTTGTTCCTTTCGTATCTCATAAAAGCTTGAAACCCAACATCTGTCCTTTCCATCAGCTTATCTTTGGTTATCTCTAGTGCTTCTGTCAAGATTTCTCTCCTTATCTCCATCAATTTTTCTCTCTTTTCTTCTTCTGTGCTTTGACGTCTGGGCTAGAGTTCCAATCCATCTATCTCCCCTTGCCATATTCCGCTCTTGCCATTATCAACCACGCTTACTTTCTTGTCAGTATCCACAGTTTTCTTATCTCTTTGCTCATTTTTTTCTTTCATCTTTTGAACTCTGTCCTCCACTTTCTTCATTTGATAAACATCCTCAGTTTCTCCATCAGATTTTTCTGTTTTGCATTCCATGTTCTCCAATCTCATTTCAATTCTCTCTGTCATTTGCAAAATGTACGCTGATGACACTCAGCTGTACATTTCAACCCCAAACCACCCCAACGAGGCTGTCGAAGTGATGTCCCGGTGTTTGGAAGCCGTCGGGGTCTGGATGGGGGACAACAGACTCAAGCTCAACCCCTCCAAGACCGAGTGGCTGTGGGTACCGGCACCTCGGTTCAGCCAGCTGACACCATCGCTGGCCATAGGGGGCGAACAACTGTCCCCTGTGGAGCGGGCGCGCAATTTGGGAGTCCTCCTTGATGCCCGGCTGTCAATGGAGGACCATGTGGCAGCCGTGGCAAGGGGGGCGTTCCACCAGGTTCACCTGGTGCGCCAATTGCGCTCCCTACTGGACCGGAGTGCCCTGCGCACGGTCACTCATGCGCTGGTGACGTCTCGCCTCGACTACTGCAATGCCCTCTACATGGGGCTTCCCTTGGGACGCATCCGGAGACTGCAGCTAGTTCAGAATGCAGCCGCGCGGGTTATCATGAGGAGTACACGTTACTCCCACGTAACACCTCTCCTGTGCGAGCTGCACTGGCTACCTGTGGCCTTTCGGGTGCGTTTCAAGGTATTGATTACCATCTTTAAAGCGCTCCATGGCATAGGACCTAGTTACCTGCAGGATCGCATCCTACCACACATGTCCCTGCGACCTATCCGCTCACACAGGGAGGGACTGCTCCTGGTGCCGTCCGCTAGGCAATGCCAGCGGGCGACACCTAGGAGTAGGTCCTTCTCTGTGATGGGCCCAACCCTCTGGAATGACCTCCCCCCCGACATTCGAACTACCACCGACCTCCGTTCCTTCCGTCAAAAGTTAAAGACTCACCTATTTCAATCAGCTGGCCTGGCACTCTCTTAGTTTTATCTCCCGGGGATTTATTCTAATGGGGTTTGGGTTTTAATTGGGGATGTTTTTTAGGGTTTTAGAATATATTTATTTCTTGTACAGCCTATCTCCTCCATCCAAATGTATTTAAGTGTTTTATGATTGTATTTTTATCTGCATTGACTGTACACCGCCCCGAGTCCCTTCTTGGGAGAGGAGGCGGTCTAGAAATCCAAGAAATAAATAAATAAATAAATAAAATAAAATGTTACAGTTTCTTTTTCCTGCTGAGCCATTCTTTCAATTTTGCAGACACTGCCACTATAGGGTTCAAGGCTATTTTAATAAACTTCAAACAGGTTCATTTATTATCTTTCAAGTCAAAATGTTGTCTTCCCTCCAATAGCTAGTGATAGAACTTCCAAAAGACACCTGTATAAACAACTTGTGCTCTTCCTACTATCACTGTCAGTAAACAAACAAACAAACAAACAGAATCTTGAATCTCAAGTGATCAAAGAGAAAGAAGAAAAAAAACAATGTATCCAGCCTCCAACCTCTAAGTGGCAGTGTAACTGCTTTTCCTCCTGTTGTTACAACCCTCTTTATAATCCTTTTTATTATCTTCTTTATATTCTAAACTTAAGAAAGAAAGAAAAACCCTTAAATGGAGATAAAAAGCAATCAAATCAATCAAATCAATCATTATATAAAAAAGGAGAATTTTAATCCATAGATATAAGCAAAAGCGAACATATTTCTTTTTTTTTTTCCAGAAAATTTTATTGGTTTTTTAAAACATTTATAAGGAAAAGGGTAGGTGGAATGGTATACAAATTTTGGCAGTTGCAAGTATGGCAGACGCCCCCTCCCTCCAAACTCATAAGATACATCTATGTATAAAACATTAATACAAAATCGTATAAAATCAGCATATTAATTTTATAAAAAAATTTCAATCAACTTATATATTATGATATATAGTCTAAATATAATTCCATTATTACTTTCGGTCTGTTTATAACAATGTGATTTTCTTATTCATTTTTGTGAACTGAGCTTTCTTAGTGTTGCCCCTTCTCCCCCCGCTGGCAGAGCTCCGGCCCCTCCCGTGTCCTGTGTGACCGTTGAAGAGTCTTCTGCTTTTTCTAGGTTCGCTTTATTTTTTTCCATAAAGGCCTGAGCCTCTATGGGTGTATTGATTCTAATTCTTGTCTCCTCCCAGAATATCAGCATCCCTTCAGGCATCAACCATCTAAACCACACCCCTTTCTGGTATAATTTATTCGCCAATTGCAAATAATTTTTCCTTTTCTCCCTAATTTTTTTTTGGATCTGCTTCAAGATGGTTATCTCCCTGTCGTGATATGTCAATGCTTGCCCCCTTTGTACACCCAGAATTATGTCTCTTGTGCTTTTCCTAAGAAATTTGATATGGACCTCCCTGGGTACATTGTGTGTTCTGGCATATGCTGAGTTCACTCTATAGACCAGGTCTATCTCCCATTCCATCTGTTGTTTATCTTTGTGTATATATTCAGCTAAGATATTAGTCATGATGTCCCTTATGTTTTCCCCATCTGCTTCTATAACATTTTGAAATCTAAGATAAAAGGACATTCTCTCAAATTCTGTTTTCATTTGTTGGATATCAAGTTCTTTGTTACCCTTCTGCAAAGCTTCTACCCCCCCCCTCGCCTCCGCCACCCCACCCTCCACAAGGTCCAGTCTCTGTGAGTTCTTATAAATTTGGACTTGATTCTCTTTAATTTCTTCCTTCATTTCCTTTAATTGTTTCTTAATTTCTTCCTGGCCCTGTATGAGTTGCTGAAGCATTTGTTGCAAATCCATCTCTGTACTCTTAGGTTGCATCAGTTCTGTAATCTTTGACTGTGTGGCAGGACTGGATGTTGCAGATGTCAGTGCAGAGGTAGCAAAGCCAGGTTTTCCAGGTGGTGGTCTTTTTGGAGACATAGTTTATAAAGCAGAGAGATCAGTCAGTGTAGAGACTGGACAGCTGAAGAGGTAGAGCAGGCAGATGAGTTCAGGAGGCAGAAGATCCAAGCAGCTGGGAGTTTCTTTAGTCAGTCTAGCAATAGAGAAAAATTTTCTCTCCAGAGGGTTCAGGAAATACAATCCACAAGAGATTCTTCTGGGTGACACGGAGACAAAGACCGGAAGCCTGAATTTAAAGGTGGAGTCAGGTTTCACAGTTCATGAAGACAACGGAAGTGTGCCATCTTGCCCTGCCAGCTTTGGGCTCAGAGGCATAACAAAGTTTTAAAAGTTCAGAAAGTTCTTAGTTCACCCATAAGTTCTGGAACTAAATCCAATGAAAGTCACTTTTACAGGGGTGAGGCATCGTTAGTTGGCTCTCCCCCCTCCTCCTTCCCCTGGGGGCAAAAGCAAAATCTTCTCAAGCCGCTTGTCCAAGGGGGGGGGGAAATCCCCCTCCCTCTAGCCGCACCTCCAGCAAGAATCCGAAAGTTTAGCTTTTAAAAACGCTGAAAAGTCCATCAATTCAAAAGAAAGGGAATGAAGAAAGGAAGCCTCTCACCATACCGCCGCTGCTTCCTTCAAAAGTACGTTGTCCGATCGGCATGGAGCGAGACGCATGCGCGCCCTCCGAAACTGCTCCCCGGTGCCTAGAGCGAAGCGGAGAAGCCCCCACCAGCTGATGCCAGGGCCCTCCGCGAGCCGCTCCCTCGGCAGGACGCCTCTCCGGGGCGTCCTGTGCCCCCCCAGAAGCGGGGGAAGCCCACCGGGAGAGCGGGAGCGGGCAAAGGCTTGCCCGTCGCCATAGCCACTGGAATCGGAAGTGATATTTCTGATGCAGTCCACGACAGGATCGAGTTGGACACCTCTGATATACCATGTTGCCTTGAAAATAAGACAGGGTCTTATTTTCTTTTGACTCCCGAATAAGCACTTGTCCTTATTTTTGGGGTGGTCTTATTATTTTTGAGGTGCAGGAGGCTGCGAGCGTAGTTACCTCATGACACTGCTGTGTTACAATATTTTCGGGGAGGCTTATTTTCGGGTAAGGGCTTATTTTAGCACATGGTCTCAAAAGCCCGATTGGGCTTATTACCCAGGGAGGTCTTATTTTCAGGGAAACAGGGTAGATTCTCAATCATCCAGGTCATGGTTGTCCCAAAGGTGTTTTTCAAAAGGCAAGTGGACTTGGTTTCCCCCCATTGTTGACCTTTTGCTTCTTATCCAGAAAGTTTCTTTAGTTCTTCGACTTCCAGAATTTTCTAGCCAGCATGGAAATTCCTAGCAGGAATTCTGGGAGTTGAAGTTCACAAGTTTTAAAATTGCCAAGTTTGAAGATCCATACTTGTAGAACCTTAATGCAGTTCAGAATTTTGGAATGAAAGACTTAAATAGTGTATGTGTGCATGTGTTTGGCTGTGGTGCGTGCACATGCCTTAGAGTAAATGTTCACTTCTGGCAACTGCTTAGACTCCTGCAGTGTCCTTGAAAACTTTTTTTAGGTCGTTTGTCATTGCCTCCTGCCAAGGGATGAGATAGAAATGAGTTGACCAAGATTACCCAACTTGGCTTCATACCTAAGGCAGGGTTAGTTCGCCGAATACCCATTTGGGGAATAAGCCAGTCAGATGCTTATATAGTTAAGAGAAAATTCCACTGCATTTTGTAGGTAGTTTTGGCTGCAAGTCAAATATTAGGAAGCACAAGTTGCAGCAGATTTCACTCTTGCTTCTTAATTTAAAGGAATAAAAACCTTTTCTCAAAAGGGAAGGACAAGACATGGCAAACAACTGCATGTACATGAATATGTAATGCTTGTCTGATTTTTGGAAATGCATCATTTATGTAAAATCTATGTTACGAAGTTATTTATATGACAATAAACTTACAGTAAATGTCAGGGACTGCTGATTCTGATTGCATTATCTCTGGTCCAGTTGGTCCAAAATACGTCACCGTGCAAGTGAACTGTGCCTTTGTGTCATCCTTTGTTGGTTTATATTTTAGGGAAGATCTGATGGTATAGAGTCCACTAGCTTTATCTGTATCTGTTTGTTCATCTATGACAATAGCTTTCAAAAAAGAGAGGATGATTTACACAAAGTTACTTGCAAATAAAAAGCTTGTGTATGTCTAATCCTAAATTTATTCATTTAAATGGAATAACTGAATAACAATAATAGAGTTGGAAGGAACCTTTGACGTCTTCTAGTCTGACCCCCTATTCAAGCAGAATACCCTCTTGTTATTGTTAGACACAAGCAGATTGATCCCCTAGGATAGCTTTGCATGCAGTTTAATTTGCCCTCCATATTCCATTTCCATTGTCATTTTTCAAAAGTTTACAGTGCCCGGCCTCTTTGATGAGGAAAACAGAAGGAGCTTCACTAATTAAATAATACAAGATGACAAGAGATATATGTGGAACAGAGAAGTAAATAATAAATTTAAAATATTTTCCCCTTTCTCAAACAGAAAACAATGCCTAATATACAGTATATTGCAATGAGCCTAAATATGACAGGGTGAATAACTTTGGTTTAACATTTTTTCAGACAATGAGCTGGGTTCAAAGTTTTCAAATTTGTGCCGCTAAAATCTTGAGATCTGTTAGATTCAATCCTGTTGTTTTTATGCAGACAAATCTATTTCAAGTTCTATCCTAAACACAGTCAAGTCTGCTTCCAATTCCTGACTTTAGAAAGCCAACAGCAGACTATTAAGCTGCTCACAATATTGAAGTGCTTAACGGAGCTTCTATAACAAGAGGCAATGAACATCCAAAGATCTATGGCTTCCGTAGAAAAAAATGACTGACAGGCAGCTTTAGTGATTGGTGTCAACTCTCTGCGTTGATCTTCCATGCAGAGCGTCGGCGGAGCCGGATCTCAGATTACAGTAGCTGGGTTGAGATGAATGAAGCTATTGGATAACATGATTTATTGACAAAGACTGAAGGGTGGGAAGAAACACGGGCAAAGCAGATAAAGAAAGCAATAAAGATGGCTGTGAATAAGAAATGCCTAATGAAGAATGCCTAATGAAGCTGTTAATAAATCACTGCTTTTTGTATTACAATATCGGGTTGCTTATTATGAAGCAGGCATCGTTAGGGTACTTACAGACAGCCATATTTTGCTTTTAAATATCGGGAGTGCCGAGAGGGAACTCAGAAGACGATGGCAAAAGGCCAGCTATTTGAACAGAGCTGGATAGCAGACATCAGACATCAAAGCCGAGATGAGCGAAGCAAGAAGAGATAAGTAATCAACCCCTAAAAACAGCTAAAGCTGAGTCCCCACCCCACTCCTATGCCCAGAAAAAGGGAAAGGCCCTAAGCGAGCTGGGAAGAATCAAGGGGATGCTGGACTGGAATCAAGCCAGGCCCCCAAAGCCCCCAATGGAGCCCTTGGGAAGTTCCATAGAGCAATGGAGGGAAGAATTTGGCTCACCCTCCATGAAGAAAGGCCATTATGCATGCCAGAAGAGAGGGGAGGAGCAGTGGATCCTCTTGAGGTGACGAGAAGCACATGGAAACACAGCCCCACGTCTCCATCATTAGAAGGAAGATGAAGCCAGTGCCTCTCCAACATAGCAGGCAGGCTTCCCAGGGCAGACAATCTCCACCCTCCCTCCGAACTAGAACTGAGGAGTATCTTCAGACATATCAAATGCAAGCATACAGAGATCGACAGGAGGAGGGAAGGGCACTGCTGATTGAACCGCCCCGATTCAGAGCAAAGTTCGATGGGAACTCAGACCAGTTAGCCTTATTCCTTGACTCAGCTGAGGTCCACCTGGAATGCTATGGACACCTCTACTCATCCCCCAGAACCATAGTGAATACTATCGCAGAGAGACTAGAGGGGGAAGCAAGGGAATGGCTAGCAGCCCTCCACAATAAGAGAGCCCCCCAACTGCAAGACGTATATGTCTTCCTACAACTGCTAGAGACCAGATTTGAGGAGATGGAGGAGGATCTGTATGCGGAAGATGAGCTCAGCGACCTAAAGCAAAGAGCACATCTGCAAACTTAGGAGAATAATTGGAAGTGTATTTTTTCATAACAAGTCTGGACCAGCAGATTGCCCAAGTAACTGCCTACCCTGACATTCCAAACTGACTCTCTGAGTGGTTCTTAGTAGCAATAAAAGTCGACAGCGGGCTGCATGCCAAACAGACACAAAAGCAACCAGACACAAAAGAGCGAGGGCAATCTGACCTGAAACCACCCAGCCGACGGGGAACCATAGTACCACAGCGGGCCCTGAGACCAGTCCTCTCTCAAAGTCCACTGAAATGCTACAGATGCGAGGAGATGGGCCATATGGCATCCGTGTGCCCCACCCCAATCCCGATGCCAAGGCCAGAGCTACCACCCAGGGCACGACAGGAACGCGGCCACAAACGGGCTACCCATGCAGCCTGGAAGGCTTTCCATGTTGCAGATGTCCCTCCCAACCAGATTAAAGGGGGGGGACACAAGGCAACAATGACCAGTCACCAGAATCCTACGACAGTGACAACGAGGGCGAAAACGAACCAATGTTGAGAGGACCAATTCGCCCTTTCCTTTTACCAATATGCTTCACAGCCCCAAAGACAGGAAGCCAGGGGGATTTTCAAGCCCTAATAGACTCAGGCTGCATTAGATGCTTGATCAACGTGACCCAAAGTCCTGAAACTGGAGCAAAGACTGGCCACCAAATCCGGTTTGAACAGGTCGATGAGTCCCTAATGGGGGGAGCCTATGCCACCCACCTGACCAAACCAATGAGACTAGAGCTAGTGGGTCACTGGGAAGTAATTTGATTCATAATAGCCCCCAAAATGACAGATGCAGTCATACTGGGACTCTCCTGGTTAGACAAGTGGGGACCAACCATCTGGTGGCAAGGGGGTACCCGCAGGCTTAGGATAGAAAAGGGGCCCCAACCCCTTTTCCGCCAGCAAGCAGAAACACCACCCAAGCAGGGAACCCCCCAAAACAGCACACCAGAACATCTTGGAGTCACATCCAATGAAACCCCAGAGACTGAACAGATCCCAGGGGAATATCAGGACCTCGCAGAAGTATTCAGCGAGACAGAATGCAACATTCTGCCCCCCCTCCCCCCCGTGACGCAGATTGTGCCGTAGAAATCATCCCCGGGGCAAAACTACACAAACCCAAGCTGTACGCCATGACGCCCCGGGAAATGCAAGAAATGCGCAAATACATAGACATAAACCTAGCACGAGGGTTCATTGAGCCAGCCAAGCCATTACAATATCGGGTCGCTTATTATGAAGCAGGCATCGTTAGGGTACTTTACAATTGGTTTTGTAGCATTCTAGAGAGATTTGTGTAACATGGGTGTAGGTCACAAAAGAAATTGAAGCAGGTGAACTTTGATAGGTGGCTAAGGGAGGCAGATCATCTCCTTGGGAATTGAATGGCTTTATGATTTCATTCTAGCAGGCTAAAGTGTCATTTATTGTCAGTTATAAGTTATCAGAGCAAAGATGCCTTTGTAGAGGTAAGCTGCTCTTCGGTAGGGCTCCTGGACTCCGGACAAGCTTCCCTCTTTTAGTAGACAACACTTAGGGAGGTAAGTGAGGATGAGTGTTTGGGTTAGGTTTAGGGTGGGAGTGAGGGCAAGAGGGTTAGGGAGAGGATGATAATAGGTGAAAGGGTGAGGGACAGGCTAAGAGTGAGGGTGAGGCTGAGAGTCAGGGTTAGGATTAGGGGAGGGGAAAGGCAGTAGAATGGGTATAGGGAATGGGAGAAAGAGAAGGTAGAAAGGGGAGAAGTAGGGGTCAGGGAAGACAGAAAGGAAGATGAGAAAGGGGAAGGGAAAAAAAGATGGAGTAAAATTGGCAGGGGAGAGGGACAGGCCAAAGAGGAATAGAGGGAAGGGAGCAGGTGAAGAAGGGGAGTGACCTAGTAGGAAAGGGGGGGAAGGGAGACAAGACAGGGAGAGAGGGGATAGTAATTTTAATACCTTTATGACTTCATCAAGGCAGGTGATTACCAGAGCTAAGGGAGAGGATGGGGGAGGGGAAGAGAGGGGAAGAGGGAGAGGAAGGGGTGCAGGACAAAGAGATACAGTGGGCCAGGGTGGAGTAGCAGGGGGAGAGGAGTAGGTGAATGGGACAGGGAGAAGAAGGGTGGGTAGGAATGAATGGGGGAGGGATTTAATGTTTTCATGATTTATCCAGTGGTGGGTTCCTGCCGGTTCGCACCGGTTCGGGCGAACCTGTTGGTCAGTGAACCCGGAAGTAAGTTCCTGCCCCACCCCTATCACTCACTCGCTCACCCCTGCCCATCCAGAAGCCACTCCATTGCTCGCTCACCCCCCTTTCCTCCTCTCAGCGATCTTTGGGGAAGGAAAAGAGCTGAGAGGGGGGGAAAGCCTCCCATTGAAAACAGCGCTGAGTGGGGGGGGGAATCCTCCCGTTCCTCCTCTCAGCGATCTTTTGGGAAGGGAAAAGTGGGGTGGGGAATCCTCCCTTTCCTCCTCTCAGCGATCTTTTGGGAAGGGAAAGAGCTGAGAGGGGGAAAAGCCTCCCATTGAAAACAGCGCTGAGTGGGGTGGGGGATCCTCCCATTCCTCCTCTCAGTGATCTTTTGGGAAGGGAAAGAGCTGAGAGGGGGAAAAGCCTCCCATCGAAAACAGCGCTGAGTGGGGTGGGGAATTCTCCCGTTCCTCCTCTCAGCGATCTTTTGCTAAGGGAGGCTTCTCAAAATGGGACACCCCCATCTCTTTGCACCCTTCAATCCGTCTCTCTCTCCCTCTGACCTCCCCCAATGGCTCAGTGTGAAAAACTGGGGGGAACCGTGCAGAGGAAAAGGAGGAGGAAGGAAAGGGGGGAGAGAAACAGGGGGGAGGAAGAGAGAGAGAGAAAGAGTGACACACAAAGGGGGGAAGTTGGGAGACCTCCCTCTAAATACTGACACCCTCTGCTTTTGGGGGAAAGGAGAGGAGGGTCCTTGGTGAACCTTTACCCCCTATTCCCCCTATCCCAGTTAAGCCAGCTGGGTTTGGGACCCAGCCTTTCTAACTTCATTTGGGATCTTCTAACATCCCACTCCCACCTGGTCACATAGCCGGCAAGCCACTCCCACAAAGCAGGCCACACCCACAGAGTAGGTTCCAAAAAAATTTGAAACCCACCACTGGATTTATCAGAGGTAAGTGAGGTTATAAGAGGCAAGTAAGAGGTAAGTGAGAGTGAGGAAGACGGAAACGGTTAGAAGAGGGGAAGAAGGGAAGGGGGATAGGTAGGAAGAAGGGGAGGAGACATACAGAAGGGAACAGAAGAGACGGCAAGGATGAGGGAGGGATGGAATGACTGAAGGAGGAGGTGGGGATGTGAAGGGGACAGGGATGAGCAAGGGAGGGGGACAGGGATTCGTAGGAGAATGGAGAAAGGAATTTGGAGGGGAGAGGGATGTAGAAAAGGGAAGAGAAGTAGGGGCAAGGGCAGGGAAAATAGAATTAGAATAAAATTAAGAAAGAATAGAACAGAGCAGAATAGTTAGGGTAGAATAAATGTAGAAATGAATTAGATTACAAGAGAAAGAATAGAAAAAAGTAAGAATTAGAACAGAATTAGAATACAATTAGAATTAGATTAGAATGGAATTAGAATAATCAGAATAGAATAAATGTAGAAGTGAAACAGATTAGAAGAGAATTGGAACAGAATAGAATAACAATTAGAATAGAATTAGAATAGTAGAATTAGGAATAGAATTAGAATAGAACTGAATTAAAAGAATAGAATTACAATTTGAACAGAATTACAATTTGAATAGAATTAGAACAATTATAATAGAGTAGAAGAATTAGAATTTGAACAGAACTTGAATGAGAGTAGAAATAGAATAGAATTAGAATTAGAAAATAATTAGATTAGTATAGATTTAGAATAGAATTAGAACAGAATTAAAATCTGAATGCAATAGAAGTAGATTAAAATAGAATTAGAATAATAATGTAATTAAAATTAGAATAGAATTAGAGCTAGAATACCATTAGAATAGAATTTGAATTATAGAATTAGAATAGAATTAGAATATAAAACAATTTAGAATATTAAAAAAAATGGAGAGCATAAAAAAAGAATTAAAATTAACAGAATAGAATAAGAATTTGAACAGAATTAGAATAGAATATATCCGTAATAGAATTAGAAAGAATAGAATTAGAATTAGAATCACAATAATGAAAATAATTAGAATTGGAACTATAGAATAAATAAAAGTGTGTACAAACAATGCATAGTTATTTCAATTAATTTGAGTTTTACACTGCACTTGTTTTTTATACTGCTTTGTTTATGAATGCATGATGCAATAATAATATGGCTTATCAACTGAATTCTTTATCACAAGAATCTGAAGCTGGTTGGGACTGAAAGGAAGTGATTGGCCCCAAATCAGCCTGCTAGTTTTGAGCCTAAGGAGGGCTAAAACTCAAGGCTTCTCATACAGAACAATTATATCATGCTGGCTCTTAGATAACATTTGTAAAGAACTACTTTAAGTTGTGTCAATAATTATTATTTAAAAAATTGTAAAAATACAACAAAATTCAACCAACATTGTTTACTGTGTTAATTGCAGCACTGTTAACAAGGCTGATGATTTCTATGCTTAATTTACTTTAAAGTGATTGGTGAAGATAAGCAAACATGCATGCAGTAACATCTAGATACAAAATCCTACCTTCTTCAGTATACTGCAGAATAGCTCCATTCTTAAACCATGTTATATTTCCTGCAGGATAACCATCTCTTGTAATACATTCTCCAAGCTAAGAATTCAAATATACGATTTGGTTATGGATTTAAGCTTACTGGACATTGCATATTCTTTGGTTCGTATCAGATAGCCTTCACTTAATGAACATTTGTTCAGTAACTGTTCACATTTGTGATGGTGCTGAACTATTGGTAGACATATCACGTCCTTGAATACAAACACTGAGCCCCTCCAAAGCCATGTGATTAAAATTAGAGTCATCAACTGCATTTATGACAAAAGGATGTGCTTCAACTTTACCTCGCCTATTCATCTCTGCCCTGCATTCTGCTGCTCTTATCGCCAGGGGCAGAGAAAAGGTGGGAAAAGACATCAAATATATATTGGTGGCAGGGTGACAGAGTAAGGGATGATGGGGTGGGCAGAAGCAGCAAAGCACAAAATGCTGGGGGTAGCAGGACGTTTGGGGCAGTGAGGCAGTGGAATTCAGGGGGGAACCAAAAAACGGAGATGGGTAAGAACAACAGGCAAGTGTGAGGAATGGCTTAAAGTGAACATAGAAGGGCAGGAGAAATAGGAGGTCCTAGCGTAATGACTGCGACTAGAACTACTGAAATTGCCACCCCGTAATAATGTGGTAACATCATTTTTCATCTAACAACTACATCACTTGATAATGGAAATTCTGGTCCCAGTTAGGTCATCAAGTAAGGACTACCGGTTTGATTCTGGTCCCAGTTAGGTCCATATATATATATATATGATGTCTGAAAACTTTCCTGTTATACTTTGTCTTGCAAGTCTTCATTTCATTAAGCTTTTAAATCAATTGTTGTATCTCTCACATCTTACATAATAGATCATTATGTATGTATAAATCAAGGGCAAGGATTTGAATTCCAATTCCAATTCACTCTAAGTAGCATGATTAATCATTAGAGATTATGAGAATTTGAACATCTGAAGGACCACATTTTCCTCAGTCCTGTCATACTCTCTATTCATTTTTTACTTCTAGTGTAGCTACTGGAACATGGATATATTATGAAAGAAATATAAGAAATTAAAGAATGTTATATATAAGGATTATTTGAAATAATCAAATAAATGGAGATACCATTGTGCTATAAAGAAAATCCTGCATGAAATAAAAAAAATACACATGTAAGATATCCATTAAACCATAATACAAGTAGTCCTTGATTTACAACCACCATTGGGACTGGAATTTAGATCATTAACTGATGCAGTCATTAAGTGATTCATCATAACTAATTCTAATTTTATGTTCACTTTTATTGTGGTTGATAGGCAAATTACCATGGTGGTTAAGCAAATTACATGGTGGTTAAGTGAGTCCTGCCTCCCCAATTGATTATGCTTGTTGGGTAGGTTGCAAATTTTGACCACAAGAAAGTGCAACCATTATAAATAAGAGCCAGTTACCAAGCACCAAATTTGTGATCATGTGACTATGTTGATAGCGTGACAATTGTAACTTTGAAGACGGGCCATGGGTCACTTTTTCCCAAGGCCTCTGAAACTTTGAACCGTCATTAAATGAATAGCCATAAGTTGAGGACTATCTATTATTATAGCTAGGTAGGGAAGGTGAATATAGTGTACTGTTTTCTATGTATAAATGCCACAGATAAAGGCTATGGAAACTTTCCAAATGTTCGGATTACAAAATATAGAAAGCAATTCTGCTTGAAATGTTTTCCTAATAAAATATATATTTGAGCATCCTCCTTACAGACCAGGGTTACTTTAGATTTTAGCAGTAATTCCACAAATAGCTTTAACTATGCAGACAGCTGTACATACAATCTGTAGAATGTGGCCAATTTATGCAGGATGTCGTCTACCTTTAAGCCTTTTTTATTATAAAATAGCTTTTTTAAAAATAACTATATTCTTTTCTGTTTGCTGCCCAATATATTACATAACATGGGAGAATCTAATGATAATTATAATGCTTTTCTGTTTAAGTCCTAACATAAGGCTTGCCTTTGACATACTAAATGCATGTAAAAACCAGCAAAATAAGACAGTGGATAAGTCTTGTGAGGCTGGCAAGCTCACGAAACAAGGATAACCTGGACTTCTGTAAAATAATTTTGATACCCCATGGAAGCAATTCTCCCGCTCAGCATACAGTTACGGTAGTATAATTGAAGTGGAGTTGCTCTGTATCTTCCCCCCTAAAAGGAAGACTCCACAAATCCCTTTTGTGGATTTAAGTGTCCCTTTTGCCACAGTTCTTTTTCTATCCTGTTTTCCAAGACATTTTATAACAGATCAGCTTAAAGATATTTAACAGGACAAAAATGTTCACTTACCAGTTTTAACTCTTCTGTTTCTAGAAATTCTGCTTGATTTACAATTTCAGGCTGTGATGGTTGCTCTGTTGTTGGTGTTGGTTTGTTTTTTTAGTGAAAGAAAATAATAAAAACGGGTTATATTTCAACTTTCAGATATTTGGAACTGAGTCACATACAGGGAGCTCTCAATGCATGACTGCCTGGCACCATTCAAAGTTACAATAGCACTGAGAAAGTAATTTTACAGTCCTTCCTTGCACTTATTACGATCACAGCATCCCTGAGGTCCTGTAATTGAGATTGAGCACTTCTCAACAAGTGGCCATTAGCAGCCTTTGCAGTGTCCCACAGTCAGTGCCATTTGCACACTTCACAGATGACTTTCAACAAATACAATAAATGGAGAAGCCAGCAACAAAATCACAAATCACATTCCCATGATACAGTATCTCAATTAATGACCACAAGTGATTTCTTAATAATCTCACAGAAGTGAGGTTAATTAAGTCAGTTGCAGCCATGCGATATCTTGCTTAGTGACAGAGTTGCCAGGGCCAACTGGAGTCATTAAGTGAGGACTACCTGTATGCAGATTTCTCAACGTGAGAATGTGGTGGTATGATTAAGATATGAATTTGTACATAGCACCAAAAGTAGTTTTTCTCCTTTTCTGAAAATGCTAGGCCCATGGGCCATCCAAAGAAACTGATTGGAAGGAGATTCTAACCTATTTCACAAGTTAATAATGTACTGCATGCAGAAGTAGAAAGGAAATACGTCTGCATGCAGTACATTATTAACCTGTGAAATTCATTACCACAGAACAAGATGATATCCGCTGATTTGTATGACATTAAAAAGGCATTTAATAAATTAATGGGGTATACTGTATTTTTTGGAGTATAAGACACATCTTTTTCCCTCAAAAAAGAGGCTGAAAATCTAGGTGTGTCTTATACACTGAATTCATTTTTTGCCTCCTGAAACCCCACCTCCTTCACCAAAATGGCTGTGCATAGCCTTTAGGAGGCTTATAGAGTGCTTCTGGGGGCTGGGGAGAGCAGAAATGAGCGAAAAATGGGCCATTTTTTGCTCAATTTTGCCCCCGCAGCCCCCAGGAGCACTATATAAGCCTCCTAAAGGCTATGCATGCCATTTTTTTTGACAAAAAATGGGCCCGTTTTGGAGAACAATGGGCTGTTTTTCGCTCATTTTGGGGGGGGGGCACCCCCCAGGAGCATTCTATAAGCCTCCTAAAAGCTATTCATGTCTTTTTTTGGAAAAAAAAAACAGGGTCGATTTGGGGAGGTCTGCAGAGTGCAAAAACATTTTTTTTTATTTTGCCTCTTCAAAATCTTGGTACGTCTTATACTCCGAAAAATATGGTAGTTTTAACAACCCTCTTGAGCAGTCAATGTTATTTCTAAGTAGGGGGAGCATGTCTGCAATACCAGATGAAAGAAAATAATATGAGAGATAAGAGTTCCACTTCCTGGTTGTGCAAAGCCTGGAGTCATTTGTTTGGCAAATTTTGAGAAAAAATGCTCAATTACAATTGGCAGGACTATTCTTATATTCTCATGGTAAATTAACCTCACAAAAACTAAAATTAGGTTGGAGATTAATGGAACAATTATAACACTACATCTATTCTCTCTCCCATTAAATTGACAGCAAGATTTATTCCTTAAAAAGATTTCTCCTAGCAATTCTCCCCAACTTGCTTCATAGATCAGAGATTTTAGTTTTTTAATGCTGTAAGAAAGAAGTACTCCTTACCACCCAGTATGGAAATAGAGCAAACAATATATGAGGCTGCTATTGTTCCACATTAGTTTTTAGAGAAAAACTTTCTTGAAGAGAACAAAAACAATCTCTATATTACTCTTGAGGCATATATATTCCTATGCAAGGTTCACTGGAGTTATTTATTACAGTACATAAGATGTAGATAAATATTTGCATTCTAATTTTGAGTATTAGATATTTACAAGTGTTTTTAAACATGTAAAAATTGGATTTCAATTTGAGGGAATAAAAATTTGTTCTGGCAGATATGCTGAATCTTTTCAAATTATTGCTCAAAACGTGAATGCTTAGGTCTTATGTTAGAGAAGTAATTGGTTGCAGTTTTTGTACTTTTCTCCTCAGCTCTATTAATTTTAATTACTGAATTTTTAGACCAGTGTTTCTCAATTTTGGCAACTTTTAAGATATCAACTCCCAGAATTCTTGGAGCTAAAGTCTATGTGTCTTAAAATTGCCAAGATTGTACACATTGAATTAGATCATCCTTTCCCAGGTTTATGTTCTCCAGATGGGAAGTTCTAAAAATTTCATAATTGCAATTCACCCTTTTTCAGGGAGTGTTCAATCCCTTACTTTGGAAGGCACCATTTTGAACAAGCATGACAAACAACTACAGGAAAAATGTTCCATGAACTGAGAAACTGAGAATTGCAGTTCAATAATATGACAGGCTAGAACAAAGGAACTGGGACAAACGTTCAATTTGATTTAAAATTAATTTAAATACAATCACTAGGATTATTTTCTATGTAATTTTTAATTTATGTCACAGGACAAATTACAATTCACTGGTAATTTTTGAAGAGAACTCTTGAAGGCTTTCAGTGGCCTTGACGTCATCCTTCTATTAGAGGAATTAAGTGTTACTTACTGAAAACTTTGACGAGTGTAGCCTTTTCCAAGGCATCGTCTTCACTTACAAGCATGCATACAAATTTCTTTTCATCTCCAATTCTTGCATTATTAATGGACAGGGTAAAATTTTCAGAAAGACTTATTCGGTCTTTGTATTCTGGCACATTGTCATATTGTACACTTGGCTTTTTTGCAGATCGCCAAGCAATAGGCTCCGAAGCCTTGTTTGCAATTTCCTAGAAGGGGGAAATATTTATCAAATTTATACTGCTGCTTATCTCATACCAGACGACACTTACCTTTCCCTCAAATGTTTTATGTCACTTCAATAAAACAGAGTTATTCATATACAATACTTTATATTTACACAATACACATTATGAACAATTAAAATATATTCAGTTTTTCAAGACTTCTAAATCCAATTTTCTAGTTAAATATATTACAACTCTGGGAAAGTATTGAAAACAGAATATAAAGAATATTTGGCCATTTTTTTCCAACCTGATAACTGGCCAGTTTCTAGATTTTCAAGCGACAGCCCACAGTGGCTTAGATTGTAGACAACTTCACAGAGCTTATGAGTTTATGAGGTATTGACAATACAGCATGCTATTCAAAAGATTTTTTTTAAAAAAAAACTTTGCAGCACAATAAATCAATAGTTATTAAACAGTTTCACTCAGTTAACACTTTTCCCAGTCTTGAATAATATCTACTCTGGTATGTTATGTCTGATTACTTCTCATTGCAGAATAGAGTTTTAGAAACACAGTAAAAGATATTTTCTCAATTTCTCAATTCCTATTTAAAATCTTTGAGTTTATTTTTCCTACTCTAGAAGAAAATTCCAAGTTTTCATAACTTTTTAAAAAATCTTTCAGCATTCTTATGTAGGAGTATGTTAGCAAATCACAATAGAATACAACTCAAGTGTATGTAGGTGTGTGTGTGTGTTCAGCTTTGTGTGCAAGTTTACACTGTTTAGGTGTAAACAGCCGGATATTATATTTCAGCAGATTATTTTGGGGAAAAGCAGAGATATTCGAGAATCAAATCACAAATTGGATCACCAGAACTAGGAACAATTCCAGAGATTAATTACATATTAAATATGATACTACCCGCAGTATCAAAGGCAAATTGTTGCTCAGTATGTGTTAGGAAAACATGTGAAGAATGTTAAAACAGCCTCCCCAGGCTCCAGAGGGCCTCCGGAGGCAACAAATGGACCCATTTCTGGCCTTCCCGAACTTCCGGTAGGCCTGTCCTTTGCCCTCCCCAAGCCTCTGCGTGAACCTTGCACTTATCTGCATCCAAAATGGACCGTGGGAACTTCTGGGAGAGGAGGGGTAGGTGGGCTAGCCAGGAGTGGGATTTGGGGGTTCTCTGAACTGTACAGAATCTTAGCTAGAGGTTCTCCTGAACCCGTTAACCCTCAGCAGCCCTCCCGTGTGCAGTAACCTAGAATTTGACATATATCCATTCTGCAAGCGAGAGACCATTAGGTGGTAGTTGCACAGAAGATATGTATATGCACCTTCAAATGGAAAAATCCTAAAGAAGGTGGAAGAATTGGTAGGAATACTCATGAGGAGTTTGTTTCAGGTCACATTTGTCAGTATATTTACTGAAGTCTTATCTCCTGGCATTCCACCACTTTCTTGTACTATTGAGAAAAGGTGGAGCTTTTTTCCCCCAAGCCTTTGTGTAGAGCACACTGCTACATCAACTCAGATAAACATGCATACACCGAGTAATTCACTGCAGGACATTTCCTTGCCAAAACAAAACAAAAAAGCCAAATAAAGAAAAAAAAATCACAAAACCTAGAAAGCCCTTCCTTTCTTTGTTAGAAAGCTACAACTGGATTATGGGTTGCTGTTAGAATGGACTATTTATTCTGTGATGCTTTCAACATGCTATGAGAAGTGAGAGTAACCGCAACAATTTTTATTAGCATTCTGCTTGACCTGTATTTGGTCTCCTTTATGCAGACAATGCACTTTCAGACACAGTATGACACACAACTATTGATTCTATGAACTTGCTTCATGTTGCTATAGTGAGCATGAAAAACAGTGTGTATAAAACAATGTGAATGTAATAAAAACGTGGCAATAGGCTTTTTACCACCGTGAAACACTTGGTCTAACAACTATGCAATCTATTTCCAAATGAGCAAACAAATTATAATGGTTCTTTTATCCTAATGAACTCTAAGAGAAGTGGCATATTGCTAACCAGTTTCTGCATAAAAAAACCAAAAGACTTATTTGTTACCACATATTTAACACAAAATTTTAAAGACCTGCTTTTGAATAATACGTTCATTAGTCCCACAAAATTCCTCCTACATTGCAATACCAGAAATAATTTAAGATAATTTATACTTACGTATTTCCATCTTGCAAACAAAAGACCATGAGGAACTTCTAAATGGCAAGGCAAAACAATGGTATCTCCGTATAATGTGTATACCGTGTTTACTGTGTTTACTGTATATAATCCAAGTCCTGTTAAAAACAATAAGAAGCAACTATTAATAATACTAATACTAATAACTAATATTAAATATTGGATTTTTCTAAGTCTTAGATAAAGCATATGTATAACTGAAATATATTTTCAAAATTAATTAAATAATTTAATTATTTAACCAATGTTTAAAAAATTAGTTCGTGTTGCATTAAATATTTGTTGCCTTTAATTCATCACCATTCAAAATGAAGCTGGCAAAGTTGGCAAAAACTCCGCGACAGCAATTTTAGAAGAACGCAGAGCTCCATACTTGTGGCACATCCAACATAAGGCTGAAATTTGCAGCATGTGCATATTTATACATTTATATTCGTTTGGATTTTGTGATTTGCCCCCTCTTTTTCCACAGTGCATGTGCATGCTTTTATAGACGTCACATCTATCTGGATGACATGCTGTGGTGGTGCCCAATTCTTTCTTATTAGTCACTGGAACAATAGATTGTTCTAAAGCATTCTTATTCTATATTATTTGTGAATTAGAGAATTTTTAAAGATGAGAAAAAGTTTCAATGCTAGCATACAAAATTTCCCAGTGAATTCTGGATTCCTTGGAAGGGCAACATTTTCAGTGATCTAACTTAATCCCAGTGGTGTGATAGGATTTGAGAAGTTTAAGTAATTTGGAAAACAATTGTGAGATATGTGAGGAAGTGAAGATTGCTCTTTCAGTGCTTGCATAGACATTCTGCATCCCTAATTCCCCAAGGCCAGGCTCAGCTTACTCCCTTCTCCAAAAAAGGCCATGAAAGTTTACAGCTTCGAAAACTTGAGAGGAGATGGGAGCCACACACTGGTGTTTTCAGGAATCTGTCAATGTTCATAAACAGCTTTACCCCACTTATATCCTTAGTTTACAAAAAGGAAAGCTAACATAGTATAGGTTTGGCTATGTAAGACAAAAGGCGATAGGAGATAGCAAGCACGTGAGAAGGGAGAGGTAAAGATAAAGGTTCCTCTCACACATATGTCCTAGTCGTTCCCGACTCTAGGGGACGGTGCTCATCTCTGTTTCAAAGCCAAAGAGCCAGCGCTGTCCAAAGACGTCTCCATGGTCATGTGGCCAGCATGACTAAATGTCAAAAGTGTACGGAACGTTGTTACCTTCCCACCAAAGGTGATCCCTATTTTTCTACTTGCATTTTTACATGCTTCGAACTGCTAGGTTGGCACAAGTAACAGGAGCTCCCTCTGTTATATGGCGCTAGGGATTTGAACTGCCAACCTTTCTGATTGACAAGCTCAACATCTGAGCCACTGATCCACTATATCCCTTCACGGTGAGAAGGGAGAGGTAACATCTAGTAATTGCAACTATTACAGGCAAGCAAGAGGGCTGTCAATCAACTGTCAGGATCACAAACTATGATAAGCCACATATCTTGGTGTGATTCCTGTCTGAGCTTAGAAGCTCAGCTGGAGTGCTCAAAAGCAACATTGCTTTAAAGTGTAAAAGTCTGGCAACAAAGTAAGAGCAACCATACTCAGGAAATATACGTAATCCCAACAATTACAGGAACTTTTGGAGGGACTCAAAGGGTGTATGCAATCTTTAAGATATTTGCCTGTTACAAGGATAAAGTATCAAAGACTTATTTATGGCTACATCAACTCGCAATGACTAGGAGGGTGAAATTAACCCAGGGCACCAACCTATTGTAGGGGAAGATGTGCGCCTCAAATAAGCATTCTATGCAATTATCTTCTACACTGCAGTGTGTCAAAATAAAGAACCCTTACAAGGCTATAAAACTTTTTGATAGCCTTGTAAACTAGGTTTTTGCATCTAAGATTAAGCATATCAATTATTTAATTTAATTACGAGTAAACTTGATCAGCTTATACTCAAAACAAATGGTCATGAATTGTTTCAGGGAGATTAGTCATTTATCAATATTTAACAACTTTTTTTTGGTTCCGGTTCCGGCGGCCGACGGCGACGGGCAGCTCCTTGCCCACTCCGGCTCCCCGGTGGGCTTCCCCACTCCTTGGGGGGCACAGGACACCCCGCAGAGGGGTCCTGCCGGAGGGGCGGCATCGCGGAGGACTCCTGCAGCGGCGGCGGCCGGCGGGAGGTCTCTCGCGCGCCCAAGGCACCGGGGAGCAAACTCGGAGGGCGCTTCGCGTTTCTGCGCCTCGCGCCTCGCTACAAGCTAACTGGAGAATGTAACAATAGAAGGAAGCAGCTGCAGTACGGTGAGGTTGCTTCTCTCTTCATTCCCTACTCTGCACGGAAGAATTACTCAGCTTTTTAAAATCTTAACTTTCGGAGCATTTTGGAGGCGCGGCTGGAGGGAGGGGTTTCCCCCCCCCTTGGACAAGCGGCGAGGAACAATTCTGCTCTCAGCCCCCGGGGAAGGAGGAGGGGGGAGAGCCAACAAATGAAGCCTCACCCAGGCTAAAATGATTTTCTCTTCAATTTAATTCTACATATTACTGATGATTTGAGGACTTTTGGAACTTTTAAAACTTTGTTATGCCTCTGTGCCCAAAACTGGCAGGGCAAGATGGCACACTTCCGTTGTCTTTATGAACTGTGAAACCTGACTCCACCTTTAAAATTCAGGCTTCCGGTCTTTGTCTCCGTGTCTCCCAGAGGAATCTCTTGTGGATTGGTATTTTTTAAACTTTCTAGGGGAAACTTTCTATCTATTGCCAGACTTATTAGAGAGACTCTCTTCTGCCTGGTTCTTCTGCTCCCGAAACTCACCTGGCTACCCTTCTTTTCTAACTGTCTATCTTATATATGGACTGAACTTCTAACGTTATAAATGATGCCACCCAAAAGACCACCTCCTGGAAAACCTGGCTTTGCCACTTCTGCTCCAACATCTGCAACATCCAGTCCAGCCACACAGTCAAAGATAACAGAACTGATGCAACCTAAGACTACAGAGATGGACTTTCAACAAATGCTTCAACAAATTTTAGAGGGCCAGGAGGAAATCAAGAAACAGCTAAGGGAAATGAAAGATGAAATTAAAGAAAATCAAGCCCAAATATATAAGAACTCACAAAGACTGAATCTTGTGGAAGGGGGGGTGGAGGAGGTGAGGGGGGGGGGGGTAGAAGCTGTGCAGAAAGGGAACAAAGATCTTGACACCCAACAGATGAAAATAGAATTTGAGAGAATGTCCTATTACCTTAGATTTCAAAATGTTATAGAAGAAGATGGGGAAAACATAAGGGACATCATGACAAACATCCTGGCTGACTACACACACAAAGAAAAACAACAGATGGGGTGGGATATAGACCTGGTTTATAGAGTGAACTCAGCCTATGCTAGAACACACAATGTACCCAGGGAGGTTCACATTAAATTTCTTAGAAAAAGCACAAGAGATGAAATTCTGGGTGTACAAAGGGGGCAAGCATTGACATACCATGATAGGGAGATAACCATTCTGAAGCAGATCCCTAAGAAAATTAGAGAAAAAAGGAAGAATTATTCGCAATTAGCGAATAAATTATACCAGAAAGGGGTGTGGTTCAGATGGTTGATGCCTGAAGGTATGCTGATATTCTGGGAGGAGACAAGAATCAGAATCAATTCACCCATAGAGGCGCAGGCCTTTATGGAAAAAAACAGAACACTCCTAGAAAAAACACGAGACACTACAACGGACACACAGGACACGGGAGGGGCCAGAGCTCTGCCAGTGGAGGGAGAAGGGGCAATAGCAAGAAAACTCAGATCACAAAAATAAACAATAAAATCATATTATTATAAACTGACCGAAAGTGATAATGGGATTATATCTGGATTTTATACTGTAATGTCTAATCTGATTGAAAATAGTAATAGAACTAACATGCTGATTGTAACCAATTATATACCAATGCATTATATATAAATGTATACTATGAGTATGGAGGGAGGGGCGCCTACCACACTTTGCAACTGCCAAAATTTGTATACCTGTCCATTTACCCTTTTCCCTATAAATGTTGAAAAACCAATAAATTTTTTTATTAAAAAAAAATATTTAACAACTTTTTAAAACAATTTCAAGTTTTTACTCTTCTATCTAAAGTAAAATACAAGATAAAGTATTTTATGGAGATTTTATCTCTGCATGATGGCTACAGTTCAATGTGATATTTTGCATGATTTGGAGACCATGAAAAAAATGTGAATAAGACTAAATCTTGTAGTTGATTAATAAGAATGATTACATAGACAGGCTGCAAAGTACAATAAATATTAGACTCAATAATATTTGGCCTAGTGCTGCAGTAATTCCATATTCTGGAAATGTCTTTCCATAACAGGTACCCTATGGATTATTTCATTGTAGAATTATATAATTATACTAATGGCTGTACAATGGATCTGGCAGCAATGGCCTGGGCAGGTGGGTTAAAAACATAGGAAGACCCTAGTAAATCATTTAGCAACAGCATACTTTCCAAATGTACAAGCCTATCTGGTGCATTTCTGTTTACATGTACAATTAGCTTGTTTTATTTTATCTTCCTTTTCCTTTGCTTGGAGCATTTTGGCCTACTGCAAACACCCTTTCTGATCTTTCCTTTCCTGAAACATCATGTATGTCTCAGATCAGTTTTGAACTGCAATAAAATGTGTTCCTAATAGTGGAGACTGTAATGCCAAAGTTGGAATATTGAGGAAAATACAGTTGGACTGATTAGTCTAGAAACTGAAATGAAGCAAGAGATTGACTTATCACTTTTTACCAGTCCAATTATTTTTTTTAACCGGTAACAGTCTTCCAATAGCCCAAATAATTCCAATATGCATGAGCATCATCAGATTGAATACATAGAAATATAGTATAGGCACTTGAGGAATCATCTCATCCCACTGTGATTGGCCCATCCCATCGGTGCTGGCAGAGGAGGTATGCTGTGGGCCTCATTGGCTAAATATTCACACTGGTGGGGTCTTCTCTGTTACTGTGCCTGCCCTGTAGAATATCATGCCTCCTGAAGTGAGGTTGGTTCCAAACCTTCTAACTTTCTATAAGATCCTAAAGACCTGGCTCTGCCAGTGGGTGGAGCTCCAGTGGGGGAGCATCTCAGTGGAGGTGGTTGATTGATCAACAATAGATGCTACTTCCCACCCTTCCCATCTTTTAATATTTTATTTATGCTTTTACAGTTTTTATTTTTTACTATTGTAAGCCACCCAGGGTTACCCTGAGGTAAGACGGGGGACCAAATTAATTTAATAAACACACACACACACACACACAAGTTTAGCAAAAGCCCACAATGCAGATTGAAAATGGTAATATAGCCTGGCTCTAGGTTGGAAAAGGACTCAAATGGTCATATACTCCGATATACTTAACAATGAGTATTGAGGTACCACGGTACTTCAACAGCCAGAGATGCAACTGAACTGCACTGGCATGAAAGTGAAGGAGCACAAAAATGAAACAAAGATTAAATGTAAAGACTAAACTAATCATAACAAGTATAGCAACTAGCCTTAGAATTGTCAATGAGGATACTGAAGTGATAGCAATAGCACTTAGATTTATATACGGCATCATAGTGTTTTACAATTTTCTCTAAGCGGTTACAGAGTCAGCATATTGTCCCCAACAATCTAGGTCCCCGTTTTAGTGACCTTGGCAGGATGGAAGGCTGAGTCAACCTTGAGACCCCAGGATCAACTGCTAGCAGTCAGCAGATTTAGCCTGCAATACTGCACTCTAACCACTGCACCACCGTGGCTCCTAAATTATGGATAGTTTCTGCCTTTTAGGATCAATTATCAATCTTAAGGAATTAGCAAACAGAAAAGAAGCCACATAGTAGCACTTAGAAAAGTAGCAAAAACCTTGGAAAAGATATTCAGGTACTAGGATATGTTTGTGCTTTCTGAGATCAGAATTATACAAGTGATAGTTTTTCCTCTGATACTTTATTCAAGTAATTGTAAACACAGAAGAGTGTGTTTACAATTTTGACTTTGGTGTTGCAGAAGTTTCCTGGGAATACCGTGAAACAAAACAAATGAATCAAATAGAACAAATCATTCCAGAGTTGTCTGGAGGGAGGCAAAGGTAGAAGAAAGAGAAATAAATAAAAACTGCAAGATGGATAAACTGAATTATACAGTGCATCACTGGAAAACCTTAAGGATCAGATGGGCATCAAATCATTCTGAAGAAGAACTATACTCTTTCTAAAACTTGACAGGACGTGATGGCATATAATCATCAAGCATCTTAAATCATTATAAGTCCGTGATGGCAAACCTATGGCACGCATGCCAGAGGTGGCATGCAGAGCCCTCTCTATGGGCACGTGTGATGTTGCCCCAGCTCAGCCAGCTGGCCGTCGGGTTTCCGGTGCTCTGGAGAGCACATGCATGCGCACACACACACCTACCAGTTTGGGCACTCTGTGCCTAAAAGGTTCACCATCACTGTTGTAAGGCATGAGACCAGAGCTGTATTATTTGTGTTGTAAATAATTTATTCTACATAAGCTTTTAATATTTTGGTAGAAAATGTAAATTATAAAAGATGATACTATCCAAAGATACAACAACAGAAAAAATACTACAGTGTACTGCATTGTTATTAAGATTTGTTATTATATCTATATAAATAAAAATGTAATGTATATTTGTTCAAAATCTCAAATCTCTGAAAGTTCTTCACTGATTGCTTTGAAATTTTGACACAACATTGCATTCGAATATGCACGTTTTTATATATGTATATTATATAGCTGTCACACCTGTGACAGGTAAAAACATGCTTTTCTCCCCTCTCCTCCTGCCGGGCTTTTGCTTTCTGAGGCGGGGAGGTGCCTGCGCGATCCCTCGGCCGTCTCCCCTGCCCTTAAGCCAGCCTCCCCCCGCCCAGCCCAGCGGAGCTCCAGAGGAGGCGGAGGCAGAGCATCTCCTCAGCCTGGCCGGCCGCTTGCACTCTCCACCACCCCCTCACAGTGAGCCAGTCAGCCTGAGGCGCAGTGGTGCTGGGGCGCCTGTTGGGTGCCCCGTGAGGCGGCGGCTACAGTTGCTGCAGCAGCTCTGGATGGGGCCGCGGCTGGCGGGGGCTGCCGCGTCCTTCCTCCTCCTGCTCCTCAGGGGCTGCCGGCTGCCTCCTCTCAACACCGCCGCCGCTGAGAGAACCTGGGGCAGAGGCGGTGGCCACTTTCTCCTCCTCTTCTCCTCAGCCCAGTTCCCAGCGCCTGAGGGAGGTGTCGTCATCATCAGTGGCGGCGGCGGGCTTTCTGCCAGTCCCAATGCAGCAGCAGCCACAGCAGCCTGACTCAGCAGCAGAGGCGCGGGAGAGGAAGAAGATGGCACAGCCAGTGATGCTTCCTCGGCGGGCCGGCAGCAGCAGCAGCACCGGCTTGGAGGACTTCCCGCCCGACCTGCTGGCCCAGCCAACGCCGCCTCCCCCGCCTCCCCCGCCTCCGATGCCGCCTCCATCTCAGTCTCCTCCAGCCCTCCTGGGGCATCTCCACCACAGAACCTGGCACTGCTCTCGCAGGCAGGAGGAGGCGTTGGGGGTCTGGCAGGCACCTAGTTGAAGAAGAAGAGCGGCTTCCAGATCACCAGCGTGACCCCAGCGCAGATCTCGGCCAGCCTCAGCTCCAACAACAGCATCGTCGAAGACACAAAGAGCTACGACGACCTGGACAAGTCGCACACCGAGGACTTTTCCTCCTCCGAGATCCTGGATGTCTCGCTCTCCCGGGCCACCGACTTGGGGGAACCTGAGCGCAGCTCCTCCTAGGAAATGCTCAACAACTTCTACGAGGCCAACAGCCCCGATGCCATCTCCCCCATCCAGCCTCGCCCGGCCTAGCAGCCCCGAGGCCTGACCAACAGCAGCACCCACCTGCTGCCCCACTACGCTCACAGGTAACACCCCCAGCCTCCCTCCCATGCTGGGGTCTGGAGGGGCCCCATCCAGCCAGTCGTTCTGGAGGCTGCTCCTCGCGGGGAGCTTTAGGGCGCCAGGTCAGGGCCTGCGGGAGCGTCCTCCGCGGCGGCTCTTGCAGGGACCACTGTGGCTCACTTCCATGCCTCTGCTGGGGGAGCAGTGGCCGGTGCAATGAGTGGCAGGGCCCACCAGGTAGGTAAGACCCTCACAAACCTTGCCGCTGCTGGTGATGGCATGGCCCTGCCCAGAGGGAACCACCCTGGGAATGTTTCTATCTTCGCATGCTTTTGGTAAATGTGCCTGGTCCAACATCTTTCCAGCAATTGTAAATTGTTTCTCACATGGACAATTATATGTTGCGTGTTCTAGAGTCGGCAAACCAGACAATCTCTATAGCTGCAAAGACAATGGAACAACAAAAAATATTGTATACCCACAAGCATTGTGAAATTAAACATATTAGAAACTTGCGCTTTCTCTTTTCTTTCTTTTCCATTTAACCAGACTGGGCCACAGCAACGCGTGGCCGGGTACAGCTAGTTTTAAATAAATATGAACCAAGGGCACTCTTTTTGTAACCACTCTCCCCATTTCCACCATTTTTTAAAAAGATTTTTGTGGCTTGCATACATTACTCCAAAATCAGAATAAGGAATAGAACAATCCAAAGTGTTCAGATGTTAAATACGTTGGCTTTTAATTTGTCCACCACTATCAGATTCACTGAATGCTCATTGTTCTTCCTATAAAAAAAAAAAAAAAAAAAACTAGCAGGTAATGATAGACAGTAGTCCTTGAGTTATGAACACAATTGAGCCCTATTGCTAAGCCAGACAGTTGAGTGAGTTTTGCATCATTTTATTACCTTTCTTGCTACAGTTGTTAAGTGACACATTGCAGTTGTTAAGTTAGTAACACAGTTAGTAAGTTAATTTTGCTTCTCCACTTATTTTGCCTGTCAGAAGATTGCAAAAGCTGACCACATGATCCAGGGACACTGCAATCACCATAACGCATGCCAGCTGCAATGGTTGTAAATGTGAAAAACAGTCATAAGTCACTTTTTTCAGTCCCATTGTAACTTCAAACACTCACTGTCATGCCCTAGCACCGTGATGGCGAACCTATGGCACGCGTGCCACAAGTGGCACATGGAGCCATTTGTCAGGGCACGCGAAGCGCTGCCCTGTCAGCTGGCCAGCGCGCATGTGCGCGCTGGCTAGCTGAGTTCACCTTTTTAAAAGCTATTTTTCGCCTTCCCCAGGCTCCAGAGGCTTTATAGGAACCTGGGGAGGGCGAAAAGAGCCTCCCCCGCCCCCCCGGAGGCTTCAGGGACCGTCCCTGAAGCCTTCGGAATGCTTAAAACCACCCTCCGAGCAAACCGGAAGTGACTTCCGGTTTGCTCGGAGGGTCGTTTTAAATGTTCCGAAGGCTTCAGGGACCGTCCGAGGCTTCCCTGATTCCTTCAGAGCGCTTAAAACCACCCTCTGAGCAACCCGGAAGTCACTTCCGGTTTGCTCGGAGGGTGGTTTTAAGCGCTCCGAAGGCTTCAGGGAAGCCTCTGGACAGTCCCTGAAGCCTCCGGAGGGCCTCCGGGGGGTCTGGGGAGTTCGCACTCCCCAGGCTCCTATAAAGCCTCTGGAGCCTGGGGAGGGCGAAAAAAACATGTAAAAATGGGGGGGTCGCGCGTTGTGAGCGCATGCGCACTGGGGGGGTGTCATGGATTGCATTATGGGTGCGGCACGCCCGCACTCGACCCCCCTGCGCTCCCCCCACTTGTGGCACGCAAGCCAAAAAAGGTTCGCCATCACTGCCCTAGCATATAACTTTATATACTCTTGTTGCTCTCTATCCCCATCTAGTGGCCTGAGGAACAAATATGCCCCAACATATGCTTTATATACTGTTGTTGCTCTCTATCCCCATCCAGTGGCCGGAGGAACAAATACTAGTTACACTGTTTGAAGCCCATCCCATTACCTATCAGTCCACACTCTCAGAACAAGTGCACGCTGGGAAGCCAGACTCCATTTCCTTTAGCATTTGGAGAAGGTAGAAGCACAAGGAAGAACCCATCTTAATCTGTGGCACATGGTCATCCAAGGACAAACCCACATCCTACACACAAAGCATCACTGTGAGATTTAAATTGCTTGTATTTATTAATTGCTATGTTCAGCAGTAACTCAATACTGTCTATCTTCTATTTAGTTCTCATTGTATGAATCCCTATTTTCCCCAATTTCACCATATCCTGTTTTTTCAATAAAGCATCCAGATCTATACACATGGTGTATTTTATTGGAGGACAGGTGGGTTTAACTGCATGTGGAGCTGCACATAGACCAGCGGTTCTCAAATAGTGGGGCGCGCCCCCCTGGGGGGGCGCGAGGCTCCGTAAAGGGGGGCACGAAGGCTCCCTTTCCATCTGGGTGCAACGGCGGCGGCGGCGTGGGCAAGGCATAATATATCCCGCCTGGAAGTGGCAGCACTTCGGACTGTGGATTTTCATTGGAGCCGCGGGCTGGAGCTGTGCAAGAAGCCTGCTCGGGCGGGGGTGGGAGGGAGGGAAGCATGGCTGTCCCAGGCTTCCCTCCCTCCCCCCCCAGCCCAAGCAGACTTTTTGCACAGCTCCAGCCCGCGGCTCTGATGAGTCTCTGAGCAGTCCCCAGCGCTGCCACTTCAAGCCGGGATATATTCTGCCATGCCCTCGGCGGCGTCTTTATGCAGGTAGCTCGCCTCCCCGCCAGCAGCTCCACCGCCAGCATTCCGTCTGGAAGCGGAAGCGCAACAGCCGCTGTTGGGGAAGGGACAAAGGGGCGGCGGTCACCCGATCTTGCCACCGCCACCCCTTCGCCCCTGGTAACGGCGACTGTTGTGCTGCTGCTTCCAGCTGGGATGCTGGAGGAGCTGCTGGCAGGGAGGGAGGGAAGAAAGGGAGGAGGGAGTAAGGATAGACAAGCAAGAGGGAAAGAGGAAAGAAGGCAAGCAGGCAGGAAGGAGGCAGAAGGAAGGAGGGAATAATGGAACTGGAAGGGAGGCAGGGAAGGAGGGAGGGAGAAAGGAAGGATAGGAGGATAGGGAAAGAGGAAAGAAGGCAGGCAGGCAGGGGGAAAGAGGAAGGAG
This sequence comes from Natrix helvetica, assembly GCF_964273705.1. Lineage (NCBI taxonomy): Eukaryota > Metazoa > Chordata > Lepidosauria > Squamata > Natricidae > Natrix > Natrix helvetica. Next base: position 35,294,153 of record NC_138550.1, on the reverse strand, counting down.
GGAACTGGAAGGGAGGCAGGAAGGAAGGGAAGGAGGAAGGGAGGGTGGAAGGAAGGATAGACAAGCAAGAGGGAAAGAGGAAAGAAGGCAAGCAGGCAGGAAGGAGGCAGAAGGAAGGAGGGAAGAATGGAACTGGAAGGGAGGCAGGAAAGGAGGGAGGGAGAAAGGAAGGATAGGAGGATAGGGAAAGAGGAAAGAAGGCAGGCAGGCAGGGGGAAAGAGGAAGGAGGGAACTGGAAGGGAGGCAGGAAGGAAGGGAAGGAGGAAGGGAAGGTGGAAGGAAGGATAGACAAGCAAGAGGGAAAGAGGAAAGAAGGCAAGCAGGCAGGAAGGAGGCAGAAGGAAGGAGGGAAGAATGGAACTGGAAGGGAGGAAGGGAGGCAGGGAAGGAGGGAGGGAGAAAGGAAGGATAGGAGGGTAGGGAAAGAGGAAAGAAGGCAGGCAGGCAGGGGGAAAGAGGAAGGAGGGAACTGGAAGGGAGGCAGGAAGGAAGGGAAGGAGGAAGGGAGGGTGGGTGGAAGGAAGGATAGACAAGTAAGAGGGAAAGAGGAAAGAAAGCATGTGACTACGGTGGGAGACGAGGAAAGACCGGTGTGCTATGTTATGCAGAGGTGTACTTATAACAATTTTATAGACAAATTATACTATTTACAGTCGCGCGGGGGGGGGGGGCGCGAAATGTTTTCTTCTTCCTAGGGGGGGCATGACAGAAAATAATTGAGAAGCACTGACATAGACTAACATGTAGTGAGGACAAAACACTCACTAATGGTTGTAAGTCGAGGACTATCTATACTCAGGTGTTATAACATTTCTTAAACTTGGGATCCTTAGGTAATAAGAACAAAAAGAAAAGTCTATTACAGAGTAAATTACAGCAATACAGAAAAGAAATGCAATCTTTTGATATATCTAACAGCAGTAAGTAGCAGTCTTTTGTTCAAAAGATACATTTTATCTCTACATTATCTATGAGCAAACATTTGATAGCAAATAATACAGAAACTAAAAAAATAATGTTACAGTATAAACCTACATCTTGCCCACATTAGTACAGCCTAAAGCAATTGATCAGCACTTTTATATAGCAGATGAACAGTAAGGCACTCATCTATAATATTTTGTTTCATTCTCTAAATTAAATTTGGTCAATCTCATCTAAAGCACAAGCTGAAAACAGCTTTTTAATGATTTAATTTAATGAATATAGCAGTCTGACCACTAGATGGTGCTAAGGAAATATAAACTTTTTTTGATTGCTTAATAAATGTGCATAATGTGTTATAGATTAATGACAAATATAAATTCACAAAGAAACCCACCCATAACCCAAACATTTATAAACTGGACTGTTAAAAGAATGAAAAGCCACCTTTTATCTGAAATCTACGAGCTGTGTCAGAACACGGAAGAAATTTGACATCTTTCACTAGGATGAATTGAGACCACAGACAGAACCTATTTTTGCATCTGATAAAAAGGAGGATAAGTATTTGCTTTTCTGCTTAAGTACACTAAATGTCATTATAAAAGAATGTCCCTGTGTGAGTTTCATTGTTGATCTTTTCTCTTTACTTTAAAACAATGCATTTTAACCCCTCCAAGTTGCTATAGTAACAAATGCACAGTATCAGTCAACACATAACTTTGGCTGTGTAAATATAATTGCTGGGTGTGGGTGGATGGTGGAGTCCAGGGCTAACAACACACAGTCTACAACATCGCTGACAAAAATAAAAAGTTTCCTTTGCATTTTTTTCTATGCATGTAAACGTAATAAAATATGCCAGTGCAAAAGTGAATCCAAATAAAGTAAGTAATTCCATACATCAAATATAGACATCATGCTAAGATACCACAAAGATATATATTGTAATAAAAAAAGAGTCCTATGGCTCTTTAAAAAATAGGTTTAAACTAATCTTCGCTAAAATACCCACAGTAGTTTAAGATGTGTCCATATAAAAAGTTTTCAAAAACTAAATAAAATAAAATAAAATAAACACTTTAGAATAAAAATGCTTATTTCTTCTTTAAAAGAAACAAAATATGATGTCATTAATGCAACTTTTCAAAAGTCCAGGGAACCTGATTCTCACATGTGAATGAATCTATCTATCTATCTATCATCTATCTATCTATCTATCTATCTATCTATCTATCTATCTATCTATCTATCTATCTATCTATCTATCATCTATCTATCTATCTATCTATCATCTATCATCTATCTATCTATCTATCTATCTATCTATCTATCTATCTATCTATCTATCTATCTATCTATCTATCTATCTACCTACCTACCTACCTACCTACCTACCTACCTACCTACCTACCTAGATAGATAGATAGATAGATAGATAGATAGATAGATAGCATATAATTTCCTCCCCACTACCTCTAAACCAATCAAGTAAAACAACATATCAGTGATTCAAAATTCCCTATAACAAAGAATAATCTGAAACAATAAAAACTTAATATGGAAATAATTCCCTCTGGCATTTTAAACATCAATGGCACCATGTCATACACAAATCATATAATATCATATACAAATGTAACTGCAACCATAAATAGTTTATTGAATAGCTCTCCAGATTATTCCACGTATGCCCAATTGAGACATTATAATCATCCCCAGATAAAAAATTCCTTCTGAAAAACATCATGTTGAGAGAAGCTGTTGTAGGCGCTACTCTTTGAAAACGCATGCCATAAAATGTTAAGCAACTGAAGTGTAATATATTACATTGGGAGTCTTTGTCGGTCTTAACACAACTAACCTGAATTAACTATAAAAAATAAAAATATTACATTATGCTATTAAAAGCCCACAATTCACAGGAATCTTATTTTTACAGAAAATAATTTTACAGAAAAAGTATAAATAGTCAATCACAGTTGTGCCCCACTCCTACACAAATAAATATGTGTTACTTTGTTTCATTAGAATGAAAAAATGTTGAAATATTGTTGTGAAGACATAACCTAAGGAGCTAACATTCCTGTTTACATTACAGTTGCATAATGATTTAACATGTTTACTTGGAACACCTTACAATCTTTTAATATTATTATTAAGCAACAGGTTCTTGTGAAGAACTGGACAAAACATGTTCTGGATTTATACTTTTGGACTTCTACTGGTGACTATTGATCTATGTGCCTGTTTCTAGATGTGCTGTGGTTATTTCTAAGAATTCTTATCTATGGATATTATGAATTTTCAACTATTTTATGTCCTCCCTACCTTTCCAGGCAATTGAACTGCCTAACCCTGTGTAAAGAAACAGGCTTATTTAGAGAGCTTAGCTGGTTCCTTGCTCAGCTATGAATTGTGAGGAAACCTAAAAATGCACATCTCTTAGAGCTACCCATTAATCATCTTAGATTGAACTGGCTTTCTTGCTGGCTGACATTTTAATATTTTCAGCCAAGAACTGGTTGTTGCATCCTGAATTATTGCAGAGACTCATAGTTTTTGACTGGGAAAGGAAAGGTATGTTACCAGCTGCCAGCTGGCTGCTGGGATTTCTGGAGAAGTTATCATGGACACTGGGCTCTCCCTCTTCTCAGCTTTTGGTTGCTAGGCACCTGATTTCTGTATCACTTTACCCATGCCACGGATCTCCTGCTATATGCTGCACCAAGTTGTTTTGGTTGTGGTGTTTCACTTGTAACTTTCTTTCTTCTTGCTCTTCCACATGATTGCAATCTCCCCTTCTCAACATATCTACCTCACAGAAGCCCTGAAGGTGACATCCTCTTAAAGTTGGAAACTAGATGTCTTAGACTGCCTTAAAATCTGATTGGGGGTAGAGGAGAGGAAGAGAGAAAAGGGATGCATTTTCATTGACATCTGTAAAAATGTCCACCTTTATTTAAATTTTGATATTTACTAAAAAAAAAAAAGAACAAAACAACAAGCTCTCTAGAACAACTTTCCTTCCTTTTTCCTTGCTTGCCAATTTGTCTTTCCTGCATGGAATTTTTCTCTGAAATGCTGATGATAGGATGCATAATTTGTATACCTACTTGATCAAATTATCTTTTGTAAAAATTCCAAATTTCAGCACAAAACAGTTTTTCTTAACTGTACAGTAGTTTTTAGCATTGTTATATTACATTTCAAACTCTAGAGAACAATAGTTCAGCATAGACAACAGCTATCTAGATCAGTTATTATATGTGTCTTCAAATATTTTAAATGTTTAATATTAAATATTATTTATATAGTTTTCTGGCAGAAACATATTCTCTGGGGTCCAAATTAAGGCAAATAAACTGTTTAATATAGTTGCCTGGATCTAATATGGAATAACAGTGACTACTTTGAAAAGCTTTTATTGTAAAAGTCTATAATACATATCATACATCATTCAAGTTGTGTTTGCATATGTGTCTAAGAATGTATAAGGGAGAGAGACACACAGAAGTGGCATTTGATAAAATGAGCTGTGTAAAATTATGACTTGACTTATAATAGTTTAAAAATGTTTTTCAATAAAAAAAAATCAAAGCATTTCAGGGTTTCTTAAAAATCTTTAAAAATATATCAGTGCTATTTTATTTGTGCATATTAAAAAAACAGAAATTATTTCTTCTGAGGCATAAATAGTTTGCTATTTTTAGCAGAAAATTGCATATTTTTCTTTTTTAATTGTAATATCCTCTTATGAATTATGAATACTTCGTATATGAACAGTCATATTAAAAATAAATTAACCATTTTCTTGCCCATTAACTTATCTACAATATATTACTTATTAATAGTGTAACATTGCTATTGTTTTAATCAGAATGTTCACATATATACATTCTTCACAACTAATTAAGCTGAGGAAAAGGCTGCCTTGCTTACTTGTTATAAATATTTTATTATTCAGTACAGATACTGCTGTGAACAGAAACAGGAAATCTTTCTCTTATTTTCCCATCTGAAACCCCAGGGGGACTGTATACCGGTGTGTGTGTGTGTGTGTGTGTGTGTGTGTGTGTGTGTGCGCGCGTGTGTGTGTGTGTGTGCATGCACGTGCGCACATGCACATTCTTGGTGTATGTATCTGGTTATCTATAGTATATGGGAAAAAGTAATTCTTGAAATAATAATGACATCCTGCTCTGGAATAGATCAAAGACAATATGAGTGTGTGAAAATATATACAGTGATAGAGTGGTATATAACAGGAAAAAAATTCAACATGCAAAATAATAAACTTTAGAAAACATAACCATCTACCACGACAACATTAAAACACATTTCAAACCTTTACAACAATGATGTAGAATAGCATATTGTTATATGACTATATTAGTATATTACTATATACTATATTACTATATAACATATTGCTAAATAAGGTATTAACTTCTCATAGCGATTTGTGATTTTATAGGGTCGCAAAAATACTTTACGTGGAACAAGCAATACTAGACCAAGGAACCAGTTTGGTATGGTGCTGAAGGTATCAAGCACCATGAGTTCTAGTCCCACCTTAGACATGAAGCTAGCTGGGTGATTTTGAGCCAGTGAATGTCTCTTAGCTCTGGAAAGCAAGCATTGAGAAATCACTTCTGAAAAGACTTGGCAAGAAAATGAAGACTCAGCTCTCTAGAAAAGGGTCTAATAGTGGAAAAGGTGAATGGAAAGAAAAGAGGACAGTCAGCATTAAGGTGGATAGACTCAGTTACAGTGGTGATGAGTCTGCCATTTGGAGACCTGAAAGTACAGATTGTCATGGAGAAAATCTGTCTACATAATCGTTAAGAGTTGATACCAACTGGATGACACATAATCAATCAAGAGGAAATTTCCCGTCATACCTCTTTACCCAGTATAATGGGTCATTTTTTTCTTGTCCTAAGCGAAAAAGAATGATGACTTTTTATTTAGCAAAGATCAAGGTTACCAAGTTTATAAACTTGATAAAAATATGCTTTCATAAGAATAGGGTATAATGTTGTTAAATTACAATCATAGAAACTGAGCATCGGTGGCATAAAATGTACGGTGTATCTTTTAAGAGGTATAAGATGGTAACATAGTTTTTTTAATTTTTATATTTTTTCTCAAATTTATATATCCTCCCATCCAGGGGTGAAATCTACTTACCTTCGCAAATGTGAGCTACCAAGTGCGCCTGCAAAGGTAAGTAGAACAGTGAGGGGGAGAGGGGAATCCGCTGTGCCAAGCGATTTAGATTAGCTAGAAAGCAGGAAATTCTACTTTCTGGCGAACCTGTCCAAGCCACTAGTATTTCACCCCTACTCCCATCTCACCAGACATGACAGGGCTACATGCAAGAATCAAATAATTATACCAATATAGACAATAATTATTAAAAAAAATTAAAAATCATTAAAATTAGAATAAACAAACCACAAAAACAAGGGGTATAGCAACTACATATTAACCACAATAGGGAAGTTCCCTTAAAATGTTCCTGTGACCTTCCTGATGACATAATCATAGTTTGAGGGTCTTCCTGAAGGTTAATAGAGATAGAGCTAATCTGTTGTGGTCCACCGGTTCCTGCGGAACTGGCAGCAGAGTGGGACAATGAGGAGTTTGGGGAGGAACATGGGCCAGTCCTGAAGTCTGGGGAAGGCTCAGACGAGGGTTCTGCGTCAGAGATAGAAAGGGAGCCAGGGCCATCTGGGAGTTATGTGACGCCTCCAGAGTCAGACATCAGTGAGGCAGAGGAACAGGCTCCCCCTGTTCCCAGTGCATGCATGCACAAAGCTGCCAGAAGGCAGGAACAGTTAAGACAGAAGGGATGACTCAGGAGTAAGGCTTGGAGGTGATTGGGCCCTCCCAAAGGGCATAAAGGAGGAGCAAAGACATGTGAGCCTTTGCAGGAAGCAACTTGGTTCATGTTGGTCAGTTTCCCTTCTGAAGCTTCATTTTGACTGTTTGTTCCGTGTGGCCTTGCCAAGCTAATTACCAATTAAGTCTTGGACAGCATTTCAAGGAAGATAAAGGTGGATGCTTATCAGCCAAAAAACTTTGGCAGCCTAATGTAGGACTCTTTACAATTGTTTGGGACTAATTACGGGCTGTGAATGTACATAATTCATAGCCTTTGAAATAAAAAGAGGGTTTTGGGGACTGAGTGTGTGCTTTTTACTGTATCAGGAAGCCTAGGTCAGAACATAACCTAACTTCAGGTGGAAAATGAACCATAAAGCAGATACCACAACACAAAAAGTCTGGGATCCATCAATGTAGGTCCCTCATAGATGGGACCGATAGTATACTGTCTCTGTCAGAACTAATGAGAAGAGGTGATGTAATCTCTGAGTCCCTCAGAGACTAGCAATAGCAATAGCACTCAAAATTTATATACCACTTCATAGTGCTTTGTAAAACTCTCTAGTTCACGGCTGTCAAACTCCCAGCCCATGAGCTGGATGCATCACGCACTGGCCACACCCATGCCCAGTTTAGCGAAAGGGGGGAAATCCGGATACGTCAAGTGATGCCACCGGGACGATGTGAGTTGGACAGCCCCACTCTAAGTGATTTACAGAGTCAGGATATTACCTCCAACAATCTGGGTCCTCATTTTACCAACCTTGGAAGGTTGCAAGGCTGAGTCAACCTTGAGCAAGTCAGGATCAAACTCCTGGCATTGGGCAGTTAGCCTGCAATAATGCTGTCAACTCCTAAAGTTGTCATGGTGAGGAAAGAGGAGGAGCCCATTCCATGCATATTTTCGGATCTCAGATTACTAAATCGGATCTCAGATTATTGCAGCAGGTTTGAGAGGGGTGCACCTCATTGGGGAATGTGATTTATGACACAGACTGAGGGGAGCGAAGGAACAGGGGTAAAGTTCAGCTATAATTCAAACGAAGCTCAGATCTGCTGCAAAAAAGGCCTTGCCTAATAGTGCTCCTACTAAATGACTAGTTTTGTTTTGAACCTTGGCTCAACTCATGAATCAATTAGGGCATTTTAGGAAACCTGACAAATGCATTCTAACTACTGTGCCACCATGGCTCAGATAACTTGGTCCCATGCCATAAAAGTTTAAAACCACCATACTGAATTGGACCTGAACAAACTGCTCTACCCAATGACTCCTAATTTTCTTGTTTAGATGAAACATTGTATGCATTGATGTCAAAAAAGCACAACTACATATTTATTTATTTTGCATAATTATAAAGATCCAGAATGGCATAGTGATTAAGATGCTGGAATGAATGGTAAGACCCAATGGTTATCAGGAGTTGGACTAGAAGACCCTCAAGGTCCGTTCCAACTCTATTCTATTGTATTCTCCCAAATATAGACCCTAGTTTTTGTTTTTCCTTATGAAATCAGGTAAGTGACCATAAGACAGGCACTCTCTCTCAGCACTCATCTATGTCAGTTTTATAACAAGGTGGTTGATTAAAAAATGTCTTTTTTGTTGTAAACCATGAGATGCTTAAGATACAGGAAAGCATATTTGGTACAACAGATTCTAATACTTTTCAACAAGCAGCAGAATCAGGCTGATCACTAGATTTTAGTGCATGTACATTTTACTTACTGGGAAAGAAGAAATGAAGAAGAGACTGGGAAGGGAAGGGAAGGGAAGGGAAGAGAAAAAAAATCTCAGAAGAGGATGATAAAAAATTTCTAATACTTTTGCTAAGAAAAGTACATGGATATGTCCATGTCATCAGCAGGACGTAAAGTGATCTTGCCTTTTTAACATCATAAGTGAATTTTGCCTCACAATTGCTCTTTATTTTTTTCAGAACTCCTGCCGGCTTGTTCACATTACCAGCATAGAAATAAATTTGATTTGCTTCTGAATTGCTGATGTTTAAAAAAAAATTGCAATATTATTATTGTAAGAGAACTCCGTAAGAGAATAAGGAAAGCAGAAGAGTTGCCAAAATAAAGTGTATGATTTTCTTAAGAGTTGGAAAATGATAGCATTTTGGTCACCCAGAGGTACGAAGCTTGCTTTATTTCATTTTCTGCTATTATCAACCAATTATCAAATTGATATGGTCTTTGTCAAGATGCAAGAGCCTCAAGCTGAATATTAAATTAGGAAGTAAAAGGCTGAAATTAAAAATCTCTAGAGAAATTAGAAAATTGCCTCAAGGGTAGAGGGCACTATGCAACTGCTTAAAAGAAATTTGTTATCAGGGATCAGGAAAAAAAATGGAAGAAAGTAGAAATATCTAATTTCATAGCATGCTAAATTGCTATGATGGGAGAAAGACAGTTTCTCTTTACAATTCTACCTTACTTTTTCAGCAGTCCCATATTTCTTCTATATTTAAAAGCTACTTAACTTCAACTAAGAAAACTATATGTAGCATAACTACCGTATTTTTTGGTGTCCAAGACACACCTTTTTCCCTCAAAAGAGAAACTGAAAATCTGGGTGCATCTTATACACTGAATACAGCATTTTTTGCCTCCCGAAACCCTGCCCCCTTCACCAAAATGGTGGTGCATAGCCTTTAGGAGGCATCCAGAGTGCTCCTGGGGGCTGGGGAGGGCAGAAATGAGTGAAAAACTGGCCACTGTTTGCTCACTATTGGCCCCCCAGACCCCAGAAGCACTCTATAAGCTTCCTAAATGCTATACATGCCCTTTTGGGGGGCAAAAAACAGGCCATTTTTTGCTCTTTTGTGCCCCCCCCCCACCTCCTAAAGGCTATTCATGCCCTTTTTTTGAAAAAAAAAATGGACCAGTTTTGTGAAAAATGGGCCATTTTGGGGAGGTCTGCAGAGTACAAAAACTTTTTTTAAAAAAATATGCCTTTTCAAAATCTTGGTGCGTCTTATACTCTGGTGCGTCTTATACTCTGAAAAATACAGCATCATTGCCAAAAATTAAACTGTTTTGAAAGGGAAGCAGTAGCAGCAGGAAAATCATACCATGTTTCTCTGAAAATACAACCTGTCCTGAAACTAAAGCCTTGCCACATTTTTTGCGTGGGCAAAAATATAAGCCCACCTTTGAAAATAAATCCCCTGGACAACCCCCCCTCTGGCCAGGCAGAGCACCACTCACTGACATAGCAGTATCCTGAAGGCGCCAAGCCACAGGAGCCTGGGGGGGTGAGAAAGGCGTTTACATTGCTTGGCGCCTTCGGGATACTGCTAGGTTGGGGAGTGGCATTCTTCCTGGCCGGAGGGGGAGTTGCCGGGTGGCTGCTCCCTTGGCTCAACATGTCCGGGCCCAGCTCTCCCTGCAGCAGCAGCTGCCGTTGCCGCGCTCCGAGCATAACATCTTTTCCAGTTTCAAACTCCCAAACTCGGCTGCCGAGTCTTCCAGCAGCAGCAGCTCTAGGAGTGCGCTCTATGGTTGTAGGCTGGCTACTGGAACTCTCTGTAAGAGAGTCTTCCAGACAGAGAGTCTTCCAGCAGCCAGCCCACAACCACACAGCGCACTCCTAGAGTGGCCGCTGCTGGAAGAGTCGGCAGCCAAGTTTGAAACCGGAGAAGACGTTATGCTCGGAGCCCCACAGGCTGCTGCTGCAGGGAGAGCTGAGCCCGAACATATTGAGGCTAGGAGGCATGCCTGCTGGGGGCGGAACAGGCACTTGTGCAACCCCCTTCTCCAGCCGGGAAGAGCTCCATGCACTGACCTAGTGGGTATCCCCAATGTGCCAAGCTGCGGGAGCTGGGGAGTGGGCAGAGCGCCCTGTGGCTTGGCACCTTAGGGATACCCCCTAGGTCAGTGAATGGCGCTCTGCCCGGCTGGAGAGGGGATTTGCTGGGTGGCTACTCATGAGTTTGGTCACCTCATGGCTGCTTCGTCCATGAGGCTGTGCCCGGATCTTCAGGAGCCAGTTCGCAAGAGAGCAGCCACCCGGCAATCCCAAAACAATAAGCCCTCCCCTATAATAAGCCCAAGGTCATATTTTGTAAGTAAAAAGAAAATAAGACCCTGTCGTATTTTCGGGGAAAGACAGTATGCCTTTGCGACAATCAATTTCTAGAAATATAACTAGATATACAGATTTATCTACTATTTACCATTATACTGTCAATCTAAAAATGCAACATTTGGGGGGGGGGCGGAAGTCATCCGTTTTTTTTCTTTTACTGCTTTAAACTGCTAAGTACTTTAGATATGTCTTTTTGAAATCACATGAAGTGTTATGATATCTTTTAATATCTAAGGATATTCACTAAAAATATTCACAGGTGGAGGCAAGCAGGTCAAAAGACAAAGCACCCACTACAGATCACATGAGTTATGCACTTGTGTGCAGCATCAAAACATAAGTCAAGGTTTTACATCATGACATCACACTGCACCACATTTCCTTGGTAATACATCCTGGGTATTACCAAGTCTGTGACCCCTTTGAATCAGGAACTTACTCTAATAACCCAATTATTAGCTATAATATACTAAAAATGATGAAAAGATCTAAGTATTAAGAAAATGTACTAATATTAATGAAAACTTCCCAGCCAAAATTGTCTCAAACTGTAATAGAGAGAAAATGCAAATGCCACGAAGACCGTTAAAAAGAAAAGCAGGTTTTAGATCAATCTGATCTGTCCTTAAATTACTGTGGAGTTTTTTGTTTTTTGTTTTTGAAAATGAATCAGATTCATTCTAAAAATGAACAGAATTTGATTTATCCAGAGAATTCACTAGGTGTTTTGATTATTTATATGTGTGTGTGTGTCTGTGTTTTCTGTTTCCTTCACTGTTAGGATGCAATTACTGTATATTATCATTATGACAAAATAATCAACTCTTCTGATTGGATTGCTTAAAAGGGATCAAGTTGGGCTCGAACCTAATCTGTACTTACATATTCTGAGTAGATAGATAGACAGACAGACAGATGAAATAATTCCATAAAAGTGACATTTCCAGGTAGATGGGTCCTGCACTAAAAGTAAAATATTACAGGTAAAAGAAAAAGAAAGAGACTATGCTGTGAGTCAAATTGGAATCCTTTTGATTTATGCTACACAAATTACTGGCTCTTCCTCTGAGTCATTTTTTTATAGTTAACCAACTCCTCACTGATCTATGGAGCTGGCAAGGCAAGTATCTTGCTTCTTGAATGGCAATGAATTGAAACATGCATTATAAGGAAGAAAAAGAACGTTGGTCTTACCTGAACGTTTTTTTCTGTCGAGTGGAGGGAGGGGTCACAGAAGGGTTATCGCAGCCTGATTGGTCCATTTGACTGAGAGAAAACTTCTTAACCTTCGGCTTCTCCCGTTGGTTCCCAGTTTCCGCGATGTCACGGTCTGCACCTGCAAATTGAACACAAACAAGGACAAGCCCCCCTGGGGCCTCCCGATTCTACACCTCCCGGAACCTGTCTAACCAACTAGGGCAGGAATGTGACCCCTCCCTCCACTCGACAGAAAAAAACGTTCAGGTAAGACCAACGTTCTTTTTCCAGTAGAGTGGAGGGAGGGGTCACAGAAGGGACATACCCACGCTACGTCCCCGGGCGGGCAGACTGGGTCCCAGGTGAGGAATCGGCCACCACCCTCTGAAGGACCCTCCGCCCAAACGACGCCTCAGCCGAGGCATAAGCATCCAAACGTTAGTGCCTAATGAAAGGCGTAGGAGAGGCCCAGGTAGCCGCCCTGCAAATATCCTCGAAGGGCGCCCTGGTAGCCCAGGCCGCAGAGGTAGCGGCACTGCGGGTGGAGTGGGCAGTGATTCCTGACGGGAGAGTTTTCCCGGAAGCAACGTAGGCCTCAACTATGGCCAACCTAATCCATCTCCCGATAGTGGAAGAGGACACCTTACGTCCCAACGAGCCCGGCTGAAAAGAGACGAACAACGCCTCGGTCCTCCTAACGCCCTCCGTCCGTTTCAGGTATATGCGGATGGCGCGGCGGACATCCAGTCTGTGCCACACTAACTCCTGCTCCCTCGAAGGATTGGGACAAAAATTCAGGAGCACGACCTCCTGGGCCCTGTGAAACTGTGAATTCACCTTCGGAATGAACGAAGGATCCAAACGCAGGACCACCCTGTCCTGGTGTATTACACACAGGTCACTGCGAGAAGAAAGGGCCCCCAACTCTGAAATGCGCCTGGCCGATGTAATGGCCACTAAGAACACCACCTTAAGAGTGAGAAGACGCATGTGCACCGTCCTAAGTGGTTCGAACGGGGAGCTCGTCAGAGCCTGGAGGACCAGGGTCAGATCCCAGGTCGGAAATCTATGAACCGGAGGCGGACGGATGTTAGCCGCCCCCTTAAGAAAGCGCTTTATCAGGGGGGAACGGGAAAGGGTCGGGGATCCCTCCCCCCCAAAATGGTGGCCAAGGCCGCCACCTGTCGCCGGAGAGTATTATGCGACAAACCGTCCTCCAACCCCTTCTGAAGGAATTCCAATGCGTCCGGGACGGTAGCCCTAGAAGGATCCAACCCCCATGGGATACACCATTTTGCAAACACCTTCCAGGTGGCGTTGTAAATCCTAACCGTGGAAGGCCTCCTGGACGCCTCTAAGGTGGCTATGACTCCCGACGATAGTCTCCTCCCCCTCAAGATCCCCCGTTCAAGAGCCAGGCGATCAGATGAAGCCACTGTGGCTCTGGGTGATGCAAGGCTCCCTGACTCAGAACGACCTCCCCTGGGGGAATCCTCCAGGGGTCTACTACCGACAGCTGGACCAGGTCCGCGAACCAGGGTCTCCTCGGCCAGTACGGGGCTAGCAGGATAACGAGAGCCCTCTCTGTGACTACCTTCCTTATCATTCGGGGAATGAGGGGAAGGGGAGGAAAGGCATAAAGAAGGCCCGGGGGCCACCGGCTCCTGAGTGCGTCCGCTCCTTCCGCCGAGGGGGTCTGGAACCGGGTGAAGAACCGCAGCAGCTGGGCGTTGTCGGGGGAGGCGAACAGGTCCACAAGGGGCGAGCCGAATCTGCTGCAGATCTTCCGAAACAACTCCGGACCCAGTTGCCACTCGCCATTGTCCAGGGTTGTGCGGCTCAGCCAATCCGCCTGGAGATTCGACACCCCTGAGATGTGCTCTGCTACGATCGATGCCAAATGTCTCTCTGCCCACAGGCCCAACTGCGCCTCCCACCATAGGGCGCGGGAGTGGGTGCCCCCTTGGCGATTGACATGGGCCTTTGTCGCCACGTTGTCCGTGAGCAGGAGGACATGGCGCCCCCGCAGGTGGTGACGAAAGGTCCGAAGGGCAAGCCTCGCGGCTTTCAGCTCCAGCCAATTGATGTTGTGGCGGAGATCTGAGACTGACCAACGTCCCTGGGCCATGTCGGAGTCCATCACGGCCCCCCAGCCGAAGAGGCTCGCATCCGTCGTCACGGTTACTCTCTCCGGCTCCTAAAACGACGCTCCCTGCTGCAGAGCTGGGGACATCCACCACCGAAGAGAAAGCCTCACCTCCGCTGGTAGAGGAACAGGACGTAAGGAGTTGCTCATCATCCTTCTCTGGACTGGAATCAAGACCCACTGGAGTGGTCGCAGGTGGAGCCGGGCCCAGGGTACTATCCCTATGCAAGAGACCATCTTCCCCAGGAGTTGAGACAAGGTCAGGATGGAAACAGACCTTCTTCTTCTTACGGACGAGACCAGTTGGCGTAGGCTGGTCAGACGGTCTGGGGATAGGCGAACCCTCTCTGACACTGAGTCTATCACTGTCCCTAAGTGGAGGATCTGCCTGGATGGGGACAGGTGGCTCTTGGGGAAGTTCACGGAAAACCCCAACGCCTGAAGCCAACGGATCGTCAGCCGAAGATCCGACGTGGCTCTGGGAAGGGACTCCGCCTGGACAAGGACGTCGTCCAAGTAGCACTGAAGTATCACCGGGATGGAACGTAGGTAAGCCGCCAGTGCTGCCAGGACCTTGGTGAACGTCCGCGGAGCTGAGGCCAGACCAAACGGGAGAGCCCGGTACTGGTAATGCCTGCCCTGGTGAGAAAACCTGAGATAACGCCGGTGAGACTGAAGGATGTGGATGTGGAGATAGGCCTCTGTCAAATCTACTGAGGCCATGTAATCCCCCTTCCGAATGCCCTGCAGGATTGATTTTAGGGACGCCATCTTGAACCGCCTGTAGACTAGGTAGCGGTTCAGACGCTTCAGGTTGAGGATTGCCCTCCAACCCCCCGAGGATTTTGGGACTACGAACAGGTGTGAGTAGTAGCCCAGACCCCACTCCGGCTCCGGAACGACCTCCACCGCCCTGATGTCTAGGAGGTGGGCGACAGTGAGGTCCATGAGACTACGGCGCTCCGGATCTCGAGCCAGGGGGAAGACCTTGAAAAAACTCGGGGGCTTGGAGAGGAACTCTAACCTTAGGCCGTGGCGAACGGTCGCCCTGACCCAACCGTCTGATGTGATCTGATCCCACTTGTCCGCGTACAGTGCCAGGCGGCCTCCGATGGGATGACTCGGGTTCGAGTCATTTCCCTCTGCGGAAGGGACGGCCGCCCCCCCCCTTCGAAAGGGCCGCCTGGACTGCGGCTGATACCTGGAACGATCCTGAAAGTTCTGTCTATTGAACTGCCTGTCCTGCCTGTAAGATTGGTACCGCTGATCCTGATCCCTATCATAGGACTTGAACTGGGTCCTGCGATAGGGGTGACTACGGGACTCAGCCTTCTTGGTGGAAGTAGGCATAACCTTTTTCTTATCTTTGTTCTCCACCAAAATCGGCTCTAAGGAAGCCCCGAACAAATTGGTACCCGTGAAGGGGGCAGCTACCAAATCCCATTTGGCCTTATAGTCAATCTGCCAGTTCCTGAGCCACAGGAGCCGGCGGGCGGCCACAGAGGTGGCCAAGGCACTAGAACCAAACCTAACAGCGTCTAGGGTCGCATCAGCTGAATATTGACACGCCGCCATAATTTTAGCTAAATCTTGGTGTACGCGTTCGTCTTGGATCGGAATGCGATCCTGAAGTTGGCGGAGCCACATCACCGTCGTGCGGTTGAAGTACGAAGCATCAGCCGCCGCTCGCACCGCCCATGCAGAGGCCTTATAATTTTTACGTAAAGTGAGCTCCGCCCTCTTGTCTTCTGGCTTAAGCTTGTCTGCCGCATCCCCCGAGACCACCGGGGAAGAGGAGACTAGAGCTGCAATGGGCTGATCTATAACTGGAAGCTGAATAGCCTGCACAAATGACTTTTCCATGTTGTAGGCGCGACGGTCGTTGCTGCCAGGAGGGGAAAAGTTTGAAGGACGGGCCCACTGACTAGTAGCTACCTCCAAGAAAAGGGGAGGAGCAGGAATCTCCTCCTTATTGGTGGCCGTCGCTGAGAACATGACCATGTCCGGATCTGTGGGCGGCGGGACTGTGGGGTCCCCAGTGCCTACCTTGGTGGTCCTCCTAGCCTTCTTAAGTAAAGGTTTGAACATGGCCTGGAGAAAAAGGTTTGAGGAACGAGGCGGCTCAGGAGCCGCATCCTCCTCCTCCGAGAACCCCCAATCATCCCTCCTTGCCTCCCCCCTAGAGGAGACCTCACTCATGAGAGAGGGGGAAGAAGCCCTAGATCTGGACCTACTAAAGGGAGTAATTCTACTGTGATGGTACGGCCTGTCCCTTTGGGCTATGCCCCTAGAGATGGCCGCAGAAATAAGCCTTTTGAGGTTCTCAGGGAGGTGTTCCAGATCCTCCTCATCGCCCTCTGAATCATAGTCTGGTGCCACATAGGCCCTGCTACGTTTCCTACCCCTGACTGGGCCTGCAGATGTACCCTCCAGCGGGTCCTCCCTATCTGCCTCTCTAGTCCCCAGGGAAGGAGAAGGAGAGCGTGGGCCCCCCCGCTCCTGGCTCCTATCAGATCTGCATGGGGAGGCAGAGGAAGATGAAGGACTAAACCCCCTGGCCACAGGAGGAGAAGGGCAGGAAGCCACAGGGTGTGGAGATCTGGATCTAGGCCTAGGATCCCGGGCCTGTCTTTTCTCAGCCCTTTCAATGACCTTTTCAATGGCCCTGGATCGCCTGAGCTCATCTCTCTGCAGAGCTCTGGATGGCCTGTCCTCTGCACAAGGCCTAGAAGCTCGAGGCCTAGCTGGGGGAGTGGGTTCCGCCTTATCTTTGCCGGCCTGAGACGGCGCGGCCTGCTGAGACTCTGATCTCTCCTCCATCGCCCCACTCACGTGCTCCAGGGAGATTTTAAGTAGCTACGGCCCTTCAGCTGGTGAGGATCGCCTGCTCCGGGCTTCTAGCAACGCTGCCAATCGTACCAACACGTTTCTCCGGCCTCTACGTGCTGCAAGCCCAGCCACGTGAGTCAAAATGGCCGCCGGCTTCTTTGGGCGGTCCTTCGATAAAGCGTGCCTAAAAATGGCCGCCGCCCTTGCCCTTAGCTTCCTGAGCCTTCGGGCGACCGCTTGCAAGCGCGCCGCCCCGATTCTCTCCAGCGCTCACTTTAGGCAGCCGAAAATGCCCCCGTAAGGCAAAAAAACGGCCCCGCGCCGCTGCCGCGAGCTGTAACCGGCCCCGGGAGTAAAGCGGCTTGAAGGGAAGCCGATCTGCCGCTTTCGCGCCGAAAAGCCCCGGCGCGCTGTGACTCCTAGCAATTCAAAGCGAGGGAAGCTACAGAGAGAGCAGGATCGCCCGGCACGCCCGACACTCCAGGCATCAGCCCGGAGCGATCCGCTTAGGAGAGGGAAGGCATGGAACGCCCCCCCCACTGTCTCTCCCAGCCTTCTGAGGGCAGTAAACAACAGCCCTGCAAGGCAGACCAACTACAAAAAAAATTTAAATTTAAATTGCTCAATGTTCACTAATTCTGATTAACTATACTAGCCATAAAAACTCTCTTACTAGGAACCAAACCTTAGTCATTGGACCGACTGAGAGGAAACTGGGAACCAACGGGAGAAGCCGAAGGTTAAGAAGTTTTCTCTCAGTCAAATGGACCAATCAGGCTGCGATAACCCTTCTGTGACCCCTCCCTCCACTCTACTGGAAAATGCAAAGATTCTGTTATTACTGCATAACAATTAGAAGAAATCAAAAAGGAAATACATCAGAACTCAGACACAATAGGAATGCATCCACTGAATTGTTTCCCCATAATATACGTTTTACCATGAAAAATATTTCGAAGAATGCAGGCATGTAATTTCTATTACCAAAATTTCATGACCCTTGTCTACAGATTGCCTGGGTCAAAAGCAACAAAAACAATAACCAAGATACTACAGTCTGTCTGGTACATTATTTATTAAGCTTGAATCAGTTAAAAAAAACACCTTTACTTTGAAAAGTGTGTGTGTAGTGGGTGGACATTGCTAAGGAAGGCCAAGAGAAAAAAATTGATTACCCTTAAAGCATTTTTCCCCCTTGTCCTTGATATGCAGAATTATGATGACAGAATGTTTAGGGGATATGTTAAAATTAAACAGTACTTGAGAAAATATTGTGGATGTTTGGCATCAGCTTCAAGTGCCATATGGAAAGAACGATCTAGTGGAAATTGCCTTTGGCCAGTAACCTCAGGAATTAGCTTGTCTAGTTCGCCTAGCAGCAATGCCAATAGCTCTTACTTATGCTAATGAAGTACTGTACAAAGGTGTTGCAACTGGTGGTCCCCTCCCTTTGCTTCTATTTTGTGAGGTCTGAGGTAACAGCATGACATACATATAAAAGGGCTTTAATTTTAAGATACTGTACACTAACTAACATTCTTAGAAGCTTGACTACATCACCTGAAAAGTATGCTTAATTTGATTGAACTGAATTAACCTCAAGATAAACTGAGCACCACCAAATAGTCCCACCAAATAATAGTCAACTTTTACATAGATTAAGCAGGTGGCTGTACTTGTCAGATTTTAGAAGCACAAGGACCAGGGGTGATTAGTACTAACAGAATAGCAGTAGATTACATCGAGAATTTAGAATGAAGTAGTGACAAGCCATTACCATACTATTGCAATAAAAGCAATATAGATGTCCTAGGAATCACTACAAGATAAGTTCAATTTAAACTCTATTCAGTTGCTATGGCTATAAGCATACATACTTATGTCTTAAAATATTCCTTCCCATAATGATATAATGAAGCTGTCTTTCATTTCAATAATAACACAATGGTGCCCTCATTAACACAGCTTTTACAATCCATATTGACACATGATGTTCCTTTGAAGATTTTGGAATAGATCAGCTGCAATAACTGCAGCTATAGCTTGGATTTCATTGCTTCTACAAAAAATACGATGTTCATTTATTCCTGTATTATAAAGCATTAAAAGATGTTAAAGTCCAATTGCCAAAATAAATGAAGAGTGTACATCTTGTGAAGCATTATCTTTACTTAGTTCATTTACTAAGCAATTTTCTACAGTCTGATCATTTATAACAGAAGTCCCAGACAGTGGAGAAAATGAGTAGGTGCCAAATTACGCAGGTGTCATGCAGAATTTTTTAAAAAGTAGAGATGCTAGAGAGTCATTCAATGGATAGGAGGGATTCTTCTGGATACTGATTTCTATGGTAGCTGCTTTCATGTGGCAAACTGTATACTGCTCCTTCAACAGTGGTGGGATTCAATTTTTTTTTACTACTGATTCTGTGAGCGTGGCTTGCTGGGCATGGCGTTGCTTTGTGGGTGTGGCTTTGTGGATGTGGCAGGTAAGGATACTGCAAAATCCCCATTCCCTCCCCACCCCACTAGCCCACTTTCCAGCTCCTTTCTCCTGTTCAAAGCAACAAAAGATCATCAGTTGGGAGGCAATGGGGTGGGGCCAGCCTATTGGCCGGTTATCCAAACTACTCAAAGTTTCCGCTACTGGTTCTCCAGAACCGGTCAGAACTGGCTGAATAACACCTCTGTCCTTCACACTTGGAAATAACTTATGATACCACAGCATTAAATGTAATTATAGGAATATATTGAACTAGAGTAATCAGACATCATTATGTGTCTGAAATGTGGGTTTCTAGAGGGCAGAAGGAAACAGCTTCTTTGCTCAACAAGTAATATACAAACCAGGAGAAATATTTCAAGTATCATGTTGCCAGTCATCTCCAAATACAATTTATTTGAGGATAGTCATCTTTTCATTGACTTTATTACAGTTCATTTATTTACTTCATTTGTCTCTTTGGTATTCATCTCAAGCCCCTCTTCTGTGACATGCAAAATTAAACAAAGCATCAAAGGAACAAAGGAACATAGAAAAATTTAAATCTACATCATAAAATCATGACCTAGTAAATGACGAAGAAACAAATTAAAATCAAACAAAAATGAAAGTCAAGTTGAAAGTACAAAGAATAGAATAATAGATCTGCTTTTTAAATCTCATTCCACAGATATTGTTGATTCATTATTTTCACAGTATTCAGTTGCATGTTTAATGCAACTGGTTTCTTAGAATGGCATTTTACATTTCTAAATATTCCTCCCAAAGGCTACACTAACAAGATTAGATTGTACAAGATTAAAATGCACCCATTCATATTGGATCCATTCATTATGCCTCAGTAAAGAGATATAAATACACAACAGTTAAAATATACAAATGTTTGATGACTAAAGGGGCACGTATTGTCCCATTTATTTTCTTTTCAGGTATGAGAAATGTGTTTATTGATAACTACATATATTGTTTTGTTAGTTGCAAAGTCATGTCCGATCCATCGCGACCCCATGGACAACATTCCTCCAGGCTTTCCTGTCCTCTACCATCCTCTGGAATCCATTTAAGTTCACGCCTACTGCTTCAGCGATTCCATCCAACTGTCCCTTCTCTGTCATCCCCTTCTTCTTTTGCCCTCAATCTTTCCCAGCATTAGGCTCTTCTCCAGTGAGTCCCTCCTTCTCATTAGGTGGCCACAGTATTTGAGTTTCATCTTCAGGATCTGGCTTTCTAAAGAGCAATCAGGGTTGATCTCCTCTAAGACTGATCAGTTTGATTGCTTTGCCACCAGTGGTGGGTTCCTGCCGGATCGCACTGGATCGTGCACTCCCTTTCGGCGCTGAACCCGGAAGTACGTTCTTGCCCCGCCCCTGGCGACGGGATGACACTTGCCTGCGCTCCACCAGCTCGGCTGGGACCGGAGACATTTCCTCAGCGGAGCGGAGCGCCTGAAAGGGACGCAGGCTCAGCCTGCCAGGCTGCCACCGCTCCACTGAAGACATTGCTGAGCAGAGAAACGTCTCCGGTCCCAGCTGAGCTGGTGGAGCGCAGGCAAGCGTCGTCCCGTCGCCAGGGGCGGGGCAAGAACGTACTTCCGGGTTCAGCGCCGAAAGGAAGCGCGCGATCCAGTGCGATCCGGCAGGAACCCACCACTGTTTGCCACCCAAGGGACTCGCAGGAATCTTTCCCAGCACCATAGTTTAAAGGTCTCAATTCTTTGGCATTCAGCCTTTCTTATGGTCCAACTTTCACAGCCATACATTGCAACTAGGAAAACCATAGCCTTGACTATACACACTTTTGTTGGCAGGGTGATGTCTCTGCTTTTTAGGATGCTTTCTAGATTTGCCATAGCTTTCCTTCTCAGGAGCAAGCGTCATAAACATATATTGTTTATCTTTAGGCAAATCTTGAATCTGAGTTTTGAGTTTTAAAATGAAACATCTCTTCTAAATTGTGTTAATTTTTCAAGAGCCTACAAGGAGCTACCCCATTAATCAAGCATGCATGTCAAGACATTACTGATCATTGTAAGACAGCCACTACATCTTCTTTGAAACATATCAATTGTCATTGTAATGTAGCTGAGTCATTCTACAAAGCTCAGTACTCTGATTTATCTAAAAAGCCCATAGAAGTTTTGTATAGACAATATACAATGAAAGTAATTTCATGATTAAGAAAAACACTGTTTTTAATACTAAGACTGAAAGCCTAATTTTAATTTCCTGTTGTCCTTGTAGTTTTGCATATTTGGTATTTAATCATAACTTACATAAGATTCACTTTATAACATCTGCCCACTATTATAAACAAATACTTTATATACATATTTTAAAAGTAGACAGAATAATTAATATACTTTAGCAAAGTGAGACGTATTATTAAATCCAAATCCAATCAGTTCTTAACCTTGTAATATTATTCTGTTTATTACTCAAATCAAATACTATAATCAGTCTTAAAAAAAAACACAATTGTTACATATTTAAATGGGATAAATAATGCCATTTAAGCAAATACATTAGTATCTATATTATAAAGGGCACCTACACATGGAATGTACTTTTTAATATAAATAAATATTATAAAAGAAATGGAAAATATTGCTAGAAGTGGTGCTTGTTGATTTAGATTTGAAGACAGTAAAATGCAATGTGACTCTATTGAGTATAAAGAAGATGCTACAAATGCAACATCTTGACTCACAACTAGAATTCAAAATAATAATTCTTTTTTATTTTGATTGTGAATGTATCTTGACAAATTTTATCATTATTTAGATGGAGCTATGGTAAATGGCGTCATGTTGGCTTCTCTAATTTATAATCTGAAACACAGTTGGGGGAATGAGAAGCTATCTGCATGTTGCTGAATTACAATCCCAAGAGTCCTAAGTAACAGGGTATGTTGAAAGTTATTCTTCTGTGACTAGAGGACCATAAATTCCCCAAGTTGGTCTTAATTATTTATTAGTAACATTCAGAAGCAGTAAATTCAACCTTGGCAATTCTAATTTAGTGAGAAAATGGAACAGAAGTTGAAATTGCAATGAAATGTTGATATAATAAAAAAAGTAGCATAATGATGCGTGTGATGAACAAGCAACATGGTGTTGGAAAAGGCAATGAAAATTAAAATATACCTTGCCAAACATTCTCTCTTCTATTCTATTCTTTATTACACTCGTGTATTTTATTGCATAATAAAAGAAGCTATATTACGGAATTTCAAACTGACATTCATTGCCCAATGGAAGTTTCTTGCTGAAGGAAGAATTATTATTATTATATACTTTATTCATTAAACAAGAAACTCAGCCAACTGAACATTCAAAAATGCATTACAAATACAAATACAAAAATGCATTATTATTATTATTATTATTATTATTATTATTATTATTATTATTATTATTATTATTATTATTATTATTATTATTATTATTGCGTGGTTAATCTTTGGTGAGATTCACAGCCTTTGGGGCTGGTTGGTAGCTCAACAGATCGAGTCCTAACCAATGACCTAGGAACTGTTATAGTAACGTCGAAGGATATAAGCTGTTCCAAGTAGGGTGGTTTTTTGTAGAATCAGAATGTTCAAATCTGATAAATTTAAAATTTCCAAATAGCGAGGTAGTCCTTTAGGTATTGCTCCAAGGGCTCCAATTACAATCGGGACAACACACTATTTCTTTTTCTACGTCGCTCAACTTCAATTTGCAAGTCCCGGTACTTTGTGATTTTTTATTGCTGTTTATCTTCAATTCGTGCATCTCCAGGTATTGCAATGTCAATGAACCATACTTTTTTCTTTTCAAATATTGTTATGTCAGGTGTGTTGTGGGCCAAGTGCCTGTCAGTCTGGATTCTGAAGTCCCACAAGATCTTGACTTTCTCATTCTCTAAAACCTTCTCAACCTGATGGTCCCAGTGGTTTTTGCTGTACTCAAATCCAAACTTTTGTCACAATTTCCAGGGAATAATCTTAGCAACGCAGTCATGGCATTGTAGGTAGTCGGTTTGTGAACTTTTGCTGCACCCACTGATCAAGTGGTCGACTGTCTCATCTTTCTTATTACAGAGGCAACATTTGCTGTTGGTGGTAACATGTTTAATTTTTGCCTTCATGCAATTTGTGGCTAAGGCTTATTCTTGAGCTGCCAAAATAAAGCCTTCTGTTTTTGTTGTTTTTGTTTGTTTGTTTGTTTGGTTGTTGTTGTTGTTGTTGTTGTTGTTATTATTATTATTATTATTATTATTATTATTATTATTATTATTATTATTATTATTATTATTATTATTATTATTATTATTATTATTATTATTATTATTATTATTATTAGATTGTATCACAGCGGCCAGTTGATTCGCCGGATTTGGCATTGATTACTAGTCGGGCCCCACCCAGGGGCCTAGGACGTCGTAACGTATTTTCGTAATATACGTGCAGATCCAAGCAGTGCAGCTTTTTGCATTTGACTGATGGTGATTTTGTCAAGTTTTAACTGTTTTAAATGTAATTCCAGTGCTTTTGGAATAGCACCCAGTGTGCCGATTACCACTGGAATTACCACTGCTGGTTTGTGCCATAATCGTTGGATTTCAATTTTTAAGTCCTGGTATTTCGCGACTTTTTCATGTTCCTTCTCCTCAACCCTGCTATCACCTGGTATTGCGATGTCTATGATTGTAACCTTCTTTTTCTCAACCAGTGTGATGTCTGGTGTGTTATGCGCTAGTATTTTGTCTGTTTGTATACGAAAATCCCACAGGATCTTGACCATCTGATTTTCAGGCTTATGTTCCCACCAGTTTGTTGTTGTTTTAATATTATAATTTTTGCACAAATTCCAGTGGATCATTTGTGCTACTGAATTGTGCCGCAATTTATAATCAGTCTGCGTGATTTTTTTAAAGCAGCTGAGTATGTGGTCAACAGTTTCATCAACTTCTTTGCAGAGTCTGCATTTGGCATCATCAGAGGATTTTTCAATTTTGGCCTTAATGGCATTTGTTCGGATAGCTTGTTCTTGCGCAGCCAGGATTAGTGACTCTGTTTCTTTCTTTAATGTACCTGTTGTTGTTGTTGTTGTTGTTGTTGTTGTTGTTGTTGTTGTTGTTATTATTATTATTATTATTATTATTATTATTATTATTATTGAAGTACTTTTAGACAGGACAGGAAAGAGGTACCCATTTATCTATACAAACTCTGAACTTAATTTAATCTGTATGAGATACTGCCAGACCCCTTCTCCCCCAAAATTGGGGGGAAATCTAATAAAGAATAAAAATTACTCAACTCATAATGATTTCCTGGATACATTATCATAGTATTATTAACATCAACATCAATTGCTGTTATTGCTGAATTCTGGGTCCCCCCCTCCTCTGCTTTCTAGTCTTGCTCACAATCCTGTGATTTTGTACTACTTGGTTCTCTATATGGTCCCTACACTCAAAAGCTCTGCCCCTTCTTTGTTTTTCAGCTTGGCACAGCAATCTGGGCTGAGCAATTAACAAAACTATTGGATAGATAGCATACTATCTATCCAATTATAATTTTATTATAATAGAACACCAAAGTAGCAATAATCATGTAGTAGCTGGTTTTGTGCATTTGATTATCAACAGCTTTGTGGGTGCAATTCAAACTGTTAATTTTAACCTACAATATAAAGCCCTATGTTGTTGACATTGAATTACTTACAAGATCACTTTTTCCGCATACAAAGTACCCATTACCTCCCACTTCAAATTTAGATTGACACCTTCATTGTTAGATTGTTGGAAACTTTGAAAGAAATGGTTATTGAGAATTACAGTTATTGTTTTTCTTTTAATTCACTTTTATGTTTTATTCTTTTTTGTAAACTATCAAAAATTATTTTTGTTGAATGAGTATATTAGCTCATTAAATAAATATATAAAAAATAATTATTTTTCATTTGGGATATGTTTAGCCTGGTAATATTAAGGTTGAATTTTTTTTCTTCAAAATAAAATTATTATGTTACAGGGTGGGTTTGATTTAAATCAAGTCATGATTTAAATCACCGGTAAAAAGGCTAATTTTAAAGGAGCAACTGTTATCTCTGTCCCAAAATGGCTTCTCCTCTGCTGTTGACTCACTGACAGCCCCAATATTGCACAATATACAGCCTCATGATACATAACTAAGTTCCATTTCATGCTGAATAAACTAAATTATTAATGTATCTTAAATAGAAAACTACCTTTAGATAGATTTTTACTCCAAAAGCATTTTATTAAACTAACTGATAAAAATAAACAAATCTGATTTAAATTTTAAAAATCCAATTTAAAGTTTTAAAAATCCGATTTTTTTTATTATTATTTTTAAAAACATTGATTTTTATGTTAGCGTAATCCAGATAAATATATTGAAAATAAATTCCAAATGTTCTTAGATGAGATTTTTACAGAATACTGTATGACTTAAATATTTTATTCTATCTATAAATAAATTACAAATTAATATGATTTTCATATATATTTTTTTACTTGTAACAGAAGAAGCTTCACATTCAAGTCTGGTGCTATTTAGGCCAGATATATAGGGTGAGAACCTCAACATATACTTACGTTTTCAAAAGGAAAGAGCTCAGCCTTAAATATGTTTATGTAAAAGTATCTGACACATATAAATATTGCAGCATATATAAATATTGAAGATTTCAGTGTCAATGGTCAGTCAACTGTATTGAAACCCTTTGAAAACTTTTTATTGCATACTTCGACAGTGCATATTGTAATGCCATATCAGAAGTAATCTGAAAATGAGCTTGTATAAAATCTTAAGATGGTTTGTACATGCAAATATCTGTTTTATGTAATATTATTCTGTTCAGAAATTTCATTATCCATGAAAAATGCCTTTTTCTAGCAAAACGAAAAGTTAGAAGGCCATCAAAGGATAAAATAAATATTCTGATTTTAAGCATCTGACAAGATGGTTCTATATCTAATTTACTGCTGGTAGAATTTATTCAAAAAAGTCTCAATAAGTATGTTGAACCCTAAACGATGTCACTCTCATTTTAGTATAATCTGAACCTTATCTGGAACACCAAAGTTTATAAAACTATTTTTTGAAGTCTTAGTCTAGGATATTATCTAAAACATTTTGTACAATTTATGGTGTAATAAAAAATTTCTGAATTTGGGAGCACTCGACTTTGTGACTAGTAAAGAGAGTGTTTATGACACTTTCTGTGCTATTTGTTTTTTTAATCACTCAGACATGTAAAAATGGATGCAGTTTATAATCTTTATTATTCACTTTCTAAAACAAAAGGTCTGTTTGTCATTCACACACTACGTATAGCTGGAAAAATTCTAACTGGCCAGGTTAGATTCCAAAGGAATTGAGATGATATGTCCCATGTGCATGAACCTCATTCAACACTGACTACTCCAAATGACCGTAGTTCCAATACACTTTCATAATGACCAAGAAGGCTTGTCTTGAGTACACTTCACGTACAGTAGTACCTCCTGATACCTTTCCATTGGACTGCTGTCACTTTCTCCAATTTATGGGAGAACCATCTTTCATTTCTAAGAATATTACCTTGTTATGTCTTCTGATTGATTATGCTCTCCACAACTGAAAAAATCCCAAACATATATCTTGGCTTTTATAACTTTGAGTGGGTGTTATATATTCTCTTTTTTCTATATCACCAATGCATAAATGCATAACAAGAAGCTATTTCCCACTTGATTATATAACAATAACAACAAGTCTCCCTATTCCCTGTCCTTAGGAGTGATTTGATATGTGGATAAAAATGTCAAATCCAGACTAAATGTCTGGCATACCCTGTTTTATTCTCCCATATATGAAAGCCATTGCAGTAAACAAACCTCTGATCCA
This sequence comes from Natrix helvetica, assembly GCF_964273705.1. NCBI lineage: Eukaryota > Metazoa > Chordata > Lepidosauria > Squamata > Natricidae > Natrix > Natrix helvetica. The sequence goes on along the minus strand of NC_138550.1, from coordinate 35,266,667 downwards.
AGACATCATCATAAAACATGATGCATAACAATATTAAATACCCCATGGACCTGGTGGTTCAGTTAAAATGTATAACATAAATATTTTGAAATATTTTGATTTGGAGGAAGAGATGTTCAGCTGAGTAACCCAGGAAAGGTCTGAAAGTGAGGATATCCTTTATTCAAAGACCTTGTGCCTCCTTTGGCAAAATAAAAAAATATTTTTGTTGTAGATCAAGGTGAAATAGCTCTGCCATATCAATCAAAGTATCTTTTCATGTGAAAGAGCTGAACTTACAGAGTTAAAGATAAGTAACTCTGTAAAAATGGATGCAGTTTATAATCTTTATTATTCACTTTCTAAAATAAGAACTTTTCTATCATGATCAACTGCTATATAACTAATAGGTAAGTGGAAAGCTAATTTAGTGCAATAAGTCTTTTCCATAAGATCTTGAAGCTTCAGTATCTCCAGACTGATAACGCTAAACTCTGCAGTGGAATACAATTCACTTGGATATATAGCCTTTGGCTACTATCCCAAAGTGTAAAGTTTTCAGAAGTAACCAGATAATCCATCAGAGTAAGCACAGAAGCAATTTTGTTTCATTTCTTTTCCAGACCTATAAATCCAGGAAGAATCTAGTGTTATGAAATTAGATATGATTCTCCTACAATTATATTATTATAATGAATGTACATAATTCAACATTGTTGAGTAAATATTTCATAGTATAAAACAAATGAATATAAACACAATTAATTGTTAATCGTAGTTTTTAAAATAATTTGTCTTAATCAATGTTATTTTTGACAAAAATAGTTTTCACAATTTAAAAAAGCATACAAATTGTGATTTTACCGCACAAAATCAGAAAACACATTAATCTTCCTATGATACTGATGATTTCAATGATTTCCAATTTCTATTGTTCAAATTTTATTGATTTTAAAAGTTTTACAGGGAAAAGGGATTATAGAGTTATAGAACATTTTGACAGCTACATCGTGCGGGGGGAGAAGCCCCCCCAGGTCTCACAATTTTTACAAACAAAAATAGAAAAATATCAACATTTACATACGTATTAGCAGTTTTGAGTTTAACACAAAATCAACAGTATGTTTCAATCATTTGTTTTGTATCACTTCCATAAAGGTACATTGTAACAACAATTGCAATAATGTTTCAAATCATTTTTGTGATCTGAGTCTTCTAGTTGTCGCATCCTCCCCCCCGTCCACTGGCAGAGCCTCAGCCCCTCCCTCCTTTGTTTCATGTGTAACATCCCCCATTTCACCTAAGAGAGCGCTGTGTTTTTAGTGAAAGCCTCTGCTTCCACAACTGTGTTAATTCTAATTCTACTGCCCTCCCAAAAAATCAACATGCCTTCTGGTAACAACCACCTAAACCAAACCCCATTATTGTATAATTTTTTTGCTAAGAAGGAATATTTCCTTCTGTTATCTCTTACTTTCTTTGGGATCTGTTTAAGAATGGTTATTTCTTTATCCTTATATTTTAATGGTCCTCCCCTTTGAGCTCCTAGAACCTCATCTCTTGTAGTTTTTCTAATTTTTTCAGTTTTTCTGATTTCCAGTTTCTAGTTTTATTCATCTTTGGCCACCATTGTGTGACTACAAAAAAATAATAGTTTAATTAAACTTTCCATCAAGGAAGAATAGAATGTGGGAACTAAGGAAAGAATAAACAAAGTTAATCCAGTGTGGCTAAATGATTTATCAAGTGGTATTTGTAATAATTAAGAGATTAACTGATTATTTATAAAACTGTCTGTCTGTCTACTTATCATACGGCATATCATACATGGACCATCTATATGCACTACCAATATAATAGCAATATATAGCACTACAGCAATATAAATTAACATTTCATAACGTAATCCTTTTTGCATATTTTCCTATTTCTTCTTAGATATATTTTACACAGACTTTTCCCTAATTGGTTTTGGAATTGTCTGCAAAGTTAAAAATATGACAAATCTGAAATACAACTGCATTCTGGTTCATAAATTGGAAATAATTAACTATGTAATTTTAGATTAAGTTTAAATTAAATGGAAATGAAATAAAAGTTACTTTCTTTCATATGAATATGCAAAAAGAAACTCATCTATTCACTCAACAATTAATGAAGGAATGATTTAAACATCAAATTTATCAACATCTGTATATATCAGCACAGTCTCTATTACTCTTATTCCCATTGGGCATTCCTGATTTCACCTCTTGAATTTTGTTATCCAAAGGTTTATTGCCTTGCTTACCTCTTTTTCTACCTGAAAAAAAATCACCCCTTAGATAGGTGACTTCTATTGATCTAGGTCGCCATATTACCAAACTACTAGCTTTCTTCTGAAACTCTGATAAATATTCTTTTGGTTAAAAGATGTTTCTTTCTCCAAGGGGGATCTAGCAGCAGCAGAGAGCACAGGAAACAGCATTGTAGGGAGATCAGATGCTGGATAAGAAAACAAATATGAAAGTAACAAAAAAAGGAGGTGAAAAATCAGAAATGTTATTTTAAAAAAAACTGCTGTGGGAGGAAGACTAAAAAGCATTGGGAGAAAGGGAGAGAGAAGAAAATGTTATCTGTCATGTGAAAAGTGATAAGGTTATTTTTGATATTTGGTGGTAGGCTCTGCCTTTCAGAATAGTTAATTATTAATAGGATACAGGATATGTTTTCAAATTTTCAAATGTGTTGCAGCTCAGTGTCATAAGCCTTAGACTGACATAAGGTCTAAATAAGATATAACTAGTATCCACTAAATCCTTATTTAAAATCACACTTAAAGGTTATTGCTAATAAACTGGTGAATGTCACAGAAGAAGCCCTAATTTTATTTGTTTTGCTTTGAACAACAGTAGAATACATAGCAAGTAGTTTTTTGTGATCTATGTTAATACATTATGGGTACAATTCTTAATCTCCTAAAGTTTTATTTCAGCCAGGCTTCCTTTGGATATTTAGTCTATTTTTGAGATCTTCATTGGCAGCAGTTATGGCTAATTCTTGCTACAATCTGATTCTCCAGTGGATAGTTGGTTTTTCTTTCTTTCTGCAGGAAAATTGCTCTTACATGGACTGAATATAGCTAAAAACTGAGGAGCACTAACATCAAAGCAAAACTAGTAAAGGCTAACTCAGCAGATGCTATTCCAGAGATAATTACCTGCATAAAGCAAAGATTAAAGTGTTTTTTTCTTTCTCACCATGATAATATTTCTATGAACTGCCTCTCAACTGAATGTATGCTAAAACTGTAATCTTAACCTTCGTGAAGCACCTGAAGCAATGATTGACTTCAGCTTCCAAAGGGAGAAATTACTATTGTAGCTTGACTGAAGAAGGCGCTTTCAATCAATCCTACCTGTCAAAGCTTTCTTTGGAAGCTAACAAGAAGTACTGAGAAATAGAGTTTAGAAAATGGAATGTGTAAATTAATTAGCAATGTTCTTTAAACATTAAGGCTACAGAAAAAAAATAGTCAAGGTGCAATGTTTTGAGTGCATATGATCAGATAAGGGATTAGGGTATACTTAAATTTCAGAAAAGAAATATATTGTACAAGGCCCTCTTAGGATTCATATAAGACAGTAATAAATCCCGAGAAGGGGGAGGGAGGGGGGGAGAGAGAAAGAGAGAGAGTAGGTTGTGTATTTATTTTAAAACCACCCTTATACCTATCATAATTTATGTTTCTGTTTCATCATGAAAAATGTTACAGGAAAAAAAATCCAGTTTTTATTTTCTGTTGACTGCCTGCAAGTCACACTATTTAGTAATTGTAATTGCCCATTCATTGTAACCTATTACCTGTTGGTCTTAAGTAAAGCTAATACAAATTCAAAATTATTTTTCATGTCAAACAACAGCAAAAACCCTTAATCTTGTTTAGTTCAATAAACTCTTGCAAAGTTCAGGAAAAAAACAGACAAGACCAAAAGAAAAAGACTGTTGGTCTTACCTGAATGGTAGTTCTCTGCGGGAGACTCCATGCAAGGGTACAACTTATGTCTATCGGCCCAGAGACTGAGTTTAAATTGTTTGGACACACCTCCTTGGCTTGACTGGTTTCAGTTTCTTAACGAAGGCGTAGATCAAAAGAATATTATGATGTCTTTAGGATGAATCCTACTTGGACACTGGACCAATTTCCTTAGGGTAGGAATGGAGTCTCCCGCAGTACACAGATAACTACCATTCAGGTAAGACCAGTGATCTTTCTCCTGTGTGCTGCTTGGAGACTCCATGCATGAGATATAACCAAGCATAGATATTGAAGGGTGGGTGACAGGCTGGTCCAAGGTCCCTTCCCTTCCGCAGAATGAACCCTTTGAAGCACACGTCATCCAAACGCTACCACAGCCAAGGCAAACAAGTCCAGCTTGTAATGTTTGATGATGGTGAAGCCCAAGTTGCAGCCCTGCAAATCTCTTTCACTGATTCCTCAGTAGCCCAAGCGGCAGTTGTGATGGCACTGCAAGTCAAATGTGCCATGATGCATCATGGTACAGGCCTGGATTGCTGTTCATAGGCCATTGTGATTCCAGCTTTCAACCAATGACCAACCGGGGACAATGACACTTTTTTCCCATGGATGCAGGTTGAAATGATACAAATAAGGCCTCAGTCTATCTAAAGGAAGCTGTTCTTTTCATATACCAATGAACTGCATGTCTGACGTCCAATTTATGCTATCGCTTTTCGGTTAGATGAATGGGTCCAGGGTGAAAGTCCAGCAAAATGACCTCCTGGGATCTATGAATCATGAGTTCACTTTAGGCACAAAGGACAGATCAAGTCTGATAATACCTCTGTCCAGACATATGTTACACAAGTCTCCCCATGTTGACAGTGCTGCCAATTTGGAAATCCTCCTGGCCTAGGTGATAGCCATGAGGAAGGCCAAATTGAAGGTAAGGAGTCTAAGACTGGTTGATTTTAATGGCTTGAACATTGGTAAAGTGAGACCTTGTAAGACAATAGATAGGTCCCATGACGGATATCTATGCACGATTGGTGGTTGTAGATTGGTTGCCCCTTTCAGAAAACTGTGCACTCTTGCTGCAAGTGGGAACTGGGTCTCCACCAATGTTCCCTCTAATTTTTTTTCAGTGTGCGAGGGAAAGTATAGTGTTTGAGCGACACATTTTCATGCCTGAGCACCTGAATTTTTTTCACAGATGTCACCCAAGACAACAACGAAATCAGTGTTATTTGAAACTCAAAGTTATGTTTATTCAAGGTACCCGCTTAATTAAAAGTGTTATATAATAATTATTTATTTTTAATCCCTTCTAAAAGTTTTTGGTGAATTTTCAACATTGAATCCTAAACTCACATTCATCTCTCTTTATATACTTACAAGTGAAAAAAAAATTAAACAGAGTGTAAGGAGGAGGGAAAAGAAAAAGAAGAGAAAGGAAACATCAGTTATTAAAGATAACTTGTTGGTGTGGAACTACTTAAAGGGACTTCTAAATTATTTTAGATTTAAAGCAAGATCCTAAACAGGTTTACTGAAGTCAAGTCCTAGCGGAATTGCCTTTAGAAAATAAGAAACCAGAACCCCAAGCCACTTTTTAAAGCTAGATTTACAGCAGTGAATTCAAAGGAGTTGAGTTACAAACAGTTCTGTATCTATTAGTAAGTCCTAGGAGTTCAATATATTATGGCTCTACAGACATAGATCTCGGTCCTAAACCATCGCTTATGTGAATCCACTTATTTTCTTGAATGGAAGTCCCACAAGCAAAGAACTAAAGTTTAGGAATATGTGATTCAAAAGGGTCCACCCAACGTCCACTTACCGTCCATTCTCACAATTTTTCAGAAAATGAGGACTGATGAGCAAAAGGCTACCAGCATGCCTACTGTCCCTGTCCTAATGTTCCCTTGTATTGGTATCCATTTCATGTATCCAAAATCATGTTTATACATATATATATATATTGTCTAATACATGCTTGATGAAATAAATAAAAAATAAATAAATAAAGTAAGCGGAACCGCTAAGCAAGCATCGATGAGAAGCTGAGAAGCACGTTCACAAAGCAGGACACCTTGGAGGCGCAATGCCTTGAGCTGGCAAGGGTGGCCTGCCTGGGTGATTTACTCACTGTAATCAAGACTATCATATTGTGATTGCTCCCCCTTCTTTCCCTATTTCCTCCATCCTCGGAGCCTGACTCGATGCTCTCAGGCACCGACCCCAGCTCAGCTTTCTTTCCTGTCCTAAAACAAAACTTCTAACTTAAGCCTCCTGCATCTTTTCAGATCAGCAGCTTTACACTGGGACAAAAGGGAGGGAGGAGCAAAAAAAAATCAACTACGCTTCCCAGCATGCCTCTTGGTTAGACAAGGCAGGTGCCCCCCTCTAATTCTTCTCCAGAAGTAAATGCTTGAGGGTGGGATTTCAGGAACTACATTTCCCAGCATGCCATGCTGGTGTTCTGAGCACCGAATCAAACCCAGGGAAGGCAGTGTGAAATGGAGACGAGGGAAGAGTGCGCTGGAGGCTTCAAAAAGGTTAGGGAAACAGGCCGAGAAAAATGAACAGTGGGGAAACAACAACAACAACAACAACAATGAGTTCAGCTTGGACATTCTAGGTTAGGATTTAAGATGGGTGAGAAAGGAAAAGGGAAAGAGGTGCTAGCAATTGGAAGCTCTGCCCGTACCAGGATGTAACGGGAGACGTAATGTGGGAAAGGCTGGAGGCTTACCATGCAGAGCAGCAGATGTCCCCACATCACGCTGTGACATTCAAAATCACTGCGCGGCAGTTGTCACGTGCGCTGCTGCGCAGCCTAGAGTAAACATTGGTCTCCACCTGAGATAATGGTGGATAAGGCAGACCCTTGTTTAGACCCTGCTGTAGAAAGTCCAGGACATGAGGAATGAAAGCCAAGAGAGCATCGATGCACACCTTGGTGCACCATTTGCTAAATGCAGTCCAGGACATGTCGTAATCCGATTTGTAGATGCCCATCTGGATGCTTGGATAGTCATGATAATGTCCCCAGAGAAGCTGCTCTTTCTCAGGAGGTCCCTCTCAAGTGCCAAATGGTTAACTGGAGTCACTGTGCCCCTGGGTGGTCAAGAACCCCTTGGCTGAGAGATCCTGTGTCAGACATTCTCCAGGGGCATGGCATGGACAGGCTGATCAAGTCTGCAAACCAGGGGCATCTCAGCCAATGAGGAGCTATCAGGAGAATCTCCGCCCTCTCCATGATTAGCTTCCTGATGACTTCTGTGATGAAAGGAAGGGGGAAATGCATGTAAGAGATCCAATGACAGCATAGGGTGTTGATGCCTTCCACTCCTAGAGACTGGAAGCTTGAGAAAAATATCAGTAGGTGAATGTTCTCCAAAGTGGTGAACAGGTCCACTAATGGTCAGCCGAGCCTCTGAGAGATGTCATGGAACAGATCCAGATGCAGGTACCATTCCGAATGGTCGATCGTTGCCCTGCTCAGCCAATCTGCTCGAACATTGGCTTTTCCAGATATGTGTTCTGCTCATATGGATAGGATGCGACTTTCCACCCAGAGGTCCAATATTTTGCCTCGTGCATTAGGGCCCTGGAGTGGCTGCCGCCCTGATAGTTCACATGTGCCTTGGTGGCTACACTACCATCAACAGGAGAACATGTCGGCTGAATATCCTCTCCTGGAAACAATGCAGGGCAAGATGAACTGCCCCAAATTCCAGCCAGATGATGTTCTCCAGTTTGTCCTGTGACCAACGGCCCTGAGTCATTTGAGTCTGGAGATGGGTGTTCCATTTGAAAAGGCTGGCATGTGAGGTGACTGTAACCTGGTTGGGTTCCTTGAACACCCTTTCTGCATGCCCGATGAAGTCCACAAGTGAAAGGATCAAAGTATTCTATGTGGCACCTTGACAGGTAAGTTGGACGTGCTGGAGCCATCCTTTTGGTGTGGTAGAAGAAGCCATTGTAATGGGCGGGAGTGTAGACACACCCAGGGAACTGTCTCTATACCGGAGATCATCTTTGCAAGCAGACGAGACAGTGATAGGAGTGACACCCTCCGTTGGGAACAGACCGTGGTCATTAACTGTCTTATGCTGTTCAGACGATCCTGGGAGAGATACACTGTGCAGTGAATGGTATCTATTACTGCCCCCAAGTGGAGGAGTCTCATGCTTGGTGTCAAATGGCTTTTTTCCACATTCACAGTTAACCCATTCTGTTGGCGTGCCCAGAGTGTGATGTGCAGATCTTGCATTGCGCTGTGATAGGATGATTTGGATCAATATGTCATCCAGGTAATATTGCAGATGTATTGGGATCAGCTGCAATCACCGCCAACAGTTTGGTGAAGGTCCTGGGAGCCAATGAGAAGCCGAATAAAAGGGCTCTGTACTGATAGTGATGGTCCACATAACCTCAGGAACTTCCTGTGGGATGGGAACATGCAAGTATACCTCCTTGAGGTCTATGGAAGTGAGGAAGTCCCCTTCTCAAATGCAAGCAAGGATGGACCGAAGGGATTGCATTTTGATTGCATTTGTATGCTATGTGTACATTCAGACTCTTCAGGTCCAAGATCGCTCTCCACCCCCCACCCCCTCAAGTTCTTCAGTACAAGGAACAGGATTGAATAGAATCCTGTCCATTCATGACCCCTTGGAACCGGTTCTATCACGCTGGTATCCAATAGGTGATGAATTTCTGCCTCCATGAGATCCTGTTTGAAGGGATTCCTTGAGGTAGGACAATGGATAAAGTAATGGAGGGAGGGGAGGGAAAGTCTAAGGTGAGCCCCAGTCACACTATCTGCAGAAACCACGCAACTGTGGTAGTTTTTCCCCACTGAGTCGTGAACAATTGCAGACAACCAATGGAAATGCCTAACTGGGAGTCAGTTGGATTTTCGGAAGGGCCTATTACTGCCCCCTCCCGCCGGAAACGTTGCCTGGTGTAGGGCTGCTGCCTGCCTCTATCCTAGAAGAAGCATTGTCCTGGGGATTGTCAGCTGGGGGGTAGGGAACCCAATGTCAGCAGGTCGAAATGGCTGCATGCAAGGATAAGGAGTGGACCTGCGGTCTGCTCTTCTATAGCTGTAAGGTAAAATTTTCTTCATTTGTCTCAATGAGGACCGGATCTAGAATGTCCCCAAAAAGGTTGCCTCTCTTGAAGGGAGCCAATGCCAGATGCCATTTTGAACACATGTCAGCCTGCTAGTGGTGAAGCCAGGCAAGCTGATGAGATGTAACATTAGAAGTCAAGGCCCTAGAGGTAAATTTGGCAGCACTCAAGGTGGTGTCGGCCAAAAATTCAGCTGCTGTCAATTTGTTAATGTCCTGATGGAGCCTAGTGTTCTCAGGTTGGACCCTAGCTAACAGTTGGTGGAGCCAGAGTAGGGAAGCCCTATTAAAGAATGAGGCTGCTGTAGATGCCTTGATGGCCCATGCAGAGGCTAGGTGAGTTTTGCGGAAAGAGGTTTCCGTCTTTTTATCTTCTACCTTCAGACCCTCCATGAAATTGGAGGGAATGAGGGCCAAAGACGTAAGACCTGCTATGGAGGCATCAACCTTCAGCCATTGAAACAGCTCTTCCAATTTAGGAGCCACAGTATAAAGATGCATGTCAGATCCACTAGATGTGACTGAGCCTGGCTGTACCTATTGGCGCTGGATGACATCCCTCAATAACTGAGGGGAAGGAATGTTCTCCTAATCAGTAGATAGCTCAGTGACCAGCTGTTCACTAGAACTTGAGGTTCCTTAAGGGGAGCAGAACTTCCTGCCCCACCCATGTTAGTTACGGCTGTAGCCTTATACAGGAGACTTAAACAGGGATGGGGTGAAAAGACCGGTGAAGGCAGGTTTGTCAGGCATTAATCCCTCATCCTCGGACAAGTCTTGAGCATCTACCTCTCCTTCCTCTAATATGAAGTCCTCACTGGGAATGGAATTATGCCCCTGCAGGCCTAGTTGATCTCCAAGAGCTGGATCGTTCCTGCTAACAGGTGGGTCAGATGGAAACAAGGTCCGTTGACTTCTGCGCTGGAATGCAGCCAAACCCTTGAACGATGGTCTCAGATATGTAGTCACGCATTTTCTGAGTGAGACTGGTGCTTGGGGCTGCTGGAGGGCAGAGACCCTCTGCCGGTGAGGCGGGTGCCGAGGCCCACTGTGCTCAGGATGGCTCTTCCAAACTTCCCCCAGCTGCAGGAAAACAATCAAATGGGGCAAAGGTGTCTTCAAAACAAGCTGCCTGTAACACTGGAGGATCAGGAAGGGAATCTGGAGAGAGATCACGCCTCTTCCTACTTTGCAGAGGAGAAGGGGCCAAAGCAGACACAGAAGTACCAGCTTGGTGCATTGAGTTTTTTTGGGCCTTGGCGAACTGCTTTTCTAATGCCTTCTGATGCATAGATAAGTCAGGAGCAGTAGATGATCTCTTATGAGAAGACTTGGCCTTAGCCTTGCTAGTGCTTGGTCTATTGTCAGCCATGAAGAAGATGCAATGTGCCACTGGATAAAGGACACGATCTCTTCAGATATTGAACCACCATGCTGAAATAAAAGTGAAAAAGAGTGACTATCCGAGGGGAACACCAGAGCCCTGGGATGTGACCAAGTGCTTGGATAGTGACCTCAGGGCTAGAAATTGGTGGTATTGCAATGCTTACAGCTGCTTAGGAGCTCCCTAGGGCTCTGTTCAGCCTTGCTGGTGTGTGTGTGGGGGGAGGGGGGAGAGGATAGCTCCAAGGGCAATCAGTTCAAGGCCCTCACTGCCTAAATCACTGCTCTGACACTATGAATGGTAAAGTGTAAGGCAGAAGGAACAGCTGCATCTAAGTGGCCAAGTAGCCCCAACCACAAGACAGAGTCCCCACTTCACTTGCCTCAGCCACTCCTTACCATAGGCAATGGTTGCCCGAAGATCACCAAAACCGCACAGCCCTCTGATCAGAGAAGGGGGCTCCTGTCTGAATCCTGTTGACCTGCTTGAAGAATCCTTGCAGAATCCTCATAAATTGAAGCATAGTTCTGTTTATTTGCTCAGCAGAGCGAGAGAGAATGAAGAACGTGTCTCTTTGAATTAGACTGAGTGAAGTAAACTGAAACCAGTCAAGGAGGCGTGTCCAAACAATTTAAACTCAGTCTCTGGGCAGATAGATAGAAGTTATACCCATGCATGGAGTCTCCAAGCAGCGCACAGGAGAATGTTATGGAGTAGAAATACTGTATATTCCAAAGACAGTAAGCAACATTATGGTTTCCAAATGTATTTAATAAAGAATCTCTGAATATTATATAATCCGGAATATACTATGTTCAGGCACATCTTTCATTGATTTAAATTATATGGTTGACCATGTCATCATCATGAATCTAGACAAAAGTAATGGTCCATCAATATGCAAATGTGTACCATCATTAATGAGAACAAGTTGGCTTGTCATAAGAAATGGAAACATGGTTCTGAAGAACATCTCAGATCCTGGACAGTTCAATTAATCTATGGTTTACAACTGCCTTGCTTTGTAAAAGTATTGTTTTAAATCACTTAGTGTCTACCAGACTACAAGTTTCTCAGGGTATTTGCAAGCTACGTAATTACTAACTTTATACATGTAGTTTTTCCCTTAATTCAATGAAATTGATAAAAACCATGGATCATAATTTCATTATAGCCCATTACAAGCATATTAAATTTATTGATCCAAATAGGGATACCCCATGTTACTTGAAACTTCAGACATCCTTTGGACTCTACCACTATCAGGAGACTCTACGAGTATCAACAGACTCTTCTTAATAATGCAGCACAAACAATTGGCTAAGTCAACTCATTCTATGTCCGGACACAGTGCTGCAATTCTTCCCTTCCCAAGCTGTACATTGTCAGCGTAGACAATGGGCATTGTGATGCAGGTTTAGCATGGCATATCCATGACATAAAAGCAACAGCAAGAGCAATAACGCCAATACTTAGTGCAGGGAAACTGTCAGAAAGTCCAGAATCAACAATGAATTGATGACACATAAAAGTCAATATGAAAACATTTTTTATTTTAAAAATCTCCATTCTAACTTTGTTGAAAAAAGAACATCAAAGAGGTTTTTTTGTGTAATTTCCAAATAAAGTAATTTTTTTATACCTGATCTGTTGTTTACTGAAAATTTCTAGTGAAACTGCTGACGGAAAAGTACAGCCAGGGTCAATCAAGATAATCTCTAATGCTATACAGGAAATGGAGGAATCCTCTGCCAAACTATTTAAAGAATCATTGTTCAACAAGCTACTTGGAATTGCTAAGGTATTCGACTGATTTGTTTTTCCCCAGCATCAGCAGATGTTTTGCAGACACCAAGGGCAACAAACAGAGTGGATATGGTTATTATCAACTTGCACTTTTGTTTAATGCTTCATTCCTACTGTCTTAAATATCTGCACAAATTTAGAAAATAAAAGCTGAATATTCAACTTCAAACTAATCCATGTGTTTGTAGTATTTTAGATGCAATATACAGGTGAAACTCGAAAAATTAAAATATCGTGCAAAAGTTCATTTATTTCAGTAATGCAACTTAAAAGGTGAAACTAATATATGAGATAGACTCATTACAAGCAAAGCAAGATAGTTCAAGCCGTGATTTGTCATAATTGTGATGATTATGGCTTACAGCTCATGAAAACCCCAAATCCACAATCTCAGAAAATTAGAATACTGTGAAAAGGTGCAATATTCTAGGCTCAAAGTGTCCCACTCTAATCAGTTAATTAAGCCATAACAACTGCAAAGGGTTGCTGAGCCTTTAAATGGCCTCAGTTCAGTAGGAATCACAATCATGGGAAAGACTGCTGACCTGACAGTTGTGCAGAAAACCATCATTGACACCCTCCATAAGGAGGGAAAGCCTCAAAAGGTAATTGAAAAAGAAGATGGATGTTATCAAAGGACATTAATAGAAAGTTATGTGGAAGGGCAAAGTGTGGGGAAAAAAGGTGCACAAGCAGCAGGGATGACTGCAGCCTGGAGTGGGTTGTCAGGAAAAGGCCATTCAAAAGTGTTGGGGACTTTCACAAGGAGTGGGCTGAGGCTGGAGTCAGTGCATCAAGAGCCACCACACACACAGACGGATCCTGGACATGGGCTTCAAATGTTGTATTCCTCTTGTCAAGCCACTCCTGAACAACAAACAATGTCAGAAGCGTCTTACCTGGGCTAAAGAAAAACAGACCTGGTCTGTTGCTCAGTGGTCCAAAGTCCTCTTTTCTGATTAGAGCAACTTTTGTATCTCCTTTGGAAACCAAGGACCCAGAGTATGGAGGAAGAATGGAAAGGCACACACTGCAAGATGCTTGATGATGCAGTGTGAAGTTTCCACAGTCTGTGTTGATTTGGGGAGCCATGTCATCTGCTGGTGTTGGTCCACTGTGCTTCATTAAGTCCAGGGTCAATGCAGCCATCTACCAGGAGATTTTGGAGCACTTCATGCTTCCTTCCGCAAATGAGCTTTATGGGGATACTGACTTCATTTTCCAGCAGGACCTGGCACCTGCCCACACTGCCAAAATCACCAAAACCTGGTTAAATGACCGTGGGATTACTGTGCTTGCTTGGCCAGCAAACTCGCCTGACCTGAACCCCACAGAGAATCTATGGGGCATTGCCAAGATGAAAGATGAGAGACATGAGACCGAACAATGCAGAAGAGCTGAAGGCCACTATTGAAGCATCCTGGTCTTCCATAACACCTCAGCAGTGCCACAGGCTGATAGCTTCCATGCCACGCCGCATCAAGGCAGTAATTGCTGCAAAAGGGGCCCAAACCAAGTACTGAATACATATGCATGCTTATACTTTTCAGAGGTTTGATATTGTTCTATGTACAATCCTTGTTTCATTGATTGCATGTAATATTCTAATTTTCTGAGATTGTGGATTTGGGGTTTTCATGAGCTGTATCTGTGCTGGTGGTCTGTCTCGGGTGCCCTGTAACAGGGTCTACAATATGGAGATGGGTGAGAATCTGTTTTCTTGGCATTAGATGGGAGGACCTTTTTCTTATCCTTGTTCTCTATGAGAATAGGATCTAGTGCCTCCCCAAATAGATTAGTGCCCGTGTATGGGGCAAATGCCAGGTTCCACTTGGCCTTGTTATCGATCTGCTAACTGTGTAACCACAGTAACCGTCTGGAAGTTACTGAGGTGGAAAGTGCTCTAGAAGCATATTTAATGAAATCTAGAGTCGCATCGGCAGACAACTGAGTGGTGGCTATAATTTTAGTGATATCCTGCTGCAGCCGCTCGTCCTGGATTAGGATGCGGTCCTGTAGTTGACGTAGCCACATGACAGCTGTGCGATTAAAGTAAGAGGCCTCCGCGGCAGATTTAATCGCCCAAGCGGAAGCATTAAAGTTCTTACATAGAATAAGTTCCGCACGCTTATCCTCCGGCTTCAACTTGTCAGCTGCATCCCCTGAAACTATGGAGGAGGAAGAGACCAGGGCAGCTACTGGAGTGTCCTGGTAACTGCAGGGCTTGGGCAAAGGCCTGCTCCATATTGTAGAAGCGGAAATCGCTACTACCCGGATTGGGAAAGGTTGAAGGTGGGCCCACTGGTTCTTGACCACCTTTAGGAATAAAGGAGGCGCAGGTACCTCTTCCTTGTTTATGGCAGTGTTAGAAAACATTGCCAAATTTGGATCCCTTGGTTGAGAAACCGTCGAGTCCCCAGTTCCAATCTTAGTGGTCTTCCTGACCTTGTGGAAAAGTGTTGTGGAAAAAGCCCAGGAAACGCTGGAGGGTCAGGAGGAACGGAGTCCTCATCCTCCAAAAGCCCCATGTCCTGATGAGCCTCCTCCCCCAAAATGGAACCTTCACTGACCATGGAAGGGGAAGGGGGCCTAACGTAGTGCTGCCTATGAGAAACAGAGGAGGAAGCTTGACCCTGGTGATCCACTGGAGCCTGCCATTCTGTGATGCCTTTTCTCTCTGGAACAGACCTGTGGCAATGCCCTTGTTGTGGCTGTAGAGATGAGCCATCTAATACTTTCAGGAAGGAGATCCAGGTCTTCAAGGTGATCTTGCAATGGAACTGGAACTGGAGGCTCCTGGGGAGCTAACCCTGAAGAAGCATGGCAGGCCCTAGAGGGGCCCTCCAGGGGATCCCCTTCACCACCCCTAATGGCTGTCGGGGAGATGGAAGGGGAAGAAAAAACTTCCTGCCTGGAGTGCCTGCGGGATCTAGTAGGAGAGACTGAAGGGGAAGATGGGCTGAATCATCTAGGAAGTGAACCAGAGTGGAGAAATGAGGGCCTGATAGGAGATCTGGATCTGCTGGCAGAGTTGAACCTAGTTGACTGGGCCTGATTTTCTGCCCTAACAATTCTCTTTTCCAGAGCCCGCTGGTGCTTAAGCTCATTCCTGGTTGTGGCTCTGGAAGGGCGTTGATCGGCCGAGGGCTTAGAAGTTCTGATTTAGAGATTATCCAATTACTCAAATCAGAGTCAATGAATTTCAGCAAGTTTAAGAATAATTTTGTAAGTTTCCTACCTAGGAGCAAAAGCAGTGTTTGGACCAAAAGACTGAGAGAAAACTGGGAGCCAATGGGGAATTGCGGAATATTATAGAAATTTCCCTCCGTCTATGGACCAATCAGGCTGTGACTAAACCCACATGTAATCCCTCCCTCGATTCTACTGGAAAATTATACATTTTCATGAAGAGAATGTATTTTATTATCTCAGAATATTATTTCTTCCACAGTACATTTATTTGCTATTATCTGTATTTCCATATTTCTTTATGACTTCAGATCAACTTCAGAGTATGGCTGAAATCAGAAAAATAAAGCCTGCCTATGTAAGTTATAAAAACATTTATGAATCATATAAAAATGAAATAATTATATTTTTTGTTATAACTACTTAGTTACATCCAGAAAAAGAGAAATTAAAAAAACTTTCAGTGTAACTCTTGACCATTGCTTAATTAATCTGCATTGGGCAAGCCTGACTTCCAGATAAGATAGGAGGCAATTCAGCCATTTAAAAAGCTTTAAGTCAAAGTCAAGTGAAGGTTGAAATGGTATGCCTCCTTCTTTTTCCCCTCCATTTAAAAGACTAATAAAATCAATCAGCATTACAAGTTTTAATTCAGGTTTAATGTGCTATATTAAGTCAAGAAAAAGGAAAGGGCTTCACAGTTGATATAAGAACTTCAACTGCCACATTCTCCAGCTCTTTTCCCCTTTTACATTTTTTAATAACACAGAAATCAAATTATTCAGCAGATAGATTTCACCTTGAAAAGTAAAAAGCCATCTTAAACTGCAGCTGTGTTTTGTGATGTTTAATATAAATTCTAACAATTAAAAACAAATAATAAGTTAAGCTACCTATGACTTGTTAAAGCAGGGGTGTCAAACTGGCGGCCAGCAGCCTGGATACATCACACAAAGGCTACACCCACCCAATCTGCAAAGGGGAAAAACATTGTGATACGTCACATGAAGGCCACGTGATGCAGCGAGTGTGTTAAGGTATCATTTCAGATATATTTTCTTACTTAAACCTAAAACACAGAATGACTATAGCGGGCTAGCTAAATAAACAAACAAACAAATAAGCAAACAAGCAGCAAGAGCAAGAATGACTTGAGACTCCCAGCCAGCTTCCATTGACTTTCCTTGTGGGAAAATGTCAGTACGTGTTGGAAATATTTTTCTTTGCTAACTTCCTCCCTAGAACTCCTGCCAGTTTCCCCTTTTGATTGGCTTGTGAGAAGTTTGCAGGAAGAAAGACAGTGGGGAAGCCAGCAAGAAGTTGCAAGTCCAAGGCCCGCAGGGAAACTGCTACCTCTGAAAGTTTACCGAATGCATCATTTTGTATGAGCTTTCGAATAAATCTACGGTAACAAATTGCTACACTGCATTGAGACGGATATGTGACTCACTGTGTAAGTAGGGCAAGAATGTTCAATCCTATTTTCTCTCCCAAAGGAATCTGATCTCAACTCAAAGTTATTCTGAATATGATGATCTCCAGTAGAGATGATGGGTGTTCCCAGAGGTCATAGGTACTTTACCCCATAATTTTACCAGCTAGATATTCAGAAGAACTTGATATAAATCTTTCTGATGCATGTGGCGTGGTGTAGCCACATTCTGCTTCTATTCTTTGTGGGAAAATAGCTGATACAGTGCTACATCATATAACAGACAGCTGCTACTGTAGTACTTCACTAATTGCAACTGTCCAATCTTTATTTGAACTCCTAGAATGGTTTGTCTACATTTTCTGCAGGATACAAGAAATTTACCGAATGTTCACCACTACAAACTAGTTTATTATATATAAAATATAAAAATATTTAGGCAGGAAAAAACGCTTGAAGATGGCCTTTCAATTAAGTCAGTGGGTGATCTTTCTGGCAATCTGTAACCATATAGCTATAATTATTCCCACCCCCAAAATAGAATGATTGCGCAATTACTGAGCTCTTGCAAAGAATGAACTCTACTTGATACATCTGATTGACTGATAGAACAATTCCACTACCAACTTCCATTTCTACTCTAGAGTGCTGGGTAACTCATTCAAAATATCTGCATTTTATTGGTACATTAAGAGCTTGATTGAAAAATATAGTGCTCATTACAGTAAAAAATACTTCTGTTCAGAAATGTTAAAGGAATAATTGCAAAAATGATTATTGTTTTGATCTATGCATAATTTGTATGCCTCAAATTAATCATGAAAATTTTGCTCAATTAATGCGAAGGCAGCTACACTAAGCATGTTTATGACTAGATCCAATGCTACGTTGATGCCATACTCTAATTTATAATATGTTACCTAAAACATTTATGTCTATATGGTCATGTCCTCAAGGACATGGTTTTTGTATTCAAAGAGTTCAATATTTCTAATTAACCACTTGGATTGTGGCTAGCTCAACAGAGGCCTGGAAATTAAAATATAACTGTTCATTGATCTCAGAGAATATAAGAACAGAATGGGTCTCGTGGGGTTTGACATCAAGTCCACATGCACATTAATTCATATACTTAGTAGCAGTGACGTGCGGTGACGTTTATGACTGGTGAGGCTGGTGACGTCATCAAACCACGTGGTTGCTCCGATCGCAGGGGCGCAGCCCAAACGGAGAAATTTCTTCAGCTCCAGCCTCAATCAGCGCAGCCGCGGTCCCCTTCATCTTGCCTCAGGAAGGAGGGGAATGGGACCACGTGTGCAGGGGAAGGGGATTGCGGCTCTGCTAATCTGAGGCTGTGCGCTGAGGAGCCGCCTGCACACGTGGTCCCATTCCCCTTGCAAGGATCCCGGGCTCGCCCAATGCAAAAAATGCCTGGGTACCGTGTTTCCCCGAAAATACAACCTGTCCTGCGCTCACTGACCTAGCGTTATCCCGAAAGCGCCAAGTTACAGGAGCCGGGGGTGGGGGGAGCGCTCACGTTGCTTGCCGCCTTCAGTATACCGCTAGGTTGGGGAGTGGCGTTCTGTCCGGCCAGAGGGGAGAGTTGCCGGGAAACTCCCCAGCCGGGAAAAGCACCATTCACTGACCTCAGCAGCCGCCCCGCAAATCCCCTCTCCAGCCGGGAAAAGCGCCATTCATTGACCTCAGCAGCCGCCCCGCAAATCCCCTCTCCAGCCGGGAAAAGCGCCATTCACTGACCTCAGCAGCCGCCCCGCAAATCCCCTCTCCAGCCGGGAAAAGCGCCATTCACTGACCTCAGCAGCCGCCCCGCAAATCCCCTCTCCAGCCGGGAAAAGCGCCATTCACTGACCTCAGCAGCCGCCCCGCAAATCCCCTCTCCAGCCGGGAAAAGCGCCATTCACTGACCTCAGCAGCCGCCCCGCAAATTCCCTCTCCAGCTGGGAAAAGCGCCATTCACTGACCTCAGCAGCCGCCCCGCAAATTCCCTCTCCAGCCGGGAAAAGCGCCATTCACTGACCTCAGCAGCCGCCCCGCAAATTCCCTCTCCAGCCGGGAAAAGCGCCATTCACTGACCTCAGCAGCCGCCCCGCAAATCCCCTCTCCAGCCGGGAAAAGCGCCATTCATTGACCTTAGCAGCCGCCCCGCAAATCCCCTCTCCAGCCGGGAAAAGCGCCATTCACTGACCTCAGCAGCCGCCCCGCAAATCCCCTCTCCAGCCGGGAAAAGCGCCATTCACTGACCTCAGCAGCCGCCCCGCAAATCCCCTCTCCAGCCGGGAAAAGCGCCATTCACCAAGCCCTTGCGCAGCTGTCCCAGGCGACCGCTGCTGGCTGCTGCTGCCCGCCGCCGCCCCGCTCCGCTCCGTGCATAACTTCCAAACTCCAAAACTTCCAGCATCGGCCGCTCTAGGAGTGCTCTCTATGGTGGGCCGGCTGCTGGACAGAGAGTTTTCCGGACAGTCTTCCAGCAGCCGGCCCACCATAGAGAGCACTCCTAGAGCGGCCGATGCTGGAAGTTTTGGAGTTTGGAAGTTATGCACGGAGCGGAGCGGCGGGGCGGCGGGCGGCGGCGGGCAGCAGCAGCCAGCGGCGGTCGCCTGGGAGAGCTGCGCAAGGGCTTGGTGAATGGCGATTTTCCCGGCTGGAGAGGGGATTTGCCAGGCGGCTGCTCAGGTCAGTGAATGGCGCTTTTCCCGGCTAGAGAGGGGATTTTCCGGGCGGCTGCTCGTGAGCATAGTTACCTCATGGCTACTTCGCCCCTGAGGCTGTGCCCGGCTCTTCGGGAGCCAGTTCACAAGAGAGCAGCCGCCCGGCAACTCTCCCCTCTGGCCGGACAGAACGCCACTCCCCAACCTAGCGGTATATTGAAGGCGGCAAGCAACGTGAGCGCTCCCCCCACCCCCGGCTCCTGTAACTTGGCGCTTTTGGGATAACGCTAGGTCAGTGAGCGCAGGACAGGTTGTATTTTCGGGGAAACATGGTACCTAGGCATTTTTTGCATTGGGCGAGCCTGTGATCCTTGCAAGGGAAATGGGACCACGTGTGCAGGAGGCTCCTCAGCACACAGCCTCAGATTAGCAGAGCCGCGATCCCCTTCCCCTGCACATGTGGTCCCATTCCCCTCCTTCCTGAGGCAAGATGAAGGGGACCGCGGCTGCGCTGATTGAGGCTGGAGCTGAGGAGCCTCCTGCACACGTGGTCCCATTCCCCTTGCAAGGATCCTGGGCTCGCCCGATGTAAAAAATGGCGAGATCGGCACACTTGGGGCTGCTGCTGAGATGTCCAGGGAGGCTAAACCAAGCCGCGCGCCTCTCCCAGCCACTTTCACGGCTTCCTGGAGTAATTTTTTTTTATTTTCATGACGAGAGTGGTGAGGCTCCGCCTCCCCTGCCTCCCCTGACTGCACGTCACTGCTTAGTAGTGTAAGAGTAATTCATTTTCAATTATCCTAATGATAAATAGCATTTCCCCCTTTGTTTTATATAACATTCCTTAAATATAGAGTGCTACAAGTCCTACAATGTCCTACCATTCACTTTATTTACAGCTCACAGTTATCACTGAAGGATATTTATAATGTATTGTACACACTTGACCAAGTGGTATTAACCTCAAAGTACTGAATAATAGATCCGTCCTTGTAGGGTTCTACAGCAATGTTTATTCTTTTCCCACTTTGCCACTCCTTTAACTGTGAAAAAAACAGGCATAGAAGGGGTTCCAGAATGTCCTTTACAGTTTGAAGTAAAGCAGAATAACAAAACACCAAAACCTTTTCTTTATATTGCATCTTAGAGTAAACAAAATGAAAGTAGGATTGTTTTGAATTTCTTTCTCATGCTTTCCACTTTCTCAGGACTCTGTAATCTTTTATGAAAATTCCCTGTAAGAGTTTGCTTCTACTTCCCATTCCTGATACCAAGTCTTCAAATTCTCTCACAGAAATATTGGGTACTTATATTATGCTGTTCCTTATTTGAAAGCCTTTAGGAATAATGCTCAGCTAATACAGCAGCAACCTAACAATGAGCTCCTTTGTTAAAAGTATATGAGCATATTTTGGATTTTAAAAAGCATATGTAGCCACAATTTCATTTTTTCTTTTATTCTTTCAAACATTCATTTATTCAAGGTTTGAGCTTCTTTTGTTCTTTGTTGATTTCAAAGGCACAACAGAACAAATTGTTACAGCATACAATGAAACTGAATCAAGGAAGCATGCAGAATAAAATATTTTAGAGATTAGTTATTAAAGAGCGGCACATACCTCCCTGCAAGAAGAAACATGAAGATTCAGATACTTTGGCATAATTATGTCTGATACAGTAGTGTAGTAAAACATAAAGTATGTTGGGGGGGGGGGTGAGGGTTAGGCAAATCTAAAAATTAAACTAAATGGGTTGTTACCTATTGAAATGTCCCCTTGTCTTAAAGGTTACCTAGTGTAAATAAATATTTGAAAGTATTTTAAAAACTATATAAAGTAAGTATGTAAATGCCTGTTGGATGTGAGGTTTAAGGTGCTGGCCAAAAAAAACAGGAGTCTGTGAGTTCTTG